>NC_060253.1:116903866-117511715 GCF_921293095.1 Ischnura elegans
GGAGTCAGCAGCCCATATACTAAGAAAAATGTTCACAAATAAATTCGCTCGTTGTATTAATTGGGATGGAGGACACGGAAAAATTACATTTAGCAAAACTTACATAAATAAGGCTATTTGCAGTAAGTATGAATTCTTCTACCTTTTTTATCCAAATTTGAAACTTTCAGCTTTATGGCATTATTTTCTCCTTTGTTTTTAGTCTCCCAATTGAAGAATTTCCCTCAAGGAAAATTAATCAAAACAAAGACAAAAATTCAGCGGTGGTTTAACACCAGCAATCAGAGACAATTAGAAGGGAGAAGAAGCAAAGCAGAACATTCTGAAATGGGCAATGAGGATTGTATTTCTCCATGTGTAATTGATGAGGGAGACAAGGAGCAAGAAGATTAGGAAAAGTTACACATTTCCTTACCTTTTTTCTGTAAAATCTATTTTTTATTAAAATAAATCATTATATGGCCATTACACCTGAGATGTTTGATTTATCCCTAAAAATGACAATATAAATTAAAGTATTAACATTCAGATGTAAAAAAAACTAGGTTTGGTCATAATAAGTAGTCAAGGTGAGGTCAAAGTGAGGTCAAAATGATAGGTAGTCATTTAAGGTCATATTGACATCATCATGAGTCAAGAAGGATGTCATTTCAAGGGACCATTTTGAGGTCACCGTGACTACCAAGCCATGACTTGAAAATGACATCAAGATGATGGCATAATGACTTTTCATTCCTCCTTGGGAAGACTGTATCTTCTGCCACTTCCTGAGAGGAGAAAAGAATGAGTTTAAAATTCATACAAAAATGCATTCCTTTTTATGATCTGAATTGGAACACTATAGGTGTTTCAATTTGATCAGAAGTCATACATGCAGTCAATTAAAGTCTTTATTCTAATTACAAATGAAAGTTTGGCTACTCTGCTAGTTTCAAGACACTAAGATTTAAATTTTTTCCATATAATATGCCAAGTTAATGTTAGGGATGATACAGGGTAGCTTTTAGAAACGGTACGATGATAACTAAAATACAGCCAAACAACAATAATTTTAAAATGCATGTTTTGACATGCTTTTTTTTGGTTAATTCAGCCATAGGAATTTAAAGAAAAGGTATTTTAATGGCATGTTTATTGTAATGCAATTTTTTCCCACAGAAATGACATAATCAAACCTGTGACGTTATATTTTCACACATGAATTTAATTTAAAAGTAAATTCCCTAAAGTCTTACCTCAGTGAGGTCAGCATAAGCTCCCTCATGTTCTTCCGGCTCTGCTTCATTGGTCTTCCTGCCATCCTTTATCCTATATGCCTGGCTAAGCCATTGGCAAATTTCTCTTTTGAAGTTGGCATCATCAAGGCTTCCATACTGACCTGGCATGCAGCATCTGAAACATGTAATCACAAACAATATATTACAGTGCAACTCAGTACATATTGAACTATCAATTGTTTCTACTACTGAAACCATAAGAAAGTCCAGGTTGCCTTTAAGAACTGATAACAAATTTTTGAGTGTTGCCATTGCTCTCTTGTTTCTCACTCCACTCCAGTTAAGTAATGAGCCTACATAATTGCTCATGACTTTCGATAAATTGTGTCTTACAAAAACTCCTTGGTTCTATGCCAAGCATCCACTTAACTCTCTGAACTGAAAAGATAAGGTTAAATTTGAAAGAAGAAGCATTGCACATCAAAAGGAAGTACCTCTGTAGTAGTAGGTAAAGCCTACTAAAACTTCTTTTTACACAATAATGGCTTACCATGTATGACCTGAAGCTCTTGTCTGCTTCAAGCAACAATTCCACCTCCACCAGAGATTCGTAGGACTGTACTGGTAGAGCTATAGGACAATGAAACATTAAATTTTCTGTGCCCTTATTGTGTCCCTTGTTTCCTTAACTCCGCCTTAATGTCTGTTTGATTAGATATAATTTCACGGCAGAAAGCAAATAATTTACTTTGATTGTCACAGTGCTCAACTACAAAGGCATCGAAGTCTTCCTTCCACACGTATTCCAAACATTGATGACCCGTACCATCTGCATGTAGCTGCTGCAATGCAGCTTCTACACTTTCTGCACCCACCACCAGGGGCGGATCCAGGATTTCTTTCTGGGAGGGGCACAAGCAAGGCCGTATCCAGGATTTTGTTGAGGGGGGGGCACAAGGATACCTCGTCATACAAAACGAACGAAATGATAATGGGACCATATTAAAAATCTAGCATATTTTTTAGGGTCTGGATCCGCCTATGCCCACCACCCCAGCATCAGATGTTAGGCCTGCTGGATAATGTAACATCACATTTATATATGCAATAAGTAGATAACTATAATGCCTTAAAGACACGCAATCTGCAAGAAACTTACTATGTAAGATGCTGAAACATTCCTCTTCTCGATCATCTGCACCTCTTGGCAATGACATACAGTAGAACCTCGGTTATACGACCCTCAGTTATACGATGCCCTCACTTATACGCCCATTTTTTTGGTCCGGTGAATAACCCCATATGAACCCATGTATTTCCAACCTCAGATTTTTCCCAGCCAATGAGATAAAATACCTCACTTATACGAATTTTCCGATAACTGCTCTACGAGAAAATTGCGGTACGCGCGCCGCTTTTAGTCACAGGAGCGGGGGTAGTACGTGCTCATCACATAGATATGTCAACGAAGAATAATAAGTTTTAATAATGGGCGAGGCTGTTTATTAGATACTAGTTAACTGACTAACTAATAACTGCAGTAGATGATCGTTAATCCGGAATATCTATCTCTAACGGAAGATTGTCAAGAATTTTCCAAGGTTATGTTTTACGTCGCCCCAGCGAAATAACACCAGAATGAGCCGTTAAAAATCCTCGCGTACCAAAATTTTAGCTTCCAAGGTCATCCAAAAAAGACTATCGTATTTGCAGAATGGGCGTTTGTAAGTCGATGGCGATTCAACACGATGGTAAAAACAGCGTGCGTGGTCTCATTCCGCGGGGGTAATCCCTCATCCGCGGGACGAATTGAGCCGGGGAAAGTTGCTTACGCGGCGCGCAAATCAAAACTGACCAACTTGTATCTGAGGGTTATAATGAAATATAGTTTGACCTTGAGTGGCTATTAGCTTGAGTCTGCCTGGTGGCAAGCGTTTGTTTTTTAACTGAACGAGAGTTAGTACGAATGCCCTCGGAGAATAACTCGCGTCGTCAGTAGTAACGTAATCATTTTAGTCAAATTCAACACGCGAAAAAGAAGGCATTTCTTTTCGACTCAGGAATGACTTATAACCATTATATCGAATAACAAAAAGTGTCCGGTGTTGTTATCAGATACGGGGAAGCAAAATATTTCGTGAAGATTAGCCACACGGCTTGTGAGACGAAATTCCCGGCGCTGAATTCGCGGAAGAATGCCGACAGAGAAGCTATACCCGGTAGATTCAATCTACTATTGTTAAAATTTCATGGGAAAATTCTTTTTTAGTGCGTAAACATTATTGTGAGGAGAGTTTTTTCCGGGCTCATAATCTATTTTTGTTCATTCATCACTGACAGCAGTTGCGCGATTATTTCAAATGCTCAATTAAAAGAAGTGATCTAAGCACCGGAAAAGTCTTAGTCACGAAATATCCCGGGTACCGGAGGCGTAACTAGGAATATGCTTTGGGGGTGATGGTAGTACCTGGGGGGGCGGCTTCACCCCCCACCCCCCAGAGGCAACGGGGTATCCCATGAAATTAAAAAAACAGGCATGCCTGTAAATACGTTTTGCATCATTTTGGAACCTAAAATTTAGCTTTAAGAAGATGCAGTTGCTGTTCATCAAAGCTAGACTTTTGTTTCATTTTTTTTTAATTTCTCTGAGGCTTTGGAGAGGGATCTATCCCCTCATCCCCCAACCATATTTACGCCACTACCGGGTGCTTCATATTATCTATGGCATGGTATTTAGAGGGAGGAAACGGAGAGCTGGGGTCATTTTCGCCAGGAGGTAAGGGAGGGAGTATAGAAACTTTGTGTTGGAATTAGCCAGGTTGTAAAAATAGGCTTAACCAAGGCTTAACGTGCCATCTGCCAGACAGTGTGTTGCACTGGAAGTTCCGTCTACACTACTCTCAAGCAGGGATACAGCCATCTCTGAAAGCTTTCTGCCTCTGCCAGGATATTAA
Source organism: Ischnura elegans (assembly GCF_921293095.1). Taxonomy (NCBI): domain Eukaryota; kingdom Metazoa; phylum Arthropoda; class Insecta; order Odonata; family Coenagrionidae; genus Ischnura; species Ischnura elegans. Next base: position 116,908,038 of record NC_060253.1, read on the forward strand.
CCCGGGTCCATAGGGTGTGAAGCCTTCGTGATGCATTAGTGAAATTTTGCTCCCTAATTACGGGGTTATTTTGGATGACTTTCCTCACGTATTTCATTTCTTCAATCTCCAATCTTGGGTTTGCCTATAGGTGGTAAAATGAATTTCCTGAAAACTGCTGTTAATGAGACAACTTTTTTTCAAAAATTGGCTTCTCTGTGAACATTTAATGTCATCATTCCGAAATCTCTCGAGTATGAAAGCCTTGCAGCTAAGTCAGTGGCGGCTGGTGGTAATTTATCTAGGGTGTGCATTAGAGCAGATATAGGATGATTTAATTATATTATGTTAATACTAATCCATGAGCATCATATTTCGTCGTAATAGAATACATAGCAAGCAAAACATATCACTGGTATATTCTACCCTTAAAATTGCATGAACAGAAATAATATTAGCATTCATGAAAATAATTATTCTAAACACACCTTTACAAGTGACGGTAGGTGAAATTCATTCTCCTTTCCTTACACCCTACGAGGAAGTAGTGTAGAAAACGGCCATAGAGATGACTCTGTAGACGGAATAGGATCCTGGGCGCAGGTAGTGTAGGTGGCGGCTACACCACTACACTACCTGCGAGTCACTCACCAAAAATATGCGCGTGCGCACTCGCATCGTTTTGAGCCTGCTCCCATCACCCATTGGAACTGTGCATACCCCGCTTACTTCGTCCCGCCAGAGCACCCTCAAGCGATCGCATAGACCGAAAATGCGCCCGGCGCGATGCCACGGGATCGTACACTTGTAGAGCGGTGAATTCGAAAAGGAGATAGCTGTAGCGTTCGGAGTTTCATTTTTCTTGCACATGCAGACAGGATTTTTAACCTTCTCGTTGCAAAGGAATATTTTTCTTTTATAATTCATTCATCTTTGGGTGTGCACTTGCTAACATGCGTATACGCACGCGCCGCCACTGAGCTTAGTACCAGAAATGCTAGACATTCAACCGTGGGTAATGTTGTTCAGGAATGCAAAATTATGTTTCTCTTAAAGTAACACATCATCAGTGGTGCTGCTTGTGAGAAAATAAGATTATTAGGCTTCAATTTCTTGCCTCCAAATGAGTAATTGCATCCTGAAAACAAACCAGCCCCTATAGGAAAGGATTTCATGCTAAAAACTGAAAAACCTCACCTATGAAACTTCCTCACTTATGAAACTTTTTTTGGTTTTCCGCTGAAAGTTTCATAAGTGAGCTACTGCATTTTCATTTTCAGAGAGAGAGGTTTTTGCTCTCTTCCCTTCATGAGCCACATTTCCTCTCTGAGGAATGTTGAAACATGATGACATAATTATCTCTGCAGCCTCATCAGAGGAAGATGATTCCCCAGGTAACTTAGTGGAGGTTTTCATCACCACCCTCTTATTCCTGGCGATAGCTATGGATTTAGTTTTGTAGCCCTTTTCCACCACTCTGATAATGACAGCCTCGAATTCTTTTGCTAAATTGTAGTCATCTGGAAATGAAAAATGGAATGGAAGAATAAACAAGAGTTGGTTTAGGAAAATGTAATGACCATATTTTTCTCTAAGTTACCAATCAATGGAGTTTTCCTGATGACGGGACACTGCCTCCAGTCATCAGAAGGTGAGACACATCTCTTTATCTCTTCCCCTACAGATGTGCTTTCGTTTGGCCACAAAACAAACTCATGGCCCTCTTCATACTCAAACCAACATATTGGCACAACATTGAAAACAGCAGAATTTTCCTCCATGAATTCTGCAATGAACCAACCAGACCTAAAAAGAAATATATGAATTACTCATGGCACTTAATTCGCAGGCATTTTAATTGTATAACTAGCAGCTACTTTATCAGGATAAATGAAGATAAAGTAGCTTGAATAATTACAGGGCAAATCACCTTTTCAATTCAACAATGCAGTGGCTCAGCAACATACAAAGCATCATTATGGTCAGGGATACGGATCACCATTGCCTTACTTCTAACCTCAGCAAGGGACCATTTTTTATTGACCCCCAATCGTAGTAGATGTCTCCATGACCCCCAAGCGAGGTAGACGTAACCAAGGCGACTCTTCGAACATCCCGTCCGGTAAAAGTATTCTGGGAACGTTAGCTACCCGTCATTATTTAAATTTCCATAAAATAATGTCACGTGACTAATTAAATGCTCCAATGCACAGATTTTTGACAATAAAATCCTGCCCTACTTGACATTTTTCTGAGGACTTCCTATCAACAGAGTAGCAACCATGTTTCAATACGGAGGAACAGAGCTTCACCGCCAAATCCCCAACGAACTTAACACTAATTAGTGGCCGTGTTAAGCAAGTCTGACAAAATAAAATGGAGGCAAACCTCTTAGGTCTGACCAACTGAAATGGGAGCAAGTTCGCCAGCCACCAAATCAACATGATTCCAATGGTGTTCCCGGGGAGAGAGAGAGAGCAGTATATTTGATTCGCGCGGGTGTTTAATGCAACGGCTGACCCCTTCGCAAGACACGAGAACGAATGGAGGAACAGGCGAAGATAGGAAGTGTAGCGAGGCACTTAGTGGAGGTGGGTACTACACTCCGCAAGGGGCCAAAAAATACCTTTTCCCGGGATAAAATTTTCACTTCGCGGAAAAGAACTTCACTGATATCAGATACCCGAATATTTTTAAAAATCGTATTACGTATAATACCATCATCACCCGAGCCCTAAAATTTAAATTCTATGTTTATCTCAAAATCAATGTTTTTTTAATCTCCTGGAAGGTTTCTCGGGAATAACAGCATGCAATTTCCACTGCCTTTACCACGGAACACTTTATTTCCAGTCTTAATTCCTACGATCCAGGTTTCAACTCCTCAAGTGTAACCGTCAAGGACCAGATAAATGGTGGGTTGCCGGTATTTGTATGAGTATCTCAATGTGATACGCATCCATTCTTTCATCTTTAACAGCTCGAAGAGATAAAAATTGAATGGGATGAATTGATGTAATGTTTTTCAAATGGTGTTCTGTGATTTTCTACTTGAAGGGAACAAACGATAAAATATTCAGGAAAATTTAAAATACTGAGCAACATTACCTCGGTAATTTGAAATGGATTGACCCCCACGATGAAAGCTAAGAAACTTCACAACGATTACAATGTAATAAGCTGACATTTTCTTGCGAGCAACAAAATTCTCAAACCACCTGCAGATGAAAAACACACGTCTTTACGCGCCTACAGTCACATACTTATTTGGAGTGGAAGCTGATTATGAATTGCATCGAAAAAAACGATAAGTTACAGCAAGTTTAATTATATATTTTGTTGGGATAGGAAGGCATGCCATCGTAGGACAACATGTTATGAGAGTAAATTATTATTTTTACCTGTTCATGCTATTATGATATATTAATGAAATAAATTACTACTTTTGTAAAAGTAAAAACATACATTCAGCTGTCCCAATGAAACTAGACGTGATGGAAATAATTTAAGCCCAGATTCCGATTCAGCCAAAAAATACGTCTAACATCATCCAACGACGTCTCCAGGACAAAATCTTTGTTCACCAGTGTAGGAATTTATGTAAGTAAAAGCACCAACTCTTTGCTTCCAATAGGAGTGCGAAATACAAATATCTCCAAGGATTAAGTGGAAATAAATTGGTACATGAAATCTTTCACCCTTAAAAACGGACGAAGGGGCGGCCTAGGGTGATTGTGTGACCTCGGCTGGGGCCCTTTGGAAATTTTTGGGAAGTCGCATGCCCAGAAATGGATTTTGACGCTATTCTGGCTCTTAAAAATGTAAATTAAAGTTAATTAAGGGTAGCAATTTCGTAAATAAAAATACTAAGAAAAATGAAAATCACATAAGTAGATAAAAATTTTAGATAGGTATGATGGCTCTATTATCTTTTTAGTGAATTTGTACCTTAAAACCGCACTGAAATCTAAAAACCCTCCAAAATACCTTTCGAATAACCCTTTCAAAAAGCATAAGGTTCTCTTTTATCTTCTAAAACTTTTATTTCATTAATTTTTTTACAAACTTTGTGTGCTGATTAAGCTGTAAATAAATCAAATAATCAGAGCTTAGAATTTTATAATTGTTAAAAATAATTTCTTTCAAGTAATCTGAGTTTTTTTATTACACCTTTCATATACACTTCGAGATAGACGCGAGCGTTGTGGGGGCCCTATAACCTCGGGGGCCTCGGAGATAGCCGACCAACCAACCTGACCAGACCGCACCGATCGGACAACAATAAATAATTATAAATTTACGACCGAATGGATATCATCCATTTCTTCCACGGAAATTTGACAGCAGCAAGGATAAAATACAACCTATGCCACTTTCCCTGCTTATTTCCACTCTTGCTTTGAAATAAATGTGTTAAGGCAGATTGAGTCGTTTATGTTAAAAAATTAGTCGCTGAAAAAATTCTGTGTTAATTTTTTTATCAAGTAAACTATATCTATTATGTTGATGTTATCAATTGACCTTTCAAAAAAAAAGATACAATTGGCTTAGATTCGAGTCCCCCCCCCCCATAACTTCAGTGCATCAAACGCGCTTGAAGTAATCCTACTCAGCTACGGGGCCACATACACATTCCGTGTTCACCGTGAGTCCAAATATGAATCTGAAGAGAGGAAATCCTCGCCAAGGAGCACACAAGAAAACTCCGACGGCCCAACCTGTGCGTGGACGTGAGTTTCCTCAGAGCATTCTATCCGCTAGGGCATTTGAGCCTGTATTTTGACTCCTGTCTCGCTAGCCCGGTCGCCCCCGCGTCCGTCCTCGTCGGCTATTGCAGGCGTACTGGTGAGTGATGCAGGCTACCTCATGTGCCAACCTTACAAGTTTTTACCGACCCTACCACATCAGTTAAGTGGGGCTCGTGGGTGTCTACATACTTTTGAAAACGATAGTACATAAATTTCGTAATGCTCGTACAAAAGGAATAAATAAAGCGAAAACCAAAACAGTTCTAGAAACTATCCCCTGACAAAAAGTGACGATAATTTCCGTCAACAAGAAAACATAAAATTCAAGTGCACAATTTAACATTCTCATTCATTTTTCGTGATATGATATGAAATTTTTTGTTCAAATATTAAGATAATAATTTATAATATTTCCATGAATATACAAACGTGTTAGAATTTACTTGTTTGACATCTCACACATACATGCACTGGATGGTGCTAAATCCACCCAGGCGGGATTCGAATCCGCGACCTTCGGGTTGGCAGTCAGGCACGTTAACCCTGCGCCAATTAGTGCCTACATGGAAATAGACTATAGACGAGGAAGTAAGTGAGGCAGACTGAGAGGGCAAAAGTTAAGAACGGCGGGAGAGATGACGTAGTTGCAGCATGAAATAACCTCCCTCTAAGCGCAGGATAGGGAATCTCTCTAACAAGTAACAGAGGGAATTCTATCTACGGAGAAGCTGCAGCCTTCAGCAGCCTTCTTCAAGCCAATGTTCGTTGTATTTCTTCGAGAAGTGCCATCCAACTCCACAACTACAAGTTACCACACTTCTTAACCGTGTTTAAATAAATAATAATACTCTGCTGACATTAGTACGTAAGCAAAAAGCTAACATCACATCATCAAGTGCATGCTTCCCATACATTTGAACAGCAGCGCTTACTAGCTTTCCCTTCTGAAGAGTCCACTATCCCTTAGCGGTCATAAACACAAGATTAGGTGAAATAATTGGTTGCCCCTTGGAAATTGGTCTCCCTACGGGAACGGCTGTCTGCTCATTTCCGTAGGACATCCACATTGGAGTCATGTATCCAGACGCACCTCGTTGCAGATCCGAGATTTCCTTTGATAAATGGCCAAAAGAGCTAACGTCAAGCAGGCATTAAGGCACATTTGAAAGTCACTTACAATTAGAGGTGAGACATTCTATCTCTCTTTTACTGCCATGCCACCATCAATCAACCCACAGCGTTACGTATTGCCAATAGGTCAGTTAGAGAGTGACATTGGTAAAGTGCACTTTCTACCAAATGTTTTTAAGCCGCTCGAGTGCACGTTACAGGTAAAACAATAACTCGATCGTTGCGCGGTTCTCTATTATTAGCAACTGAAATCAATTTCCTTCTAAAAAAAGTAATCATTCAGAATGAACAAAACGAAAATACATAAAAATATGGTGCTAATATCTAAATGGTCGATAAGGGTAAAAAATAGGAATAAATGATTATCACTTCAGTTATTTTGATTTTCGATCTTATTGATTGACAAATCTTTTCAACTCTCCACGTTAAAGATTTATATTTTTCCATCGCCATGGCAAAATAAAAAGATACGTGAATGATAAAAATGTCAATTATTTAAAATAGAAATCAATATACAGTAAAATAATAGTAGATTAAAGTTTTTAAATATAATGCTGAACAAAAAATTGTCATATGCCAAAATATAGTAAATTTACTAGGATAATAGTTTGGAGAGGTGCGTTACACCAATCCTTGATGTATGGCTGCTGATGTTTTGGCAGTGGATACATTTTTCATTTAATAAGACTAAAACTTGAAATAACAGAAGATTATTAATGTTAGAGGAAGAATATTATTGTATTCTTTGAAGAAAATTAAACTATTACTTGGAGAGCATTAGCGAACATTTTACACGTGGATGTTCACAAAATGCATTTGAAAAGATGAAAAATGAGGGTTTTTATGGGAGATTCATTAAGATTAGAAAAATTTTTAAGAAGCTACTGGATGGGTTAAGGTTAAGTTAGAAATATAAACATATAAAGAAGATAAGATTGAAAAGGGTATTCGGGCTTCCAGCCGGGTTGTCTCTCTCCATTAAGCAATGGAGAGAGATCACCCGGCTGGAAGCCCGAATACCCTTTTTCGAATATATTCTCCGGGAAAGCATCAGATCTTAGCGTACGAGAACGCAAACAAACGTTGTCGCGCTGCAATATCAAGGCAATGGTGTTCTGGGAAAGGCGCGGTGTTTTGCTTGTGGACTTATTGACACGAGGAATGGCGATCAACTCAGAAGCCTACTGTGTAACCCTGGCCAGGCTCCGACGCGCCATTCAGAGCAAAAGACGCGGCTGAATCTCGCGTGAACTCCTGGTTGTGAGGGCAGGCGGCCAACTTCTTTAAAGAGTAGTTTCAAAACTTAGTTAAGTGCCCAAAAAAAAACAAGGTAACTATGTGGAAATATAAATAAAAGTATGATAATTATAAATATAAAATAATTTTGAAATTTTTTTTTTATTATATACTAAAAAACAGCCCTTACTTAAAAAACAACCCTCGTATAAAGTCATTTCAGGCTTGATTTTGTGTAAGTTCGCTAAATCCATGATAAAAACATAAATGGTAATTTCTACACTTTTTAATTAAACACTGAGCGACCAACCATGGTATCAACACAATGTGTCGTTTTCAAGGTTGAAAACGATGCATAAATGACATTTCCTTGAAAATGACAGAATGTGTTGAAACCATGGTCGGTCCCTCAGTGTTGAATTAAAAAGTGTGGATATTAACATTTGTGTTTTTGTCATCAGATCTTAAGATAGGATTAAGTAATTAAAAGATAGGTCCATGAATGATCATATAACTATTACGAATTTCATATAAAAGAGGTGAGAACAAGATTTGTAAATGGATTGAATTGAAGGAAAAAGTTCGACGAGTAACCCGCACTGATATATTGGTGAGTGCTTCACGCATTAGCAAGGATTAGTAGTTAACGTCAAATTCTATTTTCAATGAAAAGAGACTTTTATTGTCACTGAACTATTTGGGCCTCATTATACTCGTACTTACTTATTTTTTTAATACCACCATATTCTCTCTAAGAAAACCAAACGGTCACTCGTTAGTTGGACACCAAACAACTGCTCAAACCACCCGTATTAAATATTCTTAGCGTCCTATGCAACAGAGATTAATTACTCAGGGATCTAAACCTACATAATTTGTTGCCGTTTAAATGAGGATACTTCATTAGATGAGAAGATACCGGGATTATTGGATGCGATAATTTCCTTTCGTTTAAATACTATTGGTTTAAACATTTGATGACATATAATTAAGTAAAGGTGGGTACTTTTATCAATCACTGAGGGGTGAGCAACTGAATTAAGGCAGAATGTTAGCCCTATTCAAATGATGAATGAAATAACCTTTAGGGAGTATTAAAAACATAGATTGTGAATAAATGCCATCCATATTGCATAATCAATTGATCCAGTATTGACTTTGCGGAAAATTAGTGAACAGGGATTTGAACTAATATTATATCCATATTTTTCACATTTTACCGTTTGTATTTGTGGTACAATCTTTGGCATTAATGATAACTTGAAATTATTGAGGATAAATGCTTGGTAGAATTCAAGGAAGGCAAAGCATAGCTGGTATGGCCTTAACACTGAACATTAGGCCGGCCCTTATTTTTCAGAATTGAGAAAAATTTTGTTTTCCTGTTCCAATTTCTCCATGTTTCCGGTGCAACCACGTGGGTTTGTTGGTGATGTCAACAGTTTCGCTGGCATTGCTGCCAGCGTCTTCAGGTCGAAGATGATGATCCAATTGAGGTTTATATTCACGTGCTAAAGTCTGGTTACTTTAAAATAACGGGAACCCGTGCCACAAGGGCCCTAAGTACTTGGGACCCTCAATCGAGTTTTTATGGGGTCGAAAAAGTGCTGTTTCTATGTAAAACGTAAAAGTAAAGGCCATCAGGCCCGATTTTCTGTTTGTTTTGACCCATCTCTCAGCGTTTACGAGATATCGTCCGTCGTAATGCAATCCACCTCCCTGGGCGATACCCCGCACCGCGGCGCCACGGCTAATTGCCGAATATGGGATGTCAATTAAAGATTAGAAACACACCGAAAATGCGTTTTATTTTGGTCAATATGTACTGATATTCATGGACAGAGTGAAAATAAATTGATCACTTGGATTGGAAATATTGTCATGGCAATTAAATTCTTTCTAACGTAAGTACATTTGTTCAGGGGCTAGATCTTGCCAGTGGGAGGAAAGAATTTGCCGAGGTAGGGGAGGGGGTGGAGGCGAAGTCTCTAGTAAGTGGTGCGGGCCGTACCTCAGTGGCGCTGCGGTGCGGGGTAGCGCCCTGGGGGGTGGATTGCATTACGACGGACGATATCTCGTAAACGCTTAGAGAGAGGTCAAAACAAACAGAAAATCAGTTCTTAGGACCTTTACTTTTACGTTTTACATAGAAACAGAACTTAGGGCCCTTGGGGCACGGGTTCCCGTTATTTTAAAGTAACCAGACTTTAGCACGTGAATATAAACCTCATTTGGATCATTTTGAGATCAGGAAAACATAACTTTTCTCAAATCTGAAAAATAAGGGTCGCCCTACTGAACATACATAGTTATACTGCGGGAAAATGCAGTACAATTTCTTGTGAAAGCAATGATAACGATTCGAATAATGATTTTTTTAGGCCGTGAATGGTAAAATTTACATTCCTTTCCCCCGTTAGGAAGGAAATATTTTGTAGCTAACGAGTAAGTATAAACTCTGAAAATAGTTGAGTATATTTAAACATAGTCATCTCCTTTGAAAACTCTCAGCTGTACGAGTAACTTCCTTGTTAGCGTAGTCAACACAGGAGAAACTATATTCCTCGTGTCATGATCTTTATCAAATTTATTTTATACAGCCGAAATGGATACAACTTTAAGCAGTAATTACCAGCCCTTGAAAATAAAAGAAACGAGAGCGTTTACATTATTAAAAATATCCATATTTGTGGCTTTCTTAATGTGTTGATAAGGCAGCGTAAGCTTTAAGATTATTAGGAATACGGAGAAATTAGAAATTGAGGAAGTTTATTTCCACCTCTCGCTATTAAAGTTCCATGGTAAGGAAGTGTCCCTTTGGACACAACTTCCTCCCCACTTAACCGTCCTCCTTCCTAGCCCTCACTCTCCCAAGCACACATCATCCATCCCCTTTCCCTTCTCGCAACTATTTCCAGCCCCAAAGTGTTGTATACCCACAGCTCCCTTCTCTCTATAATATCCCCTCGGTCGTTTCTTTTTACGAGCACCATAAATACAACATAGTTCATCATATTTTCACACATTTTCACTGGTTTGTAAAAGTCGGCAATATATTCCACAGCTAAAAGTAAAATCGCTCTTAAAATGAAAAACAAAAACATCTATCATCATCTCCGTAAAACATAGTCATGAAGACCGAATGAATGGAAGATTTCTTTTTTGCGAACGATGTGAAATAAAACCTGCATATTCATCTTTAACGAGAAACCATTTTCAAAGCTTTGACAAGCGACATATATATTTCAGGTTGTTTTCAAAACATCAACGATGATAACCGAGAGACGAACGCAATGAAAATGTTCAAAAGTTTTTAGAATAAATCACCATAAATGTTTCCATAAAAATATGCTAGCATTTGGCCGTTGAGTTACATAGATAATTCACAATGCACTTTTCATGAACATATACTCAGGCAATTTTCTGCCTTTCTCTGATGACACTGCGATCAAATTGAAGATTTATATGGAAAAACATGTTCAAACTTGTATATTTCTCACCTCTATTACCACGAGAAGAACATTTCTTTGACACCCGTCGCCTACTGAAATTCTAAATATAACTACGCATCACACTTTTGAATGACCACCAATTGCTGCACTTCAGAGGTAGAGTGTTTAAAACTGACATTTTGGAGAAAACCTAACGAAAAGGTAATCTAATACAACCCGTTAGCTAAGTTTGCTTTTGAATAAAACAATAATAAGTGTTAAGATCCATTTTCACAAAACTAGTGATTAAAGTTAAAACTTTGTTGAATCTATGCAATGTAATCGTAAATATCCAGTTCTCTGGCTCACGAAAAAACTTTTCTTATTCATTTGATATAACATTGGGCACACTGGTATTGTTACAGTGATTCACCTAAAATTAGAGCATTGAAAATTTCTCACTGATCTCAAATAGTTGCCTTCACTACATGGTAATTATATATATTTTGAATGAAAATTATTTACCGCCATCTTCCTTTAGGCCTGTACGGCCTGCAATAAGGGTCATGGTGCTAACACATCACCATGTAAGCCACTTGTCAGCATACATTTGGAAAGGCTACTCATAAAAAACTTCGTTATAGACTAATACATGGAAAAAAGTGACCAATGTATTCTACATCATTCGCTTTACATGCCCGCTAGAGAACTAAATCAAGATGCAAAATTGCGTGTTAGTCTAGCATCATCACTCACCAACTAGGTACGTCACCTGGAAACTTCGCTCCTTGCCCAACATCGTAGGGATAGATAGTTGAGTGGTAGATAAAGGTTGATTGAGGGTTACGCTGAGCAGAATGTGAATAAATGATCTAAATTTTGCTCTATTTTCGTATCGCTTGTGCTTGCTTGCTAGCTTTCGCCCTTTGAACTTGCAAGATATTTCTTTTGCATTTCCTGTGCTATATGTAACGTTGATATTAGGCAAACTGATAGAGAAATCTTCAGGGGAAGCCAGAGGTTTGTCAGGTCTAAGGCAATAGACCGAATCGAAACCTCAGGGTGTGAAGCCACAAAGGGAGACTTGGAAAAAGAGAACACAGGAATGGCTATACGGCCCAGAGAGATACAATCACAGATAGTCTGCAAGAAATGACCATAGCACTGACGGATTAATATATTGGGCATTTTTTTGGGCACAAAAGGAGAAAATGTATGTAATTAATTAAAAAAATGTATCAAGAAACAAAATATACAAAAGTGATCAATATAGTCGATTCGCATGCATTCGCGAGAACACTAACCTACGCACGCCAAATCTTGGGATAATCTAGAATCATCCAGTGGCGGCTTGCTCATAAGGACTCTCGGTCGCCGCCCCTCCCAAAGATTTGAAAAATGAAAATAAATTAAATACCCATTCAATTATAACTACACATCTAATTAACCAAAGTATTTTTTTCCAATTGCATACATCGAAAATGCAGGAAAAACACTCAAAAATAGCCCGAGAAGTTCACATTTGTGGCCGCAGGGCGCTGGCCAGAACGTTCCAATCCAAAGATTATATACTCTAGAAAGATGTGTATCTACGTGTTAAAAATGACGTAGCAAGTTTTGGCCGCCTACTGTAGCGCCATCCTACTTTTGCAGCGGCCAAAAAAGTAACTTCGGCTATGCTAGAGCGCGAAATTCAAATTGAATAGCTTTTTTCCCCGCCCCCCTTTTCCAGGGATTACTAACATTACTACTTATTAACAACTCGGCCCAATGACTCGCTATCATAGTTGATATCCATTAAGGTTCACTAGGGTGAAAACACTAAAAAAAAATAATTGAGTAATACAAAGCATATTTATTAAGATTTCTTGCATATTACATTGTGATCACACTGCAGTAGCCTTTGACACAGAACAATAAAATGATGCAAAACAATTATACAAAAAGATGGGATTATATCCACAAATGTGAAGTAACAATCAAATGTGCAAGAGAAAATTTTGAGAACTGCACCTCAACATTAATAATGAAATGAATCCGTAAGGGTGCCATTCGTAGACGGCACTTAAAGCTAAAGAATACATTAGCTGGGCTAAAGTCTACTTTAGCCAGGCCAAATTCTGCTTTCTCTGTTTCATAAACACCACTTTAGAAGAAAAATGGCAGAATTGTCACTTCACCGGAAATTGCCCAACCGGAGCTCACTTTAGGGTAGTGTCCTTTACGGATGAATAAATATGACTGCTTTTGAAGTTGAAATACGAAGGTATTTGGGTTATGGAAATTAATAGGAATTAATTCTTTGGTGAGAAAACAGCAGAAGACAGGCATATTTCAAGAAATAACCAGACACGTAATGTGTCTCTCTTTCCGGAAAATATATCGAGTCAGTATTGATGGAGATGACCCATTACTTCTGCAGTTGAACTCTATTGGTCGTTATACTACCTAGGACATTTTTAAAATTATGTTATAATTATAGCACAGTAAGTGGTTGAATAGGTTGGCATAATTTATGTTGATTTTGAAAACAAGCTAATTGTGTTCTTAGGTTATGCATGTGTTTATATTCTAGAATTTCCCTCCTTGAAATTATAGCAAATTTCTGTTTATATTGGAGCCAATGGTCCTCGTAAGTAGACTTGATTTTCATGTGGCTTGGTCAACCAAGTGCTAGTTTCCAAAACGTTTCATTGTATTTTAAGCGTTTTCACTCCATAATTGCTTTATGTATGTACTCCTTCCACATGCCTCCATATTATGTTTAACATTTTCCTGTTTCTGTCATTTTGAAACTAGAGAGTTTTTGTTTCGTTTTTCGATTAGGCATTTGAATATTTAAAGTGATGAAATAGTATCTTGCCATGAAAGGCATCAATAAAAAAGTAAAACATACTTTCCTTCATAGTCATAATATCTGCAGCTAAGCAATATTTTATCGAGGATGTATATACAGCCGCATAAATCAACATCCCAAGAATTAAAATAATAGTAAGTACAAAAAAATTCAATCAACACCCATACCTACTTCAAAATATGCGTCCACCTGAGAAAACCACTGATTGGAAAATCTTTATATTGATTGCGTCAGTTTCAAGTTAACGTGAGAGAATTTCACTATTTCACCCACCTTCAATGAACTTATACCATCAAACTTCGACTAACATGTAGTCCAAACAACCGTGTGCAGTTAAACATGCAAGATTATCATAAAATGATGTGAAAATATCAGCATTTGTATCTTTACTTTGCTGGAAACATGGAAGTGCATTTCCAATGCAGGAAGCTAATTTAAAGTGAGCTTTTATTCACCTAACTGTCATTAGCATACAAAAAAGTTAGTGGGGAAAAGCTTCCGACAACACAGTATTAATTTACATCTGCACACAAAATGAGAGAACGAGAAAATGCAGCTTAATGAAATCTTTGCACAATACAACAAGGAAACCTAGTCACCAAAAACCTGTAAACAACTTAGCAATTCATATCCTGTCAACTTTTTGCTAACCTTTACAAAGCGTTCATTGCCAACACTCAAAATTTCAATGCCTGATCGAGACTTTAGTAGCTAAAGTTCCACTTTATAAAGTGAGATCCTGGGGATGCCTTTGAAATGAACTTTAGCTAAACTCTTACTTTACCATAAAGAGATTTCGTAAAGTGAGCAATTTCAGTGCCTCTATGAATCACACCCTTAAATGCTTTTTTACCTTAAAAACACTTTGAATGGCACTGCATAACATGATAAATAAAAATGTTAATGAAATACAAAGATTTCTTAAAAATCTAATGGCACAATTAAGTGGTAATAATCACAATTGGTTATGCATCATTGTAATTCCAATTACACATAGCTACACCATTGATATAAAAACACTGACTATAAGATGGCCTGAAGGCAAAGAAAAGGAATACCTTAGATGTACACCATGGCAAAGTCAAAAATTTTACTTTTGCATATTTTCCTATTGAGGTTATTAATTTGGTTTAGAGCAAAGCTTCATTTCCATGTCCATTACCGCAGGAGAAATCCACAGGTTGAACCACTTCAGCAACTTCAGTTTCAAGATACTGTCAGAGCAAACAAAAAATATATAAAAATATGTCACCCAATAAAAAGCAGGTACTCATAAATATGAATGCTAAGTACATTAGCAATCCCATCAAGTTGATTACATACCTCTAAGCTCCATCCCTTGGAATGTTAGAAATCCAATGGAATTTTTCAATATTCAATCCCATTCATCAGTTTTCCTGTTCCATCATCCTGATCTAGGGTTTCACATTGTACTTGGGTGATGAATGACATCAATTCAGATACTGTCAAGGTAAAAAAAAGAAGATAAATGACAATATGTTACCAGGTAAAAGAGAGATGGCCATAGAGATGAATATCAAAGTACATAGTCAATTCCATCAAGTTCAACACAAGCCATTCCATATCAATGCAACACACTTAAAATAAAGTGTTTACCTCACCATTTTAGATTTTGTAGAAATTTGGTACGATGATCGCAAGTGCTGGAGCAAAAATTAGCAAATTTTCAATTTTGTATCTGAAGCAGTTACAGAAATATGGCTAAGTAATATTTTCATAAAACCGACAAAAAAGGGAGAACAAATATTTTTAATCACTCTTTGTGCTGTCTTAATTGAGCTGCAGAGATGGGAAAGGTGTCATATACCAACATTTTGTATGCTATTTCCAGTGAGATACGAGGTGTGTAAATAAAGTAGTGAGACTGATTTTTTTTAAATTTTCTATTCAAATATAATTACAATGTGATATTGTCACCTTCAAAATAGTTCCCTTCGGAAGCCACACAGCGCTGGAGACGGTCCTTCCAATCATTGTAGCATTGCTGGAACTCGGATTCTGGAATGGCCATCAGCTGGTCGGTTACAGCAGTTTGTATGTTTTGTAGTGTCCCGAAATGAGTTCCCTTGAGGTGATTTTTCAATCTCGGGAAGAGGAAAAAGTCACAAGGACTCAAGTCTGGTGAATAAGGAGGCTGAGGAGCAACAGGAATGTTTTTACTGGCCAAAAACTCGTTTATTGAGATGGCAGTGTGACAGGGCGCGTTGTCGTGATGCAACACCCACTTGTCTTTGATGTTTGGTCGCACACGAAGGACTCTTTTTCGAAGTCTTTCAAGGACCTCACGGTAGAAGTGCTGATTAACCGTTTGGCCTTGTGGCACAAACTCTTTGTGGACGATTCCGTGGCTATCAAAAAAACAAATCAGCATGCATTTGATTTTCGACTTGCTCATGCGTGCTTTCTTGGGCCTTGGAGAAGTCGCAGTGTGCCACTCCATGCTCTGACGTTTCGTTTCTGGGTCGTACTCAAACACCCATGACTCGTCACCAGTAATGACACGTTCAAGAAAACGGGGATCATTTTCAATTGAACCCAAAAAGTCAAGACTCCTTCCCTTTCTGAGATCCTTTTGGTCTTGGGAAAGGTTTTTCGGAACCATTTTCGCACAAATTTTTCTCATCTCCAATTCATTGGTCAAAATGTGATGAACGGAGGTGTGATTCAAATTCAACTGTTCCCCGATCATTCTGACTGTCAACCGTCGATCTGAACGCACAAGATTCCGTACTCTGTTGACATTTTCATCGGTGTTTGCACTTGAAGGCCTTCCGCTTCGTGGTTCATCTTCAATCGACTCTCTTCCTTCTGACAATTCCTTAAACCACCGAAAAACCTGTGCCCTTGATAAAACACGTTCTCCATAGGCCTCCCGAAGTTTTTCAAAAGTTTCGGTTGCATTGTGCCCAAGTCTGAAGCAAAATTTGATTGCACACCGTTGCTCAACTTTGAGGTCACTCATTTTTAAAACGCACAAGAAAAAACCGTTTCACGAAAACCAACGCTACGGACAAACAAATGACTGTGGCGAGTTCAGATTCATACTGGAGGCGCATCACACGTGCACCTGACGCTACTCACGGCCACGCGTCTCCAGCGTTGCCAGATCGAAAGCGATGTTGCCAGTCTCACTACTTTATTTACACACCTCGTACAAGTATTACATAGGTTTGGCAGAAGGGTTTTGCAACATTCTTTCAAGTTCTCTGCTGTATTTATCCATCTGAATATGGCATGTATAACAGGCATTCCAGTCTGCTACTTCAGGCTGGAAGTCAAGGTTCAAATGAAAAAAAAATGTCAACTGAATTAAAAAATCAGCTTGAGTTGACATAAATAAAATAGACAAGTGCCTATTCAGAAACACCTAAAGTGGGGGAACTTGAAAATTTGGAGAGTGAGATGTTTCAAATTTGATGACTCTCAACATTTAAACAATATTCTTTTGACAGGTGGAATATCTAAATTAAGTCATAATTTAGGAGTTTGAGACATAATGCAATAGAACCTCTGATGATAAAATAGATGCACATGACTGTGGGCCTATCTGAGGAGAGTAGCGTTATTATTACGTACTTCACAAGACTTAATCTACAACCAGATAAAAATAACTTAAGTAATAAGAAGCAATGCAGTGCAAAATAGCATTTCAACGGATTGCCAATTGATTGAAACATACGTACATAATTCTGAATATTGCCCTCGAGAAACTGTTACACCTAAAACTTTGCAAGACTCCCTTGAAGTAAATGTAAATTTAACATGTTCCACTCAGACCGTAAAATTCAGTTCATTACTGTAACCTTACTCAGACTAGATCATACAAAGTGATCAGTAAAACTGGAATTAGCATAAAAACCCTGCAACATGGCCAGCTCCATTAGGATTGCCACAAGTATAACTGAATCACATTTATGAGCCAGTTGTTCCAAACATAAGAATCCTTATTCTATAAAGAAACTGATATAAATTTTAAAATTTGGTAGATATTTAGTATCAGAACCAGCTATGAGTGTACCACTTTTGAACAATAGGAAAATTACGATTTTTCAACAGTAAAGGGCACCCAACAGTTCAGAACCTCCATCATACAAATCCAATGTCTCACGATAGAAGAGGATAATGAATGACACCATTGACTACACTACACAAGAAGAAAAAAGTACTACTAGAGAAAGACTCCAGTTACAGATCTAAGGGGATGTAATCGTCAAATTAAATTTCAAAGATCATTACCTATTCCATTGCGTTGAAATTGATCCAAAATTCACACCTTAACATGATAGAAATCCAAGAGCATTTTACAGCAGATCTTGCCAATATTCACATAACCATGCCCAGCATACAAAGCCAATGTCTCATGCTATACGCGACTGATGAATTATAGGATAAATCACACTGTGAAGAAAAAAATAAAATAAGATAGGTTCCCATTCGAAGAGGTCATATTCATAGAATGTAATTAGAATTCTTACCTATTCCATTGAGATGATTTTTATCCAACAGTCACACCTCAAAGTGATAGAAATTGAAGAGCATTTTTCAATAGATTACGCCAATATTCACTTAACAAAATACACCATACACGTCCAATGTCTCATGCTGTATGTGACTGATGAATAATAGAATATATTACACTCTGAAGAAAAAAAGCAAATGACATAAGTGCCCAATCAACGAGGTTCTATTCCTAGAATTTAATTAAAATAATTACCTATTCCATAGAGTTGACCAAGTCCAACATTCACACCTCAACCTGATAGAAATTCAATTCAATTCAAGGGCACATATTTTCTTTCTCAAATGTCGAACATCCGTAATTAATTCCACTTATCTTCATGTTTTAATTATCCAGACAACAAGATAACTCGAGCAAAACGAATGTTTCTGTCAACAACTACACGGACAAGTGAAGCAACAGCACAATGTTCGCATAGTACAGTGGCGTAGGTTACTTTAGCACAATATGCATTAATCCGTATAAAACATCGTTCATATATATCCGCAGATAACATTACACAATTTTTAAATATGTTTCTTCCGCTGCAATGCTCTTTATTTTGCCAATGAAAAGTAATTCACACTAAAAGAATTATGTTGGTAATAGCAAGAAGGATATCGAATAGGATGCTGAACTTGATGACTTTTCACTAGCGCCCCAGGTCTTCACGCGTTTCTTATTTACAACATTAGGTAAGCCGGCGGCCTATACTTCTTTCAGGGCCTTGTTCCAATCCATCACCATGCAGTTATATGAAGAGTGGTAGTGGTGGGGGCTGCTGGTGCTATGACGCGTCTAAGCTTGTGCCTCATGGGCTAGGTGCGTATAATAGGCGTACGTGCGTATCCTGTTATACGCACCTTGCCTCAAGGGAGTTTTGGGACGCCGCGCCGGCCGAGCATGGGCAGAGTGACGTATCTAGTGAGTTGATTGACATCGCCGCGCCTCGGTCGAATAATCTTGGTGTTGCAGTGTTGCAGAATACCTTGTTTTGTTGACTTATTACGTGTAATTTTTTTCATATAAAAAGGCCTAGTTGTAGTTGATTTAATCGATTCAGTGAGTTGTAGTGCTTTAGTAAGTCATAATGGCCACTAGATTGCCTTAAAAATCCTCATTAAAATACACAAAATATTAATAAACTTTGACCCCCCGGTGGAGTGTGCCCCTCCCAGCATTTGACTCACGAGCCGCCACTGGAATCATCACTCTTTCGCTCGTTTCGATCTTTGAAATCCCATGTTCAACGCCACAGATATTGGTAGTCGGGTACTTAAGGCTCCCGGGTACATCGGCCACTTTCGAGTTGTGGATCTTTCCCCCCACCCCTCAAAAACTCGGCCTAGTGGCTAGCGAGCCTAGCCGACTAGCAAGTGACCTTGGTCTCGAGGCAGGGAACATAGGGGGGCAGTGCTTAGGGAAGGGAGGGGAGGCGATGTGGAGGGGATGGGGTTTAGATGACTGAAATTTTGGGAACCTTCTCGCTCGGGTTTGCGACTGTTGAACAGCCGAGTGTCACCGTGCTCAGCCTCTGCGCCGCATGGAAGTAGACGAATCTCAAGGCAACACGGTGGTCTTCGAGATTGGGAAATGGATATTATTTACGGAAGTGTAGAGCACAGAGATTGGTGAGATTTCGTCTCCAAAAACCCGGAAGTATTCAAAAATTTTTTAATAATTGATTTGGTTACTAATTAAAGCAATCTCATGTAGTAGCGAGAAAATCCGGCAAGTAAGAATTGAAAGGTACAGTTTTATTATTCCTTGACATTTTTTGAGAATATCATTTGTTCTTCATGGTGTTTCAACCCGTCAAAATGTTTTAGAGATTTCGTTTGCAATGAAAAACGTAACTCCCGATACATAAAAATATTAATTTCTTAGTTTTTCCAATTAAAGTATTTCTGGAAGACGGTAAAATGTTTTTAACTTCTCGTCCATGAGGTTTTCCCATAAAGCCTTGTCCATCTAATTTTTTTCTTAAATCCACGTGGAGTACAAAAGAAAAATATACAATGCGTTTATATATTATTTCGTATATTTCGTGGAGTATTCTGTTTCCCCTGGATTTCAAAGAAACTTTTGATCTTCGCTTCAGATAAATATTTCCTTATCGGATTTCACAGTAATCATCAAGTGTAGAATCTCGGGAGGAAATTTCTTCTTCCTGAAGGCTGCAACTGGACGTTAGGGATGACGAAGGCGCATGCTATGGTATTTTAGGCACTTATAAAAATTTCATAAATATAATCCGTACAAAAATGTGTCCAAATTTATATATAATTACTAAAGTAACCTACCGATTAAGGTAGGTTTGTAATGAGTATTTACTAAACATTCTGGCTGTACTTCCTCCTATCATGGATTTCCTCTTCAATTCACTATGAAATTCCTTTCCATCAAATCTCTTATTTCCTTTCTATCTCTCACTTACCCAACATTCTTTCCTGTAACACAGTTTTCTCGCCTCCCTTGCTATGTCCTACACTTCGTCGTTCTTCTTCGTCTCCGTCCGCTTCACTTTCTCCGTTCTTGTCCATTTACTTTTATCTTGTGTTTCAATCGTAGCTCGTGAATCTTTACGAACCGCATAAATAATAAATTGACCAATTTATTTTTATTTATCCGTGGAATCATCATTAAAAGCACATTTCAAATAAATTAGGATGAAGTAGGAATCCCATTTAGGTCTTGCCTGTAGGATACCTCAAGACAAATGACAATACGAATTGAAAAAATTAGTAAGCTGAGACCAGATACGAAACATAATAAATGCTCGAAAAAATAGCAATTTTTGTTAAATCTCAGCCTGCCGTGCAAAAAAAAAATATATTGAGCATTAAACGCACTATCAACAAATTAATTTATTTGGATTTTCTACAATAAGTTACCACTTATTTAATCTTTAAAAAATATGTTAAACTATTTGATCCTCTTATAATTTCTGACCATCAAGAAAACAATTTCGTCTTACATAGATAAATGAGCGTTTGAACGGAAAAATTACGCGTCGGCAAAATATAAATTTTTGTAGATTTAAATTTAATGCATTGGTTTCAGCTTCTTCTTTAGGTTTATATCCTCGAATGGGGTAGAAAATTTTGAATACTTAGAAAAGGTAATGATGACGTAAAGGGAGAACTGTAAATCTACAAATATAGGGAAGGACGGTTCAAATTATATTTTATAGCAATCAATCTATTGCTTTTTGGAGAATCAGCAACCAATTGCTCGAACTTTAATACCCCTCCCCAGAAGGTTATCAAGTAGTTTAATTATGATTGTACTAACACATTATTAATTGTTTTAATAAATTTTGGGTAACATCATAGAGTAAGTATATATTCTTACTCTATGGTAACATTTACTTCGGAGGGAGTAAAGCGTTGCGTGGATAATTTTATATTTCCTGGAAATTTGGTTAACTTAATTATGACTTTAGTCTTCTTGTGAGTAGTCCTCATGCCATATTCATCGCATTTCTTGAGTAATGCATCCACTATACTCTTCAGCCCTCTCGCTGACTGGCTAATCAACGCCTGATCGTCCGTGAACCTTACTGATTTTACATCATTCCTCCCACTTTTACTTCAGTTCCCACCTCATCCCACGCTTCTCTTGCCACCACCTCAGCATATACTCCAGAAAACAATGGAGATAGTGAACAGTCTTGCCTAGTAAGGCAAGACTGTTCACTACCTACAAGGCTACTCGGGCAAAGCTTGCCCTCCTAGTTTCTCCGTCCGCTATCTTCACTTGCGCAGTATTGGCCAAATGAAGATTACAAATGAGTCGCCTATCCCTCCAATTGACGCCTATTTTCTTGAGAATATCCATAATTTTGTCCAGTCCACTCTATGAAATGCTTTTTCAAAATCCACGAATAAGGCAAACACAACCTGATTATAGCATAGGTTCCTCTTCACGAGCGATCTCATAACCGCAATAGCATCTTTACATACCGAAGAAAGATCTGAGGTTTTCCCGGCGTATGATGTTGTTGAAGTTTATTCGGGATTGCCACCGGATAAGGTTCTCCATCTCTGCCGACGTTTCGATGGCCGAGTCGTCCATCGTCATCAGGGCTTGATGACGATGGACGACCCGGCCATCGAAACGTCGGCAGAGATGGAGAACCTTATCCGGTGGCAATCCCGAATAAACTTCAACAACATCTTTACTTACCTTTTCTGCATACAAACTGATCTTCGCCCAAGTAATCGATATCCTTTTCTCTATTCTTCTCTTTAATATTCTCATTACCACTTTGCCTTATTTTCCATTGTCGCGAAATCAGGGAGACGAAGGTCATATCAGGGAGAGCTCCCTTGATTTCCATGTCTTAGAAGCGGCCTCTTCCTTGGCTCAAGATTATGCCACACCACTGCTTCTTCTACATGTTAAATCTTTCCTGCCTGTTTCCGATGCCATGCAGATCCTCCTCCTTCCCCATCCATCTACTCAGAACTTCGATTTGCTCAGTTAGCATTCTTCCATTTTTAGCATTAATTTTTGACATGGCTTGTCCTCTTTTGCCGCCAGATAGCGACTTCACCTTGACGTACAACGCGTTTACCTCTCGTTACTTCTGAATCTTTTCCATTTCCTCGCAGTGTCTCTCCTTGTTTTCCACCAATTCTTTCTCCCTTCTTAGTTTCTCACCGTAATAGATGATTATTTTTACTTAGAATTTTCCCTGTACTGTGTCTACGTTCTTCCACTTCCTTATCACCACCATTTCTTTTTTAATTTCCTTCGTTATCCAAGTTTTCTTTGTCATACGAATCTCCAGAGATTTCTAGTAATCTACCCTCACATTCCCATTAAAGTTTCAACGTTCTATTTCCTCACCTTTATTATTTTACGAGTCTTTTGAATACAGGCATCCCCCGAGTTACGTAAGAGATGCGTTCCGGCAGACTCTGCGTAAGTCGAAATTTACGTAAGTCGAACCTTTGCGTTAGTGCTTCAGAGATTGCGATCGGCGCGGTGAAATAATCAGCGGAGAAATGCGCGGTAAATTCTCGGTGAAGTTTCATTCAATTCACTGCGATATTCATGAACTCTACCGCGTATTCTTACGTTATTAGATACAACATCGATAAACATTAATATAGTCTGAGAGTTGCATCTCGAGCATTGCCAATCAAAAATGCGTAATATTATTGCCAGAGTTGACCGATCGGGTGGATTCGGGAAAGTCCGGCATCTCAACGCTACATTACTAAACTGAATACTTAAATTGATTCATTATGTTATACTGCGATCTAAGGGCCCAATGAATGCATCGTCTACCTACCTATAATCATTATATCTTCTGCCTTTTATATATTACGTTGATCGATGAATCTGGTGGTTTCACTGTCACAGTTAATACACGTAGGAGGAGTGTCTAGGATTACGAGCAAATAACACACAAAAATACAACAGTAAATTACTATATTCGTAGATGCATTCACACGTACATACACTCATTCTTTCACGCACGGAAACATACTTTCATTCTCTCATATCTCAATAAAACAACGTGAAAATATCGTCATTTGAATATTTACTTCGCTGAAAACATCGAAGAGCATTTCCAAAGCACGAAGCTAATTAAAAGTGAGCTTTTATTCAGCCAACTCCGTCATTAACGTGCAACAACGTTAGTGGTGAAAAGCTTTCAATGACGCAATATTCATTTACAGTTGCACACAATATGAGAGAACGAGAAAATGCAGCTTAATAAAATTATCCGCCAGAAACATGTAAACAATTACGCAATTAATATCGTGTGTCAACTTTTTCTAAACCTTTTCGCGGCGTACATTGCCAACACTCAAAATTTCAATTCCGTTACGTGGGTACTAATCAATTCTTTTCCGCAATAAAGATTTCAGCTTGAACTTCATTTTCTTTTAATTCCACAGATGGAAATGTCTAAACTTAAGGATACAATTTTTAAATAGTTGAAAGTCGGAGTTCGGGTGTGCATGCTGTATAACAAGTTGTATCATACCGGAATGAGCGCAACCACATCCAACTGCAAATTTTCACGTTGATTGCTGACTGGGGATTTTTAAGCGATTTTTATGCAGAAATTAATGAAAATTCCTTCGAGGAATGACAAAAATGGGCCACTTTGTTATTTTTAGCACGTAAAAAACTCGATAACTATTCGATATTTTTTCTACTATGGGTTGTACGAGCGATTATCTACTTATTCGCGCTCGCATTCGAAAATTAACGTAATCCTTTGAAATACGGTTATCGCTTACGTAAGTACGGATTTACGTAAGTCGAGACATACGTAAGTCGGGGGATGCCTGTATTAGGTTTCGTTTCGTTCACCTTAGGGAGAATGCGATATATTTTTCGCCATTCCTTTACATCTGTTTTACTATTATGTGGTCTTTCTGATGTATCTCCGTATCCCTTGGACTCTTCCTGGTGGACTTTTGCACTTTAGGATAATTGGACTAGGTCTTTGTGACGAATAACTTGTTTCTCCTACAATATTTTTTTGATTTCTCTTCCCGCTCGTTTCGCGTTTCCTAACCCAAAATCTCCTATTTCCCAGCCCTTCCTCCCTCCCCGACTGAGGCGTTATACTTCCCCATCATTACTTGGTTTTTTTAAACCAGGCATTTCACTTATTATTACCTCGTCTACTTCTATCTCCATACGAATGATAGCGGACTTGTAGACTTGAACTGCTACTAAGTCGGTGGGTCGTTCCTCAAACTCTACAACCAGAATCCATACCGCTTACCGGATTTACCGTTGTCTTACTCAGCTTCCCAATTAATACTGAAGCTACTTTTGAAGTTAAATTTTCTCTCTACCATAACATATATCCACCACAATATTTATGTTGGATGGGAGGTGGCATAAATTCTACCAGCACCATATGGGCAATTTCTGCGTCAGATTTTGTTTTGTTGGTTTGCGGAGTATCTTCTAGATCTGCATTTGTAGCATCTCTGGAGTCACTGTTAATATTATCAATTTGTTCATTACCATATATTACAATGATGCTCGCTGTGAGATATATAAAAATGTTGAGTTATCAGTGCCAGCAATAAAATAAGTTTCGGACAAGGGTGCTATACCACTTCACCAATGCTTTCTTCATGAAAAAAATATGCTTTCTTTTCTTTGCTTTTCACTTTTATATCATATTTTTTCATATGTTAATGCAATTTGCATGGCGCTACTCTGTAAAGAAAACTTTTAAATCCCTTTTCAAATGCAATTCCCGGCAGAAGTCTTTCTGGTAAAAACTAACGAAGCATAACATATCTATCGCAAAAAATTAATTTTATAATTTTTTTTACTATTTTACTTTTATAAAATGCTACAGATAAATTGACTAATAAGTATCGATGCACGACGGACTCAATCATTTTGGCTATTTTCAGGCGGTGTATCGTTGGAGGACGTTGTTGCCAATGTTAGAATGGGCGTGAATGTTCACATAAGATATTCACGCATGAAAAGTAAATTGATAAAATTGTTAAAAAGTTATTTTATTGGTGAATATGTTCCTTTGTTCTTCGGGAGATTCTGGAGACGATTACTTATTCAACCAAAGCTTTCAGTTCGAGACGTGAGTAAAAAAAATATAGCGTTAAAAAAGATGCTTTTTGCGGCGTATTTACTGCAAATATTGGCTTCGCAGGTAAATCGACGAAATTGTGTATGGGAAGGTGCACATGTTTTATTAATAATAATAGCGTATAAATAAAATTCTAGAGTAAGGAAGGGCTGCCAGAGGTGGAAGACCAAGTGGCAACATCAATGAACACACAAACATCAAGTCAGTCTTCCGCCGCCTACGACCTAAGGCCCAGTGATGTGAACGAGCGGTTCAATAGTTTCCAATAGTAGTAATAACCAAGGGTCTAAGGATTGACGAGAGACGAATAGGACAGTGAGAAGATGAGAATCAAATTATCTCATTTTTATGCTGCAAAATATCAAAATATGCGGTGTTGCGTGGATTGCGATGACGCGAGTGCGGAATCCTTTCCTCATTCGTGCATCCTGTTACCTCTTTAAAAAATTATGGATCCCTGAATCAATTAAATAGTGTGCGGTATGATATTCTGTTTAAGTTTAAAATAATGAGAGACCCAAAACTAGTCCTAAAATATTTTATCTATTTTTAAGTTTCCAAAAAACGACACTCATTCCACAGAAAAATTAGACCATTACCCTGTATGTAGGAATTACGAATTCGAAAATGCTGCCATATCTTTTGCATTATAACTTACTCATCTAAGTTTCCGTCTCAATTGATCAAATAGACAAAAAAGAAGCCAAGAAAAATTCTATTTTAGGGACCGTAGAGTGCAAGCGTGGGTTGTAAGAGACCGATGTCTTACATATTTTCCTGGCAATTGACAAATGCATGCACCGCAGAATTAGCATTTTTTATTACAATTACCAATTTAGAATTAGCAAGTTATGAATTAAGCAAACATGTTTCCATGCATCATGCATAGTACAAGTTGTCCATGAGTTCTTGACTTGCACGTTATAAAAAACTTCAATTACAAAAAATTGAAAATTTCGGTGATAGAACACACGGATGTAAATCTGCACGCTGGTACACGATGCGTAATCTATGACGTGACTCGAGCTATCAAGAATTATATTTGTTACATAATTTTAGGCATTTAAACTAATGAATTTCTTAAAAATAAACATTCGAGACTCATAAATATAAAGCTAATCTTTCATTTTTAGCAGAATTAATGTAATTGATCTTATTTTTCGTATAAAATTATGGCAAGGAAGATTGCACCGATGAGAGGAAACTTTTAATCTCGAAATGAACTGATGTATCAGGGTAAAATGCAGTACTGAAGCGGATATAAACTGACCAGGGTCATTTGTAGCAATCCTCCTCGCTGAGAATAAACCGGCATTACCGATAGCAAATGTACGAAGTATATCTCCTCGCATGCAATGTGGGAAATGCATCTTGGTTGTATTGATATGTTTTTTTTTGTAATTACATCGGAACAAAAGATTCAGGGAAAAATCATCATGGTAAGACAGTATTTTGGCAATAAGGTCATGTACTGTTAAATAGTACGTGGCGTTCTGCGCTCCTACCGTGAAACAATTCATGTCCTTGAGCGTGTTGTTGGACAAGATTAAAATTCGGCTCCGAAGCACGCATCACACATACAAGAGCGACCCTCACGCGGCAAAGAGAAATGACACAGCATTCTCTCCCGCCATACCCGGCAGCTCGGCGGCTGCCGGCGAACTGAAGGCAAGAGACTCCATGCAAGCGTTGTACCCTTCCACTGCCACGATGAGACTCGCTCAGTGGCTGAGGGCGATGTGAACGGGAGAATGTCGCCGCCGTGGAGAGCGCAAAAATAGCGTGCAAAGGTTCGCATAGATTGATTTATTGCCGCTTCTATGAGGACTGCATTAAAATGGTATGGATTAATATGAAGATAAAGGATTAAAGTTTATAAAGACTGTAAAAAATTTTGGGTTCCGTCATTATACACGCCGTAGCAGGTAGCCAATTTTACCGAATTTCGTGTTTTTCCGTGGTCAATATTGCAGCGTGAAAAACGAGAAATGAAAAATTACGATGATCTTTTCAAATATCGATCTTTCTTCTTTGTAAATATGCATTCAAATGTTATGTGCATAGAATAACAGAGGCGTCAGACGAATCTGCCCAGACGTCTGCAGCGTAGTTTTTGGACTAGGTATCCGAGAGCCTTAATATATGCAAACGTTGAGAGAGCTACTGAGCTTAGTTCTTATTGATGACATTAATTTTGCGATATTTTATTGCAACACTTTCGCCTCATATTTGCTCGCAAGTTTGCTTTCGGCCTTGAAGGATAAAGGTAGTGTCCGTACTTTGTCATTTACATTAGGATGAATAGGATAGAGTATAGTGATTAACTTTCAATAAGAGGTATGTTAAAATATAATTTAAACGAATTATTAATCGCACTTCATCTATATAACAAATCCCATTTTGACACATTGCACTCTCTTCAACATTTATTATGTCAAATACTAAAGTGCGTGTAAGCAGTTAATCACTTGAAATTCATTTTGTACTTTACATTAAAGCACCTAAATGGGGATACCAGAGGATAAGCCTTCGGTTTGTCACTTCTAATGCTAAAGACCGTACCGAAAGCCTCAGGGTGTGAAGCCACATGGCTGGAGGTAGGGTGGGGAATCCCTCAGTTCCAGGAAGGGACGCTTGAGTCAGAGGTGATATAATAACAGGAGGTTGCGGTGACGGATAGAGGGCGGGAGCAGCGGAGATGCATTAGGAGAGGTGACGCTGATGGTCCAAAGGGGGCGTGGTGCGGTTGAGGGGATGAAGAGGGACATCGGGAAATGGGATGGCAACCACTGAGATAAATGGGAGAATGCAAATTGGTACGGATGATTTCATGGGAGATAGCCATCCAACCTAATCGCATGCGTAGAGATCTAATGGTCACTCACTAGTGGAGCTGTAACGGAACAGCAAACCACCTGCATTAATCTGCTCATATTGTTTTTGTGACTGTGAGTGTTGTTTATGACCGTGTGGTGTGCATGCGGGAATTCTACTACGTGTTTGTGATCATACCCTTCCAAACAGCTTAGAAGTAACTAGCCGAAGTAGAATATCATCTGGTAGTGTACCTTCAAATCACATTCATAGCTATCCAATAGCTACTATTTGGTTGCAGCGGCTTGGAGCTGCAATCACGCATCCAGCGGATCTACCAATCTCAGATATATTGAGTTTAAGAGATCCCGAAGGATGATACCTGTCCTAAAAATTTGCTAAATTAATACTATGGAAGAGATTTTGAGTGGGTATTAGTCCAGTGGATAAGCTGCTTGACTACTTAAAAAAGGGTGACAGGTAAATATCCTGGGCAAAGCATTAGGACGTCCCAATCCGGAGGAAAAAGTTTTCGAAGTACTAGGTGGTCCAAGAAAAGTAACTAGCATGAATATGTAATATTCGCACGCCCCTGAATGGTATAGGATGCCTGATTCTTTCACATCTCTATTGAGGAAAAGCACGGTCATAGTCCAAGCTGAGCGCAGAGTCCTCGAATTACGCGAGTCGATGTGAAATGAAATAAAAGAGGGAGTTGAGGCGAAGGCCTTTTCGTAAAGGATTTGACCGTCAAAGAATTATTCATTCATATCCTTTAAATGAAAAATATGAATTGATGATTATGACTGTTAAAATAGACCGCAATTAAAATCGAAATTCCTGTAGATCCCCAGTAAACTGTAAAAAGTTTTTTAAACTTTTAATGAAAGATAAATATATTTTGCTTCAACTGCTATAAATTCTATTATATTGTATTTAAAACTAAAAAACAAATCATGGGTGTGATTCGTAATTTGTAAAAAATTCCACTAAACTTACAACGGTAAGATCTCAAATTTTGTGTACTATTTTAAATTATTCGTCATTATAAAAGAATATCATATTTATAAATCTCCTCCAAATCAGGCAAACAATTGAATATTCTTTTAATACTCTTTTGTCCTTACAACTCCAACATAAAGCGTGTCCGTCATTCATTTTGAAACACCGTCTTCTAAATAAGTAGTCAATTCTAGCAAAATCTAGGCCGGTATCGTCAGTCGCTTCTATAGCCATCCTTCATCTTCCTCAGCTCCTGAAGGATAGATTTCAGTTCGAGAGACGTCCGAAGGTCTTCTTCAGCGCACTTTGCTGGCGAAGGACACCTCGTCAGCGTAGGTTGGTCTGGTCCAGCCTTCACAACCATTTCATCACTTTAAAGATTTTTTAAACAGGCCTTACATAAAAGATAGGTTGGTAGAAATGATTTTGTTTCTATTATTTGTGATGGCGTTAACGTTTTAATTTTGTTTACGTTACATTTTTCTGTTTATTTCTGCTTTAAATTGCAATGTTATCCGTAATCCGGTGCATCAAAAGCAATGATTGAACAGCGTATTATCATGGATATTAAAGCTGTAAGGAGATGTTCGTGTATTTCGACACATTAAAACTTTAATTAGAGGTATTCCTGAGGCATTATTCGTCGTCATACTAGACCCAATCCATGCCACGGATATCACCCAGCACGTTAAAATCATCTCTACATCGATGTAAAAAGCCTACAAATAAAGTTTTCATGCGCATCTGCACTGGATATTGATATGGAGTAACTACGTAATGCAATTGTGTGCATCAAGTATTCCTCTTAAGCTTACAAAGGGAAAGTTTAGTCACATCTAATTCACATTTCAACACAAAGGTTGATTATTTACAATAATAAGATATTACTGCGTTTGTGTGAGGAAATGTTATAACAACCGATTTCTTTAGCAGAAACTTACGTTAAAGTATTAATTTTCTGATTTTCAATCAAAATAGTGTTTTCTGGATTGAAAATCTTTCACATGTGCACGCTGCGTCGGTTTTATTATCCTTTGATTTTGATAGTTTTTATCGAACTGCTGTGGCCATTTCGGTATCAATTACCAAACCAGTTTGAAATAATTTATCAAACTGGTTTGGTAGTTGTTACTAAAGTTTTCAATGAGTCATATGACGGCCAAAAAGTTTGATAAATTTCATCAGAATTCGATAGTTCTAACTAAACTTTTTTTCCGCGTACGATTACTTATCTCGGCAATACTTGAGGAATCGCCAATTCCAGTGGAATTTTATTCGGAAAGGGAATTTATGCCAAGGTACAGTTTTTCCAAGGAGACAGTGACAGATGTACTCCTACCAATGTTGACACGGGCCAACAATAACAACCTTATGCATGATGTGGAATAGTCTTTAAGTTACTTAGAAAACACGAATGTCATTACGTTATTATTTATTTCTGTTTTTGTGACACCAGATAGTGTATTATGTGAAATATCTATCTAAGTTTAGCCTGTTTCTGATTTCCAAGAATGCCAGTATGAATTTTACGATTTCGTCGTTTACAGATAGTATGCACTGAATTATCCCAGATGAAGCAATCCCCAGTGTCTGAGATAATCAAAGTAGGTGATATGTGGTCATAAATATTTCTTTTAAAACTGTGGTGCGAATAATATTGTTAATAATTCAAATCGTGCATTTTGAAGACTGCCCGCTGGTAACATTCGCTGTCCAGAGACGGCATCATTGGCATCTAAAATAACAGCTGATTGTGTACACCTGGTTGGGCGTAGATGAAAAAGGTTTTGTTTACCTTATAACATGTCACTTCGTACCTCGTACTCGACAGTTATTTACATGAAAAAAACTAAGCAGAGGTTATTTACGTACGTCACGAATCATTTTTAGTGTTATGTGATACTCCCTCTTGTGTGGTCTTCCTGAGTCTTAAAATGTTTTGCGAACCTCGTCGGAGGAAATGATAATCATAATATTTTCAAACGATTTTACGAGATTTTTTAAGTATCAGATCAGTAATATATTGCCTGGGAAAACTGATTTGAGCTAATGTAAACATGTTCACCGAGCACAGTAGGTAATGTTTTTATTTCGTGATCGTGTGTGCTGAAATTTTGTCTTGTGAAGGGATGGTATGTTCTAAAATCATTGATTAGAGTAGTAATTTGGCATTTATATGATAGAGTTTTGGTTTATTAATATATTTTAAGCGTGCATGATAAACTCTCATGATATTCTCGTTAAAATTAGTTAGCGGACGGGGTAAGCTAGTATGTTTGCGTCATCTAAAAGTGCTTAATAGTTTGATATGCTGCAGAATAATGAATTTTTATATAAACGAATATTTTTAATCCATCTCAGGTTTTATGATGTTGGTTTACATAATTGGATTCTCCTTTTCTCTTGTCTTGACCTCTTCCAATTAATGATTAAATAATTCCTGGGGTATAGGTATTTTAATGCAAAAAGTTGTTTGCCAACGTGTTGTTTTATTTTAAAACCTTCATCAGGGCTATGAATGAAAAAATGAGACGACAATAATATACAATATTGATACATACATGAAGGTTACAAAACAGTTGTTTTACAATAAAACAATAAAAATGAGAAAGGAATGCACAAGAATTTTGACATTAAAAATATATTTTTTATATGTTTTAATGTCAAAATCCTTGTGTAACCAAAATAATTGTAAATCCTTGGCGAAACTGTTGTGGTTCTTCGACAACGGACGCGGATGCAGCCCGAAAGAATGCTGAACTCAAGTAATCACCGCGGAAACCTGCGTACGAACAGCCCCTGTTTTAATTTCGTTCATGCATTCGCAAAATTTCACGCCATTTTAGAAATTAATGCAGCTTCAACCTGCGCAATTGCGTGCCCCGTGTAAAACGGCCTTAACGCAGTTGAGTTCTCTTTCCATTGGTTGGCGCTGATTATCGTCCTCCAATGACCTAATGGTTTTCAGCACTGGCTCCCAAGTGTTGATCAGCGCGTACTCAGTGTCTCTATTGGAATGCCAGTTTTCCAACCAAATTTCAATTGCCCATTTAAATATTCTATCCCAATAATGAGATGTTCGGCTGAGTATTTCCGCTTCATTAAAATAAATGACAATAAACGTGTCGCCCCTCGAAACTTAGGGGAAAATTGACACTCTCAGCCGACTTGGAACCCTAGAAAACTTAATCCTACGTATTCGCTGCTAATGCTTTCAGTCTTCTCCTGCAAACACCATACCAGGCTTCTGCTGCTGCCACATGCCTGACCAGCTCTCGTAGAGTGAGGTTGTGTTTGCCGTGCGCTCCTGAAACCGGTTCTTCACTGACCGACAGCGATCACTTTGGGCTTTCACGCCGTTACTTCCGTTTTTCTTAGTGTAGTGATTTTAGTGTGTACTTTTGCTAATCATATTTTGCGAAGTAGTAAGAGTAGTAAAAGTGTAATAGTGAAGTAGTGTTGTGAAGCCGCCTGGCCCTGTAGCTGCTGCTGTGCCTGCCACGCGACGGGGAAACGGATAAGTAGTCGCTGACCAACTTACTTGCTTTTAATTTCTCTTCTCTCTTCCTTATTTCAAGTTGCCTTAATTGTTTGTAAAGATTGCCTTGTTATAATACTATTAGGACTTATTGATGGATTTAAGGTATTAGTGTTAATTCCTAAAAGTTACTTGATCCTTCATTTGTGTGCGAGCTCTATCATTCACCCTTGTTCTTCATCATTATTACCTGTCTTAACTAACTCGTTTAGAAAACTAACTTCCTCTTACGCAATATTTGTATCATTATTATCGATTTCTGTAATTTCATAGCGTTTTTTTTTAAGCCGATAAAGCCCCTAGAGTAGTATGGCTGGCCGATCTTCCGTCACCAAGATCAAGAGTAAGGCGAAAAGCGACCTTCTTGAGGCACGCGTCACCGAACTCGAGAAATTGGTGGCAGAAATACACGCCCGGGTAACGGGTTTTGTGGAAATCCCACGGTCCGGGGATCGTAGCGTCCCCTCTACGGGTCCGAGCAATTCCAAGGTGGAGTCTCGAGCAAGCTCGGGGGCGGTAGCCTGCGCGGAGACCTTGGAGAGGACGGTGCAGTCTTCGGGTCGGGGGATTACTCATAGCCTGAGGCCCGAGTGGGTGGCTGTACCCCAAGGGCGGGGGGCGGTGGCACGGCCAAGTCGGGGAGTGGGGGAAGCGAAGGCTAACCCCATCCCCGTTCACAACAGCTTCGCGGTCTTGTCGGAGGACAATTCCGGGGAGCTAATTGGCGAGGTCGTGAAGGAACCCCCTGTCGCGAAGGATGCAGCTTCGAGAGGCAGCCGGGGAGGGAGGGCGGGGATTGTTCTGTTAGGGAGTTCCAACGTCCGGCGGATTTTCCCCCAGTTGGAGAAGAGGGCAAGGAGAGACGGAGCGGACCAACGGGTCTCTTCCTGGTGTATACCAGGAGGTCTTGTATCCCACACTACGGCGGCGGTAAAAGCAGCGGTGAAGGACACGGGCTGTTCTAGACTGCGGGTGGTGGCCCATGTCGGCACTAATGATGCCTCCGAACGCAGAGCTGATGAGATCTTAAATTCCTTCAGGGATCTAAGCTCGGAAGTGGAACGCGTTCGGAGGGGCACTGGTGTCGATATGCGACTGTCCATCTGTAGCATTGTTCCACGGACGGACTGCGGCCCTCGAGTTTGGGACAAGATTTCCTGGATCAACAAGAGGCTGTGGGAACTCTGTGTGAGCATTGGGGCAGAGTTCGTGGATCTTCGGCCGGTGATTAGATCGTGCCGGGCTCCCCTCAATTCGTCTGGGGTGCATTATTCCAAAGAGGCGTCGGAACGGGTGGCTCGTAGGATTTTTGAGCACTGTAGGTATTTTTTAGACTAGAGGGTAGGTCATCTAGCGGG
Organism: Ischnura elegans; assembly: GCF_921293095.1. Lineage (NCBI taxonomy): Eukaryota > Metazoa > Arthropoda > Insecta > Odonata > Coenagrionidae > Ischnura > Ischnura elegans. The sequence continues at coordinate 116,942,254 of NC_060253.1, forward strand.
GTTATCAAAGATTTAATTGAACGTAGCCTCCGAGGAAATCCGCAATGCGAAATATACAAGAAAGTAAGCTTAGAAGCGTTAACGCCGGACAATAGCGTCATAATTCCCAAAACGCGTGCTCCAGAGAAAGAAAAAATATCAAATATTATTAGTACTGCCAATAAAATTCTCCCGCTGAGTATACAAAAGCCTAGAAAAGAACCAACCGAAACTCTAACTACAAAATATGACATTAACCTTGTTGTAGTTAATTGCCGTAGTGTAAAAAACAAGCGCGCCGAAATCGAGCATATTTTTCAGGACGCAGACGTGGTCATGGGGACAGAGAGCTGGCTTACAGAAGATATAAGCGACAGCGAAGTGTTTCCTCCAGAATATAAAATTTACAGATGCGATCGACGCAATAGAACAGGTGGCGGAGTTTTTATTGCAGTTAAACCCCATTTACAAAGCGCCGCCCACGAAATAATTGACGACGAAATTGAAAGCGTATGGTGTACAATTAAACAACGAAACAAAAGGAGTATTCATGTTTGCTCTTTTTATAGACCGCCGAACTCCGAAGTCGATATTATGTACCTTCTAGAAAATCAAATATCCGCATTTACTCAGAGAGACAGTAAAGGTGTAATAGTAATCGGGGGAGATTTTAATCTTCCATCCATAAACTGGGATACTTACACTGTAAAACCGAATTCAAGGAATAAAGAAATCAGCGAGGTATTACTCAACATACTTGCAAATCACTCTCTCGCCCAAGTAGTTGACAAACCTACGAGAGGAAACAAGCTATTAGACCTTTTAGCAGTAAGCCATCCGAAGTTGATAAAACAAGTCGATATTATTGACGGTATAAGCGACCACAGAGTAATCTTTGCGACGTTAAAAGTTGATGTGGTGTCAGCCGTAAAACCAAAACGCAATATTTACCTATTCGATAAATGTAACTTCACTAAATTTGGCGAGATGCTTAATGACTCCTATAAAAAATTCGTTGTTACATCAAAGGACCAAAGCACAGATGTAATATGGACACGTTTCTTAGAAATTCTGCGCCAAGGAATCAACGAACATATTCCGCAAAAACTGAAATGTGATAATAAGGAACCTCGCTGGTACAATAACGATGTCAGAAGAGAACTTAGGAAACAGAGAAAACTATACAACTTGTACAGAAAGTCCATCACGTCTCGTAATAAATCGAAGGAACTTGAAGCTAAAGAAAGTTACGCTGCTCAACGCTCAATAACCAAGAAATCAATGCGAACTGCAATGCGAAAGTTTAAGAAAAAAGTACTTGGTGAATTACTCGAAGAAAATCCGAAATCCTTTTGGTCGTACGCGAGAGAGCTTCAGGGAAAACATTCAACCGTAGATTCGTTATTTGATAAAGATGGTAAACTTGTCACCGAAAATATTGGCAAAGCTAACACTTTAAATGCCCACTTCGAAAGTGTATACACTACTGACGATACTCAATTCAATGTAGACATCCCATATACTGAGGATTTGATGGAAGAAATATCTATAAAACGTGATGGGATAACTAAACAACTACAATCGATTAAGAATAGTAAATCTCCGGGTCCGGAGGGAATACCCGCGCGTGTCCTCAAAGAGTTAGCTCCACAAATCGCGCATTACTTAGAGATCATATTCAAGAAGTCACTCTCTGAAGGGAAGTTACCGCCCGACTGGAAAATTGCAAGCGTTACACCCATTTTCAAAAAGGGAAACAGAAATGACCCAGGCAACTACCGGCCAATTTCACTAACATCAATTATAGGCAAGATACTTGAACATATCGTTGTTAGTAATATCATGACTTTCTTGGACAGACGTAACTTCCTCCATGACTGTCAGCACGGATTCCGAAAAAATAGATCCTGCGAAACACAGCTCGCGCTCTTTCTTCACGACGTTATAAAATCTGGTGAATCGAAAAGACAAGTTGACGCACTATTTCTAGATTTTAAGAAAGCTTTCGACACTGTACCTCACAACAAACTTTTATACAAATTACAGTCATGCGGATTAAACGAAACAGTTGTAAACTGGATACGCGACTTCCTCAGAGATCGTAAACAAAGAGTAGTTCTTGACGGAATTACCTCTGATGTTGTAAAAGTTACATCAGGTGTTCCACAAGGAAGCGTAATCGGCCCCCTGTTGTTCATTATATACATTAATGATCTCTGCTCCCGCATTAGCAGTAAAATACGTTTATTTGCTGACGACGCTGTCATCTATCGCGAAATTAGTGATCACTCTGACTCTGAAATTCTATCATCGGACTTAAACAACGTTCATTTGTGGAGTCAAGAGTGGGGACTCGAACTCAATCTGAGCAAATGCATGGCGGTACATTTCTTGCGGAATTCATCCAACACTAACAATGTTTATGCAGTGGATTCCATTAACATAAAGGCAACAGACGAAGTGAAGTACCTGGGAGTTACGATAACCTCGAACCTCACGTGGGGAACACATATAAAGAATATTTGCGGCATAGCCCTGAAGAAATTAGGATTCGTCAAGCGTATTGTTGGAAGATTTTCGGATGAGAAAGTAAAAGAAAGGTGCTATTTCGCTCTTGTCCGACCGCACCTTGAATATGCAGCGAGTGTATGGGATCCAGTGCAGAAAGACTTAATCCGCGAACTGAATAAGATACAAAGGAAGTCTGCGCGTTTCGTCAAAAACCGCTACGGGCGTACAGACAGTGTTACCCAGATGTTAAGCGAATTAGGCTGGGAGCCGTTGGAGACTCGGAGGCTGCGCGCTAGGCTTCGATTGCTTGAACAATTAAGAATGGATATCTTTAAGAGCGACACAGAGAACATAATCTTAGAGCCACACTATATTTCCAGGTCCGACAGAAGCGATAAATTAAGAGAGATTTTTTGCCGAACGGATAGATATGGGAATTCGTTTTTCCCCCGAACAATAAAGGACTTTAATAAACGCTTGTCCCAACCTCGTTAGAGCACTTCTTTTTTTTTATAGCTGTAAACGGCTGGTGTCCTAACACCCCCTGCCACACGCCTTTTAGGCGGCTTGCAGGGTATTATGTAGATGTAGATGTAGATGCCCACACGCATAAACACATCGCCACCACATGCCTCGTCTCCCTCACTCCTTCCCCAGCGCTCCTCATCAGCATTCGTCATCCTTCCTTCGCTACGAGAGTAAAGAGACGCACGTGATAAAGGGACCGATTGGGGGATAACACCCGATATTACCTCGGCTGGCGCGCAGGCCTCCGGTCGGGAGAGAAACACATCCCGGAGGCGACAATGCAATGGAGATGGCCCCCTCCCTCCTGTTTATCGCCGCCTCCGAGAAAGGCCCCTTGCATGCCTCAGGGCCATCCCTTCTTCATCATCTGAAGTTTTTTTTGTGTGACACAAGTGACGTCTGTTTTCGATGAAATCCCTTTCGACGACCACAAGTGCCATGGCCACTCATTACTTTTCTTTTAATTTCCACAGATTTCGATAAATGACGATGAAATTATGAGGAAACGTTCGCGAGGAAATCTGAGTTGATCGAAATTACTTTGAAGGCATTTTTTACCGTAGGCCTACCAAGTGTTGGCTCCAGAGAGGCTCCAGGATTCGGAAAAGAAATACTAATTAACAATTTAATTAATGACAGCTATTATAGGAGACACAGTCAATAGTGGTTTATGTTTGTTGGAGTAGTACTCCAATACATTTCGTGAACCTGGCCCTATTTCGAAAAAAAATTATTTAAAATGTGAGCTGTACTTGTCATCATCCCAAATCACTCTTCTTTCAGGATCCTGATAATTCTATTCAAGTGCTTTTTTTATCCTCATTATATGCAAATAATTCGCAAAACACGCGAAATACTGCAATCTGAAATAAGTCATTCAACCTCCTGAAATTGATTTCTTGATCACGACTTTAATGTACTTTTGCTGAACTAGGTGAAGGGGGCAAATTATAAAAAATCTGGCTACGGCGTGACAAGCATTACGGCATTGTTCTCGAAAGTAATATCAGGAAGATAGAAAAGTAAATGCCTGCCTCAAATTGAAACCGAAGGACGCGATAGCTGGATACTCGACGTGGCAGAATGTGAACATTTCCAACGTCCGGGAATTCGATTAAGGGATTTGTGAAGGCGGCTTGCGAAGTTATTTTTACTTGTTATGACGCCGAGATGAGAGGAAGTCGGGTAGGGTGTTTCCTATTTTTTAATTTTTCTCGGATTTTTTATTTCTACCCCTTAACATATGCTATGGGGTGCAGAATGGATACCCTAAAAATTTCAGCCCGATTGTTTAACATTTAGAGGTCGTTCAAGGAGCATAAATGTAATAACATTCAATTTTCCCAATTTGAGAAAAAAGCATCAATTTTAGAGGTAACGTACAATTTTAGAACCCTTTTGATCTGAAAGTTGCTCAAATTTTACGTCAAATAATCAGTTTTGCAGGAATAAAATACTTTTCCGCGAGCTACAGCCGCACGCCACACCCCTAATGGTTGCTCGCTGGCCGCATTCGCTGATAAGTCCTGCGCCCCTCATTACCTTACTCCCCCCTCGCGCCTTCCCTAAATACGAGTGTCGGCGGAAAGGAGGAGGAGTTACTTAAAAACTTGCATTGTTCTACATTGTATAATTGCATAATGGAATTTATTCTAGAACCAAAACTTTGGAACTGGGTTAAGATACATTGCAATTTATGGAGGAAATCCACCAGTAAGGTTTGCATTCCCTCCCAAAATATAGGGTACTGAAATTTTATATTTCTCACGTAATGGATAATATAAAACACGTATAAAATAGGTGGAAATTATAGAATTAAAAGTCAATTAAAGTGATGCATTAGAACTAGCCTACATATTCAGTTTGTAATACATAATTTATAGTTTCAGAGAGTTGGCAATAATTTATAGTTTAACTTTCCTTTCAAAATTACATTTATTTTAACTGCATATTGAAATTTTGATCTCCTATTTGTTGATGTTTATTGATTAAGTATTGATTTATCTCTTGGTTAAATCTTTTGTTACGTTTTATTTTAGTGGATTCTTAATCAACTGGGGTTACATATTTATCAAATCGACATGCTGCAGATTAAGCTCTGACGCTAACAACATAGGTGTGCTGATTGATGACATTTTGCCTGTACAGAAAGAGTGGAACTTTGGTTTAAGGATAATTTCAGCGGTATGCACTTTATGAAACCGAAGGGAAATTAATATTTGCTTTTTTATGTAGTTTTTCATGATCCGTTAATAGATTGCACTAGTTTCTGAAACGGTTCCGTTTTTTGGATGTGAATTTGGAAAAAGGCACTCAGGGTTCCCACTCAACCGTGAAAACCTTAAACCCGTGAATAAGCCGTGAATTTCGTCTACCGTGAAAAAACCTGAAAAAGCCCTGATTTTGCTAAGAAACCTTAAAAATATCTGTCTTGGTAACAATACTACGATTGACTGATCAAATTCGATATGTTAATCATGTTTCATGGTCAGGCACGCGTAGACTCTTAGTCTACGCATGTCTCTACACACGAATATTCGAAGTGTAGTCATTGGTCCGTACTATATGACGGCATATTGACCGATATTTTCCATTTTAATGGCGGAAGTTTGTTATATTGTCTAAGCGTTTCAATTTCAGTAATAGCTAGGGATGGCCTTGTATTCGAAAAAGGACGAATGAAATAATTTGCATTTCCATTGGACCCAGAATGAACCATTTACGAAAATTATCTGATTTGTAACTCGAAGTTTGGTTCCCACACAAAATTAGGGCACATGCCATATGCTTCGAAATATGATTTTGCCATATGAATTTTATTTAAGGAAATATTTCTACGGCAAGTAGGCTTTCAATTTATGACAATAGCTCTCAATAGACTGCGCTCACCATGCTTGAATTTATATATTTTGAATTTATTATGAATTAAATATTATGCATTTATGAATAATAGAGTAAAAGTGAAAATAATGTGTTTCAGCAGGTATTTATTTTGTCTTTATATATTTGAAATCAAGTGCATTATACAGTGGAGCCCCGATCTATCGTTCCGGCATTGATCATTTTCCCGCATTTATCGTTTGCAGTACCTGGTCCCAAATTAAGTTTCATAAAGGCAATGTTATTTTCCCACATCCATCGTTTGACGAAAATGAGATGATGTGTTTACAACGTGTTGCTTGTGGCTTAAAACGACAGACCACCCCCAGGAGATTGAATTTCTATAGGGAGAAGCTGAGTACCGTGGGATAGTTACATTAGCCCATTTCTCAAGATCCTCTATCCCCCTCCACTCAGAACTCGCCTCCTCCCCTCTGAAGCTTTCCTCTTCTCCGAAATAAAAAAAACGGTCTCAGCTCGCGCGAGGATCGTATTACGAAGACCTTACCTTCGAAAAAAATATCGAGTTACACGAGAACAATAGAAACGTGTTTCGCGGTTCCCCCCTTTTCTCACCCACTGACCTTTTTCAGCCTATTTGCTTCGAAGTTCCCAGTTTCTGGAGGTCAACTGCTGCGTGAATCACCTATTAGCCCAAAAGGTGTCTAACAATGAATTTCGGAAATTGGCATTATACTTTTATTAGATTAAAATATTTGTAAAGTGCACGTAATTCAAAAAAGAATGAGACCAAACACGACGCATTTCTAACGTTATTTAAGCATTTAAAGCATGATAATAGTTGGAAAAATACAATGATGATTTCTGGCGAAACTCGATATCCTCGCAGCTGAGCTTCTCGGCAGTTAATGTGGCATTTTTCCCAAATCAAGATATCAGGTTATTATCAGTTATCAATTTACGAGTTATACTATGAGTCTCAGTTGAAAGGGTTACTTTGGATAGATATCTTCTCTAGATATTTGGTTTCTTCCTACTAACAATCCGAAATCATCTGCTCATCTGGCGCTACGCAAATTAGAAAAGAATGGGTGTCTTTATGATAAAAAATTTCATGAGGCAGTCATATTCTTTACATCAGACAGAAATCCATAATAGCAGTGTGAATGCCGAGTGGAGAGCAAACATTTTTTTAGAAGGGTGGCGTTTTCCTTCAGGATTTTGAAAGAGATATGAGTCGAATCAACAATATGACTTAAGTGTCTTGATAAAGAACTATTATTCCTGTCATTATCTAAAATATAGTTTGAAGTCTTTAAGGAATATCATAATTGCTCGCCAAAATCATGCGTTTCCTGGGACATAGGCAACCTAGCAATAAAATAAAGCATTGATCGTTCTACCGCATTCATTTTATAATCTTATCTTTATTAGGATTTTTTTTCCGTGGTGGAGTTTCAAAAAACGAGGGTAGTCTTAGAATCGTGTTCGTCTTAGATTCGCGCTAATACGGTGAACGTAATTCTGTTTCGGTTTATTATATTCTATAAAAAAATGTTATAAAATATTTTCCGTTATATAAGAAAGATTGGGTAAGGTAAATTTTGTTACTCTGCAGTAATAACAACGAGTGCAAAAAGCAATCTCTCGGCGAGGAATTAAAAAAGGACTTCCGGTGCCCGGACGGAAGAAGGTCCGAAGGGTATCCGGCGCCCGGGCAAGAGCGCGGCTGGGCTGGTCCTTTAGTCGGCCCTGAATTTTGCAAACGATAGATCACGTCATAACAGATATCACTTTTCATTGCGGCGTTAACATTCACGGCCGTTTGTCGCGTGCGTTAATTTTCTGTTGATATACGACAAGGGATTTTCTGACTGTTGGCTTATTAACGGGCCGTGAATTTTACGAAATTGAGACCGTGAAAACCTGAAAAAAGTCGTGAAAACCTGAAAAAAACGTGAAAACCTGGAAAAAACCGTGAATTTCATCATCCAGGTAGAGTGGGAACCCTGTCACACACTCACTCACAAATTGATTTAAACGCGAATATGATTGTTGCCTTCGATGCATAATTGTATTTTTGATCCTCCAACTGCACTGCGCTGGTAGTCATTTGCATAATTTAGCGATCGAAACGAAAAAATCAAAATTTGTGCTGAACATGGGTGAATTCTAGCGGAACGATCACAAGACATAACACACTTCGACTTGATTTTTCGAAAGCTTTTGATTCCTTAGACAAAGATATCCTAGCAGCAAAAATGAGAGGCATGGGTTTTTCTCCCACGGTAGTCCATTGGATAACATCATACTTAACAGGCCGGCATCAGCGAGTGATTACAAATGATTTCTGCTCAAGGTGGATCGAAACCACAAGAGGTGCGCCCCAAGGCTCTATTCTAGGACCTCTGCTATTCTCTCAGTACATTAATGATTGCCCTTCAGTGATAAATCATTCTAAATATCATCTTAATGCTGACGATCTCCAAGTGTACCAAAATTCAAATGTTAAAAGCCTGTTCAATGGAATATGTAATCTAAATAATGACCTAGAAAATATCAACAATTGGAGCAAATCCAACTTTCTAAGCATAAACCCTAGTAAGTCCCAAGCTATTATAATTGGATATCCTAAAATACTCAAGTCAATCAACAGAGATCAATTACCGCAACTACACATGTCCGATTCTCCCATAAAGTACTGCGACGAAGTTATTAATCTAGGATTCATCATTGATGAAAGTCTGTCTTGGTCATCTCATATAACTAAGATATGTAAAGCAGTGAATAAGTCATTATTTCCATTAATACGTTTCAGAAACATTATTCCTCTCTCCTTAAAGAAGCAATTAATTTCAACATTAATACTTCCCCATTTTGATTATGCCGATGTTGCCTTTCAAGACATATCTCAGGTGCTGTCGAATAAACTTCACCGCTCCTTCAACGCCTGCATTAGGTTCATATTTAATTTACAAATATCAGATCATACCACCAATCATATTAACGATCTCAAATGGTTAAAGACTAGTTCTCAACGCCGGATGCATATCCTTTGTCTTCTCTATCAAATCTTACAGACAAATACACCAGCGTACCTCAGAGACGAATTTCAAACACTTAGTAGAATACACGACTCAAATACGAGGGGAAATGAAAAACTCGTTATACCTCACCACCGGACAAAGGCTTTCAGGGTTCAAGGCGAACCCTGCTAAGGGTACAACGCACCGGGGCCCGGAACCAAGCCAGGGGCTTATACGCCAGGAATCCCGGGGAGGGGGCTGGAGAGGAAGGAAAAAGGATAGAGACGCCGCCGCGATCGGAGCCCGCCGGCGCCTCCAGGGAAAGGAAAGGGTTGGAAGGGAGGGAAGAGGGATAAAACACTCCAGTGCTATGGAAGCAAAGGAGGCCCAATCTAACCTCACCACCGGACAGTCAGATTCAATAAATCATTCATTGTTACTGCATGCCGCGGATGGAACAATATTGACCTACCACTACGTAAATCATCATCACTCGCCTCCTTCAAAAAGGCACTACACTTCTTCGAGAACAACAGCGAGACATGTAACATCACGGGAACAGTACGAAAGATTCATCAATTATCTCATCCGGCTTCATCTAATTTTCCTTTTCATTACAGGTACTGGGTGACATTTTCCATGTAATTTATTGTATTTCTATACTCAGGTTTACATAGGCGTTCTCAGTAGGTTTTCGCAGGTTTTTCACGTCCCCCTTCTTGTGTGGGCGTTTTCCTGCAGTGGGTTTTTTCCAACAAGGACGACAGTCAATATCCTTAGGTTTTCCCACGTTCACTAACATCTTTTTACATTTGGTCAATAGTAACTTTGTTAAATTATATTGCTAATTGTTGATTGAAAATGGAACTTCCACTTATTTTTATGTGATTTCTCTGCATGTAATTTCATGAGCAACTTGACAATGTATTTAACTGCATATATTTAATGTTTGACGAGGGGTTGGATGGAAGATGGGACTTTCTAGTCCCAATCTCGCCCAATAAAGACGAATTATTATTATTATTATTATTACTTCTCTTCGAATCCCACGGCGGCGTGACGATATCAAATCGAGGAACTGCCTGCAAAGTGAACGGAAGGAAACCCCGATCACACCTGAGCATAACTATAGTCATAATGACGTAGACCAGAAAGGGAAAAAAATCATCAATTGATGCATCGAGGATTCTTTAGTCGGTCAATGAATGAGTAGTTGCCCACCGCACGTCTAAATTGTTTTTACAAGAGTCACCGCTGGCGTCGTAGACGACAGAGAGATCCGAATTTGATGAAGAAATAATGCAAGTAGTATTCGGGGCTGCTAGCCGGAACTAGTATTCGTGATAATGTGATCCGTCGAATTCGAAACTTTTTAAGCCAATTCCTCGCGAGGAGAATTTCAAGTATTGAGAATAATGGATCGATCAGCATTCATCGCCGCCCTGCGGACATATTTGAAAAACCGATGAAAACGCGCCCTCATCATCATCACTGGTCTACAATCCTAGGATTGGTTTGACGCAGCTCTCCACTCAATTCTCTTATCAGCTAATCTTTTCACACCTACGTATTTCTTCTCTTTCACATCTCTCTTTACTTGTTCAATATATTTTGTTCGGGGTCTTCCTTTTCCATTCTTGCCTTCCACTTGTCCTTCGACGATTGTCTTCATCAGGCCATCATGTCTCAAGATATGGCCTATAAGGTTGTTCGTCTTCCTATTAAGGTTTTCATGAGGCTTCTCTTCTCTCCTACCATTCTTAGGACTTCCTCCTTACTAACTCGGTCGATCCATTTGATTTTCATCATTCTTCTGTAGCACCACATTTCAAAGGCCTCTATCCTTGCTTTCTCCGCTGCGGTCATTGTCCATGCCTCACTTCCGTATAGGAGCATACTCAAGATGTAGGTTCTCATAAATTGTTTATTTACTTCCATATTTAAGTTTCCCGCTGTAAGCAGGTCTCTCTTTTGGTGGAATGCTCTCTTCGCCTGGGCTATTCTGCTGATAATTTATTTCTTGCTTCTCCCGTCACTAGTTATCTTGCTTCCCAAATGACAGAATTCATCCACCTCTATCAGTTTTTGCCTCCCTATTTTAATGCTGGTCTTGACTTCTTCTCTTCTGCTGCATACTAAGATCTTGGTTTTCTTCGTGCTTATTTTCAGTTGATATCTACTCATTACCTTACCCATATTAACCAGAATATTTTTCAAATCCTTCTCTGTTTCTGCTATAACGGCTATGTCATCCGCAAATCTTAGCATGCTAATTTTTTCTTCATGGATATTCACTCCCAATTCCTTTTCTTTGATTTCATTAATGGCTTTTTCAATGTAAACGTTGAAAATTACGGGTGACAATGTACAGCCTTGTCACACTCCTTTCCTAATTCTTGCTTCTTCACAGCTGGGCGCTGATTTTATCACGGCTACTTGGTTTTTGTATAAACTGTGGATGATTCTTCTGTCATTACAAAGAACCCCAATTTCCTTTAGGATTCCAAGCATTGTGCTCCAATCCACGTTGTCATTTGCTTTCTCTAAGTCCACAAACGCAACGAATGTTGGCTTGTTCTTTTCCATTCTCTTTTCTATGAGCAGTCTTAGGGCCAATATTGCTTCCCTTGTGCCTTTGTTTTTTCTGAATCCAAATTGGTCCTCATCCAAGTACTCTTCTGCTTTTCGTTCTATTCTTCTATAGATGATCCTTGTCAGTATCTTTGATGCATGTGTAGTAAGGCTTATGGTCCTAAAATCTTCGCACATATTCGCTCTTTTCTTCTTAGGAATAGGGATTATAATGTTCCTCTCGAAATCCTTTGGTATCTCACCTGTCGTATACATTTCACTAATGATTTTGTATAGCTGGTTCAACGTCTTCTCTCCTGAATTTTTGATTAGTTCTGCAGGAATGTCATCAATGCCAGACGCTTTATTTATCCTGAGGTCTCTTACAGCCGCATCAAATTCCGATCTTAAAATTAGGGCTCCCATGTCATCGGCATCCACTTCCCTCTCGTTTTCGACAGCATTCGTTCTGAGGCGACTTCCTTTGTACAAATCTTCCAGATATTCCTTCCATCTCTTCCCTTTTTCTTCGTTTTCAATCAATAGTTCTCCGTTTTTGTCCCTAAGGTAATCACATCTTACGCCCCTTTCCTTAAAGTGGTTCCTCACTATCCTATAAGCGGCCTCTACTTTTCCATGCTTAAGATTGTTTTGCACGTCTTCACAAATGCTTTTCATCCACGTTTCTCTAGCCTTCCGCGCTTTACGACATATTTCGTTGCTTATTCTCCTGTAATGATTCTGTCCTTCCTCTGATTTCGCAGCCTTGTATTTTCTTCTTTCTTCAATGAGATCTAATACGTCCTGCATGATCCATGGTTTTTTAGTAGCGACTCTTCTTTTACCAAGAACTTCCTCAGCAACCGCCTGCAGACCACTTCCAATGGTTTTCCAACTCTATTCCATTGGTTGGTTAAACGCGCCCTCATTGAGGACATTAATGAAAATTCTCCGTGAAGAACTGAAGCCTCCTCAATGATAATGAAGTCTTCAAGGATTTAGCACTCACGTCAGATTCCAGCAAATTTCAGGCTGTCCATTTAAAATTGCTGCATGCGGATCGAAGGAGATTTGCAAGGTAAATTTATTCTCTTTAGTGATTCGAGCCAAAAGATGGTTTCAGTGACTTAGGGTGGAGTATCAACCCAGTTTAAGCCACAGGACAGCGAATTCCACAAACTAAGGGACAAGGGGAAAGGGCAGTTTCTTTCCCAATGCCACCTCGAATTACAAAGATCTTCCAAGAAATTGTTGGTTAGTTTCCGGGTTGATACCGCGTCGAATAATTTTCGGCGAAAAAAATGAGTCGACGCGGTACTAACCCGAAAACTAATCATCAATTTAATCATTGCGGAAGCCTCCATAATAATCTTCCTAGAAACTTAAAAGCATGGATGGCAAACATGCGCAAATGAAATTAGCTGAGTTTTGTTTTTTAAGTACAAGCTATCAAAGTTGGACCACTCTAATAAAGGCACTTTATTCGTTGAAATAATGAAAAATATTCACGCATTTATTCATTTCATAATAAAATTAATGAATAAAACCAGATTTCCTCATAATGGCGCCGAGAGATTCTTCACTCCCAACCCCCAATACTTTTCCTATTTTCTAGAGGTTTTTCACGACCATTTTATATTTCTGGCTAAAGTTTATTTTCCAATTTCTTCACTTCACTATAATTTTTACAGGTACACTACTGGTGAAGTCAGGTATAATCATTTTGCGAATGAACCAAGCATGTCATTCCCACCCTCCCATTCAATTGGCAATAAGGCCTAGTTCCCCTTTCATTCTGATAAATGCGCGAATTCCGAGCAATAAATATGACGGCCATGAAGTGGTGTGACTTTTCTCTCTTCCAATGCGGTGATGGAGAGGACAGGGCCAAAATGGAGGGCGCTCGCTGGATACACCCCGGGATGCTTTGCCACCTCCCTCCCTCCCTCCCCACTTATCTCTCTCACTCTCTCCGTCACCATGGATACGAGGCCACTCCCCCCTCCCGCCCCCCCACCCGCTGGGAACCAAACCCCTCCCCACAGGGATATTGCGTGGGAGGGACAGCGCGCAACACCGCCTACCGCCCAACCCGAAGACCTTCCCCCTCTGTTGCTGCCGCTGGTGGCCTACGACTACAATCAGCCGTCTCCTTGCAACGGACCCCGCACCCGCCCCCCCTGCCCTCTCTCCGCGGGGAGCGGCACGGCACCTGTAACTCCTTCCCCCTGCCTCCGTACGACGAGAAAACCATAAAGAATCGCGCCAAAGAACGTTTTTCTTACGTGGATGCGAGGACATTAAACCTTAGGGACGCGGAAGCATGCAATACATATGTATATCGTCTGCAGACTGGGATCAACAAGCGCAGTTAAAATAAATAAAATAGGAATACACCTTGGAGTGAACACAGAGTGCCACACCGCTTCAACAACGGCAAGTTTTTAGAACTACTCCAGGGTTGTAATTTTAAAGCATTATCAAAGAGACGAGTGAAACCAGAGGCCACTACAATTCCAGGATATCCCGATATCAACTATAAAAGAAAAGAAATATCTTAAGTCCTGGTTACACGGTGCATTAACCCGTACGGGTTAATGTATGAATGCGTGTCTGTTTGCATGTCTGAATTCATGGACGTTTGCGTGAACGAGGAGCATGAATGAGCGGTTACACGGTACATGCGTTCGCACAAGTTTTCACACATTTTCTCTTATCGCGAGGCGTTTAGTTTTTGTTCATTCCCTTTACAGTGCGCAAAACTTAAATTTGTAAACAGTATCATTAGGTAGGAAGCAGACGATACCTACCAGAAAAGAATTCCCTTTTCGTTGTTTCCTGTAGGACCGGGAAATTTCACATACTGGTAATATATTTGCGCTGACGTGTAAACAGTGGTGTTTATTGTAGTTGCCGAAGTTGTTTCATTTCGTGCCAGTAATATTTATTTATATTTAATATTTTTCGTTATCTCTCGCTTATTGTTATATCTCAATAGTACTCTGTTTGTTTCAAACCGTTATCAAAGTTAATACTTAGGCTGAAAAATTGTAGACGCATCTTGTTTTTTAGCCGTGTTTACTAGACATTTTTCTGTCATCTGTTTCACTGACGAGTGTAGGTGATGTATGAGAGTAGATATTTTTAATACTTTGTTCTACTTTTGTCCGGGACGGTTAATAAAGTTAAGAAGATATTTGCTGTTGATGGAAAAGATGTTGGTTTAGAGGTCTGGTCGATTTATGAATTTGCTAATGTGAGTCGTCTTTTAGTGGTGGGCCAGTGCATTCCCACCTCGGACGTATAAAAGGTAGAATTGCCGTTAATTCGTATGATGTAAATTATGTTTAAATGTATTCTATTAGTCGTATGATAGCCGTTGTATTTCACAAATGCCGTGTTGAAACCTATGTTATAACCTCATCGATTGTTTTGTTCCGGCATAATACAACCAATAAGATACCATAGGCATAAACTTGGTATGTCCGGCATACATGCAGGGATAATCTATATGATTATTAGTGTAGACACTAATGGTGAGTTTGTGGTAGGATTCAAGCACTCAACGATACAGTATAAATACGCGTTAAGAGTTACTGAATAACCCTGCAGCCCTGCAGATAACAACTATTTGTGTCGCTTCCTTTGTTTCCCAACAGGTGGCTCTGTTATCAACTTTGCGATTGCATGAACGAAATTAGAACAGGTTCCATTTTCCGTTCACGCGTTCATGCATTTGTACATTTTGGGGTGGTTACACGGTGAATTTTTCCGTTCATTCTCGCGTTCAAACATTTAGACATTAACCCGTTCGGGTTAATGCACCGTGTAACCAGGCCTTTAAGGAACGGGTTGGAATAGGAATTATTCTTTCCCACGGTCATTTATGGACTCATTAAGTCAACAAAGTAGAATACAATGTTGCTGCCATCCTATAAATCCAAAGCGTCATTTTACGTTAAGATTATCCAATTTTTAGTTACACATTTATTATTGTAAACACTACGCACCTCATGAATAATGAGGCTACTTGCGGAGCAGAAGTATGTAGGTGTTGATGTCGATTTAGAGAGCAATGGAGTACACTTTTGAGATAAAAGCGGTTGCCATATTTTATGAGCGCCATATTTTACACAAATAATCCACTCTCTTGAGTAAAATGATTATTTTGAGCTTAGATGGGACCCGCGATCTTTCTCGGCTTCGGCACTTTTCAGCCATTCCGTCAGTGACTAAGCCTCTTCACAATAAATTTCGCTGTTCGGGGTGAGTTTTGCACGCAGATCTGATTGTGAGCCTCGGTGGCGGTCATAACGCCTAGCGAAATATTCACTCGGGTTAAGCTTGTCTTGAAAGAGGAGGGCGATCGCGAGAAGAGCAAACGATTCCCAAATGCGATCTTCCTCAAACCAACGATAAAAACGTCGTCTTCCGGGCAGCCTTGCCGACATCGCTCAGGATCAGCACATCATCGGTATATTCTAAAAATCAGGTTCCAAGATCTAATATGGCAATCAAAATTTTAGAGCAAAAAGGAATTTTAATCGCGGTGTTTCGATATATATACCCTCCTCCTTCACCTAGGTGGTCTCTGATTGGTCCGGGATTTTTCCTCCTTCCTCGTCCTATTTAATGCCAGGTTCCAAGCGCTACTTAGCTGCAGTCCTCGATCTCTATTGATATTGTTGGGGTGAAGACGGATCTCCACGGCTTCTTTAGTTATACGGTCCCAATAGCCCCGTGTTCTTCGAGTTGGGCAGTTTCTTCCCAGTGGATATTGTGATTTTCCTGGACACAGTGTTCAGCAATGGCCGATTTTTCAAACTGTCCGAGTCGGAGGTGGCGTCGATGCCCCTTCACCAATGGTCCTCTCCAATATACACTTTACCACATTCGCATGGAATGCGGTAAATGCCGGCTGTCTTGAGACCAATAGGGTCCTTAGCTCGTACTAACTGATCCTGGAGTTTGCCAGGAGGAAGGTGAATGCTACGAATATTGTGTTTAGCAAGAATTGACAACGGATACAGCCAATTCCAAGTCCATAGGGCCCTTAAAAGGGCCTTTAGACAAGACAAAGGAGACAAACAAAACGAAGAACGGCCTCCAGCATCAAAAGCCATCCTGCCTTACGTCTCTACGGTCTCGGGGAAGATAGCAAGGATTCTTGCTAAACACAATATTCGTAGCATTCACCTTCCTCCTGGCAAACTCCAGGATCAGTTAGTACGAGCTAAGGACCCTATTGGTCTCAAGACAGCCGGCATTTACCGCATTCCATGCGAATGTGGTAAAGTGTATATTGGAGAGGACCATTGGTGAAGGGGCATCGACGCCACCTCCGACTCGGACAGTTTGAAAAATCGGCCATTGCTGAACACTGTGTCCAGGAAAATCACAATATCCACTGGGAAGAAACTGCCCAACTCGAAGAACACGGGGCTATTGGGACCGTATAACTAAAGAAGCCGTGGAGATCCGTCTTCACCCCAACAATATCAATAGAGATCGAGGACTGCAGCTAAGTAGCGCTTGGAACCTGGCATTAAATAGGACGAGGAAGGAGGAAAAATCCCGGACCAATCAGAGACCACCTAGGTGAAGGAGGAGGGTATATATATCGAAACACCGCGACAACGGCATCATTGCCGGTTTAGAGACTGGAAGCTTAATCCACTCTACGCATCAGATCTCTACGGACTCCGCCACCGCTTACGACCCTGCCCGTCTGGACCTTCGCCACCGACTTGACCCTGCCTTCTTGGACAACGATTTCGCCTCACGGACCACACCACGCCACAACACCTCGCTTCCATCGGGAGCAGAGACATCGCGTCACAGTCCCGTCGCTAAAGGGGCGCCCGGGGGGCCGCAGCTGACTGGGCTCGTACCTACCTTTCGAACCCGGTCACTGTGGTTATCACCTCCGGGTGGTGCCTTTGCCCAAAGCGACACGCCCAGGTTGTCTCGGCCGCTACCCCAGGCACTAGAGTCTAACTCATTGCACGCCTGGGGGACACGGTCGGGTCCCCTCGTTAGGGTGTTAGGCCCCAAACAAGCCCTCCCTGTCCTCCCCAACGAGCCATCTGGCCGCCATGGAATCCATGGCGGCCCATGCAACCTCCGGCTCCACACCAGCAGCACCTCGGCCAACCGGCTCTAACACCAAGGCACCATTTGGCGGACATTCGACGCTCTACAGCGCCCGGATGGCAGCCCAGGACCTGCCCCATGGACAGGGCAACCAGATGCCACCATCGCACAAACCCTCCGACTCACGAGGCTCCGTAGAAACGGGGGAAACCTCAACGGCCCTCTTAAGGTCCTTATCATCGGCCCTCTTTAGGGCCTCAAACGCGGCAAACGCTTCCCAGGTGGAAGAAATGGACCACGATGAGTCCCACGCATCATCCGGGTCATCAACGGCCCTCTTAAGGCCCTCGTCAACTCCATCAGGAGCATTTATCATGAAAAAAACCCGCAAAAGGGGGGCAAACTCGCCTCCAACCGTGCTTTCTAAAGCCTCTTTCACACTATTAGAGATGTCATGAACAAGGAACGTTGAACAAGTCGTCTTGAACGCTAAATGAAGATTCAAGACCATTCGAGACGGTCTTTCAAGAGTGATTGTTCAACACACATTGAATCGAGTTGAACGTTCTTTCAGACTGTTCCAGAAAGCTTGAATTGACTTGAATACCGATAGTCAACATGATCGACAAAGGAAAAACGTATAGCGTTCTATTCTCTGATAAAGCGCGTAGAAACCCGTACTCATAACAACGTTTTGATATCATCATTTGATACATCATTACAATTATTAAATCTGGTTTTGCGTCCGACGATGGATAATGACAACGCAAATATAGCAAGAGTGGCATTTTGCGTAGGAGTAGTGGCAGCAGTACTGCAAGGTCGGAGGAGAAATCGTCGAAGGCTTTGGTCAAGAGAATGGCTAAGCCGGAGGTATGCCGCTGGTAGCATGAGCTTGCTGTACCGGGAATTGGAAACGGAGGATCCGGAATCTTTCACCAACTTCCTCCGGATGGATAACAACAATTTTAGAGAGTTACAGGAGTTGGTGTCGCCTCTCATATCTAAAAGAGACACAATTTTACGGGAATGTATCTCGGCAAAACATAGGTTGGCGGTGACTCTGAGATTTTTAGCCACTGGGGACTGGGGTCTTACAAAAGTCTACAGTACTCCACGAGGATTGGCTAAAATTCTATAAGTTAAGATTCAGAAACCAAAGTTTATTCCAGAACTTCTTCAAATTAAGTTAGTTTGCAACCTTGTCAGAAATTGAATAATAATAATAATTGAACAACTAATATAGCTTACGTACTACCTGATGTTATACGATTATTTGGTATGATAGTAGAAACAAATTCTTAAATCATGCAATATACTCAAGATTTTTTAACTAATGGCCATTGAGGGTTGAAGAAATGACCAAACAACAGTGATTCCACCAAGCAAATTATATAATTAACAACAATTTTACAATAAAATTCAATGTAACAAAATGTAAATTAAAATTATAAAATAAAAAACATACAAAAATAGTTAACTTTCATTCTCATCATCTTTAGCTCTCATTACTATATCAAAAATTTTCTGCATTGCAGCTTTCTGTTTTTTTTCGTCACTAATATCGGCAATTTCTTGCCCTACAAACAGGCCGAATTTTTCAAATTTTGTGTTTTTCCGCAGTGTCCCTTGCTCAAGGGCTGACGAAGCCTTTGAGAGGAAGGTAGTTATGTCTGCTTCCCCAGTCCTTCTCCTCTTGGGGGTCGGTACTCCTCTTGATGACCCGCTTCTTGAGGAGATGTTGCAGTGGTCAGCGCTGGCAGAGGTGGACTCTTCACTGAGTAAGGGGACTGGGATGGTACCAATTTCATGCTGCTCTTCTGCCGTGACATCTGATAACTCTCCTGATTGTATTTCAATGGGCGTTTCCTACAGACAAAAAAATTAATGTAATGTTCAGAAGTGCAAAGAAGTCCCTTCGTGAATTCAAGTGTAGCTAAAACATAAATATCGCAGAAGTAACTGCGTTGAAGTGGGCACCCAACGTAAGATCACAAATTTCCGTAAACAGTAAACCAAAATAGATGATCAACAATGGTAAATAACGGAGTCAATGGACGATCTCAAACAATAGACTCGTTCCAAACATGCCCCTTGAATTTGACTTTTCATGTTATTACTTCATGCCAGAAGCAAACAATGCACATTCCAGCAAAACAAATTATACGTAATAAAGACGAATTTATTTGCAAGTGTCATCGGCATACCTTGTTAAGCTCCACGGGATCCAAGTTTGATACGCTCTTCCTGGGTGCCGTATGCCTTTCAAGGAAACTTAAATTGTTGTAGCACCACAATTTTGGCCTTACAACCTCTTCCACTCCTGCTCCACTCTTCTTCGACCTGATTAATTTGTTTTTTTCAGCCATGTATTGTGTGCGGAGGCCATTTATCTTCGTTTTCACTTCCTCCGATGTGGTACCAGGTCGAAACTGTTGGGAGTATCGAGTACACATATATTTTAAAAGACCATATCGGCGGTAACCACAAAATAATTCTTTGTGGATTCATTGAAACCTCGTATTACAAAAAACTCAATATAAAGGCCACTAGGGGACCACCACTTATCTAAATAAAAACATATCCAACACCATTTGAACGAAACAAGCCCTAGCTCCAGAAATGTATATTTGTGAATGAAATTATAATTTTAAGGAAATAAACGTACAAAATATTATCACGACAATTATCGAAGCATTCCGATATCACATATAATATATACGTAATATATATTTATATAAATATTGCATTAGTTAATATCTTCACGAGGTAGGTATAGGTCAAGGTTAACCAAAACAATTATAATTATAATTTTACTTACAGGCAACAAATTAGTGGCTATGTCTTGCAGCGCCGAACTTCTCTTCTGCTTCAAGTGGTAATCTGGGGAGCTTACTTCGTACAAACACCTTTTTTCCTCGTAAAAACTAATGAGGGCTTCCACAGCGTTCCTCTCCCAAACGGCCATGATGTCAATAGTTATCTCCAAGGTCGCGTTGGCAAGGCTCGGAAAGTTATGTATCGTTCACTGATTGGTCGAAACGCTTCAATACCATTCGAGATTCAATAGAAATTAGAACCGTTCAAGACAAGACGTATTTGATGGAAACGAAGTGATTCAAGAGCATTCAAGACCAAATGTCCGCAGTCATGACGATTGACATGACGTCATATAGATTCGATAAAGATTGTTCAACGAGTCTCGAACGTAATTTGACGAGAATTTGACAGTGTGAAACCCCCTTAAGCACCCGGTGTCAACCTCAAACAGGTTCACGCCAATTCAGCCGCAGGAAGATGATAGGACAGCTCCAATCATCCCAGATACCGCCCCAGAAGCGAACGGAAAACCACAACGGGCACCTGCCCGGCGCCGCCCGCCGGCGATTATGATATATAGCATATCTAACTACAGAGAATCCATGGCCCTCATTAAGTCGGTCTGCAAAGGTGAATTCACGGCAGATATCAGAAAGAATTTCACCAGAATCCTAGTGGACACCCCAGAGGACCACGCCGCCGTAATGGCCTTGCTCAAAAAAGAGGAAGCTGAATCAAGCAGCTGGCCGTTGAGGGAAGACAAGCTAACTTCCTTCCTCATCAGGAATCTAGAAGCAGACTTCGACATTGAGTACCTACGGGAACTCTTCGAGGCAGAAGGGGTCCCAGTCACATCCCTCAGAACCATCCGTGCACGAAACGGAGAAAAGAAAGATCTACATCAGCTCACCGTCCGTCCCACTGAAGAGTGGCCGGCGAAGCGCATTGGCAAACTCAAGAAGGTTGGCTTCGTAAAATTCTATCTTAAGCCATACCAACACGACAGACCACAGATGTGTTTCAACTGTAACAGGTTCGGGCACTCAAGCACTTACTGCACAGCGACTCCACGATGCTGGAAATGCGCCGGAGATCATTATGGCACAAAATGCACCCCCGCCAAAGAGGAGCCAGCAACATGCTGTAACTGCAAGGGAAACCACCCGGCCATGTCACGGAAATGTCCCGTGTTTAAGAAGCACCTCGAGCGCATGCGCAAGCAACGAGGCCCACAACAAACCACCCAGGAACAACCCAAAGCTCCTCAACCCACTGAAATCGCTCCAACGGCCCCGCCACAAAAGACAGCAGCACAATTCCCCAGCCTTGGCCGTCAAAACCCATGGGGAACGGGATTACAAAATCCAACATCTCGCCCTAGAAACGCCCAGCGCCAACGACTGGACGTAAATATTCCGAACCAGGACCCAGCCCAACAGCCATCTGCCTCTGCAATTCCTCCGCCTCCAACGAACTATACTCCTGATCTGGACAACCTGGATCTTGGCTCCATCTTAAAACAACTGCTGGCGATCTCCTTACAGACGCAGCAACAATTACAGCTTCAGACGAGTCTCCTCACGAAGATGCTCGAAAAACTGGCGGCCCCTTCCGTTCCCTGAACGGAGAGCAACGCTGCCCCGCCTCATAGTAGCTCTGTGGAACGCAAATGGAGGTTTGCAATGGAAATCTGCAGAGCTGCTAACATTTCTGAAAACTCACGCAGTAGACGTAGTCCTCGTCACAGAAACAAAACTACATCCATGGAAACACTGGCGCCTTCCAGGATACACCATCATCAGGAACGACAGAGAACCCAAACCACCAGAATATAACGCAGCAGGGGGAACGGCCGTTCTCCTTAAAGATGGCCTTAAAGGCAACGAAATCAGTCTCCAAGACACTGCCCCACTTGAAGTCACGGCTGTAAAACTTGACACGCCGTCCGGCCCCTTCCAAATTGCAGCGGTTTACCACAAACCTGGAAAAACCTTCCCTGCAGAAAGCTACGCAGCATTATTCCCAGACAACATGCCGGCACTGATAGGAGGTGACTTTAACGCAAAACACGGCTCCTGGCATTCTGTTTCTCCAAACCCAAGAGGAGACAAACTCCGAAAATGGCTAAATGTAAAGAAACTTCGGGCGCTTGGACCAAGGCAGCCGACGCACTTCCACACAAATGGAACATCAGATGTCCTGGACATATTTCTACTTACGGAAACCAACATGTCCCTCTCCTGTCACACCACAACAGCTCTAGAAAGCGACCATCTCCCGGTCCTCCTCTATATCGGGCTGAGACCTACCCGGATGCCACCACCACTGCACAGAAGCTTCTGTAGAGCGGACTGGCCAGCCTACCGGCAACGCATTATCGACCTGCTACCACCATCAAAACCAGACCTGGGCGAACCCGATCAAGTAGACGAAGCAGTCTCCCTGATAACAACCGCAATAACTTCTGCCGCAAATGCCTGCATTCCTCTCACCAGACATCAAGTCCCTGACTACCTCTCCCTGCCCACCAGCATAACAAAAGTCATCCACAAGAAAAACGCAGCCCGGAGACGTTTCCAAAAGCACCAAAACCCCGATACCAAACGCCTCTACCAAACCCTCAAAAGAAACGTTGCGGCAGAAGTTCGCGAATTCCGCCAGAAAGCCTGGAACAATAAACTTGCGTCCCTGAACCAAGAAGATGGCAGCATCTGGAAAATGGCCCGCTCCCTGCAGAGCAAACATGTCCGGACTCCACTTATAAAAACACCAAACGGCCAGGCCTGCAGCGATGCGGAAAAAGCCGAAGCAGCGGCAGACTATCTGGAGAACGCCTTCAAGCCAAACCCCCAAACACCCGACACAGCGGATCTCCAACTCCTCACGGAGCAGACTCCACATCCGCCAGCAACAGAAGAAAATCCGCCAAACATCTCCACTCAGGAAGTAATTGCGGTAATAAAATCACTGCCTTCAAAGAAGTCGCCAGGACCGGACGCCATTCGACACGAGCACCTGAAGCAACTTCCCATCGGAGCTGCATCTTTCCTAGCAATCATATTCTCCGCCTGCATCAGACTTGGCTACTTCCCAGCAGCATGGAAGAAGGCTAAAATCATATGCCTACCAAAACCAGGAAAGCCGCCCTCGAAAGTCGACAGCTATAGACCAATTTCTCTCCTAGACAATTTGGGAAAACTCCTAGAGAAATTAATGCTGCCACACTTGCTAAAATTCTTAGCAGACAAAAACATCTTGCCATCATTCCAATTTGGGTTCAGGAGGGATCACTCAACGCTCCATGCTCTACTCCACGCGACGAGCTTCATTTCCAGCGCCCTAAATTCCAAACAGGTGTGTGCGGCAGCATTTTTAGATGTGTCAAAAGCGTTTGACAAGGTTTGGCACAACGGACTCATCTGGAAGCTTCAAAACCTCGGCTTCCCTGAATGGCAGCAACAACTCCTTCGCAGCTTTCTGGAATCCCGATCCTTCAGAGTCTCCTGGAGAGGAGAGCCATCATCTGAACGCACAATAGGAGCCGGTGTCCCACAGGGCTCCGTCCTGGCCCCTCATCTGTACTCCGTCTACACATCCGACTTCCCCCGAGATCATGGATGGAACACCACCGTCAGCTTATACGCTGACGACACCGCCATCCTAAGCAAATCATATTCCATGACAGGCGCTGCTAAACGTCTCCAGACTGCACTCAAAACGGCTGAAAATTGGTGCAACAAGTGGCGCACTGCACTAAACGCGACAAAAACTCAAACAGTCCTATTTCGCGGAAGAAAACGGCCCGCCAAAGTCCCCGAGCTACGCCTCCTGAAACAAACTATCCCGTGGAAGACACACGCCTCATACCTAGGTGTCGAGCTCGAGGAAAAGCTCAGATACCACCGCCACGTCGCAAACATCCTGCAGAAGATACGCGCAGCACAAATCACACTCAGAACCCTACTGACTTCGGAGGACATCTACCTAAAAGACCGCCTCAGAATATATAGGGCAATATTCATACCCCGCCTACTCTACGCCTCACCCATATGGTCCGGCTCCATAACAAAGAGAGACAAACTCCAGCTAGAAATTCGCATCCGCAAAATATTAAGAACCATCCTGAAGATCCCGCCCCGTTTAGGAAACGACTACCTGCACGAGATTGCTGAGGAGCCAACCCTGACCTCAAGGATGAGAGAAGAGGCACTCAAGTTCTACGAGAAAGCAGCCCACAGCACAGTCCCAATTATAAAAAGCTTATCAAACGACGTCCCACAATGGTGGGACACCTACAGGCGGCCAATTTCGGCAACGAACCTGGCCGAACACCAGCCCCCTACGAGAGATTAATTTTCCAAAGAAATTAATCACCAGCGCGGCAAGCCGCGTACAAACCAGCAGCAACGGCTGAGAGCCCGAAGGGCGGAAAGCTGAAACCCGTTCCAAGAGAGAACGGGCACATCCTCACTTGCGGTCGGCATCATTAGCCCTGAGGATGTTGGGAAAGTCTCCCAACGAAACGTCGGCCTACACCATGCAGACCCTGACCCGGTTGGAAACCCGAGAAGCTTTCATCCCGTCCAAGTGTTGGTCCCCACACCCATCTCGAAGAGATCCCTCGTCCAACAGTTGGATCCCACAGCCAACTCGATGGAAAGGGCGACTAATATCGCTTCTGCGTCAATCATCGCCATAGCGACGGACTCCCAAACAGTTCTTATTATAAACAACTCGTAAGTGCACACGTTTGGCGCGCTTGGAGGTAAGTAAATGGGTTTTAAGTTTCCTCTTGCAAGTGAGAAAATATTGCCATTTCCAATTTTAATACTTCTTTTTATACTCTTAGAGCACTTAAAGACGAGATGATAACCGATATGGATAACCGAGCTAAGGATTTTCTTGATGCTTGGGGCCTGAACTGTCTCGTGGAAAAATTTACCGGTGAGTTTGGCTATCGTGTTTCGTTTTTATGCGGAACTCTTATATTATTTCACCGTTCAAGATTTTATCTTTTGGGTTGATGTTATCCTTAGGTAGGATATTGTATTTTTTAAACCTTACGTTTCCTCGAAAATAACTCCGGTCAATTTTCGATGACTACCCGTATGAATTACGCATTTCGTTTCTAATAAAACGAATGCATTTTAACTTAATTAATGTGTACCACAGTATCATTAGTTCTGAATGAAATGTTTGTATTCTCATTTAATCCATTGATGAAAAGTTTCAAGTAGTTTTCCATTAGATTTCAATTTCAATTGGATTGAATTGCAAGTTCATGCACACCGGATAACCTGAGTTCCACTGTACAAAGAGAAATGCAGATACTTATGCACTAATTATGCGAACGACTCTACCCTAAATGTATATAATATCAAAGTGTAATATCAGACACTAGCTTCTTCCAGAGACCTCTTTATTCATTTCATATCACAATTTCTTATTCTCCTCTCCTTCCTTCCAGCTCATATGTAAATGGCTTCCCTCTCAACAATTCCCTCTCTCGTTTCAACAACTCCAAAGAGTATGTGCACTCGGGAGGAATACGACTGAAATGCAGTTTATTCGATAAAGTGTATCGTAAATATCATTACTTTCGATTAACAGCATTAATTGTTGCTTAGTTGGTTTAATAATTACTATTTAATATGCATTGTTTTCGCAACGATATTAGGCAGACGAAAACGCTCATCTATTGGCTCCTCGGTATGTGACGTCATTCTGGTCTATCTCATCAGCGTGCAAGGTGTTTATCGTGTTATGATCGTGTTTATGATTCAATAAACTACGTGTGCATTGGAAAAAGTTGGTGGATCTGATCTGTGTAATGGGAAATACGTTTAAGTGCTTATCGTGGAATCAGGTTTCGTGAGGGTTTCTTCAAATAATATCCCGAAGGTGGATGCTTCAATGATTGACCGTGCTGATTATGTTGGACTATACCTACATGCCTCGGCTCGAAGTTTTAATGTTGAACTGGAGCTTTTTTGTTGTCTTGTCTCATTCATAATAAAGAGAAATGGACGAAAAACCTCATCGGAAATTAGGTCTAACATAAGTGAATTAAGTAAGATTGTTTACACTAGGTAATTGGCCAAAAGTTTGTTAGCACGATTCGAGGGTTTACGGAAGGAAAAGTGCCGGTAGGTAGATAACTATCGATATTTGTATTATTGTCATTTCAAATACCGATCATAATTTAATTTACCTATTTAACTATTTTCTATTCTATTATTATTTAACCTACTGACCCGCGAAAAATAATTTTTCATGTTCAGTTATGGCCCGTGGTGACTGGATGAATATCCATGGTTAATTATTAAACTGCCGTTACTGAGCTGGGTTCTTCTTCTTCTGGGCTATTTAAGGTTTTAAACGTAAGCACAAATAACTGAAGTTACATTTTGGTCCAGTTTAAGCAGTAATCTGATCTTAATTTCTAAAAAAAAGCACTTTCAGTCGACGTATTTGTTCTTTCGTGGAATTAATGTATTCAAAAGCAGAGTTCTGATTATCTCAATGTTTCTACAAGTTATTTTCAGTTCGCTAACATAGATATGTCAGTCAGATGTACATTTTCTTGGTTGAGGTGTATGAATAGCATTTGTGAGGTATGTCTAAAAATTGGTTATTGAAAACTTGGTCCGGATGAATGACGGAAATCTCTCGGGCTGGAAATCAAATGTTTGATAGTTAGATCAGACGATTACTTTTCATTCATTCGGTTTCAATATGCTTCTCGAAGCATTTGTTAGCACAATTTAATAATTGGTTCATTTTATATTTCTTCACAGCATAAGTTTATTGGTTTTCAAGGTACAAGTGTCTTCTTATGACCGGTTGTGCTATCCATTAAGCGAGGAATCCCTGCGCGCGGTGCATTTCCAAAAAGTAGTCCCGACTTGTGATACGTAATAATGAGCTTATTTCACATTCGATTTAGAAAATATTAGCATCACTGTGTTTGGAATTAAATGACAAACATTTTGAATACCCAAACTATCACTTTTTATCGAAAATTAATTTTCCGTTTTTTAGTTAGTAGTACGGGTACAGTTACTAAGTTAGTTACTAATTAGTGACTTAGTTTTCACGAATTAAGTCGTACTATTTTCAAGGATCATCACTGTTTAAGTGTCTCTTAATTTTAATGTCACTATAAATCTGCAAACGAACGCAAATGCGAGAACCGAGGAGTAAGAAATACGATTAGGTAGTTCGAGGTAGAAAAGTTGATAGTCTTGTCGTCAGCGTAACCGAGAAACAAATGAATTAAAAGATGTAGATGATGGCATGTACACACTTTAAATCTAGTTCATAAGGCATTCCATGGCTTCTTTCCAAACTCAGTATACGCTGTAGAGGGGCTCACCCTAAAGAACAAGGAATGTCTGAGAACACGTCGAACAAAATGACGTCACAGCCTTGAGAATATGGCCGACTGGTGTTTCAGCGCATCATTAATTTTGCAAATTTTAATAATTAATATCTCGCTTAAAAAGTACCTCTCTATTCTCGGAATTTAGCCTAATTGAGGTGTAAATTCTTTTTTAAGATCACTTCCCAAAAATGTGCACATACTCTATTGGCAACAATCCAAATATAAACATCAAATAAATAATAGGAATCAAAACATAAACATAATATCAAACGTTACAATGCGTATGAACTGCAATATAGAGCTGTGTATCACGAAATTTAGAACTCAAATCGAGGATATATAGACCTATATACTATGGTATCCATATTACAAGGTGTAACATACCACAGAATTTTTAAATAATTTTTCTCCTGATCTAGCTATTCTTGATGTTTACATGTCAAGAAGTTACGGCTGATTTATGTACTGTATAAATAGCTTAAGTTATGAGTAGAAAGTAGCTTCCTTTTCATTTAAAACGTTGGTAACTAATTGCAAAAGAGTATAACCAATAAACATAAAGGCTAGTTTAATTATGTAAATATTTTATATATTTATTTCAGTTCCTTAGTGGAAGATTGTGAGGTGTTGATGGACACTGTGAACTTATAGGAAAATTCCTTGTGAGTTTGTGTCAGTTTGCCTTGAGGTGCCTTGGGTGAAAAGGAAGTTCACTCGTTACCGAAGTGGAAAATGTGTTGCAGTTGGTTTCGACGATTTCAGCCTTCCTGAATTTGGAAAAGTGGACAGAATAATTTCCAACGAAAATGATTGAGTGTTTCGTCTACAAAGCTCTGCACACCTTGGATTTCGACAATTTTTTTATGTTTACGAAGTTCTTGAAACCAGCATAGTAAACTACATCAATGTTGAAAACTTAATATCTTTTCAGCCTGTAATTTATGTGAGAATGCCGGACTATTGCAGCAGAATTGTATGCAGCCTTCAGATATTGTGTAACAAAATGTTTCACCTGAAAATTTGATTCTTTTTAAAAAGTTGCCTTATTTTTTAATATATACGTTTTATTAAAGACCACTGCTTTCTTATATCATTTAACCTATTTGCATTATTTATGGCATTCAATTCCTCATGATAGTGATCCGAGGTGAGTAAGTCTTCAAGGTAACAAGTTGCAGTAAAAATTATGAACCCCAAAATTTACTCTAAGTAAACATTTTATTTTTAAAAAGTGCATTTTCTGACTCTAATGTTCGTCGGAAGTGGCGGAATTAGTACCACGAAAGGATATTATAATGTTACTTTCAAATGGTGGCACTATTAATAATATGAAATATTACCCATTCATTAAACGCTTCGGTAACAATTTCGCAAGGTTGAGGCATCCAATATAGATGGACGTAAGACCCAACGACGCTGACTGTGGTATCCAACTATCTACATCTATCTATCTACAAATTACCCTGCGAGCCACCTCTAGGGTGTTTGGCAGGGGGTGATCAATCACCAGCATGCAGCATGCATTTGGACTCCCACATGCACACCACACCGTCCAAGAAACGTCCCGTATAATAACAAACTATACTACTATATGCTGTTAGAAATAGAATATAGAATAGAAATTCAGAAACATGCAGTAAGTTTTACATAGAACACGCAGTTAAAGGCAGTTGAATCCGTGAAATATCTAGGGGTTAGACTCAATAATGATCTATCGTAGAATAAACATATTCGAGAAATAACGATTTGGTTGTCACAACCATTTCTCACCCAGCCATTTAAAATGGCTCCCTCATCCAACTAACTGGATGGGGCCATAGCAACCATTTAAATTGGATGTGGGATCCAACTATTGGATACAACAGCCAATTTTTTCTTTCAGTGTATGCTTACCAAATAATGATTCCCCACATACAATGACAAACTCAAACAACACGCCCAATTTTGAGACAAATAATGCTGCTTTTATGTATCGCAAAAGCATTCCTTGCAATTATAACTTTATAGATATGAGTAATTTTAAATCAATTTTTAATCGTAGCAGTAATTAATCGTGTTGAGAACTCTGGAAATTTTGGTACAATACGAATGAAAAATAATGAAAGGAGAGGTAAGTAACCGGAAGCATATTATTGCAGTCCATAGTTATACTTAATAATTGAAATACCATACATCATTAACTACATTTGAATCAATCAATCTGATATCTTTAAGTGATTAGTTGTTAAATATTTTGATAAAATGCTGTCACAGATAATTTTTTCATTGAAATTTAATTTTAAAAAATACCACACAATAGAGAAAGCTGATAATATGAACTATTCGAGGGCTCTTCAAATTCTGCTGCAGGCAAAATCGAGGAAAGTAATGCAAAGTTAGTCGCTCTTCTATATAAACGGAGCTCTCTCTCTCTCTTTTCTGTAAATATTTCATTTAGGATTAAAAAGCTTACGGGTACAATTACGAGCGATTCGGAATTTTGGTGTGTTTGAATCACTCGTAAAAATTTCACTCGTAAAAACCCTTCGTAATTATCTGACTCGGTAGCCATCGGTCGAGATGATTACGAAGGATTGACTACGATGGATACCAAGTAAACAATATGGCGGACTTCATGATGTTAATGTACGCACATGAGAATTTTGATGCCGAGGATTTAATTGATGAGAGAACACAGCGTAATTTCAGGAGAAGAGGAGTCGCCTTTGAACTGAGTGAAAAGGAATACAGAAGCCTTTTTCGCCTCAATGAACGCTGAACGCAAAATCTGATTGACGCCATACATCTCCGAAGCTTCACGGACATCAGCTGTAAAGCCCGTATGACACTTGCCAATTTATTGGCCAATCCATTGGATATTGGATTGTGTACCCACTGACACACGCCAATTTCTAGCCCAATCTCAGTTTCACAATATTGGGCACAATTTCTTGGCCAATCTACAATTTAGAACAGGTTCTATTTTCTCGAGGCCAATCTCCAATCAGAACTCAGTCTTGTCGACTCCTAGTGGCCAAAACTAGAAGCTCTTTGCAAAACATTTCACCTCGGAATTTTAATATCATATATAAAAACTTTACAAGCATAGCAACCCATGAAATAGCTCAAATAATTAATGTGTACTTTGAGAGAATATAAATTCACAAACATCAACTGTCTAAAGTGGGTAATTCGGAAATAACATTTCGGATATTTAATGAATAAAAACGTCGTGTTTCTCCTCGATAGCGTCTATATTTTGTTTATTTTACAATTATTAAACTATTTTTCATGATTTGAGCGCTAAAGTTTCGGGTGAAAGTCCCAATTGATGACACAATCTCTGTTTATTCGATGAACATATTCCAGCCAAAACGAGCCGCTACGTTATCTTGGCTCACCTATGAGATCACCATATTGCCTATCTCTCATCATTCAAGGAACTCACCCGAATGAAATTTCGAGCAATTCGAGAATATCTTTGCAGCCCCTCGAAATAGTTATTAAATTTACAATTATTATGCCACCTCCCATTCTGTAGCTCATTGGCAATTAACCTGCGTCTTGAGATGCTTTTTTGTCATTTTGTGTTATGTGGCGTTCTCTAGTGGGGTATTAGAACACTATAACGGCCAATATTGGTGTAAATATTGGTACGTGTCATACGATGCGTAAAGCCCAATATTTTTACCAATATTGGGCCAATTTATTGGCCAATAAATTGGCAAGTGTCATACGGGCTTAAGTTATGTAAACAAAGTAAGTACACATGTTTCATGTATGAATATTTATTTTTTTATTCATAGAAATTTTACAGCGATTTCTGCTGGTGATCCAACGTTAAATAAGATTTGAAACGCGAAGAAGTCTAACTTTATTACCGCTGATCATGACATTAATTTTAAATCGGTGTATTTGAATTTGCCCCCAAAACAAATACACCGATGCGCGCAAAGCGCGTACAATGTAAATACGTTCACTCGTTGTTTTCTCAACATTTTCATTTCTGCAGGGAGGGTTATGTGGTGGAGAGTCAACTTCTGGTTGTTGAGAAGCAAATTATGCCTTGCTGGAATGATTATTTACTCAAACTCGATAAGTGCAATTGAATTGTTTTACCGCTCATCCTAAATAATTCGTTTAAAAGTGTTTTAACAGTGCTAATGTCCTTCCGTTACCGTATTTCGCTATTCTAGGATAAGTTTATTCATTGTTCTTCAAGTTAGGCTTTGAACTTCCGTATGAGAACGGTAGTTTTGCGAAAAGTATCCTCGGTCATTAGTTTCTTTTGACCGGACGTTGATTACTATAGTTTTATTGTGTTACTAATTCCGAGCATTGGTATCTTGTATTTAATTGTGCAATATGGGCGTCATTACATATTAGCTTATATCTAACTTAAAATAGCTGAATATATAACCATGAAAATACATTAAGGTTGTTTCTCACTCGCGCATGTAACCGTGTGTATCGATAACTGTTCAACTTTGCCTCAAGATAAACATTCATTTCATTACAGGTATTGGCTACTCTTACCTTCAATGCTGTTGGACAATAAGTGCCATACATAGCTTATGATGCATATATGAACATGGAGAGAAGCTTTTTGTGCCGGGGTGTGGAAGAGGTGACAAAAACTATAAATGACTATCTCTTTAACAATGGGTGACCGTGGACCATAGCCAAAATTCAATATCATAGCGCTGGCGTAGGTATATTCTAACTTGGTTTAAAAATTTATGAACGTCCGTGAATAGTGAACGCAGTAGACTGAATGCTATATTTCTTAGGCAAGTATGTATGCGTCATGCATTAAGTGGTTGGTTTTTACTGGTTATATGTGATGTATGTTTTCCCTTTGAAAATCAGAGTAATAGATGGAACTCACATTGCCATGGTGGCATCTCTAAAAAAATCATGTAGTGTTAAAGGAAAGGGATTATTTAAATTATAACATATATCATTTGATTAGTATGCAAGTGGTGAGTTCATGTGATTTAATAATATTTTATTTTGAAGCAACTAGGGGCAATTACTTTTTAGAAATTTACATTGTAACTCATTACCTGCTGAATGATATTTTAAGTGCCTAATGAGCTTCTTACATTGACTTACCCAACTGGTTTTCCGAAATAGAATATAATTATTATATATCCATGATTATACAAATTGAAACCATGCATATCTGCTAAGATCTATAGCAATAGATCCTCAAATAGCTATGAATAGCCTTAGGAATGGGAGGCATGTTAGGATAAGATTATTTTGACTCATCTTACCTTGCTTTGATTTTAATGGTTTCTGTTCAATTTTTTAATCTTAAGGATTTGATATGTTGCTTTTCTGTTACTGTTGTATTTTTAATTTTTCAGATTAACTCAACCAGATTCTCCCAGGTTCAAATTTGGGTGAGGCTTATGGAGAACCCCTACTAAATCGTAACATTTAAAATACTAATCCAAAGGACGCTGTTTAGTGGTTGTTTGGTTGACGAATTATTTCAATGGAAATACTCTGGTGTGCATTTTTCTCAGAATACCAATCTTTGTATAAATAATAATTCTTAGATCTACCAGGAAGTCTACCATCAGTAAAGGCCTGGTTACATGATACATTAACATGCACAAGTTAATGCTTAAATGATTGAATGCGCGAATGAACATGAAAATGCACTGCATAAGCACCAAACTTGTGTGAACGCAGGAACAGAAAATAGAACCTGTTGTAATGTGGTTCATGCATTTGTTTATGTCCTGTTCCAGTCCACCAAAATCGTTCATGATTTCACGCATTAACTAAGTGTTTATGTACTGTGTAACCAGGCCTTCAGATTGCAGGATAAACCGCTTGACTCCTTGGTGACTTTTTATCACAACAAGCTTGGTGTGTACCTTGTTTCACTTGACCCATCATCAAATCTTTCAACATCTAAAACTAATCCAAATAGTTGAATCAATTTTTAGGGTTCTCCAACAAACATTGGTATTCAATACCAACAGTTTAGATGTCCAAGCCACTTTTTCTCTTCAAATGTGCTGAAACATTTTTTTTGCCCTCTTCATACTGAGCCTCCCAAGGCACACTCACTGTACAATAAGCAGGAGTCTGAATGACAGTCTTTCATGTGTGGTCAAGGTTTATTCTTACTATAGTTAATATTAGTGGGTGTAACTCGGTGGAAATGCTTTATCATAAGATATGAAGGAATAAAAACTTTACTGATTCCACATGATGATTGTGTCTGACCATGGTTTTGTTACAGTGTAACATGTTCAAGGTGAGACCTTTAAAATGGTAAGCTGCAATGAGACCATGGTAGACAATTAATCACCATGTGATAAAAGCAATGTTTTTACTCCTTCAACTGCTACCTTTCTTACTATTCCTCAGCTTATACCATTTCTGCTTCATTTTCTATTTGGTTTCCCTCCTTAGGTGTAGGTATGTCCACAATGGTATGCAGCGGAGATTACTTTCTGCCAATGAGAATGGAATTACTCATTAATTTGATGATTGCTTGCATTATTTGTCTTTTATGAAAGTGATTAATGAGGATCATAGGTTTTCCATCCATAATGGTTGTTGATACTCAATATTCAATAATAAATCCATTATGGCCTACAAAATTTTATATTTCTATGATATGCTGTACTTTCTCAACTTCACATTAATGTGATCCATGAATGTGATGTATACCAACACCTTATATAACGTTATTTCTATTGCAGTACATCAACGATACTATGTGTTATTCTTTTCTTTGAAAATAAAGACAATTCAAAGCCAAGATGTATGTTAATGATGCTATTTTTTATATAACCTTGACCTTGTAAAAGATAAATTTAAATGTTCACCTATAATAGTGACAAACCTAATGGATTAGAATAGCATTAATTTTATAACAGTATCTTTTAGAAACCAAGATGAGTCGTAGATTGAGCCAATAGGATTAAGTGAGAGGCTAATTAGAATATTTTTGAATAGGAGAGTAAATTTTTTGTAACAATTACATATATTGTGTTTCTTACCCTATTTAATTACAAGAAATTAGAATTGGGCATGAATTATATATGCACTGCATTAAGAATATTCTTGCAGGTCTAATTGCATACTAAACCCCTATGTAGATCAAACTCTATTTTATCTTTTTCACATCTTAAACCTCCCTCCATTCCTATTCACCTTCTACTTTTCTTTTCATTACTGGAATTTTTTTATCTTGAACTTTGAAAAAATGGGCATTTCTCTCATTGCTCCTATCTTCCAGCATTAATTTTTGTCCTAGGCATAATTTAAGTTGATTAAAATGTGCAGGGGGTTAGAAACATGTATGAGTGTTAGGTTATGGAAAGTGGATTCAGCACAGAAGTAGTAATTCTTATGGCACAGAATAACTTTCAATGAAAAACAATAGGCTGGAAAGTTCACACAAACACTAAATTAGAGCTCAGAGCTAATTTCAGGCTAAAATCTAAAACCCCAAGAGGAAATGGCCACATAAGTTGGGCCATTTTGTTGCACATACTATGTAGTAGCACATACAAGGTGTATAAGCTATTCCTCTTGGGATATTATGCAAGACTTGCTTTAGAGTCGCCCGCCTCGTCTTGAGAATTGAAACAATGGTGCTTGGTGTGGTAGTTTGATTTGAGGAGGAAGTGAGTGAGCTTGAGTGGGGATTAGAAATTAAGAGGATCTGAATAATTATGGAAAGTGGATTAGAAGTGGAAATAAGTGTTGAAACACTCTTAGTAGATGTGGAAAGAGATTTTGAGGTTTACGGGGTCGGGTCAAAGGAAGAAAGATCACTTGAGTCTACGTATTCACTATTTTTTTCTTTATCTACCTGGCTTTCTGGTGAATTCTGTTGCTGAAATAACCAATGATTCTATTTTGTGACATACTCAACTTAGCTACACTTGGGGTCCGCTACGCTAATGCTAGTATTACCTCAATATCAAAAATGATTAGTATTTCCTGCAAGCCTTCATGCCCGTGTGTCGCATTCTTCCGTATCAGTGCTATCATACATTTTTTAATATGATTAAGCTCACTAAATTTAAGGGCTCCACTCCCAGTCTGGGTGCCCTCACGATTGTAGCACGCTACTTTAGAGGCAGATTTCAAATCTTGCCAACGCCGAGGGAAAATTAATTAATCACAACAAATGTTATGAGATTCTTAAATGGCAATTTATGGAAACATAGTTTCTCAGCAACATATACGATGCTACAAAATTTTCCATTATTGAGTAAGCAGTTATTTTTACGTTTCATTTAAGCTAATCACTCTGTAAAAATAATTAATATATAAGAAAACGATCATTTACCGAAAAATATGGATCAGATATGGAAGAATAAGAGGCTAATGTAACGTAAATAGAAAGAACTAATACGCTTAATGGTTTATTAATAGAAAAAATAAATCATTCATGTCGCAATACGTTTCATTTTATATAGTGTACCTTCAATGAATTACAGAAGCATATATTTCTGCTCAGCGATAACTTCATATTTACGCCCTTGTTTACTTTAATTTACGCCATGCTACTGAGGAATCCGTAAACAAATGAAGGAAATTACAACGTTGCCACAACCACCACTCGTGATCCATCTCATTACGAAGCAAGGCCGTGAAAGAAGTATAGGCCGCCGGCTTACCTAATGTTGTGGATAAGACACCGCGTGAAGACCTGGGGCGCTAGTGAAAATTCATCAAGTTCAGCATCCTATTCGATATCCTTCATGCTATTACCAACATAATCCTTTTAGTGTGAATTACTTTTCATTGGCAAAATAAAGAGCAGTGCAGCGGAAGAAACATATTTTAAAATTGTGAAATGTTATCTGCGGATATATATGAACGATATTTTACACGGATTAATGCATATTGTGCAAAAGTAACCTACGCCACTGTACTATGCGAACATTGTGCAGTTGCTTCACCTGCCTGTGTTGTTGTTGACAGAAACATTCGTTTTGCTCGAGGTATTACCAGTATTACTCAGTTATCTCGTTATCTGGACAATTAAAACATGAAAATAAGTGGAAATAATTAGGGATGTTCGATATTTGAGTAAGGAAGGATGTGCCCTTGAATTGAATTTCTATCATGTTGAGGTGTGAATGTTGGACGTGGTCAACTCAATGGAATAGGTAATTATTTTAATTAAATTCTATGACTAGAACCTCTTTGATTGTGCACCTTATCCCATTTGCTTTTTTCTTCATAGTGTAATACATATATGCTATTATTCATCAATCACATATAGCATGAGACATTGGATGTGTATGGTGTATTCAGCGAAAATTGGCGTATTCTATTGAAAAAAAGCTCTTCAATTTCTATCACGTTGAGGTGTGAATGTTGGATAAAGATCAACTCAATGAAATAGGTAAGAACTCTAATTACATTCTATGAATATGACCTCTTCGAATGGGAACCTATCTTATTTTTTTCTTCACAGTGAAATTTATGCTATAATTCATCAGTCGCGTATAGCATGAGACATTGACTTTGTATGCTGGACATGGTTAAGTGAATATTGGCAAGATCTGTTGTAAAATGCTCATGGATTTCTATCATGTTGGGGTGTGATTTTTGGATAAATTTCAACGCAATGGAATAGGTAATGATCTTTGAAATTTAATTTTACGATTACATCCCCTTTGATCTGAACTGGAGTCTTTCTCTAGTAGAACTTTTTTTCTTCGCTGTGTAGTCAATGGTTTCATTCATTATCCTCTTCTATCGTGAGACATTGGATTTGTATGATTGAGGTTCTGAACTGTTGGGTGCCCTTTACTGTTGAAAAATCGTAATTTTAATATTGTTCAAAAGTGGTACACCCATAGCTGGTTCTGATACTAAATATCTACCAAATTTTAAAATTGATATAAGTTTCTTTATGGAATAAGAATTCTTATGTTTGGAAAAACTGGCTCATAAATTAATGGTGTTGTTTCAGCTATACTTGTGGCAGTCCTAATGGAGCTAGAGAGCTGGTGGCCTAAAGGAGGCCATGTTGCAGGTTATTTTATGCTAATTCCAGTTTTACAGATCACATTAAATGATCTAGTCTGAGTAAGGTTACAGGAATGAACTGAATTTTACAGTCAGAGTGGAACATGTTAAATTTAAATTTACTTCAAGGGAGTCTTGCAAAGTTTTAGGTGTAACAGTTTCTCAAGGGCAATATTCAGAATTATGTACGTATGTTTCAATCAATTGGTGATCAGTTGAAATGCTATTTTGCACTGCATTGCTTGTTATTACTTAAGTTATTTTCTATGCCACATTTTGCTTGGCATTGTCACTCATTCATTTTATGATTTGTTGAGTTGAATATTCACAAGTGGGGTGTGGCCACTCAGTCCAGCTAATAATTAAGCTAATAAATGAATCACTCAACAGATTTGATCATCATCATGACATAATGTAATAGCTTAGCCATGTGGTACTTAATTTTATCTTCAATAAAAATGTAAGGAAAAAGTCTCACCAACAGAGAAACAAGATTGTCGTTCATTATCTGGTTTTAGATTAAGTCTTGTGAAGTACCGACTCAGAAAGCCTCAGATAGGCCCATAGTCATGTGCATCTATTTTATCATCAGAGGTTCTATGTCATTATGCCTCAAACTCCTAAATTATGACTTAATTTAGATGTTCCACCTGTCAAAAGAATATTGTTTAAATGTCGAGAGTCATCAAATTTGAAACATCTCACTCTCCAAATTTTCAAGTTCCCCCACTTTAGGTGTTTCTCAATAGGCACTTGTCTATTTTATTTATGTCAACTCAAGCTGATTTTTTAATTCAGTTGACATTTTTTTTCATTTGAACCTTGACTTCCAGCCTGAAGAAGCAGACTGGAACACCTGCTATACATGCCATCTTCAGATGGATAAATGCAGCAGAGAACTTGAAAGAATGTTGCATAACCCTTCTGCAAAACCTTCTATCTAATACTTGTATCTCACTGGAAATAGCGTACAAAATGTTGGTATATGACACCTTTCCCATCTCTGCAGCTCAATTAAGACAGCACAAAGAGTGATGAAAAATATTTGTTCTCCCTTTTTTGTCAGTTTATGAAAATATTACTTAGCCATATTTCTGTAACTGCTTCAGATAAAAAATTGAAAATTTGGTAATTAATGCTCCAGCACTTGCAATCATCGTAACAAATTTCCACAAAATCTAAAATGGTGAGGTAAACACTTTATTTTAAGTGTGTTGCATTGATATGGAATGGCTCGTGTTGAACTTGATGGAATTGACTATGTACTTTGATATTCATATCTATGGCCATCTCTCTTTTACCAGGTAACATATTGTCATTTATCTTTTTTTTTACCTTGACAGTATCTGAATTGATGCCATTCATCACCCAAGTACAATGTGAAACCTTAGATCAGGATAATGGAGCAGTTAAACTGATGAATGGGATTGAATATTGAAAAATTCCATCGGATTTCTAACATTCCAAGGCATGGAGCTTAGAGGTATGTAATCAACTTGATGGGATTGCTAATGTACTTTCGCATTCATCTTTATGAGTACCTGCTTTTTATTGGGTGACATATTTTTATATATTTTTTGTTTGCTCTGACAGTATCTTGAAACTGAAGTTGCTGAAGTGGTTCAACCTGTGGATTTCTCCCGCGGTAATGGACATGGAAATGAAGCTTTGCTCTAAACCAAATTAATAACCTTGATAGGAAAATATGCAGAAGTAAAATTTTTGACATTGCCATGGTGTACATCTAAGGTATTCCTTATCTTTGCCTACAGGCCATCTTATAGTCAGTGTTTTTATATCAATGGTGTAGCTGTATGTATTTGGAATTACAATGATGCATAACCAATTGGGATTATGACCACTTAATTGTGCCATTAGATTTTTAAGAAATCTTTGTATTTCATTTACATTTTTATTTATTATGTTATGCAGTGCCATACAAAGTTTTTTTGGGGTAAAAAAGCATTTAAGGGTGCGATTCATAGAGACACTAAAATTGCTCACTTTACAAAGTCTCTTTACGGTAAAGTGAGAGTTTAGCTAAAGTTCACTTCAAAGGCATCCCCAAGATCTCACTTTATAAAGTGGAACTTTAGCTGCTAAAGTCTCGATCAGGCATTGAAATTTTGAGTGTTGGCAATGAACGCTTCGTAAAGGTTAACAAAAAGTTGACTCAGGATATGAATTGCTAAGTTGTTTACAGGTTTTTGGGGACTAGGTTTCCATTTTGTATTGTGCAAAGATTTTATTAAGCTACATTTTCTCGTTCTCTCATTTTGTGTGCAGATATAAATTAATACTGCGTTGTCCGAAGCTTTTCCCCACTAACTTTTTTGTATGATAATGACTGAGTTAGGTGAATAAAAGCTCACTTTTAATTAGCTTCCTGCATTGGAAATGCACTTCGATGTTTTCAACAAAGTAAAGATACAAATGCTGATATTTTCACATCATTTTATGATAATCTTGCCTGTTTAACTGCACACGGTTGTTTGGACTACATGTTAGTCGAAGTTTGATGGTATAAGTTCATTGAAGGTGGGTGAAATAGTGAAATTCTCTCACGTTAACTTGAAACTGTAGTAATCAATTTGAAGATTTTCCAATCAGTGGTTGTCTCAAGTGGACGCATATTTTGAAGTAGGTATTGGTGTTTATTGAATTTTTTTGTTCTTACCAGTATTTTAATTCTTGGGATGTTGATGTATGCGGCTGTATGTATGTACATCCTCGATAAAATATTGCTTAGCTGCAGATAATATGACTACGAAGGAAAGTATGTTTTACTTATTTATTGCTGCCTTTCATGGCAAGATACTATTTCATCATTGTAAACATTCAAATGACTAATCGAAAAACGAAACAAAAACTCTCTAGTTTCAAAATGACAGACAGGAAAATGTTAAACA
Source organism: Ischnura elegans (assembly GCF_921293095.1). Classification (NCBI taxonomy): domain Eukaryota; kingdom Metazoa; phylum Arthropoda; class Insecta; order Odonata; family Coenagrionidae; genus Ischnura; species Ischnura elegans. Next base: position 116,982,918 of record NC_060253.1, read on the forward strand.
TAATATGGAGGCATGTGGAAAGAGTACATAAAGCAATTATGGAATGAAAAGGCTTAAAATACAATGAAACGTTTAGAAAATAGCATTTGGTTTGCCAAACGATATGAAAATCAAGTCTGCTTACGAGGACCATTGGCTCCAATATAAACAGAAATTTGCTATCATTTCTAGGGGGGAAATTCTAGAATATAAACACATGCATAATCTAAGAACATAATTAGCTTGTTTTCAAAATCAACACAAATTATGCCAACCTATTCAACCACTTACTGTGCTGTAATTATCACATAATGGTAAAAATGTCCTACGTAGTATAACGACTAATAGAGTTCAATTGCAGAAGTAATGGGTCATCTCCAGCAATACTGACTCGATATATTTTCCGGAAAGAGAGACACATTACGTGTCTTGTTATTTCTTGAAATATGCCTGTCTTCTGCTGAGTCTCACCAAAGAATTAATTCCTATTAATTTCCGTAACCCAAATATATTCATATTTCAACTTCAAAAGCAGCCATATTTATTCATCCGTAAAGAATATTTTACCCTAAGTGAGCTTCGGTTGGGCACTTTACGGTAAAGTGACAATTCTGCCATTTTTCTTCTAAAGTGGTGTTTATGAAACAGAGAAAGCAGACTTTAGCCTAATGTATACTTTAGCTTAAAGTGCCATCTACGAATAGCACCCTTAGGGATTCATTTCATTATTAATGTTGAGGTGCAGGTCTCAAAATTTTCTCTTGCACATTTGATTGTTACTTCACATTTGTGGATATAATCCCATCTTTTTGTATAATTGTTTTGCATCATTTTATTGTTCTGTGTCAAAGGCTACTGCAGTGTGATCACAATGTAATATGCAAGAAATCTTAATAAATGTGCTTTGTATTACTCAATAATTTTTTTTTGTGTTTTCACCCTAGCGAACCGTAATGGATATCAACTATGATAACGGGTCATTGGCCCGAGTTGTTAATAAGTAGTAATATTGGTAATCCCTAGGAAAGGGGGGCGGGGAAAAAGGCTATTCAATTTGAATTTCGCGCTCTAGCATAGCCGAAGTTACTTTTTTGGCCGCTGCAAAAGTAGGATGGCGCTACAGTAGGCGACCAAAACTTGCTACGTCATTTTTAACACGTAGATACACATCTTTCTAGAGTATATAATCTTTGTTACGAAGGCTCCAATACGGCTTCGAGACGAAAATTTCAAACACACCAATTACCCTTCGTGTTGGTGAGCACTCGTAATGGACCGCTCGTGATGGTGAGTGAGTGGAATTATTACGAGCGATTCAAACACAACCCCCTAGCGCGCCAATCCTTTGCCGATTACATTTCGTTTCTTTTTTGTTTCGGCGATTCGGCGCACACCAGTGCAACTTCCTATGCCCGCCGTACAATTTTGGTGGCAGGTTTTTGAGGCTGCGGAATTTTAGCGAACTACGAGCGCTACTTGTCGTGTACCCATGCTTTGTATGTAGCTCGGTAAGTTCACGTGTGTTTAAGCGAGTTATTTGCACTTGAAAAACTATTTAATTGAGTTCTTCAGCGTTTTTTTGTAATTCTAAACGCTAAAGTAATTCACTGTGTGGATTTCACGGGTGAGGGAAGAGCTAGTTCGCTTTATTTTCGGCGATGTTTGAAATGCCACGAAGCTGTGTCGCACCAGGGTGTACTGAGGGGTATGGCTCTAAAAAGTCTACCTTCTCATTTTTCTCTGCTCCCAAAGATCCTGTTAAGAGGAGTAAATGGCAAGCTGCAATACCAAGGGTAAACTTTGAGTTGAAGGCAGGGCAGAAACTGTGTGAGAGGCATTTCATGCCCCACGACATCGTCAGGAAGAAGCAGTTGAAAGATGGCAATGGCCAAGTCATCCAGGAGGTAAGTAAAGGCCCAGCTTAAATAAAATAATTTCATTAGTAGTATTGATTATCTATTTTTTTTCTCGACTTTTCGATGGCTAATGTAATATTTTATTTTCACAGTTATGATGATCTTGTAAGGATGAGATACGGTACTCAACATAGAATTATTGCAAATCATCTTAGCAATGCGTTGAGTTGAACAATGCCTTCTTTTTGAAACTAATCATTTTGAAAATTAATATGAGAATGTAAAGGTTACCCTTTGGAGAATATCTCAGGACAATCATCCATGAGTACCTTGTACCATAAGTATTGATTATCTATTTTTATTCTCGACTTTTCGATGGCTAATGTAATATTTTCTTTTCACAGTTATGATGATCTTGTAAGGATGAGATACGGTACTCAACATAGAATTATTGCAAATCATCTTAGCAATGCGTTGAGTTGAACAATGCCTTCTTTTTGAAACTATTCATTTTGAAAATTAATATGAGAATGTAAAGGTTACCCTTTGGAGAATATCTCAGGACAATCATCCAGTGAGTACCTTGTACTATAAATATTGATTATATATATTTATTATCGACATATTGATGGCTAATATAATATTTTATTTTCACAGATATGATGATCTCGTGAGGATGAGATACCTTACTCAAGTTAGAATTATTGCATTTAATCTTTTAATCTCATCATATTTGAATGTTAAATGTCAATGTAAGTGCTACCCTTGTTAACAGATACTTTGTGAATTTTTGAAGTGAACTTTGGCTTCTCCATCAATGTGAATGCTAAGGTCCTGAGTTTATGCCAGGCTCTTCATCCAGTAAGTAAGGATTAAAATGAACATTCATGATTAGCTGTGTATGGAGCCCTGTTTACTTTGTTGTCTTTGTTTTTTTAGATGCCGAGATTGCCTGAGAATGCTCGATGTCTTTTCCATTTGTCTTTTCTATTTGGATTACAAATATACCATTGCCACGTGTGTTGAGTGACTTGAGGCTTCTGTGCCAATGCTTTTACTATATATCTCAGTTCAGATGGTAATCATTGTTGTTCATCAAGTAAGTTAGAATTAATATGAATGGAGATTTCCTTAGCTACGTAGAATCTTTTAAATTTGTTAGTCCTGAGTGATGGGCTGTACTAAGTCTTCATTGCAAAATGGAGTGAGACTTGCGGTGTGCCTAATGCGATGCTAATTCTTCACTTTACATTGTAATACTGGTTCTGAATGCAAGTGATGATGAGAATTTAGTATTTAATTATTGTACTTATTGTTACAGCCATCAGGATATTGATTTGTTATAATGTTGACTGATGACAATATTTTTTCCTAGTCTAGAATTAATTAATGTGTGATATTTGACGCCAGATGGTCAACAACTTTGATCATAGATATGTGAATTCTCTACATTCACCAATGTCATTCATAGTTTAATTCTTAATGCCCATAATGCATAATGGCATGTATTCCCGCAGTAAGTATAATTGAATGATGGATTAGAAGAATTGGAAGGTAATTATTTTTATCATTGAATTTTTCGTATTTTCAGTTAAATTGCTAAAGAAAACTGTGAAGATGTAAGTATTTCTGTAACATGTAATTTATTGCCTTGTGATTGACTGATGTTAGAATGTTTCCTATTTACAGATTCATCTGTTTATCAGCAATATCTGTTAAGAAAATGACTTCAGTATGTTTTTGGTGCCAAAGTGGTATTACGTTAACACGGTTCATATATGGAGAAAATTATTGGATATAATTTTTCGTGTGGCAGTGATGTTCTTTGATAGGTGCCACTAATGACTCGGATTGGAAGATTTTTGTGTCGTGAATTGGAAACTAAGCCACAATGAATGTGCAGATAAACTTTTAAGGGACGAGGTCATCGCAATACGTACATAGTTAACCCTTTTATGGAGTTTACCACTTCCCAGTATTGAGAAGGTCACATTGTTCTTTTTATTTGTTCAATCCATATCTACACATGTTTCAAAGGTATCTCCAAACCTGAATAAATTACTTAAATGCAGAGGGTATTTACTTCTTTTCATTTTGAACCAAACCTTTCATAAGATAGATATAATGAATTTATTTTTGGTATAACTCTCTTCCATTACCAAATTGAGAAATTTGTACTATTCCTCTGTTGTGACAAATATTTAGGTAATGTATCGCGTCATTTACGTAAACATCACCTTACCGTGATGAGAATCCGTTCGCTAATGTCGTAGATAATCTCCTGTATTTATTCCATCGCTTCAAGGCGTACTTAGCAGTTACAAGTTCGTAGCCGAAGGGAGAGACATACCGGCATATAATTCGCAATATTAATGTACAGGAGTGTTAGAATCCCTGCGTAAGCTCGTACAGTTTACAATAAAGAATGGTTATTTAATTCAAAATAATAAGATTTAGTCTTATATCTCCGGAATCCAACATATTCTCCACAAAATTTTCCTTAATTTACACGGGTTTCAATGCCCTAACGACGTCTGCCAGGGTCCAAGACAGGTGCTGCCATTAGTTCCGACTTTCACCGCGGCCTCAAAAACATGCCACTTTTTTCTCGGGAGTAACAGCGGGTTGATTCGGCGCAACCCGCTGTTACTCAAACGAAAAAAAAGTGGCATGTTTTTGAGGCCGCGGTGAAAGTCGGAACTAATGGCAGCACCTGTCTTGGACCCTGGCAGACGTCGTTAGGGCATTGAAACCCGTGTAAATTAAGGAAAAATTTGTGGAGAATATGTTGGATTCCGGAGATATAAGGCTAAATCTTATTATTTTAAATTAAATAGCCATTCTTTATTGTAAACTGTACGAGCTTACGCAGGGATTCTAACACTCCTGTACATTAATATTGCGAATTATATGCCGGTATGTCTCTCCCTTCGGCTACGAACTTGTAACTGCAAAGTACGCCTTGAAGCAATGGAATAAATACTGGAGATTATCTACGACATTAGCGAGCGGATTCTCATCACGGTAAGGTGATGTTTACGTAAATGACGCGATAAATATTTGTCACAACAGAGGAATAGTACAAATTTCTCAATTAGGTAATGGAAGAGAGTTATCCTAAAAATAAATTCATTATATCTATCTTATGAAAGGTTTGGTTCAAAATGAAAAGTAAATACCCTCTGCATTTAAGTAATTTATTCAGGTTTGGAGATACCTTTGAAACATGTGTTGATATGGATTGAACAAATAAAAAGAACAATGTGACCTTCTCAATACTGGGAAGTGGTAAACTCCATAAAAGGGTTAACTATGTATGTATTGCGATGACCTCGTCCCTTAAAAGTTTATCTGCACATTCATTGTGGCTTAGTTTCCAATTCACGACACAAAAATCTTCCAATCCGAGTCATTAGTGGCACCTATCAAAGAACATCACTGCCACACGAAAAATTATATCCAATAATTTTCTCCATATAAGAACCGTGTTAACGTAACACCACTTTGGCACCAAAAACATACTGAAGTCATTTTCTTAACAGATATTGCTGATAAACAGATGAATCTGTAAATAGGAAACATTCTAACATCAGTCAATCACAAGGCAATAAATTACATGTTACAGAAATACTTACATCTTCAGTTTTCTTTAGCAATTTAACTGAAAAGACGAAAAATTCAATGATAAAAATAATTACCTTCCAATTCTTCTAATCCATCATTCAATTATACTTACTACGGGAATACATGCCATTATGCATTATGGGCATTAAGAATTAAACTATGAATGACATTGGTGAATGTAGGGAATTCACATATCTATATGATCAAAGTTGTTGACCATCTGGCATCAAATATCACACATTAATTAATTCTAGACTAGGAAAAAATATTGTCATCAGTCAACATTATAACAAATCAATATCCTGATGGCTGTAACAATAAGTACAATAATTAAATACTAAATTCTCATCATCACTTGCATTATTGCATTCAGAACCAGTATTACAATGTAAAGTGAAGAATTAGCATAGCATTAGGCACACCGCAAGTGTCACTCCATTTTGCAATGAAGACTTAGTACAGCCAATCACTCAGGACTAACAAATTTAAAAGATTCTACGTAGCTAAGGAAATCTCCATTCATATTAATTGTAACTTACTTGATGAACAACAATGATTACCATCTGAACTGAGATATATAGTAAAAGCATTGGCACAGAAGCCTGAAGTCACTCAACACACGTGGCAATGGTATATTTGTAATCCAAATAGAAAAGACAAATGGAAAAGACATTGAGCATTCTCAGGCAATCTCGGCATCTAAAAAAACAAAGACAACAAAGTAAACAGGGCTCCATACGCAGCTAATCATGAATGTTCATTTTAATCTTTACTTACTGAATGAAGAGCCTGGCATAAACTCAGGACCTTAGCATTCACATTGATGGAGAAGGCAAAGTTCACTTCAAAAATTCACAAAGTATCTGTTAACATGGGTAGCACTTACATTGACATTTAACATTCAAATGTGATGAGAGTAAAAGATGAATTGCAATAATTCTAAGTTGAGTACCGTATCTCATCCTTACGAGATCATCATAACTGTGAAAAGAAAATATTACATTAGCCATCGAAATGTCGAGAATAAATATAGATAATCAATACTTATGGTACAAGGTACTCACTGGATGATTGTCGTGGGGCATGAAATGCCTTTCACACAGTCTCTGCCCTGCCTTCAACTCAAAGTTTACCCTTGGTATTGCAGCTTGCCATTTACTCCTCTTAACAGGATCTTTGGGAGCAGAGAAAAATGAGAAGGTAGACTTTTTAGAGCCATACCCCTCAGTACACCCTGGTGCGACACAGCTTTGTGGCATTTCAAATATCGCCGAAAATAAAGCGAACTAGCTCCTCCCTCACCCGTGAAATCCACACAGTGAATTACTTTAGCGTTTAGAATTACAAAAAAAACGCTGAAGAACTCAATTAAATAGTTTTTCAAGTGCAAATAACTCGCTCAAACACACGTGAACTTACCGAGCTACATACAAAGCATGGGTACACGACAAGTAGCGCTCGTAGTTCGTTAAAATTCCGCAGCCTCAAAAACCTGCCACCAAAATTGTACGGCGGGCATAGGAAGTTGCACTGGTTTGATTCGGCGAGTGCCCCGTTGAAAGCGACTCTTGACGCCCCCCCTCCCGATCGAGTGGGAAATGAATAGCATCCGCTTGGAATGATCGTTCGCCGTTCGGGAGGATTACACTGGAGCGGCGGAAATAAAAAAAGACGCTTGAATAGCACTCACTCGGTGAAAAGGAAAGAGGAGAGTTTGTCCACGAAACACCGATGGTTCTTGGTTTAGAACAAAAACATCGAGAGTTTTGGCAGAGTGTTGTTTTGTCTGCGATTGCACAGAGAAATGTGCCGAAAATAAATATAATTAACTGAGTCGAATAACGATGAGATTTCTCGCTTGCTCGAGGTTGAGCAATGGATAGCCTCAAAAGAATACAGAAGAATATTAAAAAGAATAATAATTGGAAGTTATTACGAGTTGGAAATGCTTCCTATTTACAGTGAAGATAACTCTGCAATTACCAATGTTTATTAGAGTTGCAATACCGAACGGTTTTTAAGCCATTTTTTGGTATGTGTATAATGTACGAGTACTCATGAAGGAGGCTTGGTAGCCAAAACCATTTGTTCCTTAACCCTTAATAAATAGTAGGGGTTACTAAGTTATCTTCAATCAGTGGCGTAACTAGGAATATTCTTTGGGGGGGATGAAGGGAGGGACTACATTTGATGTGTTATATTCTAAAAAAAAAACTGGGATTGTATTTTAGTATTATGTTTATATACTTTCTATCAGTTGTATTTTTCCTGCAATTATGTTGTTGGGAACACAATAAAAACCAATAAATTTAAAAATAATTAAATTAAAGGGCCTTCGCAGGGAGACGCCCCTGGCAATGGGTGTTCCGGGAAATTTTTTGATAAACGAAATGCTTGGAAATACATTTTACGTAATTTTGGCTGTTAAAATTTAACTTGAAGCAGATGCAGTTATTATGCGTCAAAAATAGACAATAGTTTTAATATTTTTTTCTTTCTCTGAGGCTCCGGGGGGCCAAAATGGAGGGCGCTCGCTGGATACACCCCGGGATGTTGTGCGACCTCCCTCCCTCCCCACTTATCTCTCTCACTCTCTCCGTCACCATGGATACGAGGCCACTCCCACCCACCCACCCGCTGGGGACCAACCCCCTCCCCACAGGGATATTGCGTGGGAGGGACAGCGCGCAACACCGCCTACCGCCCAACCCGAAGACCTTCCCCCTCTGTTGCTGCTGCTGGTGGTATACGACTTAAGGACTTCATCGTGAGAGCTACGCACAAGTAGGCACCCTGTCCAGAGCGGAAGGAAAACAGGAAAAAAAACAACATCGCCAACTGGTGGCACCCCAAATGCAGTCAAGCCAAATTGCAGAGGCGAAATAAACGAATAACGGAAGCGATTGCACCGGGTCCTGTCGGTCCCCTTCCCCCCATCACATCCTGCCACACTCTTCACGAAATCTTGGGGCGGGGTGAGGTAGGAGGAAACGATAGGAAAGCATTTTTCTCCAATTGCATTGCAAGGAAGACCGCCCGATTGCTGTTCGCTTGGAATGGGAAAGATTAAAAAAAATACGCAGCGGGATCGCGATCTGGACTAATCGGAGAGCGGAGTGGTTTGGTGGGAGACGGATACTGAAGCGAATGGGCGACACAAAGCCGGGGGAGGAAATGCAAGAGGAAAAATTATAGAGGACGGAAGGTCATCCGGACGGCTGCAATAAGCATCTCCACATCGCAGTGCAGACCAGCCCGCACATTCAGCCGCATTGCAAAGTACTCGGCCAGTCTGTCCGGGCGGAGCGCCAGACACGACGGATCACAGAGCACAAAGGGGCTCCTTATTCTTGAGAGACGACGCGCAGCCACTGCCGGACTCAATCGCGAGTGAAAGCACTCCTCAAACACCGCCGTGGTCCTGCTCGCTGCATCAACAGTGAGAGAATTCCCCGCACCGATGTGCAGTCGCCATGCAGCTCGGCGGATGAAAGGTATGATGGGGCCGTGGCTCAAAAAAAAGGGACAACGGCAAAGCACCCACACATATGGAAAAATATTTTGCGCACATTGGCAATGCATTGAGCACATTCGACGAGCAGCATACCGAGTCATCGCATAAAATTTATCTAGTGTGAGATCGATTTCTTTTTACTAGAGTTAGACAGGTTATATAGCTAGGCAAAATGTGGTATTAATTTATGCGAGACAAACAAAGCAACAATGACATGTTGGCTCCCACACGATAAATAAAAGCAACATGTACATTCAATTCAATTCATAAAATCACCCAGGTGGGTATAAAAACTACTAAAGTTTTCATGGAAGTTCACAGACCGATCAAGACATCATCACATTGGCGTAATAAACAAACTTCATTTATTGGTTTTAAATCCGCTTAACGTTTTGCGTATCTCTTTTTATAACATTTAACATGATACATAATTAAACAAAAAGAAGATAAACAAGATTATCTTCATCTATCATTTCAGGAAATCTAGCCAAGGGATTTCTCGAAAGGGGTAGTTTTAGGAGAACACAATATTGAACAAAATGAGAGCAAGGATTGCAATATTTCGAAAACGCAACTAGGAGAATCAATGCCGCTAAGAGGATGCCTGGCGAGAGATAGAGGGAGCAAGCAGCGACAGAAGAGGCGACAACCGATGCACACACAGGTCGAGCGGCTATTGCCGCGAGGCACACTTGATCGCACCCAATCGCCGATTCATAGCAGATACAAGCGGGGATGACGCGGACTTCACGCTGGCAAGGTAAGCACTTAACGCGCCTAGCGGAGACGAGCTTCTCGGAGCGGCATCGCTCCATGGATACGCAGATTACCGCATCATCCCGGGAAAACGCTCTCCATTCTACTGCTAACCACTGCGTAAACCTTCGACCTGAAGCCACTACGCTTCCCATCAAGAAAAATATAATTTAATAACACTTACTTTTCTTATAGTAGTATTATAAGTAGTATAAGAAAACTAAGTGTTACAAAAAGGATCTCTAGGCTTCAGACATAAAAAAAGTCATAATTTACGCCTCTTATACATTACAATTCAATATCTCGGGCATTTTCGAGCTAAATCATACACCGCAAGTGATTTTGTAGCGAAATGTTCCGGCAAACGCATAACAGAGGTTTTCTTGTAGTTCTTTGATAATGCATTTTTTAGTTCGCAGTTTAACTAGAGTAGTTGCCACAAAATAAACCTGAAAAAGTTGCAACAACCAACAAATCTAGGTCGTCAATGTGCACCATAGGTGAATTTCGTGCATTCAGTAAATTCTCAAGAGCCCAATACAACAACCTTTCTTGCAATTTGAAATCTAATTTCCCTTAAATTAAATTTCACCGAATAAAATAAAATATACTTCATAATTGATTACACGTAGGTACTCCCACAATTTATTTAATAATTAATAATCTCGATAGCCATTACATCGGAGCATAAAGGAAGATATGTACAATAATATGAGTAGGAAAAATATTGCTAGGAGAGAATACTTCTAGAGGAATATTAAATTTTATACATTTAGAATTAAGTAAACGAAAATGTTTTGATTAGCCTGTAAACATAGTTAGCAGTGGGTATTATATCTATAGAAATTAATATTTTTTATTTCAACTGGCAGCGTTATCCCAGTTCACATACTTTTCTGCCGGTGATTGTAAAACAGACTACAGAAACATTTTTACGAGGTCTGAAGATTTTTTCTGCATAAAACCAATGGAAATGAACATTGTTCAAGCGGGCAGTGCGATGAGTACGGGAAAGAATGACAGAAAGATAACGCTTGCATTTCGGATTGCAGATGCTCACGCAACGGAGAAGATCCGACCCTGCACCTCAATTTGCAAACTTAACCGCTACCTGAGCCACACTTCCCCGCGGTTGTGCACATCGTCCGGCCCAAAACCCTTTCTTCCCCGCCCTCTTGACCCCGGCTATTCCCCCAGCCCAACCGTATCATCACTCCCAGTACTCTTTCTCCCTACGTACACACTACATTACAAAACCTCGCCCCATTCCCCCCTCATCCTCCTCGCCATGCCATCATCATGCGCGACTTAGTTGTTCTATTCTCGATCCTCCACGTCTGGTAGTAGGCATTCAGATTTTTTCAATATCCCAGACTCCCGATGCCCCCCACCACCCAGACTATTTGGTTTGAAGTGCCCGCTCCAGAGCCCTACCCTCGCCTTAATTCCCTTCCTCTCTCCACTTACGGCCGGACCGGGCCCGATGGGGTGGGAGGATGGGGAGGAGAAAGATGAGAGAGGTGGCTTATGAGAAGGGAGAGAGAGAGAGAGAGAGAGGGCAAAGAGATATGGACAAAAGCGTAGGGCGAGAAGAGATCCGTTGGTGCAGTCAAAGCGAATGGTGAGGGTGGATAAATGGAGGGAGGGTGTACGTATAAAAGTTGGAGGAAGAGAGAATTCACTAGTGCAAACGCAATGTCCAAAAAGTATGAAAAACACACCACAATAAACAGTGTCCGAGACGCCTCACTCTTGAGTAAACTTGTTTCTATTTTTTTATTTTTTTTCCAATTCAGCATTTCCCCGATGTTTGCAATATTTGATACAACAAATAACATACAATAATAATAACAAATTTGGATGATTTTTAAAATATGCCAGTTTAATTAATTAATAATTAATAACAGCCTACGCATTTAGTCGCAAGACATGTAACATAACTACAGAACATTTATGCATCTATCCTATCGTCATTTTAACTTTCATTCACTCAATTATTGAAAGGAAAAACTCAAATAAACCCACTCTTGTGCGTACGAAGAGCTTTCGGATAATGATGAACTCAATCAGGACAAAACCAACCGTGTGGTAAAATATTATGCAAAAAAAGGTTAAATCTAACAAGTGTCTTTCAAAACTCTCAGGAGATGGGACAACCTAACGGGCTACATTACGAGGTATGATGGCCCGACGAAAACAATCATACAAGGACAGGTGGACTTGAAGACGGGCAGGGGACGGTCCCGAACGAGCTACATAGGACAATTTACAAACGATCTAAAAGAGAGGAAATACGTGACTAAGAAAAGGCTAGCAGATAGGAGAGCGGGAAGGAGGGCTGCGTATAAATAATCTTAGGATTGAAACTATCTGAGGCAGGCGAGATGAAGTAGAATGTCTTCCTGATTTTATGGAAAATAGAGATGGCAATATTTCACAAATTTATGTAACAATGAACGACGCGTTACGACCGACAGGTCATTCTTAAGTACAGTGTGAAAAACATTTGGTACTTGTACTTTGTATTTTTTACTTTTTTTCGTACGGTACTTGAGAATAACCAGATGGTCGAGACGCACCCTACATTATTAAATAAATTCGTGGAAAATTACCATCTCACTTTCGTATTCAATCATAGGATTGTTGACTTGTGAAGATGATGAATCTAGTATGCTCAAAACACTGAATGGCAGCTCATATTATTCTTGAAAATGTGAGCTTGAAAAACTATCGCGTGATTCGGGACAGAGAATGAGGAGAGAGAGAAGGTGCGATAGAAAGAGGAGGTAAAAGGTATGAGCAGGGGCGGACGGACGGACAGAGAGAGAGAGAGATGAGTGGAGAGGAGGCGCAGGCAGGGCCGGCTCTTTTTTGGCGATGCATTTGGCGTGGTCCGCTGGACCAAAGAGGGAATAAGAGATGGGAGGGGAGAAGGGGTGGAAGGAGGAGGATGCTAAAGAATGGGAGAAGAAAGGACACCATAACGACTCGGTTTGCAACGAGTGAATCTTTTATATTTCTTTTCATTTTTTCTTTTATTTTGTGAATGTAATGTCATGCTGAACTTGTAAAAGTTGTACAATAATTTTCTCATGGGCCACAAGACCCACGAAATACACGAATTTATTATTATTGTTATAGTTCACAGTGCATCAAAGAGGAACAAGGTGGATGGCCACATAATGAGACAGATGTAATGATGGAGACGTGACAAAAGAGAAAAATAATTGAAAAGTCCTCAGAGGAAGGCCAAGGGACAAGCACCAAAGCCAGATAAAGAAGGATATCGATGGCTAAGTTCTAACAACATGTATCTCAAAATTTTAGCCGGTTTGACACAGGTATCCTAAACAAAGTGCGATAACATAAAAAATAAAATTCACGCAAAAAACAACTCTTTGTTGGCAAGTATATGCTTCTTTTTTCCGTTTTATGAATTTTTTGTTTTTAATTTTAGGGTGCAAGTAGAAAAAATTAACCGTTCCTTTACTATCCCGAAAAGTTGCAATTTTTTAGATACGTGTTGTAAGAACTTATCCATAGATATAGGAAAGAAAAGCTCCAGGGAGGTAAAAAAAACCTAGCTACAAGAACCAGTGAGGAATGGAGGGCTGCACTATATCAATCTCGGGATTGCAAGCATTACCTTAGGTTTAGGTATGCATGAGGTATATTATTCCAGATATTGTCTCTCGTATGGAGTATGTTGCAATAGATTCCCTGCAACTTCATTCCAACCAGTAAAATCCGAACGATGGCATTGGCTATATGATGGACTGATTGGGGGTACCTGAGGGGGAAGGAGAGGGTGGAGCGATAGTCCTGAGATCAGACACGGGAGGGCGACACCGGTCACCTGGGTTTGTCGAGTCCGTTGGCGCATGAGACACACAGTGGAGACCTCGCGGACGAAAGAAAGAAAGGGTCACCAACACACGCGGAGGGAACGGGGGAGGGGCAAACAAGCAGCACGGGAAATGTTTCCCTCCGCCGCTGGAATCAGTTCCGTTTCCCCAAGCGGGCCCGCGCGTATTTGTTCCGCGACCGACCGCCATCGGGGAGCCGTCCCAGAGGTGTTCGCCGGCCGACGCCGCCGCCGCATCCGATGACGACAAACCCCCAAGCGGGAGCGGCATATCGCGGGAAAATCAGCCGCTGGGCGTCCCCAGACCGCACCACTGTGTGCGTGCGGTGCGGCTCCAGCGTTTGCTTTATTTGCACGCTTTGCGATTGTCTCTTTTTTCTCTCCTTTCCTCCACCTCTCTTTCTCTACTCACAATACGCGAGCCTCGTAATGTCTACACACACGCGAGGGCAAAACGTGCGACTACGGTGAGCGCGATAAAAATAAAAAGATATACATTTCACATCAGATCCCCGCCTGCTTCCTCTCGCCCCAGCGACATCATCGGCGTCGATGAAAAGGGTGCAATGCACATAACATACGCACGCAAATGAGTTATTCTTTTCTTTTTCGGAGGCCGGGAATAATAAAAAAAATAACCGTATCCTTCCTCATAGTAACACAATGGAGCAACACTCAAACAAATGACTTACAGATGCCGGCCCGTGCGTTTCTCCTCATCGCCGTATGCATGGGAGGGGATTGCTGCCTCACCAATACAATCGACATGCGCCATGCATTATAGAATAGGCCCTGCTTTGGGGAAACAACGGTACATTTTTCCGGCACAAATATGTATGCATATACTGTCGGAGAATGATTTGTTCGGTTCCGCACTTTTTTTCCCCGCATGTGCGTGGCCTGCAGACTCGCGGAGCGATAGCCTATAGCCAGCCTCCGTTTCCCTCAGCTCAAAACATTTCGCCCGAAAAGCGTCCGCCAAATGCGAAAGGTGAAGTCGGCAGGGTCCGCGAACCCAGGGATCACGTCGGGCTTGAGAAAATGTTTATCGTATGGAATGTATAACGACTCTACAATTGAAATGCCAATTAAGGACTTTGAATTACCACTCCACTTAAACGTTGATTCATGCCAAACAAAAGGACCCCGCGGCCTGTGACCAGAGCTCAACGCCTCCCCGATCGCTGCACCCCCCCCTCCTAATCCCCCTAAAACTATTCCACCTCCCCCGTTGCCCGAACACCCCAACAGATTGATTGTATCGGAGCAAAAATGGGGGGGTGAAGGGCGGCGGTAATGACGATTCGTCTCATCACGAGTTTACTTCGCTCTCTCGAAATCGGACGCGAGAAAAGAAGAGTTTTAATTAGACGTGGAAATTCGCGTCCTGCCCCGAGGGTGGGGGAGGTAAACGTGTGTAAGCGCTAATCGAGCGGCGAAGCAAAAATATGTGACGCGATGGACGGAATCGAAGCTTTATTATGGCGGAAAAACAAAGAAAGGTCCTTTGCTGAGCGAGTGTGGATTTATGCGAAGAAGGAGCTCGCGAAATAATTGGCGTTTCTCACGCGCCGATGAGCTCACAGGGCGAGAGAGAGAGAAATGCAGCGGGTTCGATCCCTACGGCACAGGATGGTTCACGGCCGAAATTTTTGGGCGCCGCGTGCACGTCAAATATCGAGAAAAGGTCATTACGAGCGAGCAAATAAAGACGAATGCAATGGAAATGATGGAATATATATCCAAGCTTGACCGCACCTCAACCAATAGAACTATTCTCATCAGGAAACAAAACGAAATACACGCATCCTTCCAAGTGTGCATTCCCACCGCAATAGTTTAGGCGGCAGCGCAGCTGAAGAAAGAGTGAGTAAACGCTACCGAAATGTGGAACAGAAACTAACATGAAGGAGAGCGCATGGGCCACATAACGAAAAATGCAGTATGTAAGCTTCATCATAGTTGAAACAGTTTTAGATCTAATTCTCTGGTTTACTTTTGAAGACTAATAAGGACCAAAAGATTGATACCTACGAAAATTTGATTCTCTCTTCCTGAGGTAAAAAAATCTCCGAGTTGTAAACCAAACAGTTGTGTATGCCCCGAAAATGTCAACGCAAAAATGTTTAATAGGCATAATTCAGCGAATATTTACAAGAACACGATTTCTCCTTCCCACCATGCAAAGATTTTGACTTATCTATGCTATTACTGGTTAGGATTGCACCCGAAATAAACAGTAAACTTCCTGCAAAGTAACTCTCATCCTGGCATCTTCCTCTTTCACCAGAGCATTTTTCTGGTCCGATATATTTTATCTCACTGTTAGGTAAAGTCACAGAGTGACTAAGAGGGTACACCGCCCAATACCCCAGTCTCTGTTTAGACACCAACATTATATTTTCCTGTTTTGACTTTATTACTACCATTATTATTATATCAATGGTAGGTGCGTTGCTAATATAGTCAACAATCATGTTCTTGCTCCAAATCCCAACAAATAAGACATGGCAAGGTGAAAGCAATGGTAACGCCACACTGTGACCACACGGTTACACTTCCCATGACTCCGGTCATAGCTTACACCAATTTTTTTCTAACCTTTCCCACATGAATACCATAAATAATAAAAGAATGGTAGGTGCCATATCGAGTTGCTACCATATTCCACAATCATGTTCCTACCCCAATGCATCACAACAAATAAATATGGCATAATTACAGCCAATCATCGGATATATATTCGAAGAAAAAAATATCTATGACATATGGAAAACAAAGCAGTCCGCAGCAGAAAACCATGATAAGCGTTCGCGATCTTCCTTCCACCTCACCCCACCTTCGGTCCCAACAAACCCTCCCATTTTTTTCTGCCTTCCTTACATCGTCAAACATGAAAACTAAAGATACGCGTTTATGAAACAGCTCGGGCACATGCGAAAGGATGGGATTACGGCGAAAAAAAAATTAAGAGAAAGAGAGTACAGAGATTCGAACAGGGAAAATACAAAAAAAGAAGAACGGAAAGTACACACAGATGCCTACCACGTACGTAGGTAACATCCCTCAAACTTTTCCCATCCACCACTGACGACCACATAACCAACTCTCCCTCCTCCTTCCACATATAACGAGCGAAAAACTATAGAAGCGACCGAGTGATCGATAAGGTTTAAGTGCGGGGAAAATGGTGGGATGGGTTGAAACGGTGCGAGGATCGCAATGGACAGGGTTTTGCCGGAGAGGGAGGGTAAAAGTTGGGTGGGGGTGTAGGGAGGGAGGGGGTGGAGAAGGAGGGGAAAACCTAATTGTAAGCCGTCTCTGGTAAGGATTAAAGAGTGATTATAATGATAAAAGGATGGGGGAATGGGCCCATCGCAGCGCGGGAGGACGGGCGACCGCCTTTCCGGGAGAACAAGGGAAGAGCGGGTCTCGAGGGGCGATAGGTCGTAGATCGTAGTCAGCTCGGTAATGAAACATCTAGACGCGCAAAACTTATTAATGGGAAATCAACATGGATTCAGGAAAAACAGGTCGTGCGAAACTCAGTTAGCGCTTTTCGCCCACGATATTTTAGTCTCCGAAGAAGACAACATTCCAGTAGACGCGATTTTTCTTGATTTCAAAAAGGCATATGATAAAGTACCCCACGGAAAGTTAATAATAAAACTGAAATCTTATGAACTAGACGAAGATGTCATTTCCTGGATAAGTGAATTTTTGAGCGACCGCGTCCAAAGAGTAGTATTAGACGGTGCAGTCTCCAATGAGGTTAGAGTCACTTCTGGCGTTCCTAGGGTAGTGCCATAGGCCCACTCCTATTCCTTCTTTATATAAACGACATTGGCGAAGTAGTACACAGTAAGTTACGATTATTTGCAGACGACGCTGTAGTTTACAGAGAAATCCGTTCCAGCAAAGATATAGACGAACTAACGAATGACCTTGCTGCTATCCAAGCTTGGTGCGATGCTTGGCAGTTAGAATTAAATTTGGAAAAATGCGTCTTAATGAATTTCTGGAAGAAGAATAACTCCCTACAGCGTAACTATATCATTCGGGGAACCCAGTTAAAGGGAGTTGAATCCGTGAAATATCTAGGGGTTAGACTCAATAATGATCTATCGTGGAATAAACATATTCGAGTAATAACCGGTCAAGCTAATCGTACAATGGGTTTTGTTAAAAGAATATTAGGAAAGTGCGACGACAAAGTGAGAGAAATTAGCTACTTTTCCCTCGTTAGACCACATTTGG
Organism: Ischnura elegans; assembly: GCF_921293095.1. Classification (NCBI taxonomy): domain Eukaryota; kingdom Metazoa; phylum Arthropoda; class Insecta; order Odonata; family Coenagrionidae; genus Ischnura; species Ischnura elegans. Next base: position 117,000,769 of record NC_060253.1, read on the forward strand.
AATACGCTGCCAGTGTTTGGGACCCTCATGAAAAAGGCTTAATAACAGAGTTAGAACGCGTGCAAAGAAGAGCTGCCAGGTATGTGAAAGGTCGTTACGATTGTCTTGTTAGTGTAACTGACCTCTTAGATAAACTCGGATGGGAATCTCTGTCGGACCGTAGATTGAAAAATAGACTAAACCTTTTAGATAAATTCAAGAGCAGTGTCTTTTCTGACGAAGTTAACCATATCTTGCGGACGCCAACGTCTTACGGAAGATCAGATCATATAAATAAAATAAGAGAGATAGATTGCAGAACGGACAGATTCCGAATGTCATTTTTTCCACGATCGATAAGAGATTGTAACGGCAGCAATAGAACTCGTAAATAGATTGCATGACTTGTAGTGTAGCCTACTAACCTATGTAAAACTTAATGCATGTTTCTGAATTTCTATTCTATATTCTATTTCTAACAGCATATAGTAGTATAGTTTGTTATTATACGGGACGTTTTTGGATGGTGTGGTGTGCATGTGGGAGTCCAAATGCATGCTGCATGCTGGTGATTGATCACCCCCCGCCAAACACCCTAGAGGTGGCTCGCAGGGTATTATGTAGATGTAGATAGGATTTGCTTGGAGGAAGGAAAAGTACAAGGACCCTGGGTAAGGACCATCGCGGAGCGTCGCAGTGAATAAAACTACAATTTCCCGAAGTTTGAAATCATATTATTAAATTACACTCCTAGATTTTGACGAACGCCAGTGTTAAAAAACTTAAATGTCTGACATCAAGTGACATTATATTTTAATTAAAAATTGGTCAAAATAGTACAAGCCCTATAGTAACTTTGCCCTTTCAACTAAGCCACTGGGCATAACACTAATATTAGAAATAGGATTAAGATCTTGATAACTCCTGTAGGCAGCAATATCAATAAAATCTGAGTTGGTACCTATATCTAGCTCTGGAGGAGCAAACACTTTCAGATACATCCTCGATGAATACGATAAAAATATCAGTTCTTCTCCACATCATCCATGTTAGGAAAAGGTATACCTTCAGAGGGCGCGAAAAGCTACCCAGTCAACGCCTCCCTAATCGCATGAGTGTTACCAAATAGACGTCATTTTTATTTTCTTCGAAATATTGGTTCACTGGCGAGCGATATATGTACTACTCTTGAGACACTTTTTTGTGCAGCCAGATCTACCTTTCCGACCACCGTACGTCTACCGGGAGGGAAGGTGCTGCGGGGGAGGGAACCGCGGAAGGTTGGCCGAAGAAAGAGCGATGCCTGGGAGGAGATGGGGGTGGGGCTCCACCAAGAGGAAGAGGAGGCGGAGGAGCACCAAACGGCCTAACTTGGACTCCACTCCGGCGTACAAATAAAGGGAACTACCCAATCCCACAAAGCACGCCGTAATTGCATCTGCATTATCGCACAGTACACGATACAAAGTGCATACACAGGAAGCTTGTGCTCGGTGCAAATGGGTTCATCCGTTCGTGCGTACCAGGGGGTGGGGGGCGGGTGGGAGGGTTTGAGGGGGGAGGGATGAGTGGGGGTTTAGGGAGGCCAACGGTGTGGGAAGGTGGAGTAATGGGGAGGGCCGTGTGTTGCTGGGAAGCCGGACGTTTGGGGGCGTAAGAAACGCGGAGAGAAGGGAGGGTGGGTGGGTGGACAGGGAGTGAAATGGGAGAGAGGCCATATGGAAGGAGGCCAGAGGGTGAAGCGAAGTAATGAAGGCATGTGAGAGGCTCACGTCGGAGCAGCCTCAAATCTCAATTGTGAATGATGTTCTACAGCTCAGGGCATACAGGTCATATGGGGCACACTTCTACCCTCTCGCAATCTCTACCTTGAAGCACCTCTTTCCGACGATGCATTTCAATCTACCGCATAGTACATGCACTCCTTACATACCTCACTCAGTCAAACGCAGCAATTTATCCTTATTCTTCTTAGCTCGATTGATAAAATTTATCACTGACGTTATATTTCCTCTAGTATTAATAGGATGTTAATTTTTCCTTGCCTGACAAGTACAAAGTGGAAACCAAAGGGTTTTACAGTTATACGAGCATCCACTTTTTAATTTACACGTAACGCAGTCGAGTTGGAGGAAGATTCAAGCGTCATAAGGATAAAACTTAATTTTGAGGAAGAAAAGATTATTTTATCATTCGGTATTTTATCATTATTTTATCATTCGGTATCAGTTGAAGAGTTCGGGTCATCGATTGAAGCCTGCAATCCCGATATTGTGATTGGTACTGAATCGTGGCTTAGTGATCATGTTGATTCCAATGAGGTTTTCCCACATAATTTTGAACCCAAAGGAGAGATAGGGATGGGAGAGGGGGAGGAATATTTATCTGCGTAATAAACAAACTAGTGAGCACTCTAGAATGGATAAGAGATGATTGTGAGATGATGTCTGTAAGTTTTAAAGGTCAGAAAACCCTAAAAATTATTGCTATCTATAGAAGCCCAAACGAAGGGATGCGTGCAGTGGAGGTTTTAGCGGACGCATGCTCGGAAAGTCCGGAGGGTCATACAATAATAGCAGGGGATTTAAACCTTCCGGGAATTCACTGGGCTGGCGACGCTGTCGCGGTAGGGGGCGGTAAGGCCCAGGAATTTGCTAGTCGCCTTGTAAATGAAGAGGGCTTTGTGCAGGTGGTGGAAAAACCCACCCGTGGGGCAAACATACTTGACGTCATGCTGGTGAGACCAGGAGGGTTGGCGGGTGAAGCAATTGTCTCTCCGGGAATAAGCGACCATTCGGCGGTGTGCATACAACTCAACTGGGCCAAGGCTCAGTTTAAAGAACCAGACAAGGAAAAGATAATATGGCACTTTGGGAGAGGGGATTGAGAAGGATTCCAGTTATTTTTAAGAGAGATTCTCTGAATGGATAAACAAGGGACAGAGTGTTGAGGAAATTTGGGAGACATTTAAGCAGATAATGAATGAAGGCCTAAGTACCTTCGTTCCGAATAAGAGAATCAAAGAAAATACCGACCCAGAACACTACAACCATACAATTAGATCACTGAAGAGAAAAATAAGAGTGATTCACAAAAAACGGGATCGGAGTCCAGAGTTATCTACCATGTATAAAATGTTAATCCGCTTATTAAATAATGAAAAGAAATTAGCCAAAGAAACGTTTTTGCGGAATGTTATCTCTAAAGACAACGGTAATAAATTTTATAAATATTTGAGAAGGAGGAAGGGGAGCAGGGACAACATCGCAGTTTTATTAAACAAAAAGGGGCCTTAGTTACAGATGATAAAGAGAAGGCTAATGAGTTCAGCGACTGGTATTCTAATGTTTTTTGCGAGAGCAATGAATAGAATAGATAATTCAGATATTTCACTGGTTTCTTGGGAACGGTCGGGGATGACGAACACACAGAACCCTATAAATATTTCCACTACCAACTCAGAAATATATAACAAAATCAAAAAAATGAGGCCAAATAAATCAATAGGACCAGATGGAATTTCAATCGATTGAAACTGGGAGGGAGTGCTGTGACAGGTTATATTCTTCATTTATTCAATGTAACTATGAACAACAATACCCTACCCAAGGACGGGAAGAAGGCTAACATAAAGCCCATATATAAAGGTGGTGACGAAAAACTTGTTGAGAATTATAGGCCAGTAAGCTTAAGCAGTGGTTTGTAAATTAGTTGAAAAGATAATTGCTGAGTACCTCTGGGATTTGTGGGAAAGTGAAAATTGGCTATTCGAACGACAACACGGTTTTAGAAAAGGACACTCATGTCAAACCCAACTCTTAGGGCTCTGTCAAGAAATGGCCGACTCCATGGATGCGGGTTTGGAAGTGGACGCCGTTGTAGTAGACCTGTCTAAAGCCTTCGATAAAGTCGAACACAATCGACTCATACTAAAGATGAGACAATTACCCCAGCAAATAGACAAACGGGTGATCCTGTGGGTTGAGGACTTTCTGAAAGGTCGAACTCAAAGAGTACAAGTTGGGGATACGAGTTCCGATGAAACAATGGTTACATCGGGGGTGCCTCAAGGTAGTGTTCTTGGGCCAATCTTGTTTTTAATTTATATAAATGACCACCCAAACAAAATTAACTCGCATTTTAGACTTTTTGCCGACGATTGCATTATTTATAAACAGATAGGAGGAGAGAGCGATCATGAAACTCTGCAAGTGGACATTAATAAAATGGCAGATTGGGTGACTCAGAACGGGACGGATATAAACGTTAGTAAATGTAAGCTTATATCCTTCGGCAACAAGATAAAGTCTACCAAAAGGGACTATCAGTTCTTAGGTAACCCTATTCCTAGGTGTGACAACTGTAAATATTTAGGTGTCCACCTGTCTAAAGACTTGAATTGGGGGCTGAACGTTCAATATACTACAAAATTCACTAACTCTTGGTTAACTATGTGGTATTCCATTATTTCCTGGATATAGACAGTTACTTATACCACTTATTTTATAAGAGCGCGACCCGGGTTTCAATGAGTAATCATCATCATCAGGCGCTAATTATAATTTGTAATTTTAATCTTGTTGTTAATCTTGTTGTTACCTAGTTACTTGATGAATTTTAAAACAGACGCCAGAATAGGTGAAAAGGATGGGTAGAGGTATTCATTTATAAGGGTACTATCTTGATTGTCAATAATTTTTAAAATTTCTAACTGTTCCCTAGAATCCAGTTCTCCACGGTCATTGCAAAAATTTAAAATATTCATTTTAAAGTCGCTTCTGTGGCAGTTACATATTAAGTGCTTAGCAAAATTACTCTTTTCATCTTTATTATGTTTGTAAGCACTTAAATGTTCTTTTTTCCTAATTTCAAAACTTCTTCCTGTCTGTCCCACGTACACACCATTGCAATCGCTGCATTTCAAAGAATATACTCCACATCTATCCAATCGGTCTATATGGTCCTTGCATTTAACGATCAGTCTCCTTAAGGTGGAATAAGGTTTAAAAGCCAAGCGGAATTTGTCCTTGGGTAAATGATGAGCCATTTTCAGAGAAAGTGCATCGAGGTACGTCACTGTGCACCACTGCTTCTTTTTATCCTCGTCCGCCGAAAACATTTGGTCGATAGCCAATCTTCTCTGTTTTTTTAAAATCAGTTTATCTATTAAATTTTGAGAATAACCGTTGGCAGAAGCAATTTGTTTAATGGTGATGATTTCTTTCTTAAAGTCTTCTTTGGAAAGTGGTATGCTTAACAGGCGATGAATCATGGAATGAAAAGCCATAAGTTTGTGAGAGTAATGGTGTCTTGAACTTGCTGGGATGACATGATCGGTATAACAGGGTTTCCGAAAAATGGAGAAGGAATGCCGGCATTTATCGAGTTTGATTGTAAGATCCAGATAATTTAAACAATGGTTGGAGTATCTTTCACAGGTAAATGAAATTGTGGGATGGATGTCATTCAAAAAACTCAAGAACACATCCAGTTGCCGATCAGTTCCAATCCAAAGCACAATAATATCGTCAACGTACCGGTACCAGTATACCACAGAATTTAGTAGGCTATGCCCTGAGCTAAAAATTTTCCTTTCCAAACTATCAACAAAAACATCTGCCAGCAACGGAGAAAGTGGTGAGCCCATAGCGAGGCCACGACTTTGTTTGTAAAATTTACCATCGAACTTGAAATAATTTTGTGCCACACATATTTTGAGAAGGGTGGATAATTCGTCCTAAATTTTCTTTGCAATATTGGCTGCCCCCAGGAGATCTATTGCTAGGCCGGTTGCTTCCTCTGGTGGCACACAAGTGAAAAGGTTGACGATATCAAAAGATACTAGTCTTGAGTTCTTCGGAGGTATGATGTCTTTAATTTTGTCCACAAGATCAATCGAATTTTTGATACCACGCTTAGACATAAATGCAGAGTGCTGCGAGATCAGTTGAGTCAAGGTATGGGCAAGTTTGTGCGCTGGAGCGCTTATACTCGACACCACTGGTCTGATTGGTGCGTCCGGTTTGTGAATTTTAATGAGCCCATAAAGTCTAGGAGGAATAGGGTTTTTAGATAACAAAAAATGCCTATCTTTGGGTTGGAAAAGTTCTTTTGAGCTTCGTATGACATCTCTGATAGATTTTTGGTACTTCTGCGTAGGGTCTTTCTCCAACAGTGACAAATTTGATTTTTGAATAAATTCATAGCACTTCTTAATATAATCCTCCCGCTTCAAAATCACCAGGCAATTTCCTTTATCAGCTTTCTGAATCACCAAATCTTCAGTCACTAGCTGTCTTTGAATTGATCGAACTGTTTTCAGCACTTGCACTGCATCTCTAGAAGGTCGTGAGTCACAAATAGCTGGATAAATCTTACATATCTCGTGGGCAACAACATGTTTCAGGCTTGTATCCGCTCGTTTAAGGGCAACATCGAACTCAATCGCTAACGTTTCCAGGTCACTACGGGTTATAGGAATCGGAGGGGCGTACTTTAGCCCTTTAGAAAGGACATCCATTTCTTCCACTTCAAATTTGTGATGAGATAGATTTAATACTCTCTGGTGGAATTTATGGCATTGTGGTGCTCCATTGACGTCGTCGATCGCTGCCGTCGTCCGTCCTTTCAACCGCAGTATTTTACGATTTAGTATCTCACGTTTCTTAAAAGCTGCAACACTGCTGAGTTGACGAACATAATCATCTATAGCTGACCATTCCACAGTGTGCAAGGAATGCGTAAGTTCAACATGCAAAACGAATAGATAGTAAGAGATGCTATCTCGGATTCCGTACCATTTTCTCAATTCTCTCCGAATCCATTCACTTGAAGCCTTCCTAACGGCATGGATAGCAGCTGGCGACCGTGAAGATGTTGTGATGTTCACGTAAGATGGGGTAAGATTCTGCCGGAGACACATGCTGTTGAAATAAATATTGAGAGAGGCGATCCGTTTCTTGATGGATAACTTTCGGTATAACTTTACTTGAGTAGCCGTACTTGCTTCACGAACAAAATTCACTAACTCTTGGTTAACTATGTGGTATTCCATTATTTCCTGGATATAGACAGTTACTTACACCACTTATTTTATAAGAGCGCGACCCGGGTTTCAATGAGTAATCATCATCATCAGGCGCTAATTATAATTTGTTTATCTTGTTGTTAATCTTGTTGTTACCTAGTTACTTGATGAATTTTAAAACAGACGCCAGAATAGGTGAAAAGGATGGGTAGAGGTATTCATTTATAAGGGTACTATCTTGATTGTCAATAATTTTTAAAATTTCTAACTGTTCCCTAGAATCCAGTTCTCCACGGTCATTGCAAAAATTTAATATGCGTAAATACGTGACTAATGAGTCTCTTGAGACTCCCACTCCCCGTTTGACCCAAAGCAGTTTTTGACGCCTCGCGCATTTTTTCTTTGCTGTTAATTTGGTTCGTGGGTTAAATATTTATGCGGTGTATCTCATAAGCGTGCAGTACATTCGGGAAGAGACTAGACGCATGCGAAGTAATAACTCTTCCATTTTTTGGTCCGAAAACCTTCCCATAGAGCCAAAACTCTTGACGAATCCTTGCTCCTTCAGATCTATGCTACAATTATTTATTACTCATAGGAGATCCCCACGATAGATTTGAAGTTATCGTAACTCCAAGATATGTGACTCCTTCATGTTGACTTTCCATATTAGGCGATAGGCAGACATCCTACGGAAGTTACGTAATGAATGCCGCTGCAATGGATAGGGCTCAGTTCTTGTCCTCACGCCTGGTTCCACGCATGATCGTTGCTTGAACAGACGATGTCAACGTCAAGGTCTTCACTCATTTCGCGGTAGGTGACAATTTCGTAAGAAAAATAACGAACGATAACTTGATGAACCAACCAACATCGTAACATACTAATGACTGCTGTGCATTTGTGTCATCCACGACGAACATCACTGGTCGACGTCGAACGATGCGATTCACAGGAAAAATAGAACGAAAACTCTGTGTCAGTAAAAGAGTTAATGACTTCGCCGGTCTCGGTGCCGGCAGATTAAGTCCTCCCCTGCCACAACAACGATCGCGATTTCGACTCCCGCCTACATATGATTTTATTGAATGTGTTGCCCGACTTCATTACAATTATCGTATCTCAATAAAGTTCATTGAGCTCTACGATCACTTGAGATGAATCCGTTTATTTATTATATAGATAGTTTCATGTATTGATCGTAATTGGGGGAACCTGTGATCATTGGTCAGACATTACTATTATCATTACTCCTAGGCGTGAGGGTAAAAATCAAATATTCCACCGCTGAGAAGTACGAAAATTCTCCTCAACACTTGCTGTACCACGAGTAGAAGGGACAGAGGGGACAGAGGCTGCGGAGCGGAGTTGAAAGAGTCGGAGATCGGATGGGGGTCGGAATCCTTTCCCGCCGACAGCTTTACGAGCTCTGCGGGCCTCGTTACCGTATCGAGATGGTCCTCGCAGTGAGGGAAATGTATCGAGCAGATAAAGTGCTGTTCGTATGCGAAGTTAGCTGCGGAGAGTGGAATGGGTTAGTGGGAGAAGTGAAGGAGGGGAAGAAGAGGTGTGTACGGACGTTGGCAGTGAAGTTAGCGAGTCCGAGATAAGGAGTCGAAAAGGTTAGAGAAAGAGATGGAGAGGGACGGGGGGCTGGGTGTGGGAGGCGGCGAAAAAACAAACACGAAGCGTAATGAGGATTGAAGACGCATGGAGGGCATAAAGCACTTTGGGGGAGGAGGGCGAGCGGTAACAGCAAGTTGTGTGCGCGGGGGTGAACTTATACGGGTGGAGAAGCGGAGGAGAGCGGAAGCAGATACGGGTGGGACGAACGGAAGAATCCTTTTCATCCGGGACGCATTGAAAAAATGATTAATTAGACATATTGGAGGTCCAAAAAACCACTGTCATACGCAGAATAATAATTCTCGGGAAGTTAATAATAAAACTGAAATCTTATGGCCTAGATGATGATGTCATTTCCTGGGTAAGAGAGCTTTTGAACGACCGCGTCCAAAGAGTGGTATTAGATGGTGTAGTCTCCAATAAGGTTGAGGTCATTTCTGGCGTCCCCCAGGGTGGTGTCATTGGCCCACTCATATTGCTTCTTTACATATAACGACTCTGGCGAAGTAGTACACAGTAAGCTACGATTATTTTCGGAAGACTCTGTATTAATAGACTGCAAATCAGAGATATTTAAATCGTTATTCTTCCCTCGTATTATTAACAATAGCAATGGTGTCTCAATTACTAGAATTATTCGCGTCACTCCCTCGGACGACTCTCTGCATGTTTTGTATTTCTTTTTAGTTCTACACTTGCATGGAGTTTCGTCTTCAATGCTGCATGTTGAAGATTGGTCGCCCCCTGCCAAACACCATGGTGTTAGGTGTAGATGTAGAATTTACCAATAGGTTTGTTGACTTGTTGTGTATCCTACTAACTTATGTCTTCCTTAATTCATGTTTCCGAAATTTTGCTTTTTTAAGGCCGCTTTACACAGTGAATTTTCATTCGCAAGATCATTCTAATGATCTTTCGAATGACCATCATTAACCGTGTATAACAGAAATTTCCTGCGTTCGAATGATAATTTGAATAAAATTTACGGCATGTTCTAATTTGCTTGAATGATTTCATCTACATCTACATAATACCCTGCGTGCCACCTCTAGGGTGTTTGGCAGGGGGTGATCAATCACCAGCATGCAGCATGCATTTGGACTCCCACATGCATACCACACCGTCCAAAAAACGTCCCGTATACTAACATACTATACTACTATATGCTGTTAGAAATAATAATTGAATTAAGAAACATGCATTAATTTTTACATATGTTAGTAGGCTACACTACAAGTCATGCAATATATTTACAAGTTCTCTTGCTGTCGTTATAATCTCTTATTGATCGTGGAATAAAATGACATTCGGAATCTGTCTGTTCTACAATCTATCTCTCTTATTTTATTTATATGATCTGATCTTCGTAGTATGTTGGCGTCCGTAAGATATGGTTAACTTCGTCAGAAAAGACTCTTGAATTTATCTAAAAGGTTTAGTCTATTTATCAATCTACGGTCCGACAGAGATTCCCATCCGAGTTTATCTAAGAGGTCAGTTACACTAACAAGACTATCGTAACGACCTATGAAACACCTGGCAGCTCTTCTTTGCACGCGTTCTAACTCTGTTATTAAGCCTTTTTCATGAGAGACCCAAACACTGGCAGCGTATTCCAAATGTGGTCTAACGAGGGAAAACTAGCTAATTTCTCTCACCTTGTCGTCGCACTTTCCTAATATTATTTTAACAAAACCCATTTTAAGATTAGCTTGACCGGTTATTTCTCGAATATGTTTATTCCACGATAAATCATTATTGAGTCTAACTCCTAGTTATTTCACGGATTCAACAGTCTCTAATTGGGTACCCCGAATCATATAGCTACGTCGTAGGGTGTTGTTCTTCTTCCAGAAATGCATTACGACGCATTTTTTCAAATTTAATTCTAACTACCAAGCATCGCACCAAGCTTGGATAGCAGCAAGGTCATTCGTTAGTTCATCTATATTTTTGCTGAAACGGATTTCTCTGTAAACTACAGCTTCGTCTGCAAGTAATCGTAACTTACTGTGTCCTACTTCGCCAGTGTCGTTTATATAAAGAAGGAATAGGAGTGGGCCAATGACACTACCCTGAGGAACGCCAGAAGTGACTCTAACCTCATTGGAGACTGCACCGTCTAATACTACTCTTTGGACACGGTTGCTCAAAATTTCTCTAATCCAGGAAATGACATCTTCGTCTAGACCATAAGATTTAAGTTTTATTATTAACTTTCCGTGGGGTACTTTATCAAATGTCTTTTTGAAATCAAGAAAAATCGCGTCTACTGGAATGTTGTCTTCCCCGGAGACTAAAATATCGTGGGAGAAAAAAAAGCGCTAACTGAGTTTCGCACGATCTGCTTTTCCTGAATCCATGTTGAGTTCCCATTAATAAGTTTTGCGCGTCTAGATGTTTCATTACCGAGCTGACTACGATGTGTTCAAGGACTTTGCATGAGATGGACGTTAAAGATATCGACCTGTAATTAGATGGCTCTTCCTTGTCTCCACTTTTAAATATTGGCGTTACATTAGCGATTTTCCAGTCATTAGGTACTTCGTGTTGCTTTACTGGATTTACTGAATATTAACTGCAAGTAATGGGCGATTTCAATATATTTTCTATTCCGAGCGTACTAATGTCAATAGCTGGCATCTTATGTATACAGGGATTGTCATCGGTCTCGGGTGAGTTCTCGGAAGGCTCGGTGAACACGCTCTTGAAGTAGGAATTTAATAAATTGGCTTTATCGTAACTGCTTGTCAACACATCTCCATTGTCGTTTCTCAGCGAACATACGGTAGATCGTTTACCTTGAACTTCCCTAACATATGACCAAAACGCTTTTGGGTTATCCTGTAACTGCTCTACTAGTGTTTTTCTTTTAAAATTCGTGAACGCATTGCTGAACGCTTCCCGCGTGGTGGCTTTAGTCATCCTATATTTTTTAATTATTAGCTCGCGTTCATTTGTGGATAAATCCGAGCTGACTTTTTTCATTTTAGCATGACACGCTCTTTTTCGCCTAAATGAATTTCTCACTTCCGCGTCATACCATCTCGGCTCGCTGCCTTCTTTTTTGTTTTACTAGGGATGCAGCTATTTATTACCGAGATTACGAGCGAAAGAAAAGCTTTCCAAGTACCCTCAACATTTAACTTTATTGTTGATTCTTGAAACGCTGGGAAAGCAATTTTCAGATGACTCTTAAACCCATCAAAATTAGCTCTTTTAAAAATGAAAATTTTACGCTCTTTTTAAAGTTTACAGCGGTATTTAGAGAAAGCTTTGCAGTTACTACCCTATGGTCACTTATTTCTTCAACAGTGCCAATGTTTATTACCTGATGTGGTATATTTGTCGCTAATAAATCAAGAATACTTTCTCCTCTGTTTGGTGCGGATGCTATTTGAAGCAATGAATTAGATGTAAAAGTGTGTAATAAGGCCTCGCAGATCACTTTATCCCTCCCACCAGGAATGAAGCTATAAGTCTCCCAATCTATAGAAGGTACGTTGAAATCTCCACCCACAATCAAGTTTCTTTCAGGATACTTGGATGCTACGCTGTTTATTTGATTTTGAAAATCCAACATTGACGTTATATCTGAGTTAGGTGGTCTGTAATACGAACATAATAAAATAGTTTTGAATTTTGGACATTTAATTAAACACCACACAAATTCAACGCGATTCAACGATTTCCGTGAATGATATGAGCGCACGGCGTCCATCTTGCCATTGGCATGCACCTCGGAATTTTAAGATCATATTTAAAATTTTAGAAGCAAAGTAACCATACAAAGCTCGAATAATAATATGTACTTTGAGAGAACATAAATTCACAAACATCAATTGTCTACAATGGGTAATTCGGAAATGACATTCGGGATATTCAATGAATAAAAACGCCCTTTTTCTCCTCGATTGCTTCAATATTTTGTATAATTTCCTATTACTAAAATGTATTACATGAGATGAGCGCTTAAGTTTGGGTTGAGAGCCCCAATTAATGACAAAATCTCTGTTTAGTCGATGAACACAGTAGAACGAAAATGAGCCGTTACGTTATCTTGGCTCCCCTATGAAATCACAGTATTGCCTATCTCTCATCATTGAAGGAACACATAAGAATTAAATTTCAAGCATGGCCTAATTTGCTTGAATGATTCCGTGAATAATATAAATGATATGGTCATTTGAAGAGTAAGTTTCCTTGTGATCAGAGCGCACTATCTTGAAGCATAATCATCGTTGCCCTGCAGCGAAAACAACTTATTATGTACTTCGTTACGAGATCACAAAACGCACGATTTACTAAAATGGTTTTCCGCTATCAATTCGTACCGTTCGAATCTCCACTTAGTACGTCATACCCCACCGAAAGACGAATGAATTTAATTCGAATGATCTTTCGAATGAAAATTCGCCGTATAAAGCGGCCTTTATGCCTTCTCATCTTGTCTGTTTGAGCAGTTGGCAAGTTTTTCCTTTGCATGAATGTGGACGTATTTGTTAGTATGCAATTTTCAATTCTTTGCAACTTTCCAATTCCCAGGTCATAACAGGGTTTGCCATTGTTGAGCGTCGAGTGAGAGGGCTAGCCTATCCCACCCCAAAGTTAATGGCTGCAGCGTTGCCAAGTCAAAACGGGACTTCTAGCGCAGATTGGATAAAATTCTTGAAAATCATCGTAGAAAGACGATCAAAAAAGGACCGTATTTCTGGTGTCATCAAGAAGACGATAAAGGCAATAAATTGTTGATAGCACGAGAGGAACTGTAAAATCAAAATTGTACTACACGTGGCCCACTTGGGTGGGGGCCCTCCCGGTGTTTTGGGTCCATCCGTCGCGAGCTCGGACCCCGGGAAAGGGTCGGATTAGGCTCGGAGTCGAGGACGAACCCTCATTAGAGGGACTGACCGTCGGTAGTCCACGCGAGAGCGACATTAACCGCAAATTCTGTTTTACAAGGGATCTCTAGCCTTTCCCTCCCAAACCTATTCCAACTCATTTATGTCCATTGCATTGATTTTCGTAATCAGCAAACTCCAGACCGAAGAAACACTGGATTAACGCCGTGAAGACATAGATTCGTAACTTAGCCTCATTGGAATATTTATTACAACTTCATGGACATGGACTATGATTTTGTCTACGATAAATGGAGGCTTTAGGACTCCATATATAATTTTCCGTGAACATCAGCAGAAAGCAAGCTACTGAATCTCACCTTCCCATGCTACAAGGGCGAGAACGACCAAGTCCCCTGTATCCACCGCAGCTGGGAGGCCGCTGGACCGTGCCCTTGGCGTTATCGCTTCACAGCAGGAGAAAGTTGGCGCGGCCCAGCCGAAGGATCCAGTCGGAGAGAGCTCGTTTTAAATAACTCGGGAGCTCATCATTCCGATCTGCATCCCTAAACTACGCCTGACCTCAACCGAGAGGCACGACCCCCCTCGTGTTCCATTCGCGCACATTACTCTTCCGAATGCCACCGCGAGAGAGCGATGGGACATAGAGGTCGGACAGCCAGGGCGGGGAGATGTGGCCCGCTCCCAACACGCTCATCATAGACTGGTAAGCCCCCACGACGGTAATATTTTGAAGCGAGAACGGAGGTGACAACCATAGAGCATCTGGAGAGGGCGTTAGCTACCCCTCCTACGGTAGGAAAGTGAAGCCAGGGTGGCGTGGCACTTTAGCCGGTCCGCCATATTCCATTACCCCGGGTGGAGCAGAAATACATGGTTCCTTATGGGGAATTCGTCAAAGGAAACTCAATATTTTACCTATTGACAGCCGGAAAAAGCCGTTCCCACCGATGAGGGAAGGTTATCTGTTGAATATAAAACAGGAAAAAATGCATCTTTTGGATGAAATAAACGATTCAACCACGGTGTAGCAAATTAAAAATATGACGCACGACAAGTCATTTGCGACATTAGCAACTAATTTTCAGCCGTAAGGTGAAAAATAACTGATGAATTCATGTGAAACCACTACGTTATAACTTGAGATGATCACAGTAGAACTTTTTAAACAAAATTCAGTTATGAAAGTAAATAAAAAAGGATAAATGGACGAGAGAGGAATGGGAGGACACTGAATGCTACGATAATAACGACGTTTAATTGCTATTGCGTGCACTACAAGATTTTATTTGGCTTATAATCCGTCAAAAATATAGGTGCATAAATCGTGATTCAAGGAAAGAAATGATTTAGTAAGACTTAGGAACTTTGACGTGGGAAGTAGACGCGTTCATGATGCTGTTGGCCTGGGAAGGATACGAGAGTCAATCGATGATCTTTCTCAACAAGTGCATCGAAAAGATAGTCGGTTAAAAATTTCTGCATTGAGGGCTTGGCTCTATCTGATTTTCATCAAACAATAATCACAACGGAAATCATGCCTACAATTACTTATCAATGCTGTACTAAAGTATTGATGGAAAAACTTTGTACACACAGAGGTCAACCTTCCATTCTTATCACCGGACTTTTTTTCGGATATGTAACTTCAATATCCAAGTGTTTCACGGTGTAAATCATTTCCGAAACTCCTGTTAAAAACCTCATGGCCATTAAATGGAAAGGGCTTCCTCAACAAAGGACAAATTTGCGCATTAGGTAAGTAAAATATCGGCTAAGAGACAATATCGAAAGAGTTTTTGCTTACAATTCCGAGTAAACTGCTATCAAAACAGTAGTATTTGAAGAAATTGAGGATGGGTCTGGTGAATTTCAAGTGCTGACAAATCAGAAATTATTTTCCTTCCCCAAAATCAGACGAACATGCACCGTGGATGACAGCTGTATTAAATGATATCTTTGAAGGAGGTATTAAAAAAAGAAAACTATTGCCATTTTCCAACTTATATAATGTACACACCCATTAAATGTTACATTTTCAGATTTCCAGAATGACTTAACAATGTTATTCAAACTGATTACTTATACAATTCATACAAAGTAACCAAATTAACAATAAATCTTAGGCAGACATGATGTAACATTCCATTATAATGTATTCAGATTAACAAGAGAACTATGAATACACGATGAGGCTGCCACACACCCAGGATTATTTCCAATTTCTGTATGTTCATACACCCTCAATTACATTGGCTACTGGATTAGCTGAACCTGCAATGAAAAATATGTAAAAACAATTCAGCTGTATTACACCTAAATAGGATATATTTGACAATTTCTATGGACAGAGTCTGTGTGATATATCAAATTCTTAGTATCACCAATAAGGTAAACCTCTGGATGTTTATGAAAAATGCTATCACTTAAGTTTCTATTTCATCAGTAGAACAATGAATGATCAATTACAATTTGCATACAACTTTCTGCAAAATAATTCTTATGTCGAGAGGGTGATCTTCCTACTAGCACTGTCTTTCTGCTGGACTTCCCCCCCCCCTCCTCTGCTAAGGAGCTGAAATGCAGTAATTCAAGAATTCCGTTAAAAAGTTAAAGGTCCACAGGGAAACTATAAAACAGAACAATATGAAATCACCATTCCACAACACTATCACTCCTTGACAAATACATTTCATCATTTACCAAAATATCTGCATTTATAATTTCATTAAATAACTACAATAATAATAAAATATTCCATTGTTTAATGACCACTATAGTATGCTTTCTGACTATTCAAGCTAACTCACGTCTTAAAATTAACCACTTACCAAAGAGCAGGATTGGTGATTGAATTTCATATAAAATAGGCATTTCCAATCATGTCCTCCATATTAATGCTTCTCACCATTAGGAAAAGGAAACCTAACATACATACAAAGTACTTTCATGGAATGTTTTGTAGATGCACTTCCATCACTCATCAAACAATCTTAACTTTCAAGGTAGCATAAAACAGTAACATTTCTGGAAAACAAAGAAAATTTAGAGTCATTTAATATAGGCAGTGAATTTATGCTGGTAAAAAACCTAACCTATTGGAAAAAAAACATTTTCACCATGAATAGGATATTTCGAACAAATATTGCAATTCAGCAAAGACCTCAAGTCAATCTTAATCACTCATTCATCATCATCATTAGCCACCAATGCTAAGATTGGTTTAACACAGCTCTCCATTCCTCTCTCCTGTCCGCTAACCTTTTCACAGCAATGGATTTCTTCTCTTTCACATCCCTTATAACCTGTCACATTTCCCTCATTAATTCGGGACCTTCCTCTGCCCTTCTTCCCTCCCATCTGACCTTCCTTTTTGCAGAAAGCCTTCTTTCAATGAGCTAATCTACTGACTATTTACATCCTGCATTGTCCATCCTTGATAATTGGGTTTCCCAGGTAAGGAAACTCTTTCACCCATTCTAGGTTATGCTTTTATGGGTTAATGTTCGTCTTAGTCTCCTCTGCTCCACTGCATACTAGCTTCTTAGTCTTGTTTTTATTGATCTTCAGGTGATATCTGGCTATTATCCTTTACATATTTTTCAATACGATGACAAATCATTCATATATCTGACACAAGACCGTTATGGAACACATGATAAATGTTCCTCACGTACAATATCCAACACAGCATTACAAGCAGCAGGATGACTTCCAGCCATTTATGAAAAGGCAGTACATTTTGAAGAAGAATATCAGCTGAAAAATGGCTGAGAATATTATCAAAACAAATGGAAAACTTACCAATAGGAAGTGACACTCCCATTTCTTAAGAAGTGATCTCAAATCCAGAATACAGTTTATATCTAATGTTCCACATCAGCGTGGAACGTGCCATAACCATTCCTCAGGTAAAAAATCCAACATAGCATTACACCAAGTAGAATGGACTCAAAAACATTCCTGAAAAGTAAGTAACTCTTGAACAGTACTCTAACAATGGCTGTGAATATTATCTAAACAAAATGAAACACTTACCACCAGAAAGAGATGCCATCAATTTTTTAGACGTGATTTCAAATCCAGACTACAGTTCAAGTACAGCATAATGTCATTCCCCCACTTAGTGACCCCCATCATTTCATATTTCATACTCAACATCCAAGCGGAATATGTCATACATATTCTCGTAAACATAGAAATTCTTAAGGAACTTAATTTAACACAGCATCACTCCAAGCACGTTGAAGACGATCACATTTCTGAAAAGTATGTAACTTTTAAACTGGAACTCGGAATTTCTGTGAATATTATCAAAGCAAATGGAAAACTTACCAATAGGAAGTGACACCCCCATTTCTTAAGAAGTGATCTCAAATCCAGAATAGAGTTTATATCTCATGTTTCACATCGGTGTGGAGCGTGCCATAAACATTCCTCAGGTACAAAATCCAACATAGCATTACACCAAGTAGAATGGACTCCAAAAACATTCCTGAAAAGTAAGTAACTCTTGAACACAACACGAAAAATGGCTGTGAATATTATGTAAATAAAAATTACCTTACCGATAGGAAAAGAATGCCATCAATTAAAAAGAAGTCGTTTCGAATCCAGAATACAGTTCATTTTAGACTTCATGTAGATATCATTAGGTCAGCCTCCAGTTACAGACACCCTTCAAGGAGATGAAAGCCAGGTAATTATGATTCAGCTTACAAGGGGAATACACGACCTTCGCATCGCCGATCGAGCTCAAATTTTGCGATTCGGTAGTTTATGGGTACAAATGTAATATGCCGAAGCGAGACGACGCACTTCTCGTAAAATTCCGAAAAAAAAGCAATTAAAAATCGTAAAAAATGAAGGTACGCAATATAAACTGTTTTGAACGCCTTTGTTAAACAATTGGGTGACAGCCCAGTGGATACGGTGTCCAACTGTGAAGGTGAGGGTGAGAACTTTTTTTGTGTTAATTTTTAAGAATTTTATTGTTTAAATTTTTAAGGTTCGTTTTCTTATCTTCGTTACTACTATGGAATATATTTTTAAAAGTTTTTTTTTTAATATTTAAATCAGGAATGGATCAGCTTGGGATCAGGAACTGAGGATGAAGGGTGGATAGAAACCCGGCGTCGGCATTAGCCTGCTCTTAACGAAAGGAGCCAAGGGGACCACGGATTAACGTCCCATCCGACGGACGGTGTACTGCACAACTAGTGTAATCCACATTACACGCAGGGATTGAATTTAGGAATGCCCCTTAATTCTTTACCGAGATTTGGATGTGGAAGGCCAGTACCTGCCTGAATTTCATGCTCTTTTGCTGCTGAGTAAGTGATGCTACTGGTCATCGCTAATGATCATAATAACTTTTCGGTCGATAATTGTAATATTGCCTGGCATTCCTATCAAAACATGAGACGCAATTGTAAGGCCAGTATAATAACTTATTAATTTTGCATTTTAGATCTTATTTCCACAATTTGTGGAAACCAAAATAAATTTGCCAATGCTTGGTTGAGAACCACCTGAACATATGTTATGTTTTTAACAGACGTCGAATTTTGGTGCCTTAGAGTGCCATGCGTATCTCCGCTCTAAATAGACCTAATATCTGAACACTAAGTGTTCAATGATGCACAGTATTCACTCACATCTCACAACTTGCACAGCGAATTGGTACCTTTTTTACCATTATGTCAATACACCAAAATGTTCACCAGCGAAGGTAGGCAGAGATGAAAAGAGTTCCAAAAACGAACAGATATTTTTTTAAATTTCTTACTTCATTATGATAAGCATTATCGCTCATGACAAAATCCAACATAGAATAATATAATTTTAGCACTGATAAGTATTAAGTAGCAATTAACCTGTAAACTGCCGCACAGGAGTCCACCTGCTGCACGTGGCACATACATAGACAATTAACAAGGTTCACCATGCACTTCAAGCAAATGCTACAGATATTACTAATAATTGGCTTATTGGCAAGGGGTACATCTGAAATACTCGAGAAAAACTATTGATCTATCCTCAATCGTTCTTCGACAATAAGGATCTATGATTTTTTATTCGTGGCGGTAAGTTAATGTCGAATAAATAAATTTTCACTTCATTTAGGGCTTACGTAGAAATGTCAGGCTATGACTTGACACTCTTCATTGATAGGCTTCATTAAAATTAGCACTACATATTTCCAGATTATAAAAAGCGATAAAATAAATAAAAAATACTTATCCGGAAGGACAAGCAAGGGACTTTGTTTTTCTCCCGAGTAACGAAGGGATTAAATAAATGCATGGTAGAATTCAGACATTAATATAATATAAATATGCAATTCTCTGACTAGTTGACTTTCAGTGTCCCAGAACCTCCCACTGGACGCCTATTGAGGCATCTTGTAGATATAGATTTGTTATTTCTTGTTTTGATAATAACGTCGAAATTTCCTGCAGTTAAACTTGGATTCAGCCACTTCAACTACACTGTCACCTTAGGCACCCTGTTTATTTCTCAAAGATTTTGACATTTCAGTCCATTCCAGCAATGATTCAATGAAAAATACCTTTCCGTTACGCGGGTTTACTTCGCATTACTCAGAATGCTGGGCGGATTACCCATCATCATCCAGACCAAAGCAGAGGCCGCGAGATGGCTTAGAGGGAGTTACGAGGAGGTGTAGGAAGCATCAACAGTCCATTCGCGATGCGTGCTGCCACCCGCACGGCAGCGGGGCGAGACAAGCGCACGACCCCGCTGCTCCGAAGGGACCTGAATCGGGAGGCGGTTTATAAATCAGGGGAGGGCGGGAAATGCAGACTGCGGCGTGGTATTGAAGGTGCAATAATAGATAACATCCTCAATAATGTGCGGAAGAAACAGGCCTTATCAATGGTGTCCTCGCTCTCCCTTATCAACACTCCAAAAAATTGGTGCAGGATTCCCTTCATAGGAAATATTTCTCATTCTGTTACCTCCTGCTTCCCGAAAGAAAAATACAGAATTGCATATAACACCCCCTCAACTCTCAAAACATTGTTACCCAACTGCAAAGATCGTTTCCCACCAGAGAAAAGAAGTGGAATTTACTGCCTATAGTGGGACGAATGTGGTATGAAATACATCAGCAGATCGGAGAAAAGTGTTAAGATCAGAGTAAGTGAGCATCATAACTGTTTCAAGAAGAAAAAAGAGCAATCCAACTTCGCCAATCATTTACTAGATGGCAAACACAAAAGTGATTTCAAGCCGGACATCCTCCACTCAGAAGAAAACAGGAGGAGACTCGATGCCCTGGAAACGTTGGAGACAATGCAACATTTAAAGGACAACACCCCCCTTGCCGACGAACAAGTGCTCCCCTCCCACTCCTGTTCCTTTTCCATCCCCATCAGTGAACTCCTACAGTGACAACCTTTAAATTTTCAAGTGCCTATCCACCTGTGTGCCGTTAAAAATTTTCAAGAACGAATACTACGCAGTGCTTCTACCAAAATTCCCCCAGTGACCCATGTCCTTCCAGGAAGTCATTAACCCATACCAGCACCATCCGCAGCCGGACTCAACGACCTATCATAGACTATTATGGTTTAGAAAAACCCAATGTACCCCGCTAATTCTCTTTTTCTTCCCCAACACCGCTACCTTCCTTAGCTCTCGTCTCCTCACCCACTTTAACCCCGCTCTCCCCTCGCCGCTCAGATACCTATCCTCACAGGAAAAACCCTTGTCCCAAATCAAGGCTGCCCCTTCCCCAATTCCCCCTCCCCCCCCATTCCGTGCTTTACCCTCACCCCCTCCCTCTCAACCAGCCCTTTTCCTTTCTGATTAATGTCCTCACTGACTTATTTGTGTACTTTGTGTATTAATATAAGTTGCATGCATTACCAGTCACCTCACGATGTAACCAAGTTACGAAACCCGGGTCTTGCCCATAATTAAATAACAGCGAACCTTACAAAGTTTTTATTTCTTTATTTCATTAATGCTATCATGGTTTCCGATAGATTGTGCCATCGAATGATCATGAATTCGTCACCTAGATAAATAGAATTGGTGAAAATATTGCATTCATACTTCCCATAGCATTCTACGTTCTGTCTTAATCCTGGCATAAGATTCAAATGAATGAAAAACAAAAATGGCACAAAAATGATTTGTTCTGCTGTATTAAAAAACGATGGCAGATAAGACAGTATAAAGATGAAGTAATCAATACACATTAGCATTATTACCACAAGTATAAATATTCCATAAAAATACTAAATCTTTGTTCGCAAATAACCTAATTGACGAAATGAGTGATGAAAATAGGGTCTTGGTGTTTGTCGGGATGTGAAAAGAGCAATTTTCCAGACCGATCATTAACAAATAAGGGAAGTGTACGCCAACTCATGCCACCCTGGCTGGAAAAGATGCAAGTACTAGAAAGTCATCGATACGCCAGAAAAGCACTTCACATAAAATTAATATGTACCGGAAGCTAACTTTCCAAGAAAAATATATGTAAACCCCAATTCGCCTAATAGCAGTAAATCCAACTGAGTAAAGATATCAGTCAAAGAAAAAACCTTTCTTTTTCTCCAAGCAATTCTCTGACTTGACAAAGGAAACATCTAATTACGAAACACGAACAAAAATCCTTCAAGTAAAATATAAAACACCAATAGCTATTGCTAGCTATTTTATGTGGACAGTCGGGACTTTAGGAGTCAAAGAGCCTCGGTTGAGCTGCGAAAGAGAAGGGCGTGAAGGGGAAGATAGGGGTAGGGGTGAATGAATAAGTTTTTTAAGCATAGCTCGTAATGGTCAGCAGCTGGAAAGACGAAGTGACGATGTGAGATACCATGATCAGTAGTTGAGTTCTGTATTTAAGTGTGGAAATTGCCATTTGTAGTTTTTACCTTGGATATATCGAATGTCCACCAAGTCAACCCTGAAACGGTTTTATGCGGTTTTAAATACGTAATCAGCGCCCAGGGGCCACGCTATGTAACTCGGCGGAAAATTAAGCTTCTCCACTTCGACCTGAAGACGGGAGCAGGATGGCTCTCGAAACCGTCGTCACCCAATACCGACGAACGCGGCTGGAGCGCCCGGAAACCCATACGCACCATGATCATCGCCGCGGAAACCTACGCTTTTGTACCAGGATGGATTTCTACACGATATAAATAGATACAAAAGTCGTCTGAACACTTTTTGAAAAGGCATCAAGTGACTAACTCAGAGGCAGATAAATCAATTTCCCCTTTCTTCCAAGGGTCACCAAGAATGCTCCGACTAAAAAAATGAACGAATCGTCTCATCATCTCATATTTCCGAGTTGGCACGTTTATTTTCCCCGCGAAAATGTCCTCGCTTAATGTCAGTTTTTGTCGCCGCCGGATGGAAAAACGGGGAAGCTCAGAAAAAATTAGCCTGAGCATGAATATTGCTCGTTGTGGTATTTTTATACATGAATTGAGATTTAGAAAAGCTCCTAGGGACATATTTTTCGTTATAAGGCAAAGGATTCCAACGTTGGAGATGGTTTTATTTTAGGGGTGTGAGTCAATGTGGGAAGCAGGATTGGAATGAATTTCGGGATTTATAGCAAATATTCAATACTCCCTATCTTAGGTATCAGATAGCTGGAGTGGGAAAAAGAATAAAATGTACAACCAAGGACAAAATTTTCCCACAAATATTACTGATTTGCATTAATTTATGAAGGTGACGGTAAATATTAGGATGCTCTGAGCAGCCCCGAGAATATGGAATGCATGATCAAAGGGTGTGAAGTTTTAAAAAGGATTTCGTGGCAAAACAAGAAGGAAAAAAGTATCTTGTTACCATAGAAATAATTCAATTCATCAAAGAGCCGTTCAAGGATATTAGGACACCCGAGATTTAAATTTCTCAGAAAATCACAACTTTAGATAATCCGTTTTTTTTATGTTATGCTATCCCGGTGTTTATGAACCAAACACCAATTTACCACTTTTGTATATTGATGATCAATACACTATGTAATATGTTTGTAAGTTTCCCTTTGAGTGATTTCGAATTTTACGAGGGAACACCATTACAAAAGATTATTGGACACAAGTGACTCTAAATTACAGCTGAAAAATAAAATGTACACCATGATGATAAAATATTAATTGTTAACAGTCTCCTAGGTAACAAGGACGGCTACATTGGATATAAAGATTGAGCCCAACTCATGGATGCGAAAATGAAGAAGAAATGAAAGAAATAATATAACACTGTGGACCTCCACACAATTCAAGGCGCCCAGCAGCATAATTTCCGTTCCCGTAACAAGTAGAAAATTAAGGGTTTGATCTGGGCAGAGGCTCGTGTTTCGCATCTGACTGAGACGAAGTTAAGATTAAAGCTTCCGCATCTACAGTTCTCATTACGGGGAAAAATCCTATTCACTATGCTATTTACGCGCACAAAGCCGTAAACCTGGACCACTAATATCTCACGCCACGGGGAAACTCATTCAAAATCATGTCATGAATTGACTTTAAATATTAACAGTAGGTATGTATGCAAAATATAAACTGCATGTATAGGATCTTCTACCTCAATGGTAATTTGTGTAAAGGGACTCATCTTTTTACGCATATGAAAGGAGTATAATTCCATCTTATTAGGAGTATTTCCATCTTACCATAATTCCGTCATTCCATGCGTCCCAAAGACAATCCCAATCCTACATACGCGCACAAGGCCGTAACGAGCGGAGAAAAAAAGGGAAAAAATCCTCCGTAAAATAAGAATATAATGAGTACAAAAAGTTTCATTATATTCACCATGTTGCTACTAGAGATAATCTGAGAAAAGAAAACACTCAAATCCGCTGCAGAAATTGCAAATTGGTGAATATTTTAGCTAAGGGGAGTATACTGAACCGTATCAACCATATCGACGGCTAAAAAATTCGGACTCAATTCAAGATGGTGTCATCCATAAAAAGGGATCATTTAGACTGTATGAATCTATCTTAAATCGTCGTCGTCGTCCATCATTCGCCCTGAAGACGATGGCAGAGAATGCCATCGAAACGTTGGCAGCAATGGCCATCATCACCCGGCTGATTTCCCGAGAAGATTTCATCAACAGCATTCGCCGGGAAAGAACCAAATCCTTCTTTATCTTAAATCAATAACATATTATGGAAATTACTCAGCTATTTTAACAAATATCAATATTAATGCATAGCTACCTTCCTGAGACTTCGAAATAGTCTTTATGATCCGTCCCCTCATCTTTCAGTAAACGCGATTCATTTTACCGTAACCGCATATCATGACACAACTGTACCCGCTATTCCTATAAAGACGTAAACAGTAGATGCGTTTGTAGTGCTAAATATATTAGGTTCAACATGAGAAATTCTTTCACGAGGAGCTTACTAGGGACCATTAGTATCTCACTCCAGACCTATCCAACCTCACCCTGGACAAATAGATTCAATTTACGTGTTTATTAGTCGAATAAACTTGCTCAAAATCATGCCATGAATGAGCTTCTTCGAGTACAATAGAAACGGTATGTCGTCGGTATACCGGGGTGGTGATGGAAACTAGTTACCACATCAATCGTAAAGTGCATAAAAGAACTGAGAAATATGTACACATGAAATGAGATTAACTCCATCTTACCAGAATTCGGCCATCCCTACGTACCGAATACAAAAGTGGCTAGTACTCACGAACCTCTGCCAGTTTAGGAGATACCTACTAAAACAATCGAATCAGAGAATCGGTTTCCACCAGAGTTTCCAAACTTAGAATTGGTTTACCATCGTAAAATGCTGGTGATGGGAACGAGGTATTAATGATACGAGGTTTTAGTGGAAACGTGGTGGGGGTGGATGAGGTGAAGGTGAGGGACAGACCAAAGGAGGGAAAAGTAGCAGCAAAGGATGTCTGGCAGGTGATACAATCGTATGGGACTGAAGTAGATTTTTATAGCTTTCCCTGCCCATTGTAATAGGGTAGCTTCCTTTAACAAAGAAAACGAAAGGCATTGATTGCGATTCGTTACCCACAATTAGTGTATTCTTATTATAAAAATTATTTAGTTTTAGAAATACCGGTTTAGACGAATCGCTAGGGTCAATTTTATCCTCATTTGAAAAAGGCCAGATTGGCGCCCATACGATGCCACTCCACGTGACGTCACAGGGACCTAGTTTCTATACGAGTAGATAGGAGTTTTACATCGTCTGAGATTACCAATGCATGCATGAGGCACAGGGCTCAGGGAATCACCTCTTAAAAATCACCTATTAAAACTGGCTAAGGTCGGAAAGTTTTCTTCGTAAGGTATTAATAACCCTTATTTAAGCCAACCGCGACCCGCTAGCAGCCTGCGTCGTATCAGCGCTCAGAGCCTCGCCCCAAGGTCACCTCACTTGCGGCAGCGGGAACCAGAACGATGTTACACGGAGTTTTTCCCGGCATTCATACTTGCCAGTCGCGTTTTCGTGCGCTTGAAAATTTTCACTCTTCATTTAATCGTGAAAAATAGATATCGTCATTAAAAAATCTAAAAGCGTGAAATAAATACTCCAGTAGTAATAATTTTCGATTTAGGCAATAAAAAAATGATAGGAAAGCACCCCATTGTTATGATATGCCCTCCTTTACTGTCGCTCCTTGGCAACCCGAATCTGATGCCACGCCCCGAGCACCCCCTGGCGAAATAAGGGGAACTAAAGCCCATGGCCGAAAACTGAAATGCGATTACGTGGGCATGAAAACGGATTCGTGGGTTCTTTCTCGACATTGGTATGCAGCAGGGATATTTTTATAATCCGTTTCGCACGGCTCACTAATAAAAAGTAGCATTTACTCGACGTTCTCGTATTTATAATTAGGGCAAGAGGCGAGAAGGACATGAAGGTTACCCAAACATAGAATGACTTTCGTGAGCAAAGGAAGTCGTGGAGCAACGATGAAAAGAAAAGCATTTGTTTTTTTTTTCGTGTGACTTCCTTCAATTACAAGAGAAGTAGGGCTCCATATTAAAGTTTAATATTGGCACCTAACGTAAAGGGAAACATTTTAGGAATAAACTGCTACATTAGGCGAGGGTCACCAGAACAGAATAATTAAGAGTAGACAATGGCGATACCGACCGAACAAAATTCGTATTTCAGCCATTTATTCACGTTGCTGAAGTGATTTTACGTGATAAAAATCCAGTTTAGCATTTTGCATTTTTAGTGAACAATAACAAGCGAATTTTTTAGATAAATAGGCAGTGTTATTGTGAATGCCAGGGTGAAACCTTCAGGCTAAGAAATCATGCATATGACTCACCTATAATTGTAACATTTTTCCTTCTACGATATTTATAAAATTAATTTTCCTTTGGCCTCACCTTATTCTCATTCGATGTGTTTTTTAATGTACCGCGGGTTGTATCAAGAGCAATTTCTTACCACCATAATGAAAAATCATCTCAGGCACGAGTAAGGCCAAAGGAAATGTTCGAAAATCCAATAACTAACACCGAAAAGTAAATGTGAAATTAAATGTAAATAACACCGAGAAGAAAAGTAAGATATAAGTAACTTTAGCGATTTTGAAAAAAAAAACACATCGAATGAGGCATAAGATGAGGAAAATTCATTTTATAAATATCGTAGAATGGGAAAACTTTAAGTGCCAACGATATCAACTTTTTATTTATTCCCACACCACCAATAATAGCACATACTGACTTTATACAGAGGGTTTCAACAAATTTAACAATTACATGTGTATGAAAAACCATACCCTGGATAAGAACAAAACTATCCTGGCGGGAATCGAATCTGCGACCTCTTGTCTGGAAGGTGAGGATATTACTCCGCCACCACCGAGGCTGGAATTCTCTTCTCAAAGACATTTTGAGAGCGTATTTTCATTTTTACTAGAAGTGAGAAAATTATTCTCAGAGCTACATACAGACATGCTGTTCTTACATTAGATGGAAAAATGACATAAGAACACTTCCTACGACAGTGAACTTATCCTCGCTGGCACAGAAAACCTTATCCTCGAAAATGCTAACTATCCTAAACGCCACATCACGAGAATGGCCTTTAAGACTTTTGTTTGCTCTAGTGTTAGCATGAGAATTCCCAATGACTATTTTTGTTTGGTATGTCTCCACCTTCAGATTGGGTGCGGACAGATGCTCGTTTCCCCGGCCGCACCCAAGGGGAGTGTAGACACACAAAGGACGTGACCGCTCCCCCGCATTCGGAAGAAGAAGCATTATTCAAGACCTTAAAGCGAGTCGCGCGTCGTGAATTTGAGGATGGGTGTCGCCGTTATTGGGATGCAAGATGAGAGGCGGAGTCGCGGCTGCGAAGCGGCGATGGACAGCTGAAATGTACCCGCGCGCGCTCGCGAGAGCATACGTGCATTAGCCACGAACACGAGTTTTAGAGATCGGAGGGAGGGATAACCTTTTTGGCATACCTGACACCAGCGCCACTGTGACGAATACGGCCAACGTCAAACTACTATTCTAAATACACCCTCAACTGTTTTTACTCAATGGAATCCAGCGGTAAAAGGCGATATAAATGAAGTAAAAGCCATAATATAGGTTTACTGTATATTTATAAATTATTACAGGTAAATAAAGTGCAAGTTAATACTAATTATAGCGATAAATTCCAATAAATGCAAAAAAGCGACACAAAGATCGGGCATGTAAACATTTAAATCTATCCATAGAATGCGTAACATATTAAGAATTATGGATATGGGATCAAGGATAACCTTCAGGCATACCTCAGTAAGTCATGTACACATGAAAATCTATCCTTAGAATGCAAAATATACTGAGAACTTAAGATATTGGAAAGAGGATTACCTTCAGGCATACCTCACTTTTCATTGTAAACATGAAAATATATCCTTAGAATGCAAAATATACTGAGAACTTTTGTTATTGGAGATAAGATAACCTTCAGGCATACCTCAGTTCTCAATATAAACATGAAAATCTATTCCTCGCATGCAAAGTATACGGAGAACTTTATAGTTGTACGAGAGAGGATAACTTATAGGCATACCTCATTTCTCAATGTAAACATGAAAATCTATCCTTTAAATGAAAATATAGTGGGAACTTTTGCTATTGGAGAGAGGATAACCTTCAAACATACCTCAGTTCTCAATGTAAACATGAATATCTATCCTTAGAATGCAAAATATATGGAACTTTTGGTATTGGAGATAGGATTAACTTCAGTACAATGCGTCAGTCTTTCATGTAAATATGATGACCTATCCCATTTTTGCAAAATTTATTGAAATTTCTTTATATTCATGGTAGAGATAACCTTATAGGCATACCTCAGACCCTCATGTTAATATGAAAACCTATTTCATACACTTAACCATAGAATGCATAAGTTTTTTTAATGCTCTTTATATTTTAGGTTGGAATAATCATCCTGGCTTTCCTCAGTCCTTCATTTAAACTTGAAAAGAATTACATACCTATGTATTGAATACAAAAATATTGAAATGTCTTGATTTTGAGAGGTTGGGAAAACCTTCAGGCATATCAGTTTGTCATGCAACTATGAAATAATAATTGTCATTATTATCTATTCTAGAATGAAAATAATTTAGTTTAAAGTGAAATGATTCAGTAAAAACTGTTGTTATTGAAGGCTTGGGTGATAACCTACCAGGCATACCTCATTCCTTTATGAAAATGTAAAATCTTTTTTCAAATTCCTCATTCTAGAATTCAATATATAACTAACACTCTTAATACTGGAGACAGGGATAACCTTCAGGTATACATGAGTACTTCATGTAAAAAAGGATAACCTGCCTATAGTACTATATAATCTTAGAATGGAAAATTTAATCACATTATCGTTAATTGAGGCTAAGATAAACCACTAAGCAAAACCACCAGCAAACCACTGAAGTGATTTGCTACTCATGAGCCCTTGATAAAAACATTGAAACCTATATGATATCCTAATTCTTCTTGATTCAGAGGTAAAATATACACCCTTTATAGGTAGGCGTAAGCCAAATTTACTCTCTCTCTCTTCCTCCATTAATATTATAGTTTCATTAATAATTATTATTTCTATCATCCGATAATATATTACTAGATATGTTTTATGGTTCATTTGTTCCCTCCCTTAGGACATGTATCCTACAGAGATTAATATATAGGTATACACCTTTTATGTGTATGTAGTATGCCTAATAAGTTCTCTTTTGAAAATAACTTTTATGGTGGATAATATCACTCCCTTAGTACCTACAAGTATGCCATACAGAAATTGATATACACCCATTATGTAGATGCATGCCTAAAAAGTTATCTCATACTACTATAACCTTTAATGGTCAATTCGTTCACTCCCTTAATACAGGTATGCTTCAGAGATTAATATATGCAACCATTATTTGGATGATTATCTAAAAAGTTATTTCTTCCTCCAAAAATATTTTATGTTTGATTTTTCACACCCATAGTATTAAGCTTGCTACAGAGATTAATATATGACCTGTTATGTGTATGTGTTCCTAGAAAGTTATCTCTCCAAATAATATATGCATTTATGGTTGAATAGTTCATTCCCTTATTTAAAGTGTGCTACAGATATAAATAAGTACACCTATTGGGTACCTACCTAGATGTACATTAGAGTTATTTCCTATAAACCATAAAATTTTATGGTTAATATTTACACACCATAGGCGCAGGACAAGGATGACAGAGTTGCAAATGGAAGGATTTCAATGACTCCTATATCAAGAGTTTTTAATAAATTTTCATTGTAAGCTTATGTACGTGAAATAGTTTTTCATGTTTACATGAAGGAGTGAGGTATGCCTGGAAAGTTATCCCTAATTCCAATATCAAGAGCCGTCAATTATTTTTGCATTATCAGGAGAAGTATTCATGATTAAATTATTGAATGAGGTATGCCTAAAGATTACAATGTGAGGATGTATACCTAT
This sequence comes from Ischnura elegans, assembly GCF_921293095.1. Taxonomy (NCBI): domain Eukaryota; kingdom Metazoa; phylum Arthropoda; class Insecta; order Odonata; family Coenagrionidae; genus Ischnura; species Ischnura elegans. The sequence continues at coordinate 117,031,266 of NC_060253.1, forward strand.
ATATGGGGATAAATCACTATAACCTGAGGATATATCTCTTCCTCTTAAAGTTTCAAAGTAAATTTTTTGAAACAGAAATTTCATATTTAGGTCATATTATTGATGCTGCAGGAATTAGGAAGGATCCTTGCAAATTGAAAGCTATAGTTAAGGCCACCAGGCCTACTGATGTGTCTAAGGTTAGATCTTTCGTTGGTACCTGCAATCACTATGGGAAATTTGTTCCTAATATGTTGAAAGTATTAGGTCCTTTGTATAAATTGTTGTGAAAAGGAGTAAAATATGAATGGAATGATGATTGTGAGAGAGCTTTCATTCAAGTTAAAAGAATTATGTCATCAGATGTGATATTAGTGCATTATAATCTTGATTTACCAGTAAAATGATTTGCGATGCCAGGCAGTAAGGGAATTACTGGGGTGTTGGTGCATACTTTCGAGAATGGTGAGGAAAAACCTATGAGCTTTGTGTCAAGAGTTCTATCGCCTGCTGAAATGAATTATTCTGTAATTCACAAAGAAGCCTTAGAAATTTATTGGTCAATAAAAAATTTTTCTCAATACTTGTTGGGAAGAAAATTCATTTTGGAGACGGATCACAGGCCTTTGTTAACAAAATTTGGTGAACATAAAGGTATTCTACAAATGGGAGCTAATGGGTTGCAGAGGTGGGCATTGTTTCTATCTGGATATGACGATACAATAAAATACGTTAAAGGCAGCAGTAATTTGGCAGATGCATTTTCTCGACTACCAGTTGATGAAAATGACATTAAGGATGAAACTGAGAATTTAGTGAATGATAATATGAACTTAGTAAGTAATTGTGTACCTATTGATAATGATCTAATAAGAATTGCTACAAAAAAGACAAGGTTCTTACATTAGTAAGGTTTTGTATTACATTAAGTCAGGATGGTTAGATACTTGCGATTCATTGGAATTGAAGCCTTATTTTGTAAGGAAAAATGAATTGTGTATTGAACATGGAGCAATCATGTGGGGTTATAGAATAGTCATTCCAGAGAAGTTTAAAATTCAATTATTTACTGAGCTGCATTCTTCTCATATGGGAATGTCAAAGATGAAAAATTTAGCCAGAGGTTATTTTTGGTGGCCAAATTTAGATGATGAAATTGAAAAATTTTGTAAAAGTAGTAATTTTTGTACGACAAATAGCATAAATCCTTAGAAATGTGAAGTTATCAATTGGCCATAAACTAAAGAGGTATTTAATCGAATTCATGCAGATTTCCTGGGTCCAATTAAAGGTAAGCAGTATATCATTTTAACAGACAGCTTTTCAAAATGGCCTGAGGTATATGAAATGGCAAAGCTAGATTCAGATCGACTATTGAAAAGTTGTGAGACATATTTGCCAGGTTAGGAATTCCAGAATTGCTAGTGAGTGACAATGGAAGGCAGTTTGTATCGCAAGAATTTGTAAACCTTTGTGCTGTGAATAAAGTTAAACATATGTTACTTCAGCTCCATTTCATCCAGCAACCAATGGTGCTGCTGAAAATGCACTTCTTGCAATGCAAATGGCTTTCAAATATTCTTTATATAAACTGTTAAGTGATGATAAACACAAATTTTGTTCATTAAATATGCTGATAAATAGATTTTTTTGTTTAGCTATAGAAATAACCCACACTGGATAACCGATGAAAGTCCTTGTAATAGGATGTTCAATAGGAAAGTTAGAATTAGATTTGATTATCTGAAAGAAACTACATTAGATTGCAAACCTTCTCGGAAACCAAGTGGTAGGGAGGTATACTTTGATGTGGGAGAAATTGTTTATGCTAGAGATTATCGGAATGCTAACAGAAGAGTTCGGCAAAAATGTTGGGTGGAAGAAGTGTTGAGCTGCAGAATTTATTTTGTTAAACTTGAAAATGAAGATTTAATTTGGTGCAGACATGCTGATCTGATGATTAAAACGCGCGAGTTCAATTAAGGTTTGGAGCAAGGGCATGTTATAAATAGTGATTTCGAAGAGCTTGACACTAAAAATGTCCAATGTACAATAAGTCTTTTTATGGTAGAGTTGAACCTTATTCAAGTCCAACTGATTGTGAAAGTAATGAAAAAGTGATGAGCCTAATTGAGAGTGAAAGTGGTAGAATATTAATGAAACCTGTTGATGGTAAGGGTAATGACGTCCAAGTAAAGATTTGGATCGCAGGATTGATTAAAATATTGGGTGTAAAAATAATGAAGAGATAACAGCAACAAGTAGACCAAAAAGAATAATAAAACCACCTGATAGGTTAAATTTGCAACGCATAACTGTATTGTCATGTAATACATATGTAATTGTGATTTAAAGGTGTAAATTGAAATTTAATTGGAACTTGATGTGGGAGTGTTATATATCTATTTTCATTTACAGTGGAACCTCGTTAAAGCGAGTACGGGCTATTTCGAGACCCCCGCCATTACGAGAGAGCCGATGCACCGTCAATGGACCCTATAATAAGCATATAAAAATTCGTTTTTACGAGGCCCTTTTTTGTGTCGGTACTCGCTATATCGAGGGTTTCCTAGGAGAGATTGCCGGAAAACCTTCACCAAGAGTCCTTTATCTCTGTAATTTCTTGCGATCTGTTAGAAATGAAGTTAACATGGAGTGCTCAGTCTCAAATTCCTGTAGTAACTGTCGTTTAATAAATAAGTAGTTCATTTCGGTGAAAATATTGATATATATGATAGAAAAAGTCTTCCAAGGCAGGGACGTTATATAACCTTCCACCGTTTTCGACTGCAGAAACTATAAATGCAATACGTTATTTCACTTAACTGCCGCTTAACGTACAGGAACAATAAACATACACCAATGGAAACATTTGAGGCATTAAATTACCGCGATAGAGTTTTATAAGTTAATTTTTGAATTTTCAGTGGAAAATACCAAAATAATGGAATGATTACGTAAATGCACTAATTAAGTACATAGAAAAATGGCTTCGTCGGTCATGCATTGGCATAATGATTGACCAAACAATGCTTTGCATGATCTTTATTCAGTGCGGCGCTTATAAATTGTTTGAATAGTTAGTCGTTATTTGAGTAAGGGAATTTAGTGATGCAAAAAACATCGCCTTTCGTCTGGATTTATGCTTACGTTTATCGGATATCATTTATCTGTCGCCGTAGCACTCCTGTTCCTGTATAACTGTTCGCAACAGGTATATTGGCTATTATTTGCTCCACTTCCGGTAAAGCGAAAATTCGCTATAACGAGTATTTATTGGAGCACCTTTGGGTCTCGTTTTATCTAGGTTGCACTGTATATTGCTAGGTATCTCAGGTAACTTGCTTATTGGCAACTGTTTTGTTTGTGGTTGCTATATACCGGATTGTTATGCCAAGGAGGCTGATTTGTGTGTCATAATTAATATTCATACACAGTTGGAATTAATAAGGAGTTGTCTCCATTACAGAAACTCAGATTTCCTGATTTACAACACAATGTAATATTTGGTTTTAAAGAAAGGCTAAGGTATTCCTGTAGGTTATTCTGTCTACATTTACCAAAGTTCTGAATAAATTTTGCCATCTTTGAAATGATTTTAATGTTTACATTAAAGACGTCAGGTATTCCAGAAAGTTATCTATCAACCAATGACTAGAATTTTGTTACTAGTTGTCTATAATTCCCATGTTTACATTAAAGACAGAGGTACCCTGATAATAATAAACTCCTCCATTGTGGGTAGGTCTACCCTTAGATCTAATGAGAGTAATGGAAGGGTCGGACTATCCTTCCTATACCCTTCAGCAAGGGTAGACGGAGCGTATTTTAGAACATTAGCGGATAGGCATTATCCTTCCTGAAGTGTAGGAGAAAGGTAGAGGAAGGGTTGGGCCAGTCTCAATGAAGGGTAGAGGAAGGATAGGCCTACCCTTCCTATACCCTTCAGCAAGGGGAGACAGAGCATATTTTAGAACATTGGTGGGTAGGTATTATCCTTCCTGGAGAGTAGAGGAAGGGTAGGACTAATATAAAAAATAAAAATCCATATATTAATATGAAATTTTAAAAAATCGCTAAGCAACTGAATTAAATGAATGGGGATGAGTTGTAACAGTGATTTCTAAAATTATAAGACAGAAAAAAGTTAGCCTTCATGTGCGTATTAAAACCCAGGACTCATATATTGGGGGATGGTGAAGTAGCGCCTTAACACCTTGGCTTTCGAGGTACTTGTGTGCTGGAGTTTCTCAACGGGACTTATAGTACAAAATCTTTAGATGAGAATATCTTTTGCACCTGGGCCTATGTGGAAGAAATCAGTGGCTTTTTTCCACCATACCTATTTCTTTTCAGAAAATAATATCGGCATTCAAATACCGAACATCACTCTCACGATGTCACATTGTCAGCCACACAAATAGGTTACATCCTAAAAATGTGAATGAAAGATCTTCTGAATGAGCTTTTTTCACTCACTTATAGAAATTGTTGTGTATATATTATTGCTCTCCTTAGGAGACTTTTAAAGATATAAGTTGTGCAGCCCATCTATCTTTGCTTTCAAAGACTGCTTATGCTCTTGTACAGAACTCAATACTCTTTAGCTTGTGAACGTAGCTGAGGAGACATTTTCAGGATATATTTTCCTCAGCAATAAATGCCAAGTCCCAAGGAAAGGTAGACAAAGGATAACACTACACTTCCCTTACCCTTAATGGCATGTAAGAGGAAGGGTAGATGGATGGTAAGGGAAGGAGTTCCAAGGAAGGGTAGACGAAGTATAGTCCTACCCTTCCCTAACCCATAATACATGTTGGACAAAGGATAAAGGAATGGAAAGCGAAGGAGTGCCAAGGAAGGGAGGATGAAGTATAAGCCTATCCCTTACCTTACCCTTAATGCAGTGTAGACGGGTGGTAAGCGAAGGAGTTTTCAGGAGGAGTAGAAGAAGGTTTGTTCTTTCCTTCCCTTACCCTCCTCGGAGGGAAGGGCGTGGTTTCACAAGGGTAACTACCCACCATATGATGGCTACTACCATTCCTTTACCTTTCCTTTACCAATAATGGGGGAGTTTATTTTTATCAGGATATGCCTGATGGTTATCCCTACTCCAATAACTATATTTTTACATGAATTGTCCATTCTTATGATAGTTTTGCACATTTTATTAAAGGCTAAGGTATTCCAGAGTGTTATCTATCAGCCGTAAGCTAGAATTTTGGTATAAATTGTCCATAATTTGTCATGTTTACATTTGAGACAGAGGTATGCCTGAGGGTTATCCCTACTCGAATAACTATCATTTTACATGAATTGTCCATTCCTATGATAGTTTTGCACATTTTATTAAAGACTAAGGTATTCCAGAGTGTTATCTATCAGCCGTAAGCTAGAATTTTGATATAAATTGTCCATAATTTGTCATGTTTACATTTGAGACAGAGGTATGCCTGAGGGTTATCCCTACTCGAATAACTATAATTTTACATGAATTGTCCATTCCTATGATAGTTTTGCACATTTTATTAAAGGCTAAGGTATTCCAGAGTGTTATCTATCAGCCATAAGCTAGAATTTTGATATAACTTGTCCATAATTTGTCATGTTTACATTAGGGACAGAGGTATGCCTGAGGGTTATCCCCACTCGAATAACTATAATTTTACATGAATTGTCCATTCTTATGATAGTTTTGCACATTTTATTAAAGGCTAAGGTATTCCAGAGTGTTATTTATCAGCCATAAGCTAGAATTTTGACATAAATTGTTCATAATTTGTCATGTTTACATTAGAGACAGAGGTATGCCTGAGGGTTATCCCTACTCGAATAACTATAATTTAATATGAATTGTCCATTCTTATGATAGTTTTGCACATTTTATTAAAGACTAAGGTATTCCAGAGTGTTATCTATCAGCCGTAAGCTAGAATTTTGATATAAATTGTCCATAATTTGTCATGTTTACATTTGAGACAGAGGTATGCCTGAGGGTTATCCCTACTCGAATAACTATAATTTTACATGAATTGTCCATTCTTATGATAGTTTTGCATATTTTATTAAAGGCTAAGGTATTCCAGAAAGTTATCTATCAGCCACAAGCTAGAATTATGATATAAATCGTCCATAATTTGTCATGTTTACATTAGAGACAGAGGTATGCCTGAGGGTTATCCCTACTCGAATAACTATAATTGTACATGAATTGTCCATTCTTATGATAGTTTTGCATATTTTATTAAAGGCTAAGGTATTCCAAAATGTTATCTATCAGTCATAAGCAAGAATTTTTATATAAATTTTCCACAATTTGTCATGTTTACATTAGAGACAGAGGTATGCCGGAGGGTTATCCCTACTCGAATAACTATAATGTTACATGAATTGTCCATTCTTATGATAGTTTTGCATGTTTTATTAAAGGCTAAGGTATTCCAAAATGTTATCTATCAGTCATAAGCAAGAATTTTTATATAAATTTTCCACAATTTGTCATGTTTACATTAGAGACAGAGGTATGTCTAAGGGTTATCCCTACTCGAATAACCATAATTTTACATGGATTGTCCATTCTTATGATAGTTTTGCATATTTTATTAAAGGCTAAGGTATTCCAGAAAGTTATCTATCAGCCATAAGCTAGATTTATGATATAAATCGTCCATAATTTTTCATGTTTACATTAGAGACAGAGGTATGCCTGAGGGTTATCCCTACTCGAATAACTATAATTTTACATGAATTGTCCATTCTTATGACAGTTTTGCATATTTTATTAAAGGCTAAGGTATTCCAAAATGTTATCTATCAGTCATAAGCAAGAATTTTTATATAAATTGTCCACAATTTGTCATGTTTACATTAGAGACAGAGGTATGCCGGAGGGTTATCCCTACTCGAATAACTATAATTTTACATGAATTGTCCATTCTTATGATTGTTTTGCATATTTTATTAAAGGCTAAGGTATTCCAGAAAGTTATCTATCAGCCATAAGCTAGAATTATGATATAAATCGTCCATAATTTGTCATGTTTACATTAGAGACAGAGGTATGCCTGAGGGTTATCCCTACTCGAATAACTATAATTTTACATGAATTGTCCATTCTTATGATAGTTTTGCATATTTTATTAAAGGCTAAGGTATTCCAAAATGTTATCTATCAGTCATAAGCAAGAATTTTTATATAAATTTTCCACAATTTGTCATGTTTACATTAGAGACAGAGGTATGCCGGAGGGTTATCCCTACTCGAATAACTATAATGTTACATGAATTGTCGATTCTTATGATAGTTTTGCATATTTTATTAAAGGCTAAGGTATTCCAGAAAGTTATCTATCAGCCATAAGCTAGATTTATGATATAAATCGTCCATAATTTTTCATGTTTACATTAGAGACAGAGGTATGCCTGAGGGTTATCCCTACTCGAATAACTATAATTTTACATGAATTGTCCATTCTTATGATAGTTTTGCATATTTTATTAAAGGCTAAGGTATTCCAAAAAGTTATCTATCAGTCATAAGCAAGAAATTTTATATAAATTGTCCACAATTTGTCATGATTACATTAGAGACAGAGGTATGCCGGAGGGTTATCCCTACTCGAATAACTATAATTTTACATGAATTGTCCATTCTTAATATAGTTTTGCATATTTTATTAAAGGCTAAGGTATTCCAGAAAGTTATCTATCAGTCATAAGCTAGAATTATGATATAAATCGTCCACAGTTGTCATGTTTACATTAGAGACAGAGGTATGCCTGAGGGTTATGCCTACTCGAATAACTATAATTTTACATGAATTGTCCATTCTTATGATAGTTTTGCATATTTTATTAAAGGCTAAGGTATTCCAAAATGTTATCTATCAGTCATAAGCAAGAATTTTTATATAAATTGTCCACAATTTGTCATGTTTACATTAGAGACAGAGGTATGCCGGAGGGTTATCCCTACTCGAATAACTATAATTTTACATGAATTGTCCATTCTTATGATAGTTTTGCATATTTTATTAAAGGGTAAGGTATTCCAGAAAGTTATCTATCAGCCATAAGCTAGAATTATGATATAAATCGTCCATAATTTGTCATGTTTACATTAGAGACAGAGGTATGCCTGAGGGTTATCCCTACTCGAATAACTATAATTTTACATGAATCGTCCATTCTTATGATAGTTTTGCATATTTTATTAAAGGCTAAGGTATTCCAAAATGTTATCTATCAGTCATAAGCAAGAATTGTTATATAAATTGTCCACAATTTGTCATGTTTACATTAGAGACAGAGGTATGCCCGAGGGTTATCCTGTCTTCAGCATGAAAGATCGTAATACATTTTGCAATATATGAAATGATTTTCATGTTCAGACTAGAGACTGAAGTATGCCTGAAGGTTATTCGTACTACAATAATTATAATTTTACTTAAATTGTCCATTCTTAGGATTGTATTACCCGTATGCATTAAAGGGTGCGGTGTTCCTTGAAGGTTATCCTTCCTATTTTTCGGCTCCCAATGAATAGAACCAAAAAACTTTGTATGGTAAATCCATATTTTCTTTTACAAAATTAAAAACATATACGTTCCACAGCTTTTAATCATTCCTTTCTGTCTTATACGGCTTCATACTGTACAGCAATTCCATTTGAATATATTTGGCGCCCGCCGCCATTTTCTGTGACGTAGGTATGCCTGTGAGGTTATCTCTCCCTCCATTCGGAACGACTCCACGAACACAGGCTGGAATAGCTCTCTCGCCGGAGCACATTAGTCAGAATGATGAAGTATGCGGGACGGATGAAGACGACACGAGGAACAGAGGCGCTCCATTCAAAAATTAAAGGCAGTGAAAAATCCTGTTTGCCTATTCAAGCTCTGTGCCATTCTTAAGAATGCTATTGCTTTCTAAGAAAAATCGTGAGTGATACAATATTTCGTACACACTGAATCTGAAAATAATTCTAAGCGATAAAAAGTTTCGTATACAATGAGCATGAATGATCTGCTGAGATGAAAACTGTAAATTTCCGCAATGGTTTCAACTGCTACTGCTTTATGTACGTAGATTTAGTAATGAAAGTAATTTTTTGGAGAGAAATTATATCTTTTTACCAAACACATCATATCTGAGGACTTCAAGGGCAAGTACAATTAATTGTGCATGCACACGAGACGGCAATAATGAACTCCGTGGAGCTTCATATCCAATATTTATAACATAAAATGGATGCTATTGCTTTCTAAGACAAAATTCTAGGCGAAGCGATGCAATATTTCATATTCAATTTCCAGGAAAATGAAGCCATATACCTATGGGTGTATGCTGCGCGAATGATATTAAGGAAAAAGACAAATGAGGGATGTATGCCAACACATCAAAATTCCTAAGAGGAAATAACGATGAGGCATAATCGCAATATCGGCATTGATTTACTACTCTCAAGAAAAATATATTAGATCAGATGATAGTCATTCTCTTTCACAATAAGTGCATATGTAACATGATCATACGATTACCGAGCCGTGATAAACTCCTGATAGGTTTCAACTAAATTATGCATATGTAATAATGTACTTAAATTTCTTAATTAAAGCAATTTTTAGGAGAAAAATGACATCTTTTCGACATAAATAGCCTAAAATACAACACATTAGAGGGCTTCACGGCTATAATTTATGCGTGCCTACACACGCAGGTGTAATTGTATATCTCGTGTAGCTTACGTGTAAATACATATCAGTAAAACTATCCACGCTCTACCTAAGCTTTATAAAAGGTGTAAGAGCAAGCTGGTGGTTTTACATCTACATCTACAAATTACCCTGCGAGCCACCTCTAGGGTGTTTGGCAGGGGGTGATCAATCACCAACATGCAGCATGCATTTGGACTCCCACATGCACACCACACCGTCCAAGAAACGTCCCGTATAATAACAAACTATACTACTATATGCTGTTAGAAATAGAATATAGAATAGAAAAAAAAAAAATAGAAATTCAGAAACATGCAGTAAGTTTAACATGGGTTAGTAGGCTACACTACAAGTCATGCAATCTATTTACGCGTTCTATTGCTGCCGTTATAATCTCTTATTGATCGTGGAAAAAATGACATTCGGAATCTGTCTGTTCTGCAATCTATCTCTCTTATTTTATTTATATGATCTGATCTTCCGTAGTACGTTGGCGTCCGCAAGATATGGTTAACTTCGTCAGAAAAGACACTGCTCTTGAATTTATCTAAAAGGTTTAGTCTATTTTTCAATCTACGGTCCGACAGAGATTCCCATCCGAGTTTATCTAAGAGGTCAGTTACACTAACAAGACTATCGTAACGACCTTTCACATACCTGGCAGCTCTTCTTTGAACGCGTTCTAACTCTGTTATTAAGCCTTTTTCATGAGAGACCCAAACACTGGCAGCGTATTCCAAATGTGGTCTAACGAGGGAAAAGTAGCTAATTTCTCTCACCTTGTCGTCGCACTTTCCTAATATTATTTTAACAAAACCCATTTTATGATTAGCTTGACCGGTTATTTCTCGAATATGTTTATTCCACGATAGATCATTATTGAGTCTAACTCCTAGTTATTTCACGGATTCAACAGTCTCTAATTGGGTACCCCGAATCATATAGCTACGTCGTAGGGTGTTGTTCTTCTTCCAGAAATGCATTACGACGCATTTTTTCAAATTTAATTCTAACTACCAAGCATCGCACCAAGCTTGGATAGCAGCAAGGTCATTCGTTAGTTCATCTATATCTTTGCTGGAACGGATTTCTCTGTAAACCACAGCGTCGTCTGCAAATAATCGTAACTTACTCTGCACTACTTCGCCAATGTCGTTTATATAAAGAAGGAATAGGAGTGGGCCAATGACACTACCCTGAGAAACGCCAGAAGTGACTCTAACCTCATTGGAAAATGATGAAATTTACTGATGGACAAGGATATATATTGGATAATATAAAATATGGGAATAAAATACTCCACTTTCTGACATGTGAAGAATGTAAGTAAGACATGTGAAGAATGGCCAGCTTAAGGAGAGCAGTTCCAAGGCTGTTCAAACCCCGTGGAAAAACATCCCTCAATTATAATCGGAATGATCAGTCCTGGTATAACCAGAAAGAGCCCATTTTTCAAAATGAAATTGATACACCCGAGTTACTGCGGCCACCAATGAAATTTCACTGGGCCAGCAGCAATGCTAAAGTACGGCAGAAATGCGAGCATTATACTTGAGACCTGATTAGAACTCCCTATTTGCAATGCAACCAAGCAGGGATAATGAAGCTAAAGAGCGAAGGGCGAAAGGGAGCGGGAAGCAGATAAGGCAGGTGAACATGCAGCGAGGGAAACGGGACAGGAAGGAGCGGGTTGGTTGAGAAGATGGTTTTAGTTGAAGCGCAGCACGGCAACTCCTCGTGAATGATGAAAGGCAAGCCAGGAAATGGAGCGGTAATTTAATTATTATTTTTTTTTCTTCTCTTGACCTTATTTTATATATAATATGGTATTTCCTGGAGTATAGGTCATTTAAACAAAAGTTAGCAGCCAACGTTTCGATTTATTTTCTTAAATCATCTTCAGGGCTATGTTAGAAAAAGCGTGAAACAATATAAAATACAGAGAATAAGACGATGCACAATATTTATACATAAAGAAGGAACAATTGGGTTTTTTATATATAACACAATATAATTTAAAGAAATATGTATATATAAACATATATATAAGAACAGAATGTAATATACAAAAAATTTTGACATACCTCTTAACTTTGAACATATTTATTTATGTTTTGTTCCTAAGGTATTGCCACAACCTAGGTTACCATTAATTTTGATGTATTAAATAAAAATAAATTTTGCTGAGGTTATCGATGTCTGTTTTTTTATTGCAACAATTTTTCGTTTTTGAAATATAAACCATTTCCTTGAAAAGTCTTTTTTTCAATATAACTTCATGATCTAAAATTTCGGCGTTCTCATAATCAAAACTATGGCCATTGCTTATGCTATGGCTAGCAAGAGCACACAGAGTTATACCACCTTTTACTGTTGATTTATGTTGTGAAATTCTATTTTTTAAATATTGTGATGTTTGTCCTATATAACAAGTGTCACAATCGAGGCAAGACATTTTATATATTATATTACTGTTTAGATTTTTAGGGGTTTCAGATTTTATTTTTGTGTATAGGAGCTTGTTTAGAGTGTTATGATTTTTGTGTGCAATTTCATAATTTATTTTTTTGAATACCTTCGTAATTTGTTCAGATAATTTACCAATATAGATGATTCCACGGTATGGGGATGTTGTATTCGCTGAATCATTTTTGTTTAGTGAATTTTGAGTACGAGAAAAACTAGTGTTGTTTTTGTGAAGTATAGAATGAACAAGTTTCTTTGGAAAATGGTTTTTCTTTAGAATATCCTCAATTATTTTAAGGTTTTTTCCGTGAAATATATTATCGCTCAAATTCAGAGCTCTAAATTTTAGCGCAAGTGCTACATTTACTTTAAGTATAAGAGGGTGATGTGATTGGAAATTTAGAAATCTGTCCGATTTGTGTGGTTTCTTCCACCAGTCTACTTGAATGGATCCATCGTGATTTCTAATTGTTAGTACATCAAGAAATGGTTGGGTATTATTTTTTTTCATATTCCATTGTAAATTGCAATTTAGGGTGGAAACTATTAAAATAATTTAAAATGGTGTCTTCCTTGATGTCATTGGGAAGTGCTAAATATAAGTCATCAACAAACTTGTAAATGAAAGGAATTTTGAAAGGCAAACTAGTGATTACATTGTCTAAGAGATGGTTCATCTTTGATATTGACGGTCCTTATATTGTAAATATCCTTGATTGACAGTAATATCATACAATTCAAAGAATTCTTCCTTGTTTAATACTGTATGATCAGATATTAAAAGCCAATTTTCTATAATAATATTGTTTAATAGGTCTAGTGGGATGTTTGTAAAAAGAGATTTAACATCTAGAGAGCACAGTTTATGATTTAAGGGAATTGCTAGTTGTTTTATTTTATTATAAAAATGAAATGAATCTTTTAAGTTATATTTATCTGAGGATAGATTCTTAAGAATGCATGCAAGGAATTTGGCACATTCATAAGTAGGACTATTTATGAAACTTACCACCGGTCTTAGGGGTATGTTAGGTTTATGGTCTTTAACTAAGCCATACAATTTTGGAGGAGTACCGTTGTTTTTTGTTAATTTATATTTTGTCTTAAAATCTATTTTCTTTTCTTTAAAAAGTTTTTTAACCAGTGCGGTAATTTAAGCGAGGACACGGACAAATAACTTTCACTGCTAGAATCGAGTTTTCGGGCCGAGAGGAACGTCCTGCGACCGCAAGTGCCCGAGTCCACGGATAAAAACCTTGACGATACTCAAGAAGATCGTTTAGTTAAAAGCCAAGTGCTTTACAAAATAGCCATGGCCAGAAAGAGTTAGAAAGAGGAATCGGGTTGGTGTGACTTACCACCCCGTGGGCAAAGATTTGAATCCAGCCGGTGGTGATTTTCTGAGAATAATAAATAATCCCTGTTCGAGTGTGGTGTGGAGCGTTACTCTTGCACACCACTCAGTCGGTCAGATGTCACCTTAAATTGTGGTGCCGTTGGTGTCGGACCAACTTTTAGCCTTTCCTTTACAGAAACCTTACCCTGACCCCGTGCTTTTCTCCACCCTTCAATTTTCTCCACTCCGAAGGCGCAAATGATATCAGCTGTCGGTCGCCACCAAACAGTACAGCACACGTCAAACATGTACCACACTCTTGCCATATTTTTTTTAAAGAAACATGATTATTGAATTATGTTTTTATTAAATAATTCTATGAAAAATTCTACGCGATAAATTTGTTCTCGGAAAGTAATGGGAAGAGCCAAGATATTTCGCGCAAAATAGTGGCATTTTAAGAAATAATGAATAAAAATGAATGTTTATAAAATAAAAAAGGCCAATAATGGAAGTAAAGGGAACGATACTTATGAGCTTTGAATAAAATGTCGGAATTTATATAAGGTACGATAGGAGATAGAGGAAGTCATCAAACCAATTTTCAGAAAAATTAAAATTGAGGGTAGAGAACAGGCAATATAATATATTATTGCTTGAATAGAGAAACAGAACACCGCGATATGACGTCTTCTGATGTGTATAAAATTTGTCTTCCTTTTGGTCACTTTTTAAAAGCAGAGGAAGGATCTTTTGCATTATATTTAAGAAGTGCTACCTGCTATCTTGTAAACAGCAATTTCTGTTTTCATGACCACGAATATTAAGGCTTAGAACATTGACTTGTAATTATTATGAATAGTCTCATTGTTAGCACGGATTGAAAATCCACGTACCTCAATTTAGGTCAGCGATTTCCTCTAATTAAGATTACTCAGCAGAGAAAAGCATAAACATGAAATCGCTAAGCGTGGGACCTGGAATCATCAACTCGCCTCATATGGAAATAAATAAATAACTAAATTAAAGCGATCAAATTAATGAACTGGAGTTCCTTTGGCGAAATTAAGCGAAGGAATTTCAAACGATAATAAAAATCCTCGGAGCGTCCGATGATCGTTTGGGACGGTCGGAAGTTGTGACAAACGTGGCCGTATCATATGATGCCGGGAGCATAATATGGACCTCCACGTGCGCAACGGGACGCGACGTGGAATGCAGCGGCAAAAGAATGAATCGCAATCAATGAATGAGCGGGAGGGGAAATTCGCCGGCATGGGGAGGAAGATTGCGGCGCATGAACAAAAGGTCAAAAGGTGAACAAGTCGAGGGCGGGCGGAGGACGGCTACCTCATGGACCATGCGTCGTCGTAAGAACAAATTGGGAGATAGAGGAAGCCGTCATTGCAAAAGGTGAACTCAGCGCATGAATAATAATATCGCGAGTTTGCTGGCCCCCAAATTTTTACCATTGCTTCAATTACATTCATGCACTTACCTGCAAAGCGCTTCAATAGGCGAGTGATGTGAGGTGTTAGGTCACTAAATTCTTAACTGGCCTCGAAGACTTTTCTAAATTTCAAGGGGAGCATGGTGGCCTAGTGAGTAGAGTGCTTGGAGGCTGACAGAGGGGTCCTACGTTCAAATCCAGGGTGAAGCCTTCGGACCACCCCCAAAAAAATACTGGAAGTGCGAGGTGAACCAGGGAAGGAACTGTCCCTCCTAGCCTTAATGTGTGATAGTCGCACGCCTGATGATAAGTTCTACCCTTACCTATCCAAACCAACCTTCGGATTGAATCATGGAGTGAGTGAGAAATATGCGAGGGAAAATTGGATGAGTTTGGAATAGGTGAAAGGGAGAAGCGAGTTCTGAAGGAGATGAAAATTATAGTATATTACAATATAATTATTAAATAATTCATAGTAAAAATCAAAATAAGGAGAAAACTATCGAATATTTCTTCTAAAATTTACTTAAATCGCTAATTTCCACATTCGTATGGATTTTGAGTGCAGTTAAATTTAAAATTCGAACCAACTATAATTTCATAAATATTCTGAAAATATTTCTTCCCCTTAACGTATTACATGACCAAAACTACCCTATATTAAACTTATTCTAAAGGTATCGCCAGCAAAAATATCCTAAGGCAAACGGCCTCTAGGTCGGTGACATTCCCCCACTTTTAGCAATGTCCCATTAACCTGGCTCTCAAAACTTCCCCCGCAATCGAGATATTCCGATGGCCTCCTGGGAAGTGGCATCCGGGGGCAGAGTAGAGCTTGGCAAGGGGAATGGGATGGAGAGAGATGAACTACCGGGGGACCAAAAAAATAATTGACCGGAGACGGAGGTGGCGGCTTCAATGTTGATGGCGATGACGATGAAGGCTGAGAGGGGGGTAGAGAAGGGGAGGGAATCCGGTGGGGTCGTAAAGGAAGCTGTGGGAACTAGAATTGGAGGATCGACAGGATACGCACTCTCTCGCCAGTAAGCGATGATGTAGTCCATCTCGATTTACCTTTTCATAACTCATTAATATTGACCAAAAAACATTTAAATGTATCCCTATTTACTGAGAAAAAGATAAAATCGTGATAAAGTGGCATCGTTCTTTTCAAGATTTATTTTGAGAAATAAATAGAATAAAATAAAATCTTTTCGTAACCCTACATGATTCAATACAATATACAACCCCCCCAAAAATGTCACGAAATAGCTGTGAAGTTTTGTTCTTTATTTTTGTACGCATTTAATATCCATTGTTTCAATAATGAATAAAATAGCTATTGGATGGAATCATGCAGCTTGTGGATTTTTTCGCTGACACTTCGAGGGCATTAGTAATAGCCTTGAAATATGCGCTCATACGGGAGAATGATAAACTAGGGAGTAGAGAATTATGCGGCCGTACGCGGGGTCCCGATTTCAAATCCATAGTGAAGCCTTTGCTCATCCCGACACAAACATTCTAGCTGAATGAGCCGGCACAGGAAAGAGACTAGCCTCAAACCTTGAATGTGTGAATCAGATTAGATTTCGACGAGTTTACTTTACGGAAATTCATTATGATAAGATACAAACAGCCGTAGTAATGTCTCCATTCTTACGGTCGAGGTTAAACCACAACCGACACAGTGGCACCGGAAGAATACAGACATTGGAACCTCGACACCGCGGAAACCTACGTAGTCACAGCCGTAGTAATTTTCTGCACTTATTAATTTACTCATTATTTTATTTAATGAATATTTAAATATTTAATGAAAAATGATGGAAAATTACTACAGCTTTTTCTATCATATTGAATGTGCGACCTTCACTTACTTGTGTGGCTTATTCTGAGGTGATTTCTAACCTCGTCTGTCCATACCAACCTACGGATTGAATCATTGATATTCCATGATGTAAAATTATGACAGAAGCATAGAATTTTCACAAAAAGACAGGGGGGAATGATTGCTGCGATTACTCATCGAGCGTTACTCTTTCAGCCGAAGTAATGTGCACCTGGAGAAGGTGAGAGTACGATAGGAAGGGAGTTGCTGTGAAATGCGATGGATGGGGTTGGAAGGGGATGGGGCGGGCACAAGTGGGAACCAGACAATGGAGTGGAGAATGGATGGCGTCCTGCCACGCGGGAGAGAAGCATGTCCTTCGAACGGAAAGTGATTGCCATCCCACAGAAGCCCTTACGGAAACGCACCGAACTGTATGAACATCAAAAAATGACTGTTATCAAGCGACTCTGCACCATTACTCAAGCGGAAATACGAACGATCTTCCCTAGAATTTGTAATCAGAACCGAGGGCCCTGTCCTATGTTTTCCAAAGAAAACAGCTGGTAAAGAAGTCGTATTGATAGAACACTATAAAAATTTCACCAGAGAAAACTGCCTCCAACTTATTTCGGAAAATAATGCTACGCAAAATTGAATGCGATGAAATGGATTGAGCTATGCTTCGATAAAAATGAATAGCAAAATTCCACTATCGAGCACCCATTCCGATATAGTTAATGGCTGATTATGGCTCGGAATAATTTTTAATATTCACCTTGCACGAGATGAGTGATGGAATGACTTCAAAGTTTGCTATCTTTATTAAAAATACTTGTATTATTTTGATGGCCGAACCAAAACATTGTTAAGATGAAACTAAATATAACACTGGCACCTCAAAACGTGCTTTGGACTCTTATCTTGATACCAAATCCCTCGCTACTTCCTCTCCTTAAAATTTTCACTCCCTATACTCAAATTCGTAATGCTGACACCAGGTCTCTCTCCAAATTTCTTCTCCCCAAGTTCATACCCTTGAAACGTCCCTCCCACCAATCCTCCGGCAAGCAAACGATATCATGTGATTTAAGATTTTGATCTTTTCCGCGTACAAATAGGGACCATAACACCTGCGATAATGTAGCTCCAGGAAAGCTTGACTCTGAATAGACTCTACACGTATAGTTGATATGTTACTTTAAGTTCCAATACTAGCCATCTGCATGAATTTATTGGCATTTTATAACAAATGCACGAATCAGTTACCACGTTTACTTTTCGTCTTCTATTACTAATTAATAGTTTTATTTGCATGCCAGCTTGTTCGTGTCCTCAGAACTCTCCTAGTTTCTGGCCTGACCGCATATTGCTGTCCGGTGTACTTGGCCTGTGTCCTGCTGGCGAAGATGCACGCTATACGCCCGTCTTGTTTAGCTTTAAACCATCCATCTCTGATCTTTACATAAAAATAAAAAAGGAATCGAGAGAAAACCGCATCCATTTATGACATTATAGCATTCAAACTAGATATTAGAATAGAACGAAACTGGCTAAACTAAAGCAACTCGTACATTGCGCTGCATAAGAGTGCTGCGTATACATTATATATTGCTTTAAATCACGGATATAAACTAAATAAACCTACTGGATAAAAATAATGCACTCCTCAAGCACCAAGACAGTGCTTGAATTTTCGGCAAAATCAAGTACTGTCTTGGGCCATTTTCCATCGCCTTTAATGAATGCATTATTTGTTATTGTTATACAGTTTGTTTGTTGATAATAGTGTCCGTTTCCCTACTTAAAGCGCACGATTTAAGTGCATTCTCCGCAGTAGTATATGGAATGCATTCAAAGAAAGAAACCTTTCAGTGCACTTATTGCAGTGCCCAGCGATTGCATAATAAGAGTCATTCGTAGCAATATTTATTAATTTTAGTTTCTGGTGATTATTTTCCATTGCCATTATATCTGTTTTTCACATATAAAAGTGAATAAGACCATATTGCGTCCACACGCTTGCCGCGTCGCCGTACTCTCCGCCGCCGCCGGCCAGATCCGGAGTCGAAAAAACGATTTAAAATTCGGGGTTGCAAGTTGGTGCAAGGTTTAACTTTAGATGCACAATATAGAAACTTCAAAGTATCAGTCACTTGGCGGAAGTCCGGGGTAATGTATACTTTTTCTCTACGTTTATGTAAAAAGGGCTAAAAACAGGCTCCATCATTTTGTTATATGTCTCATCTACATCTAAATTACCCTGCGAGCCATCTCTAGGGTGTTTGGCAGGGGGTGATCAATCACCAGCATGCAGCATGCATTTGGACTCCCACATGCACACCACACCGTCCAAGATATGTCTATGGTCATTGATGAAACAAACTCTTTAAAAACCCTTCCAATTAAATAAAAAGCAGTGTCAATTAAGACGGTATGACAGTTTTGTCGATAAAACTATTCATGAAACCAGTGAAGGACGATAAAGCTGGCAATTTTCCGAAAAAATCGAGGGTGGTCGTTTTTCGCTAAATTTGTTCAACTTTGACCTCACATATATCGTTAACGTGAAGCACAGGAGAGAAATAATCTGGAGAGTTATGCACACTTTATTTGGGAATATGTATGCGAATTTTCACCTTCCTAGCTCAAAAAAATCGATTTTGAGGATTTGGCCAGCTTTTTTCGATTCTAGCCCATTGTGCGACGTTTCCCTTTGGAAAGAGAACGCAATCCCGCTGTCCGGTCAACCAGAGTGGCCCTAGCCGCGATGACCCGCGAGTCGCTAAAGCGGAGCCAGCCAAGAGGGCAAGAACGAGCCCCCGTCACGTGTGGGGCAATGAACGTCGTGGACATTAACCAAAAGACAGAGGGGCGGGAGGGATAAAATAGAGAGAGAACCGGGGCAAGTGGGAAGAATTGAACTTGAAAGTTCGGAACAGTGAACGCGGTCAACGGATATCTGTGCCGCTCCAATTTCATGATCGCGGAGATGATTTAATGTCGATGGGAGAGGGGAGGGGTTCTGTGGTGTAGCGGATGCCGAGTCTAGGCGAGTGACTAAGGTGAGTGATACATTAATTGCGTAAAGCCTTAATCCAAACGTTCTGAGCGCTGGTTGTAAGCCTCATCAAAGACGTGAACATCGTCCCTGTTGTACTTCTGCATTGAATGTATCATCATCTCTATCTGAGGAAGCGACCAAGTAGATGCGAGAGTGATGATATCAAACTGCTTTATGACCTTTTCTTACCAAAGAGAACAGGGTACTTCCTAAAGTCCCTTACTGCAAAAAATTAAATAGTTAATTCGGCAAACGAATGTATTTTTACGAAAACACGAAAAAATTTTCATGAATATGAAAAGTTACAAATAAACAGCTCAGATATACAAAGATACAAAAATAGTTGAGTCATCAATGTTAAGAATATTTTACGTCTAACAGCACTACCCCTAAGCTGAATTTTGATTCTATAGACGGTCTTAACAAACTATGAATTGAAAGAAAGGGCTAATACTAACCTTAAGTTTGACGCGATTAGTTTTTCATTAATTGAAGAAAAAATGGTCACACATATGCAAATACTTCAGGGATTATTGAGAAATAAATGGTAATATTTGGAATTTACCAACGAAACCTAACAGTAAGCAAATTAGTGATTCTATGGGGTTGCCATTAAGTATGACTGACGGGACCTTAGAAGGAAAAGTTACGGGAAAACTTTCTTCAACTTGTGCGCAGGGGAACGTACAAAATTATTTTTATGACAGATTAACAAAATGATCAAGATCACGACAATGCAGTGTTGAAAATTACTTGGAATCAGCCACATGTATTCCTTGACACAAGGAATAAGAGGAATGCAGTAAGATGGATTGCAAATGTGTCGAGGAAAAGTCTCAGAAGAAATTATTTATCAAGTTGGAAAGATGTGCCCAATGAAAATGTAGCGAAGTACAGGATATAAATTTTTTGGGCGTACAAAGGGCGTATAAATTTTTTGGGCGTATTTACATGGGTTAAGAGATCATTTAAAAGATATAAAAAATTGCTCATACATTGCCTTCCGGAAAAATGTCAAGATATACATCGAGTCGTGGTATACGATTCGTGTTAGATAGAATCGGTATATTTATATTTACATGCAAAAAATTGGTTTGAAATGCAAAGCACCCGTTCAAAGCTATATTATCCATTAATATCACTCCCTCGAATCTTTAGATACTGAAAGCCACCCACATTTACTCAGGCAAGAAAAAATACTAATTCATCCTCCACGCATTATTGCTCCTGATTACAATTTAGCGTCCAATTGAACACACTATCCTCTCGAGTGCTATTAGACATTTTATTGCTAGCCATCCAAATCACCCTCATCATTTCTATTGCTGCTATAGCGTCATTGCAGAGAAAAATATAAACGCTCCACCTTCGAAAGCTCTGAGGATATGCAGACAAAAAATAAGTACCTATCCTGAACATTGTTAGCAGCGAACAAACATTCGAATGAGGAATTTATGAGAGCAGTTATTCTTTCTTTTATAACGGTTACTTCTTAGCGATATACCGGGTAATTCATACGTTACCATAATAAAAGTGGTCCTCCATGATAGACTGAAGAAAGGTGTTTCCTTACCTGGAAAGAAGAATATGAAAAGTTACAAACAAATACCATTAAATCTTTTTCAAATTCTTTAAGAGTAAAATTAGATCATTGTTAATATATTTGATCTAGATTCATCGCGATCATTATACATCTGAGTGCCTAATTTCAACCAGCCATACAGACAAATTCTTTCGAAGAAAAATTTCCTCAGCCCTTCGCTTTTGACTGCAATTGTCTCATAAAGGAAAATATGCGGCATGCGTGCTAAACTTTTTGCATGAAAACATTTTTTGAATGAAATTACTCTGTAAAACTCTGTACAAGAGCCCTGGGTCAGGGGAAGAGAGGCCGTATAGTGGCTTCACCAGGACCGGGTAAAATAAAAAACAAGTCAAGTCAAGGTTGGCAATGGATTAATTTAAAAAACGCATGAATATATTAATAAAACGAGTGAATATAGACGTTCAATATTATTCACTAAATGCATTAGAAGCTAAAAATGAATGGTATTCAATTTGGAAGCGAGACAAAACATTTCCATCGGATTAGTGGGAAGAATTTCTCCATGTTCCCTTTGCTACCTGCTAACCAGAAGGAAAAATGGGTACAAATAATATTCCTTTGGGCGACGTGACACTCTCCCGATTCCCCCTCTACTCCGATAACAATCCTCAGTAAAACTCTTCTCCCCTCTTAACGAGGACTGCCCCTCTCAAAAATGTTGAGCATGAGTCAATGGTTGACAAAAGATCACTTTATAACGCAATTCTCGCGGGGCAAATAAACCAAAAAAACGCCCTCTCGCGAAAGCGGCTTCGATTAAGGGAACGTTTTGTCTCCCCTCAAGATCGTCTCCGAGGCATGATCACTTGAAAGATAATACAACCGGGTGTACCAGAAGGGGTTTCTGGCGAGTGACGGAGAGTGAGAATTGAAAAAAAACACAGTCGAGCAGAAAGAATTTAGACCGGAAGCGTTTAGAAAATATCCACCTACGATTATCTAGCATTGTGCTGGAGAAGAAATCTATTGTAAGGCTTCCGATAATAACCGACCTTTCTATCACACTGGTGCAATCTGATTTACTTTGCATAAAATAGGTACAAAGTAAGACAAGTCATGCTGTTATAAAATCTTTGGTAATATTGAATTTAAAAAAACATTGTGTTACGGTTTATGAAAGAGGACCTAAGTACCAAATGTAAAAATACGCCATCTAATGATTTTGTCTCTTACCACATTTAAAAATATGAAAATGCGGAAATTTAGATAAAAAGTACGTCATAAAATTACTCGTTCCGTAGAAAATTTGTCAGACTGTATGCGCACACTGCAGAGTACGAGTCTTGTCGGCATTATTTAATTCCAAGATAAATTTATGAAAAAGACAAAGGTAACATATATACGCAAAAAGAAACATAGTTAAATTTCTAAAGAATTCAATGTGCTCAATCATAAAATTAGAAATACTTTAGCTAAACTTGTGATGGTGATGAAATGGCTACATGATGAATTTACCTGAATTTAGAAGTTAAACCCTGGAGTATGGGCGCTCCTGACGAGCTGCCCTAGGCGCAACGGGCGATCGGGAACTGTCTGGCGGGAGGGAAGTCTTCAATCTTACGGAGGATTCATACGCAGCGGTCACATAGATATGGTTTATCCCGTTCTTGACGTCTTCGAGAGCTTGAATTTCACCAAACACAAAGAGGTGTCACAGGAATACGGCTGAATCACAAAGCGGCCACGCCTAGGTTCAGAGAGGCGAGGGACAGACACAACAGGATAAGGCCGACATCAAGTACCTTATTAATCCGTCGCCGACATCAAACAAAGCTGACAGCAAAAACTGCCCGTGTTTACCCCAACGATATCGAAATGGGACAAAAGATCTATTTTTTCTTATCTCACTTCCACGAAGAAAAATGTCTGATAGGAAGTTCGCAAACCACTAGTTTCCTATCTCTTCCCGTCGTTTAGACTGCAATCTTCCATCAGTGGGTCTAGGAGGAAAATCACAGTTAACCCCTTAACTGGGGAGAGCGACTATAGTCACAAGCGGACTGCGCTCCCCGTGCGGGGAGCGCGACTATAGTCGCGCGTGCCGTCGCGTCGCAATGTTATGCGGAGAAGTCGTGAATATTCATTCTTTCTGCATCATTGCATATTTTTTGCTTTGTCAGAGGCTCTATACCAATATATTTTAAGTACATTGCCATTATTGTGCGATAGCTTTTCTATAAATTTTTTTTCGAAAACGGCATCTCCAAAAATCGGTGGATTTGCTCCCCACCAGGTGAAAGATTAGAAAATTTCTGCCCGCAACCAAGGGGCTAATGACAGCACGAGAACACCACTCCGATACTCCGTCCGCTCAGGCTAGTGGGGGGTCCTTGTCACTGAATCACACAACAGCACTCGAAACACATCGTAGTGGTGCTCTCCTCCCAATCGGCACAGTAGCCGGCAACACTTCCGTGCCCGACACGGGGACTGAACGAAAAAAAAAGAACCACGCCGCGAGAACAAAAACATCAACAACACCACGGCACGTGACGTTCGTGAAGCCTCCGCGGACGTCGCATGCTTGTTCTTACTCGCGGCCGCCGGCACAGACTGATGCGATTATAGTGGGACAGCGAAGCCGTCCCCATGGGATAGATTCTCATCTTCCCTCCGCAGTCAAAGCCTTCTCCTCCGAGAACCTATCGTCCGCCCTCCCCTCCCGCGCTTATCCACCCCCCTCCACCGCCCTTCCCTCCGAGTGCTCCGCCTACCTCCCTATATCTGCACCTGCGTAACCACGCGGCGAAAAACCCACCCCTCCCCGCCCTTAGCCCCCCCCCCCCAACCCTCACGTGCTTCCCCGTCCTCTCAACGGCCCAACTCGTTCCCGCCCCCCGCGCTGCCCGCCCTATACCACCACACTACCACCCGTGAGGAGGAAAGCACCCTCATCCCCTCCGGTCCCCACCGCTGGCCTTTACCCTTGTTGTATAGGCAAGAAAAAGTACCGGTATTTTTGTGATGAGTTTTAAAAAACAATAATAGTACCACAGAATACTCTGTGATAGTACTGTCCCGATAGTACCGGCGAAAAAATACCGGTATACCGTTACTTTCATAATTGATAAAATATGTAAATAAGTTGAGATTTAACGTTTGATTTACCCTAATTGTTCGGGATTTCGGTAAATTAGCGTAACGTAGAGAAAGAATACACCGAAAAAAATCCTTACCTGGGTTTTTTACGAAAATTTGTCGGAAAAATACATGGAGGCTAGATCTCTAATAGAGAGAAGGGTGATAGCGATGAAGTTTTTAATGGTGATGATTTTGGTGCATACCATTAAATTTGGTGTTTTCCTTGCGTACATGAAGTGTGACGTTCTCTCGGGAACTCTATCAGATGACTTGTTTTCCTACAGCCACCGGTTTTTTTCGGACTCGAGACCAACATTAGAAACGTCTTCTGCCGAGAACTTATGTTGAAAAGTCTTCTCATTCACAGAGCTTACGTTTGCAGCCTGAGATTACCTAGAAAAAGCTCCTCTAATGTTAAGACATTTAATTTTATGACTTTACACGACAAGAATCGGTGTTAGTTATGGCTAAAATACTGCGATCGAATAAAATTTGACGTGCAGGTCGCTGTTCCATTTATGTCAAGGAAGAAATACATGTGTGGACTTCCATAACTTTGACTTTTCTTGCCTTATTTGAGTAAATAAATATCGTCTATATCAATAATTATAATATTAGTGTCGAACTCAGTTTTTGTAGAAGTACCGTTAAATTATAAGAAAACAAGAAATAAACTAAGGAAGAAGTGTTAATAATTAAGAGGCAAAATTAATTTGCCCTTCTTTTGGTGGTTCACTTGACTGGTTGTATGTACAAAAACGAGAAACGGATGTACATTGCTAATATATTAAAAAAGTTGATAACCAGTGTAAACAAGCTTAAGCTTGACAGAAATGCCTATATCATTAGAACATCGCTATTCTTCAGTCTCTTCTTACGTTGACCAACTGTATTACTGCTTACATTATCAGTTAAAATTAAAATAAATAGATGGTATTATTTTTAGTACGCTTAAATACAAGCTTGATATATTATCAACATTCAATTGTTTAAGTAGCTGGGTAGGTAGTTGATTGATAACACAAAAGTTGGCAGCGCCGTCGAAGTACCGCTATTTCTAGTACCGGTACCCTGGAGGTACCGCTAAAAAAATACTGGCCGGTACTACCGAAGTAGAAAAAAAAATAGTACTCGGTACTACCGAATACCGGTATTTTTTGCCCATGCCTATTGTTGAAGCCGTTTGCTTATACCATAGATCTTCTGGGGAGGGCGTTAGCTACCCATCCCACGGTAGAAAAGTGAAGCCGAAGGGGCGTGGCACTTTAGCCCATCTGCCATATTCCTGTGTAGCAGAAATACAAGGCTCCTTAGGGGAAATTCGTCAAAGGAAACTCAATATTTTCCCTACTGACAGCCGGAAAAAGCCCTTCCCACCGATGAGCGAAGATTATTCGTTGAATATAAAACCGGAAAAAAATGTATATTTTGGATGAAATATACGATTCAACCACGGTGCGGCAAATTAAAAATATGACGCACAAAAAGTCACTTTGCCACAGTTGCAACTAATTATCGGCTGTAGGCTGAAAAATAACTAATGAGTTCATGTGAAACACAAAGTATATAAAATTTGATATTCACAGCAGAATTTGTTAAACCAAATTCAATTATGAAAGTAAATAAAAAAGAATAAATGGACTAGAGAAGAATTAGAGGATACTGAATGCTACGATAATAATTACGTTTAATTGCTATTGCGTTCATCACAGATTTTATTTGGCTAATTATCCGTCAAAAATATACATGATCGTGATTCAAGGAGATATGGTTTAGCAAGACATAATAACAACAATAACATCGGGAACCATGCATACCATTACTTATCAACGCTCTACAAAAAAAAAGTATTGACGAGAAAATTGTAGTAGAAAATTGTAGAAGTCAAGCTTCGATTCTTATCACCAGGCATTTTTACGGATATGTAACTTCAATATCTAAAAGTTACTTAGTGTAAATCATTTCCGAAACTACTGCTAATAACCTCATGGCCATTAAATCGAAAGGGCTTCCTCATCAAAGGAAAAATTTGAGCTTTAGGAAAGTAAAATATCAGCTAGGAGACAAGATCGAAAGAGATTTCGCATACAATGCCGAGTAAACTGCCATGAAAACAACACTATCTTAAGAAATTGAGGATGGGTCTGGTGAATTTCAACTGCTGACAAATCAGAAAATATTGTCCTTCCCCAAAATCAGACGAACATGCACCGTGGGTAACAGCTGTATTAAATAGTAGTATAGTTTGATAGTATACGGGGCTATCGTACCGTATACTATCAAACTATACTACTATATGCTGTTAGAAATAATAGTTGAATTAATATATTTTCCCCCACCCCATTTCGGATTCCCTATAGTTTCCCTCACTCTTATTACTGCCGCTTTGGAGCTCCTGCCTTCAGCCTTCTCAAGCCTTCGGGGCTTGCTCGTGACTCCTCATACCTTAATTTTAGTAGAAAATTTCTTATCGCGACTGCCAACACATATTATTGACAATCCATTCGGCAAAGGGTCCGGTGAAGTACTTCAAGCAATTATCACATGGGAAAGCATTGATCCGCAATGTTCCCCGCATTGACGCAATTTCCGTGGTTGTGAAAAGGAACCCCCGGCTATTCACATAAAGAAAAACGAACAAGTATATTCTCAGGAATGGTTCAGAGCAGGGGTCTCCAATTCACTTCAAGGGTCTACAATTTAGGGGCTTCAGCATTATCGAGGGATATGAACACAAACTTCACATTTTGCAATTTTTGGCAAAAATAAAGTGAGGTGAGAAAGACAAATCGATTTTTAGGCATGCTTTTTATGGTGATACCGTGATTTAAGCTAAATATTTTGATGAGAGAATTGAACTGACCTAATTCGTTGAGAAAAGTGGAGATGGTGGTAAAAAGGACCAACGGGAACCTCAAAAGAGGACCACAAAGAATTGCTCTTTATGGTCCTCTTGAGGTTCCCTGAAGCTCTACGATTGACCGGGAGTATTCGAGGCAGGAGATCACTCTTGTTCGGCAAACTCCATACCTTTCATTTCTCTCCTTTAACTGTCCCTCCGAGAGGTCCACTACCTTCGCAGTCCGGAAGCCCTCAGCGTCAGTCAAGATCCCGAGTCTGAGTCGCCCCTGGTAGAGCCGTCCACGAGAGGTCACGACAATATGCTATTAAAAATACATAATTTATGGAAAGTTATAAATAATTTCGGCAACTATCGGACCAAAGAAATAATGCTTCAATTTTCTAATTTTCACGAGAATCACTACTTTTACCCTCATAGCGCTGCCTAAATTGGTGTACCACAGATCTACTATTTATTAGTATTGATACTGGGCATAAATTGGAACTTTTAAGATACATATGCTTTCAGTATGACTTAGTATAAAATATTTTTTTTAATAATGAAAACTTCAAAAATAAAAAAACTTCAAAAATAAAAAAAACTGCAAGTCTCTTAGCAGACGCTGGGAGTGCTAGCCGGTGAAAATAAATTCATCCCCGATGAAAGTTATTGACCGCTACAGCTATATTATTACATAGATGACGATTTTGAATATTACCTGAAATTACTTAAAAGGAGATAGCTAAATGTTTATTTGACTTTCTTTGATAATCCTTCAGGGTTTCATCAAAGTCATAGGGGGCTACATATTAACATGTATAAAAAATAATTTTGCTCTTTTTGAATTTTTGAGCATGTTGCACAGATATACACAAAAATTCAATTGAAATAACTGATTTTTCGTCTGAAACCGCGCCTAAATTCAATTTTCAAGATAGATTTATGCTATGCCACGTAATGTTATGTGCCCATTCATAAGATTTCTTGCCCTGGCTCTCACTGATTTTTAAGCAGGATATTCAAATAATTGATGATATTTCATAAATTACAGGCAGTACAAAACTGCTTAGTGACGGAATCTCTGATCGATTTGGTTGTTAGCAAAATATTTTATTTTGGCATCGTCAAAAACTTTCTTCACATCTCAAATTTAATTTTATATCTCACTTGCGGAAAGCCATAGTGCACTTGAACTGCCTGATATAGCTAGATACACGACTGATATACCAAATTACCATAGGTGGCTACCACTCATTCGGGAATATAGATATTCATTTTGCTAGAATTGACCACGTATTCGGGAAAACAGAACAGTTGATCATCGGCATAGGAAGTAGAAAAGCGCCACTACTCAGAAAGAGAAAGAGGTAGTCTGTACACAAATGGAACGAGACTCCAAGGCGGGCTCACAAGGATGCACTCCTGGGGCAAGCGCTAGCTTTTCACCTCTACACCGCAGAAGGGGGAGGAGGACAAGGAAGGAGAAAGGAAGGAGGCGGCGCCGCGATAGGAACCCGATGACACCTCCAGGGAAAGGATAGGGAAGGAAGAGATGGGATCCCGCACCGTCGCAATGGCGGGCGGGTCCTAACCATAGAGGTTCCTCCTCTATGGTCCTAACATCCTAGCGAAACCAGAAAAAAGCCATTGCTGTACCAGCGATTTTAGTCTGTACAATTGAAGAGAGTGAGAGATAAAATATCGGGTTTAAAGCTAGTGTTGGTAAGAAAAGACTCTTAAAACTGGATATAAACTGATAATTCCCCAGTGTAAGTACACATAAAGGAGATAAGCGGAGCGAAATATTTGGAAAAGTGAAAAAAAGTCGAGAAAAATAAACAGTGCACCTTAATGCATATGAACACCTCAGCTTTGCCAATCATTTCCCGATCACACGTGTGGATTAAAATATAGACGTGCCAATCGCTCAGAAAGAAAGAAAAAACATCCGAACTTTCCTGCCATTGTGTTGGATATCCCTTCTCTTTACGTGAAGTGGAACGAGAATCAGAAAGTTGAGCAGAAGAAGCAGGATGGAGCGAAATATAAGAATTGATAAGTGGAAAGGAGTAGGTGCATTATCCTGACCCATGTAAGGTCATCCCACGCCCCAGGGAATAACGACAAAATTATGCTAATACATAATGCTTTATTATACTGGTATACAAACGGCTTTGTTAATGAAACTTAGTATTTCACCTTAAAATCGGTTAATTTCTTCTTTTAAGTAAGAAAGTTATTCATTTTTCTTACAAATAGGCAGGAAAAACCCTCTAACATATAAATGCAGGCAAATTTTCACTCGGTCATTTAATAAGACAAAAAAAACCAAACATGGTTAACAAATGAGCTTAAAGTATAGATAAATAAACAAAATTTATGTAACAGAACATTTAAACCTGCAAAAAGGATAAATATGCATAAAAAACATGTTCAATGCTAGGGCGCTATCCTGATATCAGTCCCGTGGAGAGCGCAAGTAAAAGCAACTCTCGACACTATTATTATTAGAGTATTCTACCGATTAATGTAGGTTTGCATGGAGTACTAAAGAAGTGATCTGGGAGCCTTTACAGCACAGAGCCAACTGAATCCATCCTTAAATTAATAATAAACGTTGTATCACTAAATAGGACATTAATAAAGGACTTAAATGTATCCGTTGAAGAACCTTTCATGATGAAATACTTAGGCGCAATCGAGATATAGGAGAATCGTGATAGGGGACTGCAGCGTATATGTCACTGGGTCATTTACGGTTTAACCTATGCGACATATCCACAACTAGAATTTTTAAATAAAAGACGATAGAGCAAAATTATGGTGACGTATCATTCCTAAAACCCAGAAATAAACATAACAAAAACGACGGTAATTCAAAAACTAAGGCGCTATCATCATTACGTGACCAAAGTAAGCGCATATTAGACCACAATTAGAACAAAACATCTAAAAATGAGTATAGAATTCCATTTAAAATTTTCCACAAACTTATTAATAATGAAGAAAAGGACCGCAATTTTTTAAATTAGATTTAACTCATGCGCGACACGGAAGAAAAAGAATTTAAAGACAATAAAATCAAAGTAAAGTTTTAAATGTGTCATTATCAAAATACTCTATTAGAATTTCACAACGAAACTAATCTACATTACGAGGTAACACATCAAAGATTACGTACACCCATAGCCCATACCGATTTACATTACATAGGGATACCACGAGTCGACAAATACTAGGTCACCCACCCCAAACCACCCCGACGGAAGGTAAGTGACATGAATGGGAAAATATTTTTTCCGAAGACTGTGCCGGGTCTTCAGCTGGATAACACCTTGATTGTAGAAAAACATGTTCAACCAAGGGATGAAAGAGTAAAAACGTCATCTATTTACTATTTCTATTTGTAACCAAGGCCTGGGATGGCCCGACCCACAACCTGCGGAAACCAACTGCATTCCGGAAAAGTGAATTTTTTTTAAATTCTTTATTTTCGCTATTGATTAAAAGAAATTTTCTACAGTCATAAAAGAAATAAACACTTTAAAATTTAACTGAAACATATACGAACCAACCGGGAAATAACTGACCCTCAAAAAAATCGAAGTGAATATTTAAATTTGTCATGTTCAAAGCACTCTTTGTGAATTTCACATCGAAACTCATTTACAATACGAGGTAAGATATCAAACATTATGTAACACCCGTAGCCCATACCGCTTTACATTACATAGGGATACCACGAGCCGTCAAATACTAGGTCGCCCTCCCCAAATCACCCGCACGGCAGGGAAGTGACATGAATAGGGTAGTTTCCTTCATCGGAGAAAACGAAAGGCATTGATTGCGATTCGTTACCCACCATTAGTGTATTCGTAATATACAAATTATTTGGTTTTACAAATACCTGTTTAGACGACTGGCAAGGGTCAAATTTTATCCTCATTTGAAAAAGGCCAGATTGGCGCCCATACGATGCCACTCCACGTGACGCCACAAGGACCTAGTTTCTACACGAGAGGATAGAGTTATACATCGTCTGAGGTTACCAATGCATGCATGAGGCACAGAGCTCAGGGAAACAAGTCTTAATAATCACTTATTAAAACTGGCTAAGGTTGGAAAGTTTTCTTCGTTTGATAAGGTATTAATAATCCTTTTTTAAGCCAAGCGCTACCAGCTAGCATGGTACTCAGATACCCGCTAGCATTCTGCGTCGTATCTGCGCTCAGAGCCTCGCCCATGGTCACCTCACAAGGCGGGAGGGGGAACCAGAAATGCGTCACACGGACTTTTTCCCATCAGTCTTACTTACGCGTCGCGTTTTCGCGCGCTTGAAAATTTTCACTTTTCATTTAATCGCGAAAAATAGATATCGTCATTTAAAAATCTAAAAGCGTGAAATACGTACCCCAGGAGTAATAATCTTTCGATTCAGGCAATAAAAAATAATAGGAAACCACCCTATTTGAAAATATTTTTTCCCGAAGACTGAGCCCGACTTACAGCTGTGATAACGCATTATTTAGGAAGAAAACATGTTCAACCGAGGGATGAAAATAAAAAACGACAATGTAAGTGCATAAGAAGAATGATATAGTTGTATATGAACATAAGTACGATTATGATATCTTCGGTTATGTATCATTAAGTTGAAAGTTCGAATATCACAAGGGGAATATCAATGTGAAAACATACCATGTTATGAAGGTAGGGTACATACCATTACTTTAATCACACCACTTCGCTTATAGGACATTTTGAGCTGTTCCTATATCCATGGAAATTGTTGTACACATATTATTATATTGAATTGAATGGAGTACTTTAGTGCTTTTTATTTTTAATGAGCGTTGGGAACTTTCATTGCAACGGATTTTGATGAACGCTCTTTACTCTTATTCTCAGAACGTGGGAATGCGAATTCCTTCATGTATTGGGAAATATTTTTGCGACTCCCCCCTCCACATCAATACTGTTGTTACAGTTTGGGATAAACCGCTGATGGCGTTTTAATCTTCTAAGAAATGCAGAATGAAGAATACGAGAGGGCGTTTTTGTTTACTGCCCCCATGGGACGTCGTCTACCATTTTCCGAGAATGCAAATAAATGGAAAGTGTACCCATTTGGGGGGTAAGGGGTGTGCATGGCTATAGGGGCGGGTCTTTTTTGTAAGCAGAGAAGCGCCCCTGGTGTTGACCCTTCCTTCGTTCGGGTGAAGGTCTCTGACGGTCGCAGTGCGGTTGGGCGATGGGTTGGGAACTGAGTGAAAGGGATCGTGATCGGGGAAGCCCACGCCACTGGACGTCTGGGAAATTCCTAGTTTTCCATTCTTCAACCCTTGGGAACCTCTGGGGCCCAATAGCCTACAATTTAAAAATGCAATTCTCATATTTTGGAGGGCTTGTCGGTTTATAAATTATTATATGTCCCACCACACACGTCCTCGCCACATGCACACCGCAAGTGTCACGGAAATGTTAGGTCTCATGAAAAAATATGATCATATGGAATAGCGAAAAGTGTATATTCATGCATCTGCATGTACATAATACCCTGCGAGCCACTTCCAGGGTGTTTGGCAGGGGGTGATCAATCACCAGCATGCAATTGGACTCCAACATGCACACCACACGGTCCACAAAACGTCACGCATACTAACAAATTATACTACTATACGCTGTTAGAAATAATAATGAAATTAAGAAACATGCATTAAGTTTTACATAGCTTAGTTGGCTACACCACAAGTCATGCAATCCATTTATGAGTTCTATTGCTGCCGTTATAATCTCTTATCGATCGGGGAAAAATTGACATTCTGAATCTGTCTGTTCTACAATCTATCTCTCTTATTTTATTTATAGGATGAGATCTTCCGTAGTATGTTGGCGTCCGTAAGATATAGTCAACTTCATCAGAAAAGATACTGCTTTTGAATTTAGCTAAAAGGTTTAGTCTATTTTTCGATGTAAGGTCCGACAGAGATTCCCATCCGAGTTTATCCAAGAGGTCAGTTACACTAACAAGACAATCGTAACGACCTTTCACATAACTGGCAGCTCTTCTTTGCACGCGTTCTAACTCTGCTATTAAATATGATTCTTGTCTTTGAGTCCCCCTGTGCTTTAGACGGAAAGAAAGCAAAGAAAACGAATTTTTACCTTCACTGCTCTAAAGCTCTGAATAATCAATGGATTCTAGTGCAGCAAATTCCTAATCACCGAACTTATAATTTAGGATCAAAATCGACGAGTACTCGTGTTTTTTGCGTGTTAACACTCGGGATATCAATGCTCCAGGTTGAATTCCCCATTATCATGCTCTATCATATTTGGTGGTGGTTATATTTGGTGATTTCAATGCTGACCTCATACGAAATAATTATGATGGTAAATACATGCATAACTTTGTGCATTGCAACAATCTCCATCTTGTACCATATGCTGCAACGCATCACACAGGAAAAAGTCTTACCCTGTTAGATCTCTGTATCGTCGACGATCTGGAAAAAGTTTCAAAATACTCTCAGACTTCTGTCCCCTTCCTGTCGTCTCATGACTTGATTGAAATTACCTACAACTTCAGTTTATCTATGTCTGTCACACCCACCTCTTTCAGATTCCGTGACTTTCAAAACATTGATTCCCGGTGCCTTCATGATGCGCTTCTAGCGATGGATTGGAATGGTGTTTTTAACTCTAGTTCTATCGATGCAAAACTTGGTTGTTTCACGTCAAACATAGCTAGTTGCTCTGACACTTTTTTTCCCTTACGGGTATGTCGGCCTAAACGCCGAATACCTCCTTGGCTGAATGAGACGATAAAACTCATGATTAAAGAATGCAACCAAGCGCGATGTGCCTTTCGACGTATTGGTTGTTCCACTCTGCGACAAAAATACAAGGAACTTAGAAATCGCGTTAAATCAGCCATCAATGACAGTAAACGCCAGTTTTATTCCTCGAAGCTTTCCTCGCAGAGAGACCCGAAATTGGTTTGGCGTGAGCTTCGAAATCTTGGGCTGGTTCGAAGACGGGACTCTTCTCTACCCCCAAATATAACTCTCGATCAGCTAAACTCCTACTTTTTGTCAACTACGATTAGTCATAATGATGCCCCAGCTAACTCCAGACTTGAGCGAGTTATACCATTCAGTGATAACAACTTTTACTTTAAGCACGTAACTCCTGAGACTCTGATCGAAGTATTGGAGTTCTCCAAGTCAAATGCCACTGGAGTTGACGACATTCCAGTAAAGATTATTCAACTTGCCAAATATGCCCTATTACCTTACATCCTTAAAATTTTCAACCATTCTCTCGATAATTCAGTATTTCCATCGGAGTGGAAAAAAGCACTTATTCGTCCAATAAAGAAGACAAAAAATGCAAAATTACCTTCTGACTTCCGGCCAATCTCTATTCTGTGCGCCCTGTCGAAAATGTTGGAGAGAATTGTTTTCAAGCAAGTTACAGAGTACCTAAATAACAATAACAAACTTGACGCTATGCAATCAGGTTTTCGGCATGGATATAGTACGCAGACGGCACTACTAAAGATAACCGATGACATTCGACTTCATATTGATAAGCGTATGGTTACAATACTAGTTCTTTTTGATTTCAGTAAAGCATTCGATCGAGTTGATCATAATCTACTAATCCATAAGATGGTGAAGCTTGGTTTCTCTTGTTCAGCTTTAAACTGGTTCTGCTCCTACCTAGGCAATAGATTTCAAGCAGTCTTAGGACCTGAAAATAACTTATCCGCATGGGCTCCAGTATCTTTCGGAGTTCCTCAAGGATCTGTCCTGGGACCTCTGCTATTTTCTATATTTGTCAATGACATTTCAATTGCGATTAAAAATTGTAAATATATGATATATGCAGATGACCTTCAAATATACATCCATACTTCGATTAAAAACATAGCTGATAGTATTAATCTAGTGAATCATGACGTGAGAGAAATCACAAAATGGGTGGGTAAAAACCACCTCATACTGAACTGTTTGAAGACGAAAGCAATAATCATCGGTAGCTCAAGGATCCTAAACAAAATAGATTATAATCACCTTCCTCCAGTTGTAGTTGGTGACCATCAAATACCGTTCAGCGACTCTGTTCGCACTCTTGGACTAACCCTCACAAAAAATTTGTCTTGGAACCAACATGTGAACGAAATCTGTAATAAAGTCAATATCACACTGTATCAACTAAAACTGCACAAGCACTTACTTCCTATATCCACCCGAAAAATGTTAATTTCTACCCTGGTATTCCCTTCCTTTGACTATTGTAGTCTTGTTTATAATGACATGCCTAAAGAGCTGGATAAAAAGTTACAAAGGCTACTTAATTCATGTGTAAGATATGTATTCAATTTAAGAAAGGATGTTCATGTATCACAGTACAGAATCAGCCTTGGTTGGCTAAATCTTTGTAATCGAAGGAAATATCTACTCGGTGCTCTTCTTTTTAAGATTTTCAGAGAGAGAATCCCTAATTATCTCCGGGAAATCTTTATGAACAGATCAGTAACCACCCATATGTCATCTCGCAAAAATGACTATTTATGTTATCCTACTCCACGTACTAATATCTACCAGAAATCATTTCTGATAACGGGATCAAAATTCTGGAATTCTCTCCCTGAGGATCTTAGACAGAGGGGCTCCATCCATGCTTTTAAAATTAAATTGTACATGGATTTACTCAGTGGAGAGCTAAAATAAACTCCCACGAAAATACAGCCTATTATGTATCATTATTATGTATTATGTACTATATTCCGTCTGCCTATGGTGTCAAATTTCAATCCTTGTTACGTGTTATTTCTTTTTTATAGGTGCGTATCAAACAACTTTACTTGACATTTTTCATGAACTTTTTGCTTTGATGAGCCATTATTTTTGTAAATTGTGTTTTTTGCTCCAAGGGTTTTTTCCCAGAGCATAATAAATATCTATTCTATTCTATTCTATCAAAGTGAATTCTAAAACCGATAAAGGCCGATCAGCATTAAAACACACAAAAAACCACTTCAACATTCATGCAAGAGAATTCATTATTATTCCTCCAAAGAGCTTGAAGAAAAGTTTATTTATCAAAGAAGAAAAACGCTCCTCTGGAAAACATTGATACAAATTTCAACCATGAAACACTACCTTCAAATCAATAAACCTCTTGAGGTTTCAAAATTTCGGACGGCGAAATGAAGTGGGATTGATGTTTTTGCCGGATTAACAACTTCCTCACGAAGCACATTTCTAAAACTGACAAACGAATGCGGGGTGAGTCTCACTCGTTATTTTTTTAAGACAAGTAAAAAAATAATGAAGAAATAGATAACCTTTTTGCGATTGAATGTTATGAACTTTTATGATATCATTCTCATAACCTCATTTCCCTTGGTTAAAATTGCCGCTGAAATTGAAAAGACTGCAAAATAAACTATTTCAGTAATAACCAAAGTTCAAAAATGGTGACCTACGATAATTCACCGAATTTAATATGTAGTTATATAAAGAACGTTAGATCTAGTCAGATTCTGAATGCGGTATCGGTATTTCCTAATTAATTGTTTAGAGTTTGCCAGAAGGATGCATTAGCCACACAGTGATTTTCATCCGCCTTCTCAAAGCCTTTACTTCAGGCTGCTTCGAGGAGTGATTTAAGTATTAAATATGAACATCAACTCCACACATATGACTACTGTCTTTTCTTTCAGATGAAAGGAGGGCATACCTGCTCTTGGTGGCCTTCGTATTAAGATATGGTGTCTGTATTATGGACACCAAGAGTATCGAAATAACTTCAGGTCTATTAGCTGATGAGAAATATTAAAAACAATCAGAAGGACTCGTAAGATTTAAGAACTAAATATACCTCTTAAATTTAAAATAGAATATAGATATTTAAAAACCGGGATATGGTGATACGTTCAAATGTGACATGATTTTTCATGGGCGACATTTAATACTACCGGTCAAAGGTGTGAATCATAACCTTCTCCGCCGAAAATTTTGGCCATCTATTATAATGGTACTTTTAAGCATTTTGCCCCAAAAGTTGATTTTGATATACAAGGTCAAATTTCGATGAATGAATTTCATTCGCCGGAGAGAACTTGCTCATGCAAATATAAATGAATGACCCCGCCAATTCTCTCATGTAAATTACACCAACGTGAACATCAACTTTTGTCACGCCAAACAAAATCCCTTTCCTGAGTCTTTCCCGCCGCGGGGAACTGCTATAGCACGATCTGTGATAAGTCGGGCAATATCCACGAAGAAAGTGACATAGTCAACGATACACTCCACATTCCTATTTATTCCTCTGGGCTCACCCCTACGATTGATAGAAAATTTGGCACGGGCACACCTCATGGCGATGTGAGCCTGATTCGCTCAGAGTGAACGCACAGTGAGTTAAATCGAACCCTAAATTGTATGACCAATATGTTTTTACCAAATAGGTTCCTGTTACCGTTGGACGGTGGAGCAACGGGTCGTGGGATTTCAGCCCATCCACCATGCGAGAGTATCCCGGGCGAAGCCAAAGAAACACAGGCTTGAGTCTCTTAAGATAATCCTAAGTCAACACTCGTGAGATTGGCTCGACGAAACTCTCCATTCCATTCTAAAATCTGCTATCTAGACCTTAAATGGTGACGTATTTCGTGCCTCCCTTTATAATCTGTCCCGTGCTATTCATCGTCCCTTGCCTTCCTTCCCGTCCACCTGCCCTTCCACGCACTTTATCATTACTATTAACTTATCGATCCATTCCACCTTCATCATTATTCGGCTGCTCCGCATTTTGAGAATTCCACTCTCGACGTCACTGCTGCTTTCAACACCCTAGCTCGCTCTTACATAAAACAATCATGCCCCATATGTAGTATCTGATGGGTTGTATACCTTCTTATGTGCATGTGTGTACCTTACTTCTATGTCTGTATTCCTATGATGAATATTTTTATGATTAATATGCCCTAGAAAACTCAAAATTGCCTTCAGATTACTTCAGCAGACTCGCATTCAAGTACAACCGATTTGCTCAATTTATATGCACTCAACGAACGTGTTTGGTCAATATGGCTACTGCTGTCTTCAAGTTAAAACACCAAACCTCTTTCCAGGAACCTGGACCGTTTTCAGCCGCGTGTCAATGGGTTTAGACTTGAAGGGAAGTGTAGACTTAACTGGCAATTAAGGGAACATATATGGCGTAGAGGAAATGACGGTATAGATAAACTAAGGGGAGGGAATCTAAATACATCGAGAGGGATGGAAATAATACCGATCTACTTGCGGAGTAGGGATGGAAATATTTAAGATATTTTGACATCCACCACACTTGATGACCAACGCGCTCCACGGTCACAGCGACGGAAGAAAAAAGAATTGACATCCTTCCATAGTGCTATTCATTCCGGCAAAAAAGAACGCTTCAGGTTAATCAGTATCTTAAATATCAATTGCCAACACTTCCATAGCCAAATTTGGTGAGGTATTAAAACAGATAAGTGCGACAATTACATATATAAATGACATATTTGATAAATGATTGGGCAATAATAGAAGCCCAAGAGAATTTTTACATTGCAGAGAAATGCATTGAAGTGTACCCCATTTTTAGTACATTCTTTAGGATTCTGTAATTCAGCCAAAGCTGAAGTTTAGGCATAGGTAAGAACTATGAGGGAAATTTCTCGCTAGAAGTATTCTGCCTCAGCTGCTACGATGTAAAGGATTACTGGCTCAAATTACAGATCCGAATACTGCTTTTATGAAAATTATGTCCGTTATAAATTAATAAAAAATAAAAAAATCCGGTAAAAGGGAAGAACGACAGAAGAAGGCCTCGAGAAAGAAACATAGAGCATGCGACGAATGATTCATAGCATAAATATTTTATGGATAAGTACTGAAAGTCAAGCTGATGGAAGAAATGCCTGAAGAGCTAGGTCAAACCAATCGTTGAATTGCTGAGTGACGATAATGATGATGAAACATTAATTAAATGAATTAGAGTTGACGCATCAATATAAGAAATGAGAGGAGAGACACAATCACACACTGGAATAAGAGATAGCTTTCACGATTCCGATTTTCTTCATGGGTGGCCGTCGAACACAAGATCTTTCACATTCGCCGAGATGTATTCTGACGAGTAATTGTGACGCACGGATAGAATAATTCAATGTGCTCCCTTGCTTACTCCACGACCCTAGTCGGTGAAATTTATTCTCGTCGGCGTCGACGAAGAGATGTGGAGAGACATGAAATAATTAAATTCTTCGAGATTGCAATTCATTTCGGGAGGTCTTGTTTTATTTTCCGTCCAACCCCTCCCACCCCCGCCCTCCCCCCCCCTACTCCCCCCGCGCGCATTGTATCGATACATGTATTATTCCCTCCATTTCCCTATCGCCCCAACACCCCCACCCCACTTCCCCCCCTCCCGCCCCTGAATCTCTCACGGAAAATATTGGCCCTCCCCCCCCACCTCCCAACATTGGCACCGATTCGTGTCGCCCAGCAAAGATTGTTCCATTTTATTGAATCGCATCCAGCTACTTTTCTATTCGATTGAACCACGCCGAATCCGTAATGCGAAAGCGAATGGAGACGGGGACCTCGCTTGCCAAGAGACACTGCCGCGGCAAATCCACCTTACTCATAACTCTTTCTTTCCTTCCCTTCTATTCTCTATCCTCTAGTGTCGCTAGGAGACCAACGGGGGAGGGACAACAACGAGGCAGTACAGGAAACTGGATGATGGCGCACCTTCTAGGCGGGCAAGTCCACTACGTTATCCTCTCATCCCGTTTCCAAAAATAAAATAAAAACACATGTCTTTTCAACTGTAATCTGACCCTAATGATCTTCTAGCCTGTCGGGGTCTTTCATATTAAAAATATTTATCGAGCCTTCACATCTGGATAACAATTATTCTCTCGTGATGGGTCCGATTCGGCTCCCGAAACGTCGGCAGCAATGTCAACAGTTACCCGGTGGGATAACTGAGTGGCCTTCCAAGAAACTCTTGAATAGTTAATTATGTATGAATATTGATTCCCGTCACATTTTTACTTAGCTACTCACAGCAAGGTAGACATAGGCAGAAGAATACCTGCTTCAAATATTTGACGCAAATAAATTTTGTTTCCCGCCATTGTCAATTTGGATAAAATAGGAGTCACATCTATTGTAGGTAGTAGGATTTATAAGTCAAAATATTGTTTAATCCGTGGCTAAATGTATATTAGAAGGGTATTCGTACCGCAATAAAGATATACATGCACTGCATCATAGCAATCATATATCATCAGAATTCGCGATACACTCCCACGAAAAGCACCTTGCTCTGCCATCTCCATCCTTCATTCTTCTTCCCATTCTCTCTCTTCTTGTTTGCAATAATCATCGCTAGGAAACTAACAGAGGGAGGTGGGCTAGGAAACACGCCGTCGCTTTCCCTAAGTGGGTGCTCTCCCCAGTCAATCCCAATCCACCTCTTCATTGATTCCCAAAAAGTCCACACCTCGTATGCTGAGAGAGTTTTTCTACTGACGGAAAAAGCATTTAAAAAATGTAATCGGGCCAACTTCAAAGTAGACAGTCAAATTTGCAAGGAAAAATTAATCTTAAAACGTAATCTGTATCATTTTAATTGCAATGTTATATGCAACAACGATTACTTTTAATTTTTATCCTGCATGAGATGCAATATTTGCCAATATTTCCTCAAACGGAAGTTCTAACATGGAATTCAATTAATATTTTACGTAATTTCATGGCAATGTTTTATTTCGGCACTTCAGGCAATAATAAATACGCTCCATCAACAACTTACGCACGTGCATCAGTTCAATGTAGCTGCAATTGCCTTTCGATCAGCGCGCGTGGAATTCCAAATTTCACTTTTGACTAGTAAATTGTAACGATTACTGAAACAAAAGGGTTATTCACAGGAGCTTTGAAGTTGACCCTACCGGTAAAAATTACATTTTTATTTATCGCTAACAAGCATCACCCAGGATGTAATCACTAATAGTAAATCGATTGCTTCTGCTTTGTTATTTCACATGACTGCTGTTTTTTCCTTGTGGACGGCCAGGGTGGTTTGGCGCAGGAAGGGTTTGTTTATTCTGATTCAATGAATCGTAGAAAAGTACTCCAAAGGAGCCTCATGTCGTTACGATTGTGGAAAACAAAATGGGAATTCGAGGGATTTGGCGCTTCAAAAATATGGGAAAGTGAAAGAGTGAATTCATGGATGAAAGCAAAGACTTACTAGACGCATTAACCGAGGAAATAAACTGCCTTGAGCAATCTCATTTTCAAAACATACGCCAAGCGGAATTTTAATATCCATGCCCGTAAAAATGTTTCGGATCTACATGTGGACTGGTGGCCCGAGGGCACCGTAAATCGCACGCAAATTCAACGAAATGAAGACCCTACAGTCAAACACAAAAATCTTAACACTTTCCGGAGGAATATTTCTCCAAAATACATTCATTTATTTTATAAATTATACAAAATATTCTTAGCATAATGGGTTTATGGAAGAATTATAAATTTCGAGAAATTGAAATTATTACTAGCTGCCATTGTGTGGCAAGGTCATTTTAGATAATACATTCAAGTATTGGTCATTCTGAGATTGATAAGCAAATAACTCCATTAAAGTTGAGAAGATGGATGAAAATAGAAATCGCACAGAGAAATGGGAAATTCCAATTTTAGTTTCGTTGGTCCGCACGGTGCGCCAGTATTGCTAAGTGCTGAGACAGTATTTCCAAAATAT
Source organism: Ischnura elegans (assembly GCF_921293095.1). NCBI lineage: Eukaryota > Metazoa > Arthropoda > Insecta > Odonata > Coenagrionidae > Ischnura > Ischnura elegans. Next base: position 117,073,463 of record NC_060253.1, read on the forward strand.
TAATCAATTTGAATTCCTGGTTTTATTCTTCTATTAATGTGTAGTAGACAAAGTCAAAGAGCAAAATCATAAAACTATTTGAAGGTTAAACTAACATAATTCATTTTACTATTACTACATTAACAAATAGTTTTCTTAATGGTGCTAAAAATGATAGTCTTATAATACGCCTTCAGACTGATTGTACTCTCAAGGCTAATACGATTTTTACCGAGAGGAGATTTGGGTAAAAAATTCGCAATTCCATGCAAATCAACGATACTTGAAACACGTGGAGGGTACAAATATAGGCAATTGAAGTCCGTTCACATGACTTTAGGCATTTCACAGCAAAAGTAAGCATCCTTATTCATTTGATTTCTCAGAAAAATCCGTTTAGTAATCTATTTCATTTAAGAAAAGACTCTTCAGCTTAACTGAAGTATTTGTGAAAATGTGGTGAATTTCCTTCTCTTTTGAGCTTCTTCTCTTTGGTAAGGAATATGTTCGAAAGACGCTAGTGCATATTACAAAAAGGTTACATTAGAACGCTAATTCCTCAGGATCACAAGTGTGCGTGGTAAGATTGTGTGTCGTTTTAAAAATTTCAACATTGCTGTTGGTAACCGTGTCCAATATACGGTCTCATATAGATTCCATTGAAATATCCCTTCCAACAAAAAAAATATCCTAAGAATATATTTTCCAAACAAAATGCAAATTAAATTGATATAAAAAAGCAGCGGCCCTTTCCAAGTGAAAGTACGTCACGGGGATAGAGGGTCTCCCAAGGATGGAAAGAAGTTCAAAATGCCACGTGGGACTTATAAATACGATAAAAAATTCTTCTCAAGTTCCACCAATTTTAAAATACAAATTAGAGATATCAGAGCACCCGATTTGGACAAATGCAAATCTGGTGTATGTATCTTGAAATTAGGGATGGACATTTATCCCTTGGACGATTCTTCGGGAAGAATTCCACATTGTAGAATTTCATGGTTTTTTTAGGTAGATATTTCACTCAACGTTGGCATGGCATAAAAGTCGTCAGTGATTTAAAATCAATTTCCCAGTTCTTACTCGACCTATCAGATTCTCGAGGCTAACGCGTAGATCCTTCTCGCATTTATGCATTTATGTAGATCACTTTTTAGCTGTTGGCTTTTATTTCATTAGGTTTCCATACACTTTAAATTAAACTAAATGAATAATATAAGCAATTTCCTACGACTCTTTTTTCTATAAATTGGACAGGGTTTTATTTATAAGCGCATTTCTGGTGAGAATATTTACTTATCAAAATAAAAAAAACAGGACCTTAAGGCAATAAAAGAGCCAGCTGGGCTTATTACATTTTGAATTTTAAAGAAAAGGATTAAACGAGTTTGATAAACAAAACTTCTTTGACATAAGCATTGACAAAAATCGGTGTTCCTCTAAAAATACTTTCGCAGCTGCCACAATGTAAATACATTTTAGGGAAAGTCTGCTATAAAATTATGAGTGGCCAAGTTTTCTACTATTTAAGTTGAAATTTCATTCATAAAAATTTATAATTGGGCACGTTTAAATGTGTTGCTTTTACCTTGGATTGCTTACGTTGGCAGAAACTTAAAATTAAACGTTGAAAATATGATTCAGAATGCATTTTTTATGCTACGCATAAACTATATTTTTCACAGACACATTCTTTACTTAAAATGTGGGGACAACATGTATTCTCATTTAGTATTCTTCCTTTATTAACTTTTTTTAATATTTCATTTTTCGTTAAAATTAGAAAATTTAATCATTTTCTTTTTTATGTCAAATGCGATTAAAATGGTTAAAAAGGAAATTTTTTAAACTAGAAGAGGTGGAAAGGCATAGAAGAGACTCATATAAGAGAACGTGATCGGGAAGTAAGTGTGCTGATGATACTGTGACGTAGTGATTACATATTTGTGTAAGTAATGTATTTTTTTGTTTCCCCGAGCCTAAACTTAACATTATTGACAACCTAGCTTTGTTAGTTTATGGGCGGAAATGACGTAGGGTATGCGGGATAATTTGTAAAGATTAAGTAACGAATGGAGGGATTTATTTAGGAAGATTTCAATTTCATCTCTAAAGGCCGCTATACACGGTGAATGCGAATGAAATCATAAGCCGTTTATAGCGGAAACATTCTCGAATGAACCGCCATGCGCGTGATCATTCAGCCAAAATTAGAACACTTTCTAATTTGCTCTCATGATCCTGTGCATTATCACGTGATCATTCGGCATGATCATTCACCGTGTGCAGCGACCTTTAAGCGCACATTGTGAGCAAAAATTTCGCATTGCTGAAGAAGTCTAATGATAATGATAAAACCAGAGGCACGTTAAATGTCGAAGTGAGCGAAAGTGGAGAGGTGGGGCAGATCACCGTTCCTTTTCCAATCTCCACATCTTTGGCTCTTTAGAATATTCTTTCTTCTCCATTGTAGTATGCATCACGCACGCATTTATCCGTCTCAGAGGCACCAAATTGGAGTGGTACTACTATCAAGATATGCCAAGACTATTTAAATCAAATGTAACACCTTTGAAAAAGAATCTGTGATGTTAATTTTTTAGCATCAACAATAAACATGCGCTTTTTTCTATTATATTATTATAAAATTAACAGTCATCTTTTGATTATTTACGTTTACGATTTAATCAAAAGCTAATTCGCTGCATAATTATTAATTGGATCAATAACTAATTCCGGGAAAGCCGATATATCAGCCCACGACACAAGATGGGATAAAGAAAGATAAATAAATGCCCCACGCTCACTCGCTCAAGTACACATTTCAGCAGGGTTGGATGACCAAGCAACCCCTCACAACACGACCGGTCGAACGTGCAAGCGATGCCCCCCCCCCCTGTGGGCGTCCAAACGCAAAAGAAGCGAGCGAGTGATTCACCTCTCCCTCCTCCCGATTGCAGGCATCTCCCCATTCTCGGTGTTCAACACCCCGCTGCGAGTGTCAGGGAGGAAAAAGGGGGTCGCCCTCGGAGAGTCCCTCTTTGGTGGCCGTAAGTCATGCAGTGGAGGTCGCCCTCCCAGCCCATCCCAAAGAGAAGAGGCGGTGCTGCTGTGTGGGGAAGAGAACCCTCCAAGGGGCAGACAGTGGAAACGGACGCACAGCTGAAAAGGGCGTCGACAAACACCAAATTCCAATCAATTTTTAGCACATTTTCCAATCCATTATTATGACATTTTTTCCTGCCATAGTAAGTGCATTGAATTCCGGACAGTCTTTTTCCGTCACCTCTTTCTTTAATTACGCGACTATAGTGTTGGATGGAAGTGTACATTATTTCACAAAAAATGAATACTACAATTAATAGGATAATAGGGTGATTTCCTTCATCAAAGAAAACGAAAGGCATTCATTGCGATTCGTTACCCACCATTAGTTTATTTATAACATACAAATTATTTGGTTGTAGAAATCCCAGTTAAGACGAATGACAATGGTCAATTTTAACCGCATTTGAAAAAGGCCAGATTGGCGCCCATGCGATGCCACACCACGTGACGTCACAGGGATCTAGTTTATATACGAGTATAGAGTTTTACATCGTCTGAGGTTACCAATGCATGCCTCAGGCACAGACTTCAGGGAAACATCTCTTAATAATCACCTATTAAAACTGCCTACGGTCGGAAAGTTTACTTCGTTTGATAATACTTATTTAAGCCAAGCGCTACCTGCTAGCATCCAGCATCGCAGCGGCGCACAATATCCTCACCCCAAGGTAACTTCATACGGCGACAGCGGGAACCAAAATGACGTCACATGGCGTTTTCCCATCATTCATACTTAGCCGTCGCGTATTCGCGTGCTTGAAAATGTTCACTCTTCATTTAATCGCGAAAAATAGAAATCGTCATTTAAAAATTTAAAAGCGTGAAATGCGTACTCCAGGAGCAGGGATGGGCATGATTCGTCTTCATGAATCACGAATCATGATTCGCGAATCACAAACTGTGATTTGTGATTCATGATTCGAATCATTTTTTTCATGAAGTTGACTTTTTTTTTACTAGTTGACGTGATTCGTGAGCCGAATATTTGTGATGCAGCTCACGATTCACTGACTAATCACGAATTAATTTCACTGCTGGAAACGAACGTCATTCTTCACCGAAAGTTACTGTATGCGTGAAAATCAGGAGTGCAACCACACGGATAATTCAGACTTCAAAAAAATATTTTACACTGTATTACTGATTCTTTCAATACCGTATAATACCGTAACAGATGTGACTTTGAAAAAATGCATAATGCACATTCATCAATACTGCCTTTTGATCACTTCCGATCGTGATAATAAAAGTGGACTGTATATTGTTTAAATCAAAGTCGAGCCGGGCCGATGGCATACCACTCACCGCTGCTGCTGTTCCCGTCGGGGGCGCGACATGGCTCCTTCTCCTGGGGTTGCTCATATGCATGCGAAGTTCACTGGACGACTGCCTATTCACTCCCATTCTCGGAGTGACAAACCAAAAACAAAACCAAAACGAAAACCCGACAATTCGTGGTATCGCCAACAGGTGGCGAGGCTCGACTTTTTCTGGGAAATTCACAACCAAACACCTTTGATACAATAGGTTTTAGTTTTATGAGAAGATACAGAACTCTACTGATTTTATAACATAATTTATCAATGTGGGTATCCCAAGACAGCCTCTGGTCTAGGTCGAATTCCAGGACATTGACTGACTATTTCATTGTGTGTTTATTTTATTTTTATTTTATTTTATTCTCAAACCACCGGATACAGCTCGTATTGGCCATTTTACACCGGGGTGTTCAACAAATGTAACAGTTAAACGTACACAAACGACCATGCCCTGGATCGGGGAAACCTACCCAGGCGGGACTCGAACCCACGACCTCTTGTTTGGCAGGCGAGAACGTTACCCCGCCGCCACCGAGGCCGGCAAATTTTTTGTTTCTTTTAGTGCGAGGGTGAATTTTAAGGTTTTACTTTCAATTAAGTAAAGTTCATTGCATTAGAACCATTCACTAGCCCTGCTTAACATATCATTGGCCATTTGCATTGCAATATAGTAATCTTTGTTGGATGTAATTAATCGAAACTTTAGCCACGAATTTTCTTACTCGGCTGGAAACCCGAGAAATTACTTTACCTGTATATTTTTAATTTTTTTGATGGATGGAAATATAATTTGTATTTCATGAATAACAAATTACAGTTTGGAAACGTTTTCAATTTAATCAATCATTTCAAAACCAAATGTTTCCTCCGATTTTTTTTAATGAAACGAATGCACTTCAAACAAGGTGTAACATGCATACTAATGCGTTACATTGCATTTATTATAATGCCACGCATCGCCCCTTGGCAAACGAGTCGTTATCAATCAATGTCATTTTCTTCATTTATATCCACATTACGTGAAAATTGTTGTATTTTTAATACACTTGAACACGTCAACTTATTAAAGAAACATTACAATAACCCTGTTTTAGCTGCAGATACTAATCTTTTTCTTTTTCTAGATTCTCTGTTTGTTAACTCTCTTGGTAACGTACATAACTACAAAATCGGCGTCGCAGCGTCTCTGCATCAAACAATAAACTTAGGAATTCAACTTGATTTTAACATAATTACTTCAACAAAAATCTCGTCTCTTCCTTTGTTTAAAATGTGTTTGATAAGGTGGTTGCTAGCTATACAGTCTCTAAGTTTCCTTGTGTATACTGATATGAATCCTTTCACTGGGAGGGAGGTTCATGTGGACTTTTTGAGCTCCAAGGTTGCACCATGCTGTCACTCCTTGCAAATCAAATGCATCCGTGTATTATGCAAACATCGCCCTAGGCTCAGACGCTTTGTTGTCTCTTGGCGCATATTCCCCCCTCACTCTAACACTATTCAAAATGCAAAGATGGCCCATCAGTACTACCTCACAAGTGAACTGGTGATAAAGTTGTAGGCCTCTTTTAATAAGCTTATACATCTTACCGTGACTTGTTGCTATATCTTTTATTCATGTCTACTATGTGTGAGCAGTAAATTGATCACCTCGAGGAAAAATACGTTCTTATGACACCCTGCTGTATGTTATTGCGAGGGCTATACTGGTTTTCTACCGGGTCATTCGCTGTCGTTTCAAGCTGGGTACAACCGCTACTCACTTACAATTACAACCCGAAGGTTGGTTTGGACAGCTGAGGGTAGAGATCACCCCAGACTAGCCCACAGGTGAGCTAATTTCTCAAGCTCAAGGCGTAGGAGGTGGGTATTCTTTCCGTGGGCCACCTCGCACTTGGAGAGAATTTCATTTAGAGTGGGTCATCAGAGATTTGAACCCCGGACCATCCATTATCTCCACTTCAGTATGACGAATAAAATACAGCAGATATCAGTGTGTCTATTATTGTTTGGCCGTCATTCAACTATTCTACCAGTGAGGGAGGGTTCACCTGGAACATCATGTGAATCAAGCCGGACCGTTCAACCGCCCTCTTTAATTCGCAAGATAATCTAATCCCTTTCATTCTATCGGTAAATTCTATCCCAATCCTTCCTTGATCCCATCTATATGATGTAATAAAATAGAAATCCCGTTTGTAACAAAATACAACGATGGTCCCCTGAAATTCGTTACATGCGAGTTTCACTGTAAATGGAATAGCGCTCAAGGTAGGTGTGCGGTAAAGCTTGAATAACATCATCATTTTTTTACCGTTCCTTCCACGTGATATTGAATGATAGGATAGTAGGGAAGGTCACTGAGAGGTTGGGTGTATGTTCTTGTCCATATCTTGCTTGAATTTGACCCATAGGCGCTAAAAAATGGACGAAAATTTTAAAGTTCACCACCTCAGATAAAATATTTGCGTTAGCACTCAAGGTTGATACGCGGTAACCGAAACTTGAGACTTTTGTTGAAACCCAGACTTAAGAACAGTGATGACCCAGACTAAAACCCAGACAGAAGTAAATTCGGAGAATATTTTATATCAGACGACGAAAATAAGGGGCAGGCACTGCAAAAGAGAGAGGTTCAAAATGTTATTCCTTCCTCGTAGGTACTTTTAAAGATAGTTTACTCGATTAATAAAATTAATAACGTGACTCGATTGAACAACTCATTGTAATTTGTTTTCCATTTTTCTAACCTTGCAGGGATTTGCTTTATGCTTTCCTAACCGCTTACAAGTATTTCCTTTGCACGTACTTCATGCTATTTTGCAAAACATTTTCATGACCTTATTTGAGTTCATGTGGGATTCCTCTTGAATTGTGGTAATTGATCACCCCCTGCCAAAGATCCTAGAGTCGTCTCGGAGGGTATTTCTAAATGCATATGAAGTTTTTAAATTATGTTTTTTTTACGTGGAAAAATTAGTCTTTTATATAGATTTTAACTGACATGCCGTAACTCTCCTTCTTTGCAAGTTTTATCCATTCCGAATCAACAACGCAAAAACAAACCATCGTTGCCACTTAAGATGGCTTTGAGAAATTCAAATGCATGCAAGACTGAGCGCAACTATGCGACGGGAACGCGAGAGCCAATCAGATGCCATGCCTCTGACGCGTGAATCCGCGCAACCGTTTAAGGAAGCGTCTGATTAGCTCTCGCCTAACGTCACGTAGTTTCGCTCTGTCTCCCGCGTATGTGTATCCAGCTTAGGTCGAATCGTATGAACTAAATAAACCCGCGTCGCGCCTATTACTCTATTGTGTCTCTATTGTACTATGCCTATTGTTTATTTTCGTAATATTTTGCTGACAGCCATCACATCTCTATTTTGAAAGTTTTTTCTTCGGTTGACTCGAGTAAAATACTAATGTTCTATCTATTTTGTCCAACGTTAAAAAAATACCTATTATTATGTAATGTAGAACACTGATTTCTACTAATGTTGTCCTTGACAGTGAAAATGAATTATCATCAACTCTTATAGATTAAACATAATGTACTGTTGGCCAACGAAAACGTCTGGAAATCAATTAGCCATCATTTCGTTGACCATCGAGGTCAAACAGTGGAAAATAGTCATTGTGAGCAATGTCATGCGCTGAAACAAGATAGCCGAAATCGCCAATCAGAAAAGCGAAACAAATTCACACCATTCGAACATTCCTAGCTCCGATATTGCAATTGTTTTGTGGAGGCACCGTCCAATGGCCATGGTAAAAGATTGAGGGGGTGTAAAGTTGTTGGTCGGATACGCTTGTCTAGGAGTTGTGTGCCAAGAGTCGTTTTCTTCCGTTCCCCATGCTTAAAACGTCCGTGGTTTTCAACATCCCAGGGATAAAACGTGCTGTAATAGTAAGGGCTTAAAGGTGCGCGCGCTGTCAGTATGTACTCGATATGAGCGGCGTGCCGCGGCGTCCGACCAGTGTTCTTTCGGAATACATACAACGCGCTGGCGTCCAATGCTCTTTCCGGAGTGAATTGATCGCTAACTTTGAAAAATTTAATTTCAAGAATTAATAATTGCAAAACTAAGAATAAATATCTGGTATGCATCGCAACAGAGGGAAAGCAGGAAAGTTATACTTTCTTTGATTTAGCATGTTTCACTGAACTCCAGTATTATCAGGATTGAGACAAATTGAGTTTTTGTAATGCCAGGTGCCAGTTGACATGAAGAATAAAAAAATGCGCATACGGGTCCTTTGTCAGTGCAGTGAAGTGTTTATATGAGGTAGAAAACATCTAAATACAATTTTCACAATCGATTAATTGAGTTTAAAAACTCATTTCGATTACGAGAAAAATAAGAGCGTTTTAATTACTTTTCTTTTAATCTTTTATTATTTTTTTATTATTTATTTCTCCGACGAGCATACTCTATTCATTTGTGAAATCAATGGCATTAAAACTGAGGGGTTTTATGGCTGGAAATACGTAAAAAAGACTCACAGGAAATTGATTAGCGTTGGCAGTGTTTTATGTTTTTGACAGTGTTTCCGGTTGTCACATAAAGGCGTTCCAAGTAGCTATCTGTCGCTATAATCACTTTCATATTCTGAGAGATTCACCATCTACTTTTCAGCAGACTAGGCTTCGAGGCATGGACCTTGAGTTTTCCAAGTCCCTCCCACCCCTAGATCGGGTGTGTTCGCCCACAGTCAGTGGGACCTTTTTCCCCTCTTTTGAAAGCTTTCGTGCTTTCCATTGCTCCACATTCACCCCTCCCCCTTCGGTGCAACACCCCAACCCCTGGCATTACCTCTCCGCAACCAAGTCAATGGCAACCCGATTGTTTTCGGTCACGTGTCACGGGAAGGCATTTCGTATTCGGAGGCGGTATGAGTGGCAGGCGTTTTTGAAGACCCACATCGCGTCGAGGCCAGACGTTTCTATAGCCACGATTTTCTCGCTATGAGAAATTAATAATTTCAGTAGATTCCGGTTAATTGGGAAATATCGGGACTTGTGCACTTTGCCCCACTTAAGTGGCTGCCCCAATCAGGCGAACTCTCTTGTACATGGGCATAAAAAACTTTGAAATGGTAGAAAGAAGGCTAAAGAATGTTTATAATGCAACATTAGTTTATTAAACTATTAACTTGATTAATAAATCAGCGAGTTTAGTTAATTTATTATCATTTTTAAGATTTATAACATTTTTGTAAAAAATATTTTTCACAGCCTCGGGCGACGCTGACGACGCACAGGGAAATTAACATTGGCGAAAAATCTATGGGCCTGGGAACTCACCTCGTGGTAACGTTCGTGATCGTTATGAGCGACTTTTACAGCATTGATTCTGAATAGGTGAACTATTACATTTTCGCCAACTTTTCAGCGCCTGTAGGTCGAATAGAAGCAAGAGAGGGAATGACTCTCCTATGTAAACCCGTCAGGAGCGACCGGGGTCTCAAGGGCAGGAGGGCTCGAGGTCTTTTACACCTGACCTTGCACACGGTCGTGACGGAAGCACACGAATGTATCCCTCCCCCTTCAGGAAGGAATCTCGGTTTTCCGCTAGATGTTCCGGTAAACCCAACGACTCGACCGAGGGAAGGAAAGGTCTGAGGACGGTAAATAAAGAGAGCGGCTCTGGCAGTTTGGGGGGGGGGGGGGGGTTGGAGAGGGAGTGCTTAGTAGTAAAGCGTGTTTGGCGCAAGGAAAATGCGGGAGTGTTTTTTTACTGCTCGCGGGACCGGAGGTGCGATTGTGGCGTCACGGCGCACAGTGGGCCAAAATCCAAAAAAGCTGGCCAAAAGTCGAAAAATGAAGTTAGCGCAAATCAACCAAAAACAGTTGATATTCATTATTAAGCATGTACTCTATAAGATAGGATACCATACAGAGTATGGAATACGTTAATATAATTTTTACAGCTGTTTAAAGTAGAGCATGTCGGAGTGATTTTAGCGACCAAATTTTTTCCGTTGAAAATAGCTAAATTTGTGGCTTCATTACAGTGTCGTTGTTACTAATATTGGTTTCAATGTGTTTTTATCCATAAAATTGGTCTTCATAAAATGAATATGGACAGTGTTTGTTTGATTTTACTTGTTAATTCATATTTTTATAATTTTTCAAAAACTGTGTTGATTTTTCATTGAATTTCATTTTTAACGGCAATTATCGTTTGTTTATACATCAGAATACACGGAGTTATTTGCACTGTGAGATAGACAAAAGCATATAGAATAATGTCCAGAATGCAGTTTTTGCGATAACTTGCGATCCTAATTTTAACAACCATATTTCTGTGAATCCACCCCGGCCGCACGGTCCACTGTGGCGGCCACGAAACGGCGGCGGGACTAAGCGAAGAAAGGATATGATATCCGTGCATAAAGACTACGGAATACTAAAAGTCCAATGACATTTGTCACTTGAATACATATTTTATGAATAATTGTCATATTGTTTTTGCACATTATACTATAAATGACTAAATTCAACGAACATCTTGTCGTAAATAACAATTACTTGCTATATTGGTGACTGGCAATTCTACTATTAGGTCATTGGAAGGTTCCTCGGCAGAGTTATGGCTAAAATATATTTGAAAGGATTTTCTCAGAATTTCGGATTTCCCTAAAGCATCATGGGCAGGCTGCGTTCGAGGGGTTTAGGAAGGTCATGCACGTGCAGCGACAGGCGCCCACGCCGAATGGTTGAGGATTTGCGACCCTCCGTACTTACTGGCCCGACAATGCTGGTTTTACAACCTTACCAGTAATGACTCTTTTCCACTTCCCCTAATTCATCGGTAGCTATCCCATGTTATGCTTTTTACACTTTTTTGTCTCTTTTTGCCGACCCTTACCGCCACTTGTTCCGACAAATGGAATTCTTAGTTAGGGTTTTTCGGTTGTTTTTGCGTACCACATCCATCAGTTGTCCTAGAGAGTGTCGAGTGAACATCCACCATTACACTGGATTGATCTGTTCAACGTCAGAAGCGCTTTAAAAGAGGATATAGTTACCTACTTGTTCCTGGGAACCAAAGCCTCCTTGCGCCCGCCTCCGTTTCGTTGTGACTTCAATAAGTGTTCGTCGCATCCATCGAAAAAGATTTTACTTTCCATTGTAGCGAGAAGCAGTTCGAAGTTAAGCAAAATTTTTTAAATGATTCCTAGTTGTAGTCAGCAATTTTTTTTTTTTGATACCCATGTAAGAATGATGATAGTTCGGTTTTCGATGGAACTGATTACCTGATATTTTTTTATGTCTTTTTGATTCAAGTTTTTGACAGTGAAATTATTAGCTAATATTTCTTCAATATGAAAATTATTAATTATTATGGTCTCTGCCACTGGTTTACATTTATGTTGCATTGCACTCAACTACTTATTATTTGCGGTGACTTTATGGTATGTACCCTTATCTGACGGTTTTACCCTTGGGTCTTCGCGTGGAGGCCGCGTGCGGACGGTAATAAACCTAACGGTTCGCGCGCTTTCCTAGCCCTTTTCACTCGGCGGCTGCCCACTTGTGTCCCCAGATTTGTTCTTTTACTTTGAACACGTGCAAATTTTTCCAATCTAGAAATTTAATTTTCCCAAAATAAGCCGTCTAAGCGATTGGCTCGTTCATTTCTAGCCGAGTCAGTTTCCTTTCAGTATTCCTTGTCGAATTGCCGAAGGACGTCCACAGAGTAGTTGCTCAGTTATGGATACAACGACAGTGACTAGTCAAGATTTACATAGTGTCGTCTTGGCAAATAGAGAGGGAACTATTCACAAAGTTTTTATACATGGAGTGGGAATCGTGAAATATGAAATTCTTCCTATTGGGCAGCATTCCGAAGAGGCATTGGAAGCCCGACACAAGGATTAGAACATTAGAAGATTAGAAAAAATCGAGTAAAACATACCGGAAAAGTTGACTTTTTGACTCAAAATTTAACTTATGCAAAACTATTTGATAGCTTTAACGTTGTTAGCAGTAGAAAAAATTCAATTTTTCCCTTGATATTTCCTGAGCAGAAGATAGGCGTGCCCCTGTAGAGTTTACTTCCCGCATCACATTCGCCTATTTTAATTGTTATCGCCCTTTTAAACAACATTTTGGCCTGCATAATCCTAAATAAGTTAAGTTGCACATTTAAAATACACAATTTGTAAAATTTTTCGTTAATTTACTAATAAATTAGACTCTAGCGACTTTTGGCCAGCTTTTTTCTATTCTAGCCCACTGTGCGGCGGCGCTAACGGGTTGGGACGGAAGCAGATGACATGACGGCGGCACTGATGCTCCGCCGATCGGAAAATGTCACGAATTCCGAATGGGCCGATCACGGGTGGAATGGTTTGATTGAAGGCGGAGAAGCTTTTTCCGCGCGCAGAGCAGAGGGATTGGGCATTATTTAAAGTTCACTCCAGACGAGCACGAGCGAGGAAATTGGAAGACCCAAGTCGCTTCCTTTTCTGAGGCCTCCACACAACATTTAGTGTGGCGCGCCAACGCACTTTGCGCCACCTGAACTTTTTCACCCCCAAGAGACCTGGAGAAGGAAGAGCTGGGCACTTCGGGAGACTGAATGCTCGCGACGGCGAGATTCGAAAGAAACCCTTTTAGCATTCGATATGCTAGAAAAAGTTTAGTTATCAAAGACGAAATTCATTGAATTCGGAAAGAAAAATGATGGCGTACGTAATGAGGATACTTCAATCCTTATATTTTTAGGTTATATTTTATTCCAATTATCTGAACCGACTTATGAAACTCACATGCTTTCATTTAATCCGTGGCATTTATTAAAAATATATTAAATACTCTTCCAGAGACTAGCCGGAGTAGAATAATAAATTTTTCATGAGTCTAATCGTGTAAATGACATTATATAAGCATTTATTAAAATGGTATTTAGATATGGCAGTTGCCAACATTGTCCGTATTTCATGCATAACCTAAGGTACGGTGGGTGGAAATTTTAGCTTTGATTGCACTAAAAATTGTACGATATTTGCACTAACTCCTGTGCTACTAGTTAAAAACGATGAGTTTCGTTGTAACAATAGCATCTTTAATTGCACAACGCGTCGTGAGGCCATAAATTAAATGGTAATATTACAGAATATGTAATGCAATCAATAATTATCATGTGCTTAGACGAGTACCTAATGTCCTAAGAGTCCTGGCAAATAGTGGGCATTTAAACGCAATTGCCAGAAAATGTTCCTGCTGATGCCTTTTTTATAAAGGCCGTCAGTCGCTGAGAGAGAATCATAAGGACATATTTTGAAAATTTCATCATCATAGCATATAATTCGTTCCCCCACCAACCTCCTTAAAATAGCACACAGACATACTTGATCTTGTCCAAACGGTCGCTATCAGAATTCTCCGATAAATGGATTTCCCTCGCTGCCAACCACGGGCTCCGCGAAATAAATAACTTATCCTTTTCAAGGTGTCGAACTGACGGGCATCCCACAGATCTTATATCCCACGCCTACATTATCTTTAAATTGATTTAACTACAACGATTCTCGCAAATGAATGACAAATAGGTCTTGCTCAATATTTCGTCTCCTTTCTCAAAAATCATAATTGAATTTCGGAAGCAAACTAAAGAATGAGAAAAATGAAGAAATATATTTAAATTTTGTGCTGTTCTCAAAGAAACGTGCTCAACAACGGACTCCGAATAGTAAGCCCCAATATTTCCCATCGAAAGCTCTAAAAACGGAGGTAAAGTAGACCGGGAGAAAATTACAAGAAAAGCTAAGCGTGGTAGAGTAAATTGTATCCGTATGCATAGAGGAAGGAAAAACTCTATTTCGTGAAGTCAATCACAAGAAAATAATGGCATGAAATATAATTAACAGGTATATTATAGAAACATATATATCATATTTTCTGAATGCAGCCATGAAGGTGAACGAAACGATTCCAATGATAACGACGTCATTCTGAATCACTCACGAAATTCCTTTGATGGGAACGAGAAGCTTCTTCTAGCATCCAAATTCCAGGATTCTTGAATATGTCCAGAAGGAAGCCATTGACTTCACAAGTGGGCGTAATGAGATCATATTGGCCATTCAAAAATGAGAGGAAGAAAGTCTAATCAAGTTACAGGAATCGTCTTTTACAAGAATCCTTTCATTAATAGTTAAATAAGTAAATTTTAGATTTTTAGTATGGATGAACGTTCATTTAAGACCTCTTACGGCTTAATTCATACTAAAAATTTGAATCGCCACGAATTAGAAATTAAACTCATCTAGATTAAAATTATGAGTGGTTTTCCAATGAAAATAGAGCCCTAAAATCTTACTGCTAACTAATGATTCGACTCTAGGAAAGGAAGTAGGTATTCTTAATTTTTTACCGTAGAGAAGCACAAAATTTTTGACTTAAAATTCCTTAAAATTAGCAACAGATACCCATTCGGCCAATTAAATTTCAACAGCATTATAAAATGTTAACTTGAAATAGGTACTTGAAAGCTGCGAGGTATATAAAATTATTCCCTTCACTTGCACGGTAAATACCAATACTCAGATACAACATGTTAATGCAAAGATTGAGAAATAGCATTTCCAATTTCACTCATAGCTATATACATCCTGAAATGAAGATGGAGCGTCAGGTCATTAAAATTAAGGCGGAAATGTTACCGTTGTATAAGGTATAATCGTTGCTGAGGGCAGCGGGAAATCTTAAAACCTGACGCTGAAAACAATTTCGGCTATTTTGCCGTTTAGTCCCAACTTTTCCCAAGAGATGCTGTTGAAAACATAGCGACCAGCATCGGCCGGGAATCGTAAGGACTGTCTCACCCCTGACGCAGTGAAACACAAGAAGTTAGTACCACCCGCGAAATTTTAATCAAAGAATCTGTAAACCTCATTGCTACGTCTAAAAATTAAAGTTTCCTCTCAGGTCAGACGCGGTTTTATAGATTAGCGTTCTCTACTGTCCCGAAGTAAAGCGAACAGTTTGAAATCATGGGTTAAAATATTCGCAGCCACTTTTAGCCTCTTCAAAGGTAGTAATAACATGACGATTTCCTTGGAGAACATCTGTTTGAGAATTCAGAAGGGCGATTAAGCAGCTACTAGGAAAAATACACAACGCAGCGAACTTCGATTACGTATTTCAATCAAAGTTTTTAAAACTGTACCTAGATACAGTTTACTCAACTGTGATCCACTAGCAGCTAGGTATAGTTGCCCGAAGTCCACTTTCCCGATAACACGCTCGCGCTGATACCTGCAGAAATATGGAGCGAATGCAGCAAATGGCACAAGCGCAGTAGAAATACGATTATGAATGTGATTAAGGAAAGCAAGGTGTTGAGAAAGGCGGATTTCAAATTGAACCTCTTGAGTGATACTGTAGTGTAATTCAGCGCTGAGCAAAAAATCGACCCAGATTATTAAACATGGCAATTCTAAAGACTTGTATACAACCTCATCACCCTGCAATCCGTCGTGATTACACCTTAACGATGCGTTCGGAAGCAGCTTATTCACAAATAAGGACTATTATAGCATCCGGTTCAGTTCGTGCGGTGTTTCGTTCAAGATGCGGTAGTAGACCTAAACATACCATATATGATACTGATTTAATGAAAAAATAACTTAATACGTACTTTAAACCATAATATTATGCTAAAATTGAATTACGTAAAAACACAAGCAAAAATTAACGTAAGGCAACTTGAAGGAAAATAAGTTCTCCGGCAGTGTTCTGAAGACCAAAAAATTTACGGCTTTATTTTCATTACTATTCGTGCAGTGCACGAGACATTTCGCAGCAAGCTAATAGATTAGAGATGGGTCAAAAAGAACCGAACTGCAAAAACGAACTGTTCACTGAAATGAACCGGTTCGAAAATGAACCGTTCTCTAAAACACCCTGTTCACTGTTCATGTCGGCACTGCACAATTGCGGCGTACTCGGTACAGTAGGTATGATCATCAAGAGGCATTTTTAAACTGCAGCTTACTCGAGCAAGTGCGTTGTGGGTACAACAGATGGCGGTTACGAGGGAGGCCATCCAAGGCCGCCGAAGTGCGTCGTAGACGACCGAGTCCCTCCCCTTCTTTCTCTACTATTCCCCTCCGTCGACGAAAACTAACAGGATAGCCACTGAACGGTTCGTTCTAACTAATATTTGAACTGATATTTAAAATATTAGTTCTTTCGAACCGTTCGAAATAACTAATATTTTAACTGATGTTTAAAATATCAGTTTTTTCGAACCGTTCTAAATATAATATCAAATATTAGTTTCCTCGGGGCGTTCAGTTGGGATATCGCGTTCATCTTGATTTCGTATTTTGAACATTTGTGGATTTGTGGATGCATCTCCAAAAATATTGTTTAAAACGCGATTCATGAACTAAGGAAACGATTGAACTCATGATTGTGGAACATTTTTTTCGGTCCCTTTACCAAGATGATCTTTTGACTTGGTTTTTGGCGCCTACGATGATATTTTAATTTTTTAAGTGCGCTGTATTGTGCAATGTGGATGCATCTCCAAAAATGTTGTTTAAAACGTGATTCATGAACTTAAGAAACAATTAAAGCCTTTGGACTTAGTTTTTTCAGGTGCATCATCTAACTAGGAGTTTAATCGTTTCTTAAGTTCATGAATCGCGTTTTAAACAATATTTTTGGAGATGCATCCACATTTCACATCACATCGCACTTAAAAAATTTCATCGTAGGCGCCAAAAACTAAGTCTATAACTAAAAAAGAGTATATGATGACAATATAAAATGTGTACATTGTATCCACTATTTATGTTTTTCTTAGGTTGGTCGTACAGATATTTACTTTTAACTGGTTTAATCTATATTTTACCCTGCGTCGCTTAATTAAGAGTTCTCAACTGATGGTAGTGGGAAACACATATTTGGCTCCAAATTACATCAAATTACTTGTTTGTATCTGCAAACTTTGGCAAGCTTGTAATAACCTATTAACTTCACAGTGGCATTATAATGACATGTATTTCCAAAGTCGCACATTTATCTAACCGCAGTTTGACTGCGAAACTTACCGACTTTCATTTTCCAGAGAACTGATTGTCCGCAAATCTTTAATGGTTTTTCATGGGACCAAGTAACTGAGTAACGTCGACGAGAAATTCGGATGTTAGGTGAGTCACTCAAGGGCTGATAGTTTTTCTTATCAAGCTGCAAACCGGAAACATGAAGAGTACTAGTTCCCCTTTGTAAACATTCCTTATTATTACCCTTGATGGGTTGTGGTTTATGTGCCCGGACCTTTTTTGGCCAATCAAAATGATGCCGATTCTCTGAAATCAATCTTGCATATCCAATCGGCATATCCAATGAAAAGTTTCATGAAAAAGGGTGACATTTTGATTCTAGATGGAGAATTTCAGGATGTTGTGTCATATTTAGAAGATAATTTAGAGTTCAGTGTGCTGATGCCGACGAGGCAAGCGAGCTCAGTTAACGACTTAAGAATTGAATCAATTTTGATTCGTGGCTAAATTAAGACGGGTAGTTAATGGCAGAGAGGAGAATGGTAATATCAAGGAAAAATATTATTGGAATACAATAAACTATAATTTTAATTTATAATTAACTTACAGCGAATGGCATATGGTGCATGAGGCAGCATATTGACATATCGCTGTGATTGTCGTAATGGGAATAGAAGAATACGGTGTTGCGCTCATATAGCAGCAACAATTTATTATTTATCCAATGGACAGTACCAAGATAAAATCACAAGACCGGCCGTGATTTTAACTAGAATTGTTTTAACGGATAAATGAATATTCAGCGGAAGACGAATAACCTTTCAAGACCGATTTTCATTGACATCCTGGAGTCGTAATAAAATTGTATAGTGAAAATTCACCGAAAATGTATCTGTTTTGCTAGATACTGATCACCAGATTTTTTTTATTTGCATGCCAACTGGAAAAAAAGTTGAAACTCATTATTTTTTTCATTTCAGCAAACAGCTATCAATAACTTATGATTAAATCCCAATGGTTTAGCATAAGTGAGGTAATTTGAATTGATTTATATCTGATAAGAAGGACATTGAAAAAGTTCAATAAATTCTCATGGTTCGTTTATTACTGTAAAATCAAACCAATTCTAACGTTTGAGAGGAGTGACGGAGGGGGTTGGAGGCCGGGAAATTCTTTTAAGCATACTCGGGCGTTTTCAAGGGCAGAGTAGCCATTTTCGGCACTAGTATCCATACATTTCTGTCCCTGTGTCGGTAGAATACTATAATAGATATAAAGGGGTGTTGTGGAGGGCCAGAGCGTAGAGCCAAATGGCCAAAATCGCATATTTTAATCGCATTTTTCGCGATGTTCCACCGGCTAAACATTATTTCTTCAACACGCCAGCCGAAAGGTATTAAATAACACCTTTAGAAAACGTTTTTTTCTTTTTGGCCCTCTCAAACGTATATTATAAAAACATGCTTTAGAAAGTATCAAATCGACGCCATATCTTCTTGTCTCGCTCAAAGTTCTTGAAAACAATTCGAAATCTGCTTCATTAAATAAGGTTTCCAATGCGGTAAACCGCATTAAGAAATATGCCTTCTTGACCGAGATATAAAAAAAAGTGAATTTTGTATTTTTTATCTAGCCGGCCCTGGTATGCATCTAGCGGGCTGGAAATGTGGGGAGGTTTGTTGTATTTGATCCCAAATCGCATGACTTAAGTATGGGAAAATCCTGGAGGGGGGACTTATCACCCTCATTATCCGGCTATGCCCTTCGTCACAGGCACACCTTATGGGGTTGCGAGCATGATTCGCTCAGACTGAAAACACAGGGAGTCAAATCGAACCCTAAACTGTATGACCAATATGTTTTTACCAAATAGGTTCCTGTTACCGTTGGACGGTGGAGCAACGGGTCGTGGGATTTCAGCCCATCCACCATGCGACTGTATCCCGGGCGAAGCCAAAGAAACACAGGCTTGAGTCTCTTAAGATAATCCTAAGTCAACACTCGTGAGATTGGCTCGACGAAACTCTCCATTCCGTTGTAAAATCTGCTATCTAGACCTTAAATGGTGACGTATTTCGTGCCTCCCTTTATAATCTGTCCCGTGCTTTTCATCGTCCCTTGCCTTCCTTCCCGTCCACCTGCCCTTCCACGCACTTTATCATTACTATTAACTTATCGATCCATTCCACCTTCATCATTATTCGGCTGCTCCGCATTTTGAGAATTCCACTCTCGACGTCACTGCTGCTTTCAACGCCCTAGCTCGCTCTTACAAAAAAATCATGCCCCATATGTAGTATCTGATGGGTTGTATACCTTCTTATGTGCATGTGTGTACCTTACTTCTATGTCTGTATTCCTATGATGAATATTTTTATGATTAATATGCCCTAGAAAACTTAAAAATGCCTTCAGATTACTTCAGCAGACTCGCATTCAAGTATAACCGATTTCCTTAATTTACATGCACTCAACAAACGTGTTTGATCAATATGGCTACTGCTGTCTTCAAGTTAAAACACCAAAACACCTTCCAGGAACCTGGACCGTTTTCAGCCGCGTGTCAATAGGTTTAGACTTGAAGGGAAGTGTAGACTTAACTGGCAATTATGGGAACATATATGGCGTAGAGGAAATGACGGTATAGATAAACTAAGGGGAGGAAATCTAAATACATCGAGAGGGATGGAAATAATACCGATCTGCTTGCGGAGCAGGGATGGAAATATTTAAGATATTTTGACATCCACCACATTTGATGGCCAACGTGCTCCACGGTCACAGCAACCAAAAAAAAAAAACGAATTGACATCCTTCCATAGTGCTATTCATTCCGGCAAAAAAGAACGCTTCAGGTTAATCAGTATCTTAAATATCAATTGCCAACACTTCCATTGCCATATTTAGTGCGGTATTAAAACAGATAAGTGCGAAAATTACATATATAAATGACATATTTGATACATGATTGAGCTACAATAGAAGCCCAAGAGAATTTTTACATTGCAGTGAAATGCATTGAAGTGTACCCATTTTTAGTACATTCTTTAGGATTCTGTAATTCAGCCAAAGCTGAAGTTTAGGCATAGGTAAGAACTATGAGGGAAATTTCTCGCTAGAAGTATTCTGCCTCAGCTGCTACGATGTAAAGGATTACTGGCTCAAATTACAGATCCGAATACTGCTTTTATGAAAATTATGTCCGTTATAAATTAATAAAAAATAAAAAAATCCGGTAAAAGGGAAGAACGACAGAAGAAGGCCTCGAGAAAGAAACATAGAGCATGCGACGAATGATTCATAGCATAAATATTTTATGGATAAGTACTGAAAGTCAAGCTGATGGAAGAAATGCCTGAAGAGCTAGGTCAAACCAATCGTTGAATTGCTGAGTGACGATAATGATGATGAAACATTAATTAAATGGATTAGAGTAGACGCATCAATATAAGAAATGAGAGGAGAGACACAATCACACACTGGAATAAGAGATAGCTTTCACGATTCCGATTTTCTTCATGGGTGGCCGTCGAACACAAGATCTTTCACATTCGCCGAGATATATTCTGACGAGTAATTGTGACGCACGGATAGAATAATTCAATGTGCTCCCTTGCTTACTCCACGACCCTAGTCGGTGAAATTTATTCTCGTCGGCGTCGACGAAGAAATGTGGAGAGGCATGAAATAATTAAAATTCTTCGAGATCGCAATTCATTTCGGGAGGACTTGTTTTATTTTCCTTCCAACCCCTCCCACCCCCACGACCTCCTCCCCGCCTCCTCCCCCCGTGTGCATTGAATCGATAAATGTATTATTCCCTCCATTTTCCTATCGCCCCAACACCCCCTCCCCACACCCCCCTCCCGCCCCTGAATCTCTCACGGAAAATATTGGCCCTCCCACCCCCACCTCCCAACATTGGCACCGATTCGTGTCGCCCAGCAAAGATTGTGCTGATTGTGCTAACAAAGACTTGGCTGATTAACGTGTCATTGATTCTGAGAGAATCGATCGGCTGAGATCATAGCTGCCTAGACAGGAAGGTCACCGCTTGTTTAAGCCTCTATATCGGGGAAAGCGCCACAACCTTGCTGGAGAAAAGCTTTGACCTCACAATTCTGGAGGAAATAAAAATACAAAAGCAGTCGTATGCTCTATATTTATCACCATTTTTAGGAAGATTTATCGAAGTAACGCCCGCCTTTTGAAGAAGATAAACGAATTGCTGAATATCTTTGCAATAGCCTACCCCACGCGAGTAAACCAATAAACTCCTAATGCATAAGTATAGAAATTACTGAATCACGTAGTATTACCTCCATGAAAACAATGGAGGGTAAAATGATGAGGAAAGGAACTCACTTCACAGTGGCCTTTCTGGAAATAGTTGTAGGGTAGTAACCACATTCCTAATGACGAAGTGAGTACCACTTTTCATGAAAATATTATCGAATACTCTGGATTATTGAACTAATAATAACCAGTACAAATCGCTCCTTCGGAAAAAAACATTATGGACGAGCATACCGTATATATACTGATAAGCACCGCATCTGCATATTTCAAAGACATGAGGTGATACACAGATCTCTAATCGTGCAGAATCCACAAATCTTTAGAGGTCAAGGCTAATATTGACCGACGTCGAATCCAAATCTTTCACGATGGTTATTCCAGTTCGTGTTCTCCACAGCGATGATTCAGTCCTACTACAGCTAAAACACTTTGAATTCGTTCCGCGTTGAATAAGAATGAAAAAATAGCGGCCCGTTCGGCGGCCGGAATAAACCCTGAGGGCAAATGATAGAAAAATAAACAGGAGGGAATCAGTGAGATTCGGGGACCGTTCCTGGAATATAAAACATCCCCAGTGTTGGAATCACAGTCACCAGTTCCGCGCGGAAAATTGCTCGTATCGGAATGGGACCGACTTTGAGTCGAGATGATTTGATCGATAAGGGACGAACGCATAACTCTGTCGCGTAAACATTAGTGAAGTACACATAAGCTGCCACGGAAAAAAATCGCATTGATCTTTTGGAGATCCAAACGCCCACGGTTCGATTCCAGCGGAATATATCACTCGGAGGATGATTTTGAGCCATTAAGAAAGGTATTTGTTATCAATGCATTAGTTAGAACTTTCATGTGTCAAAAATAAACTGCGATTAAGCGTTGGAAACAATGGACTATTTTTCATTACTTATCTCACTCTGCAGATATTTCATTGCGAGGGAGGAGTCTACCTGTCATCAAGGTGCAGACGTTTACCTGGAAATAAATTGAAAAGGAGAGAATTACATAAGGCGATAGCAAAGTTTGGACACAATGGTGGGCAATGGAATTTTCATGGAATGGAAACTCAAATTTTCAATGGAGATATGTTGAAAGAGGTGATATGTTTCTGTTTCAAAGACTCAGTCGGGTTCGATTGTCAAGACTAAAAAGTATATATCACTAATAAAGAGTTAGCCTCACATAAATAACCACAATTATTTATCCTGCAGATTTAAAACACACCACAAGCTAACCGGTTATAGTATGGTTAAAATGTGTAATTCCTCAGCTAAAAGTGATCAAATTGTGAAACAATCAATGCTTATCGTTATTTTATTTGCCAGTTTTAACAAATTGAGGTAACATGACTATAAAAATCACAAAATACACTACTTCACCAAATACGTACATGATAACGATTAAAGTAAAACAGAAATTAAGTCAAAATAAAAATAAAATACTCACTAGACTTGCATGCTATTTAATTTGATCTGCATTTAAAGGCGCCTGAAATAATTTTATTGTATAACTGATAACTTAGGGCTTTACTTTTTGAAACCTCTCCATACTGGAAATAAATCAATAAAACTGTGTTAGGTTCACTATTAATTAATAATGGGCACGACCTGGGTCCCGTAACTTGGTTACATCGTCAGGTGACTGACCTTCTTGCCTTTAACAGGCGATAGCATGTATTTACCATATTTTTTTACCTCAAGTGAATCTGATTTACAGAGACTACGACGAAAAATATGACCTCGGAAACTCAATATTTTAAATAATTGCACTCAAACAATCATTTTGCACCACATTTGCTAAAACTTTAGTTGGATGAGTAGTATAAACAACTAGATATTATTAATCAACAAGATATTATTAATCAATCCTAGATCAAAGATATAAATCACCCACTTTATCGATGAAAGCTTTAATGCATCGTACCCTCAGAATTACAGGATTACAAAAAATGAAGATTTATTGCAAACACACGATTACGAGACACACACTATAAATAAGCTGGGCCACTATGATGGCCGCATCATTAAACAGGCTTTTTTACTTGGCTCCCCTTTCATGCACCTACGCCCTCTCCAAAAACCTCAATCCATTTAAAGGTGTGTTTGGTTCGTGGGAACTATTGAGAGCGAAATCCCTTCGCAACCACAAAACAATTCCACATGAAAAAATCTTTCTTCTTCTCCATGAATGTTTTTCCTTCCGCTATCATAACTTTTCCCTTTCGAAAGGAAGAGGGTAGTTTTGTCTGAGCCCAATGTAACCCACGCGAACAAAGAGACGAAGGACTCTCGCACCTCTGACCCTTTCTCACACCGCAATCCGACCGATGAGAGAAGAGACAGTGGACCGGAGGGAAAAGAAATAAAGAGAGAAGCATTCAAAACATCATCCCTCTGCACACACGACCACTCCAACCCCCGAAGCATATCCCGCCTTCAAAGGTTCCAGCGAAATGTTTCCCCCGACCAAACTAAACCGCAGAGAGATTCCGAAATCCACTTCTGCAGGTCATTCCTCTGAGCTCAACTTAGACATTTTTCCATGCAGATCATGGGTTGGCAATTCCTCCATGCGTAAGGACATGCGTATTTTCAAACTGAAATGACTGCGCGAGTTGCTATCACCAATTTTCCCCCGACAAATGTTTACTGATGTAACAATTTTGTGCTACCTGTCATAGGGGCCTATTACGTAACTTTGACTCGGAGCTAGAGCTATCTGTAACTCCGCCCGGATTTGTTTTGATTTGTAGCTCCAACTCTATTACGTACCGGCAGGAGTTACGGAAGTCTCGGAAAGAATGCGGAGCTACAGTGGCTCTGGAAAATTCGGAAAGCAAATCTCCAGAAATGAGTCAACCAATAGGAGCTAGGTATCTGATAATAAATGTTTCTGAGCCGACGAATTTAACGTGAATTTCGGAATGGAGTCCCAAACTTGTATTTCGTAAGTTAACGTGAAATAATTAATATAAACTACATTGTTGGAATGTTTATACTATAAAGCTTATTCATATACAGTTATATGTCATCCATTGTATACAGTCATTCATTTATCGTCGAATGCAAACCTATTCTCTGCCCATGTTGCTATTATGGCAGTGAATACAATTTTAGATACCGGCAAAGGTCAGAGAAAATGAGCAGGAAGCAGTGCGCGGTGCTCACTAATTTTATGAGTGACCACAGAAGCTTTGCCCCTGGCGTATTCCAACCTCAGAGTACTCTGAGATTCCAACCCCTATGAAAAAATTGTATAAACCTGTTTCAAAATTTTATACAATCTTATACATCGCCATGGCAATGTATAAAAATTTGAAACAGGTTTAAACAATTTTTTCATAAGGGAAGGGATAAACGGGGAGGCAACAATAAATAAAATGTGGGGTGACAAACCTTAATATTTTATCCACAATTAACAAAAATGTGCTACTGAGATTGACAGATGCCTACACAGTACGAAGATATTTGTACACACACCAACACATATATTTAATACCAATAATGAAAATAAAAATGCCTTATGGCAACTCCAGCCCGATTACCTTCGCTTCTCAACTGTCATTTGCCATGTCGGCCGTCGGAAGGTCGGAATCTGAAGGATTTGGCAATGGATGGACCAATAAACATATATTGGGGAAGTATGATGAGGGTGTTTGTGGAGTATATAAGAAGAAGGAGGCATCTGGCATTAGAAAGGAGGCGAATAAGGGGTTCCCACAATCCGATCGAATTAGATGAAGACTATTTTCGAATGTTTTTCAGAGTGTCGAAAAACATTTTTCAATATCTCTACCGATCTCTGGGACCCACACTAAGGAAACGCAGTATATCTCAGATGCAGAATAAGAAGATTCAACATTACACACGCCCATAGTGATATAATGAAAATTCTTAAATGATATTTATGTTTTTCCACGCTTAGTCCAGAATGTCTGCGTTTCCTTAGTGTGGGTCCCAGAGACCGGCAGAGATATTGAAAAATGTTTCGAAGCGCCTCGCTATCTACCCGTGTCATCACCAGCAGCTCTTCTCCTTCCCGAGACATTGGTAAAATCTTAACTGTTGGTTATTCTGGACGCACAAATTCATTAATACCTCATGCCTTTTGCTTGAATTGATTTGGAAACTGGGTTTTTGAATGGAAATAAACTTTGGGTAAAAACTTAAAATACTTGTGTGTGATTATTCGCTTCCCGACACCAAGGGCAAGAACCCGCACGCATTACAATAACATTACGCATCCAGCCATCTTGAGAATGACTTACAGAAATAGGCATAGAAAAAAATAAAATTCTGTGTAGAAATAAGGCAAAAATGCAGGCTCACTTGACATTATTCAGTGAGATTGAGGAAATTTTTCCTCACATTCAAATTAATTCATTTCATTCTCTGATAAAACTGGTTAATCTAAAGGAAAGCATTCTTATTTAATGAAATGGAATTGGGCTGTGATTACTACTGACCGTGCATCAACCGAGAAATAGATTTAACATAAATTTTAAAGCCTTGCATGTCTGATTATATGTATTTATATTTTCCTAAATAATGCAAACTTCCAAGAGACATTCCATTTCTTGTAACTAATCGCGATTCCAAGTCGAGTTGCGCCACTAAAAGTTTTTGAGAAGCATTGCAACACTACGGAAGTTATAATAAACCAATTAAAATGCGAGCGAAGCGAAAGAATAAATTCAAGTTTCAACGGGGCGCAGAAGTTGGTAAGAACACGATGCTAGTGATATTAGGTATAAACTATCCTTCATAGCAGCAAAATGACAAAAATACCCTGAATAATATTGAGGTCCTACCTTAATTAACTTGAAGCCTTAATCAGGGTCATTCCTTCCTCCGGTGGCTGGAGATGTCCGATGGAGATAATCCTCGGGCAGGGGCAGAAGGGGTCACACAAGGTTTCATCGTGAGGGACACTTCAAAGAGTAATCAGCGAACACGTTAACACGCTTAGGAACACGCAACCACGACATAAAGAATTACACTAAAGGCGTGGATGCAGATCAACTGAGAATAAGGGCGACACTAACACTACTATCATGAAGACGACACATACACGACGTTTACAGTGGATAGAATACACGCGACGCGTAGAAGACATCCTGGGCGTTAATTCTGGTTGCTCCTTCGATAAGGGTTTACATTAACTAATCATAAAAAAATAAGATTCACTTATTTCACCACCGACACGAGTTATCGAACGATAATAATAATAACAGGAACAAAGCACTCGGCGATCGTTCAGGCGATGGACTCGCCGTCCGGCATAAGCCGACGGTCTGAATGACGCGTGTGAAGTGCACCACCCTCTCGACTCGATAAGGAAGGACACACCTGTTTTAAGGCGAGACGCAATGAATCACCAGTTGGGAGGGGGGTGTGTTTGAAATATGCTCAGAGGTAGAATGTCTCCGAGAGTCAAAGAGGTCCCTCCGGAAGCCCTGCGGAAGAAGTAAATGTAAAGGCCGTTTTACACGGTACACGGAATTGCGCAGTCTGACGTACGTGTGAAGGCGCAATCAAAATTGCGTCGTTTAACACAAAAATTTCAGCCTGAATTAACTATCTCAAACTATTTTCTTTAAGAATAATTTGTAACAATTTGTTTTGCCCATATAAATCAGCTAGCCAATTAAAACCTTGGGTGGAGTAAAAAATAACAGGAATAACATTAGGATACATTCTTGAAATTTTCATTTATTTTGATCTTTATATTAGAGAAGCTGTATTTATTAAATATATATTTTCTCAGTAAATGCCAAATATTATTGGAACCATTCAATAATTTAATTATTTTTTCTGCTTTCCTTTCTAAGTGTCCAGAGACTCGCAAATATACTCACAATATAGATAATAATTACTGTAGTAATACAACCAATTCTACACACATAAGGTAAGAAATAAAACAATATCAATTAAGGTCAATTCAACACCACTGACATTCTTTAAATATGACTGATATTTGACTCGATACCGAACTTAAATTTATAAGTCTTTCCGAGAACTCCTTTCAAGTGGCAGATGAGTTAGGGTTTGGAATATCAACACGGCGAACATTCATGCGTCAAAGAATCGGGAAGCAACGCGAAAATCCAGAAGAATAGTTCAGGAGATCAATTTCCTAACTTTTTCTGATCATTTTATTTCACAGATAGATTTGAAATAGACGGCGGAGGTTTCCGTGGAGTCCGTCCTCTTGAATGCCTCATTCCCTCCAAACAGTCAAGATTCGGAACACTTTAAAAACTGCGGCTGTCGTACAGAAAGCGTTACACGGTTGTTAAACGAATTGAGTTGCGAGCCGCTAGAGACTCGGAGAGTGCGCGCTAGGCTTAGATTGCATGAGATATTGAGAATGGAGATCTTTAATTGTAAGAGCGACACGGATATCATCATATTAGAATCCCACTACAGTTCCAGGTACGACCAAAGCGATAAAATAAGAGATATTTACGCGAAGGGATAGGTGCGAAATTCGTTATCTCCCACGCGCGACAAAGGACTTTAATGAATGCAAGGCGTAATTTCGTCAGAACATTTCCTTTATAAATGGATACGGCGGGTGTCCTGACATCCCCCGCCACACGCCTATTGAGGCAGCTTGCGGGGTAGTATGTAGATGTAGATGACCAACATAAAATTTTTACTGATGAATCTGCTTACTACGTGTGCATAGCAGTCTTTATTTATTAAAGAATAGGCAAAAACCCGTCGTTTTTGAGTCTTGAAAATCCCAAATATCCTATATCCACAAAACCCTTCGGAAGACCCCCGATTTCCCCCCCCCCCCTCCACCTTTGGTCCAAACTTAGATCCGCCTTTGGTAACAGGTGTATCACGGCAGATTTTTTGCAGTAGTAGATCGTTTCTTTACCTTGTTTGACTTACGTATACTTATTGAAAATAGAAACTAACAATAAGCGCACAGATACTTAAAATACACGTCCAAAACGAACTAAATAATAAACGCAATTAGTAAGAGAAGAAAGAACGCACGGGAAGTTCACTCGAAACGCGTCACAAGACGGTATTTTTTAAACTAGTAAAATGAAAATATGAATTTTCCAACGTACCTGAATCTGTACTTAAACTCTCATTGTGCAGTAAACCGATGCAGGAACCACTGTTCTTGTTCGCTCAAGCACTTACGTTTATGAAATCTAATTAACATAAAAGAGTTTTTTTCTTCTCAATTCTTTTCTGCGCACCACTTTTGTGAACACTTTTCATATTAACACTTAAATTGAGCATGAAACCTTCTCACTTGTCAAACCAGCTTTCACCGTTGGCATTCACTGAACTACTGAGGATTCAGTCGGATTTCGCAATCTACGTGACGGGAAAAAAAAGAATATTTTTTGCTCTGCGCGCGCAACCTACCCCCTCCCATAACGCTTCCTTCCTTTCCTCCAGCCCTGGGAGAACTACTTTGTGCTGATTCCCACGGTAATAGATACCCCCTATTAAAAAAACCAGAGGAGTGAGATGTGTCACCATACCCAGACATATTATCTGATATTTTTCTGGAAGAATTAATTACGGTATTTATTACTTGCGGGGATATCGGTTTTCGCGACGGAGCTGAGATTTTGGGAAGAGCGGACGAGGGCAAAAAAAGAGGAGACAGAAGGTATGGATGGGGCTAGTATCTAGCGGGGGTGTTGAAAACGACGCATAGTGGGCGGAAATCGAAAAAAGCTTGACAAAACCCTAAATTTTCACTTTTATTTTGGCAAACAAAAATAGTACAGTCCGATAGATCCGTCCAAGGATCAAGGAACTATGGCTATTTAAATATTTGGTTCACCCAATAAATCATTAGAAGCTGTTGAAGACGAGAAAAAAATATAAAAAATTTCAATTCTGAATTTCTGCTAAAATCGAGTATTTACTTTCGCTAGTGAGCCGTTAATATGGTTTTCCATAAATTTTAACGCATATTTTCTAAAAGAATAAATCTTTCCTAAGAATAATAAGGGATAGTTTATTTATTTTTATCAATTTTTAATCAATAATCAAACATTTTAAATTGCATTGTTTTTGGACTATTTTTGACATAAAGTGGAAAATAACTTGGGGGGCGACGAGACTCGATAGTAAAATTCATATGGAAAGAAAGACCTGAATCTTCACTAAATGATCCATCAAAAATGCAACTCTGATAAACATTGGTAATCGCAGAATTATCTTCACTGTAAATAGGAGGCATTTCCAACTCGTAATAACTTTCAATTTTTATTCTTATGAATATTATTCTGTATTCTATTGAGGCTATCCATAGCGCAACCTCGAGCAAGCGAGAAATCTCATCGTTATTTGGTTCAGTTAATTATATCTATCTTCCGCACATTTCCCAGTACAATCGCAGACAAAACCACACTCTGCAGAAACTATAGATGTTGTTATTCTAAACAACAACCATCGGTGTTTCGTGGACAAACTCTCCTCTTTCCTTTTCATCGAGAGAATGATCTTCAAGCGTCTTTTTTTTATTTTCGCCGCTCCAATGTAATCCTCCCGAACGGCGAACGATCATTCGAAGCGGACCTGCTGCTATTTATTCCGCACTCGATCGGGAGGGGGGGGCGTCGAGAGTCGCTTTCAACGGGGCACTCGCCCAATCGCCGAAACAAAAAAGAAACGAAATGGAATCGGCAAAGAATTGGCGCGCTGGAGAGGCGAAAATTCGAAAGGCAGATCCTGTTATATTTGTCGGGGCCCCGAAGGCCCTCTCAGGAAAAGGCCCAACAATCGGCGGTTGACGCCTCCGGGTGCGTCCAGCACGCTCACTGTAGGACCCCTCCAACGCACGCAGCGAACACTCCAGGGGCCTTGAAGAGCAGCAGCACACAAGACACAGTCCGTGTGGAAGCCAACACAGCTGCCGCCGCCGCGGTAGTCCAGAACTCTCAGTACATCTCCATTGATTGCGAAAGGAGAGAGTCTAAATACAAGAAGGAAGAGAGCAGCTTTGTTCATACGGATGAGCCAATGGGTTTGCATTTTTTTTAAGAATTCAAAGAGCCATTTTATTTCCATAGCTCAAGCCTTCTTCCTGAATTTACATTGATAAAAATCGATTTAAATAGTGTATTTTATCCATTACATGAATTCATAAAAAATATTAACAAATGCAAATCTTAATGCACTAAACTTACTGAAAATAGGGCATGCACGGCAATTCTGGTAGCCACTACCTCACAACGAACGTTCACTCCTTGACATTCATAAAAGCCCGTAAGATTTTAATTCCGAAATGAAATATTTACAGAAAAGAGAGAGAGAGCTCAGTTTCTACAGAAGAGCGACTAACTTTGCATTACTCTCCTCGAATTTGCCGGCAGTAGAATTTAAAGAGCCCTCGAATGGTTCTTATTATCAGCTTTCTCTATTGTGTGGTATTTATTTAAATTAAATTTCAACGAAAAAATTATCAGTGATAGTAATTTATCAAATATTTAACAACTAATCACTTAAAGATATCAGCATGATTGATTCAAAGGTAGATAATAATGTAGGGTATTTCAAATATTAAGTATAACTATGGACTCCAATAATATGCTTCAGGTTACTTGCCTCTCCCTTCATTATTTTTTATTCGTATTGTACCCAAATTTCCTGAATTCTAAACACGAATAATTACTGCTTCGATTATTAATTGAAAAATTACTCATTTCTATGAAGTAAAAATAGCAACGAACGTTTTGGCAATATATAAAAACAGCATGATTTGTCCCCAAATTGGGCGTGTTGTTTGAGTTTGTCAATGTATGTCAGTAATTATTATTTGGTAAGCATATAATTGAATAAAATTCCTTTTTGTTAGAACGTAGGTTTCCGCGGCGATGGTTTGACCTCTGCATTTCTTCCGGGTTTCCTTCCGCGTCAGCTTGTTAGTAGACAACAGTTTCGCTGGCTATCCTGCCAGCGTCTTCAGGTCGAAGGTATCGGCTGTCGGTTTCTGCCTCGCTTATATACCGTAGGCTGGATGGGAGCTGCACTGCGATTGGCTGTTTGACTGGTCGCTTCTATCTGATTGGCTCTCTCTTGGATTACTCTTTTCCACGCGCTGTGAAGGAAGTATCCATCTTCTCTATTGAAATTCAATGGTGTTTTTTGAATTTCTATTGCTTCCCTGATTTGCCTTGGGAAGTATCGGGACTCCTTAGCTAAAAGTTTCTTTTCTTCAAATTTTTTTTCTGGCCACGACATAAAATTTGAAGAAAAGAAACTTTTAGCTAAGGAGTCCCGATACTTCCCAAGGCAAATCAGGGAAGCAATAGAAATTCAAAAAACACCATTGAATTTCAATAGAGAAGATGGATACTTCCTTCACAGCGCGTGGAAAAGAGTAATCCAAGAGAGAGCCAATCAGATAGAAGCGACCAGTCAAACAGCCAATCGCAGTGCAGCTCCCATCCAGCCTACGGTATATAAGCGAGGCAGAAACCGACAGCCGATACCTTCGACCTGAAGACGCTGGCAGGATAGCCAGCGAAACTGTTGTCTACTAACAAGCTGACGCGGAAGGAAACCCGGAAGAAATGCAGAGGTCAAAATTCCTTTTTGTTCTAAAATGCTGATTCGCCATATTAGATTCTGGAACCTGATTGTTAGAAGATACCGATGATGTGTTGATCCTGAGCGATGAGTGGAAGGCTGCCCGGAAGACGTTTTTATCGTTGGTTTGAGGAAGATTGCATTTGGGAATCGTTTGCTCTTCTCGTGATAGTCCCTCTCTTTCGCGACAAGCTTACCCCGAGTGATTATTTCGCTGTCCGTTGGCGTTTTGAGGGTGTTAGCATCTGAAGCTGGCCGCCACCGTGTCTCACAATCAGATCAGCGTGCAAAACTCACCCCGAACTGCGAAATTCATTGCGAAGAGGCTTACTCACTGACGGAATGGCTGAAAAGTGCTGACGCCGAGAAAGATCGCGGGTCGCATCTAAGTTCAAAATAATCATTTTACTAAAGAGAGTGGATTATTTGTGTAAAATGAGGCGCTCATAAAATATGGCAACCGCTAACATCTCAAAAGTGTACTCCATTGCTCTCTAAATCGACATCAACACCTACATACTTCTGCTCCGCAAGTAGCCTCATTAGTCATGAGGTGCGTAGTGTTTACAATAATAAGCGTGTAACTAAAAATTGAATATTCTTAACGTACAATGACGTTTTGGATTTATTGGATGGCAGCAACATTGTATTCTCCTTTGTTGACTTAATGAGTCCATAAATGAGCGTGGGAAAGAAAAATTCCTATTCCAACCCGTTCCTTAAGATATTTCCTTTCTTCTATATTTGATATCGGGATATCCTGGAACTGTAGTGGCCTCTGGTTTCACTCGTCTCTTTGATATTGCTTTAATAGTACAACCCTGGAGTAGTTCTGTATTTATAGTTGTCAGGGTTCCCACTCTACTTGAATAATGAAATTCACGGCTTTTTCCAGGTTTTCACGGTTATTTTTCAGATTTTTCACGGTTTTTTTCAGGTTTTCACGGTCCGTTAATAAGCCAACAATAAGAAAATCACTGGCCGTATATGAACAGAAAATTAACGTACGCGACAAACGCCGTGAACGTTAACGCCGCAATGAAAAGTGATATCTGTTATGACGTGATCTATCGTTTGCAAAATTCAGGGCCGACAAAAGGACCAGCCCAACCGCGCTCTTGCCTGGACGCCGAATACCCTTCGGACCTTCTTCCGTCCGGACACCCGAGGTCCTTTTTTAATTCCTCGCCGAGAGATAGTTTTTTGCGCACGTTGTTATTACTGCACAGTGGCCGAATTTCCCCCACCCCAATCTTTCTGATTTAACGGAAAATATTTTATTTAAATTGTTTATAGAATATAATAAATTGATTCTTTCTTATTTAACGGAAAATATTTTATGAAAATTGTTTATAGAACATAATAAATCGAAAAACAATTTCATACACCGTATTAGCTCAATTCTAAGACGAACACGATTCTAAGACTACCCTCCTTTTTTGGAGCTCCACTAGGGGAATTTTTTTTTCCTAATAACGAAACGATAATAAAATGAATGCGGAAAAACGATCAATTCTTTATTTTTTTGCTAGGTTGCCTATGTCCCAGGAAACGCAGGATTTTGGCGAGTAATTAAGATATTCATCAAAGGTTTCAAACAATATTTTAGATAATAACAGGAATAGTAGTACTTTATCAAGACACAAAGGTCATATTGTGGATTCGACCAATATCTCTTTCAAAATTCTGAAGGAAAACGCCACCTCACTAAAAAAAAGTTTGCTCTCCACTCAGCATTTACACTGCTATTATGGATTTCAGTCTGATATAAAAATTCATATCCATCAAACACCATTTCCAGTACATGTATTCACGAAAGCAATGTGCATGATGTGCCTAAAACAACCGCATTCGCCGGCGCAGTGACTGGTTGTGAGATAGATGACGAAGGCCAAAAATAGTCTATTACTTGAATTGTTCCTGTCTAATGAATATATTTTAAATATAATTCAGGTAGTGTTGTGTTACTTTCCCACGGCACTGAGCTTCTCCCAATGGTAGTTCCATCCCTTGGGAAGATTACAACTATGTGCTTGTTGTTATTAGGCATAAATGACACATTGTATTTATTTCGTCTCATTTTCGTCAAACGATGGATGCGGGAAAATTATGCGTCGGAACCGCAATTATCAAACGATCAATGCGAGAAACGATACTTCGGGGAACGATATATGCGGGAAAAAATTACATTGTCTATAAGGAACTTTATTTGGGACCAGAAACGGCGAACGATCAATGCGGGAACGATAGATCGAGGTTCCACCGTATAACTTTTCTTTTGAAAGCGGCAGTGTAATGACTTCTTTCCTCTGCTATCGTAATACTCTGAAACCAAAACTGAATCGATTTCTCTAATCAGAGGCAATTCATGTTCCCTTCATACTTTTGCTCTGGAAAAAATGGAACGACTTTTGTAGCAGTTTATATCGCGACGGCATTGAGGCTTTAACGTTACAATCCTCGGCGGGCACGGGGGCACATTCCCCCCAGACACTTAACAAATATGCATTATTCTGAATACGGTCATATTATCATTGCGCTCGTTTTGTATCATGAGGTATCCTTGTGCCCCCCCCCCCCAGGAACAAAATCCTGGATACGGCTTTGCTTGTGCTCCCCCACTCCCCAGAAAGAAATCCTGGATCCGCCTCTGGTTAAAATTTAGGTAAATTGTAATCAATCACACAAACATTTTGTAAGTTGATCAAGCTCTAACTTGAATGGAGCCGAACCCAGGGTAAAGCAGGCGATCTCGCGGACACGGCAGAAGTGCACCCGGCGATTGATTGGCACGCACGCTTTACCTGCTGCCTAAAATGGCAATAGTTTTTCACTTAAACACAAAATTAAATAAGCTAAATTACAGTTTAGGTATTTTTGACGTTGATTTTTCGTTGTATAGCTATATATATTAGGTTACAAACTCTAGTATTCATAATTTTTCCTGACGAAAATTATGCAACCCGATTGACGTCGAGAATTTTGCATTCGATTGTAAGACGAACCCTCTTTTCTGCAGGAGTTAGGAGGAAAAAATACCTTGTCTTAGATAGGTGCAATTAGGTAAATTATAATTCACTTGGTTTGAAATATATAAAGACATAAAAAATACCTGCTGAAACATGTTATTTTCACTTTCACTTTACTTTATTACTCGTCAAATATTTCCACACAAACTTTCCGGTTGCGACGTAAAACTGGCAAGTCCCAGGTCGACGCATGCGAAAATCGTGTAATGCTCTGTTGCCATAAGCGGAAATCTTCTCTCGTTTTCAGGCCGCAACGCGCGAGAATTAGTTACGTCGCGCCGAAAGCTCGCTGTCGCCCGGTTCAAACTCAGGGAGCGTTATGTCCACTAGTGATGGGTCGATCATGAACGATTCGATCAAAAAGATTGAATCACTAGGTGAATCAAATGACTCATGATTCATTTCGTTAAACAAGTCGATCATCAATCATCAATCACTCCGAATTCCGGTATCATATCAATCATCCCGGTTTCCGGTTTATTTCAAAATTTGGAACGATCGGTGCTTGATCTCTTTTCGACAGGGCAGAAATAGTTGTGAGAAAATTAAATACTATGTTATAAAGAACTGAATACTTGTGTAATCTTTTTCTTATATGTTTTCCAACAGTTATAAGTATTAATAAAACCAATACACGTAAAAGGAAAATATTAAGATGACTCTTAAATTGTAGGAGAACGTTAAGAAGTAGAAGTTAAAGCTGTTAACATTTTACTGTGCCGTTAATAAAATTATCCTGCAGATCAGATTCATGGGTGTGGTGTACTTAGTGTTATATTTTGAGATATATAGTTAGAAATTCTTCTATTAGTGTTAAGAAACTGTGGCAGTTTTGCCTTCCCAAATATTTTCATGACACTACTTCCTTCATTTTTGCAATGTAATTTACTGATCTAGTAAATCACAATCAAAATAGTATATGAAATGATAATATGGATAGCAATCAGCGTTACCAATGATCTTCGCAGATGAGGCAGTATTTATTCGATTATTCAAAGTGATTTATTACATCCATTGATTGAGTCTTGTCGATCTTGATTCCTTTTGAGTCTTTTCGATCATGATTCCTTTGAGTCTTTTCAATCATGACTCTTTTGAGTCTTTTCGATCTTGATTCATTTGAGTCTTTTCGATCATAATGATTGAATCAATTGATTGAATCATTTATGTGACTCGAGTCAAAATGATTGAATCACCAAAATGATCGACTTTGCCCATCACTAATGTCCACAGCGAATAGCAGGTTGTCAAGGTTAGCGGTCTTCCAATCAGAGGATTGAGGGTGTTGAATATACGTTCAAATTTTTCGACACAAATGCCATCTAGATTTAGTTTCG
This sequence comes from Ischnura elegans, assembly GCF_921293095.1. Classification (NCBI taxonomy): domain Eukaryota; kingdom Metazoa; phylum Arthropoda; class Insecta; order Odonata; family Coenagrionidae; genus Ischnura; species Ischnura elegans. The sequence continues at coordinate 117,110,134 of NC_060253.1, forward strand.
AAAGCGGTCGCTGCAGCCAGTGGGAAGCCTAATTGGATGGAAGGGGGACTTAGGAGTGACCGAGGGAGGGGAAACCAAGCCAGTCGAGGAAAGTAAACAAGCTGATGAGAAGTGGTGTCATATTTCAGGAGGGGGGGAGAGAAAAGGCCTGCCCTGGGGAAAGATGTTTTTTTTTCTTCAGGCAACATTCGTTCCCACGCTTTTCTGACCCATGCGACGATGCTCGCCACAATGAATAGACGTGCGCTGGCAACGAACGAAGTTGAAAATTTCTGGGAAGGTATTATTATCAAGATTGAGAGATTTTTAAGGTTTAAGGACGAAATTCACGGCTTTTTCCATGTTTTTTCACGGTAGACGAAATTCACGGCTAATTCACGGTTTTAAGGTTTTCACGGTTGAGTGGGAACCCTGGTTGTTGAAGCGGGGTGGCACTCTGTGTTCACTCCATGGTGCATTCCTATTTTTTTATTTTAACTGCGCTTGTTGATCACATTCTGCAGGCAATATGCATATTCAGTGCATGCTTCCGCGTCCCTAAGGTTTAATGTCCTCGCATTCACGTAAGAAAATCGTTGCGAACGATCTTTGGCGCGAGAGCGCGTTCTCTTTATGGGTTTCTCGTCGTACGGAGGGAGGGGTAAGGAGTTATAGGTGCCGTGCCGCTCCCCGCGGAGAGAGGGCAGAGGGGGCGGGTGCGGGGTCCGTTGCTTGGAGACGGCTGATTTTAGTCGTAGGCCACCAGCGGCAGCAACAGAGAAGGAAGGTCGTCGGGTTTGGCGGTAGGCGGTGTTGCGCGCTGTCCCTCCCACGCAATATCCCTGTGGGGAGGGGGTTGGTCCCCAGCGGGTGGGTGGGTGGGAGGGGGGGGTGGCCTCGTATTCATGGTGACGGAAAGAGTGAGAGAGATAAGTGGGGAGGGAGGGAGGTCGCACAGCATCCCGGTGGACCTGTTGTATCCAGCGAGCGCCCTCCATTTCGGCCCTGTCCTCTCCATCACCGCATCGGAAGAGAGAGAAGTCACCACTTGGCCGTCATATTTATTGCTCGGAATTCGCGCATTTTTCAGAATGAAAGGGAGACTAGGCCTCATTGCCAATTGAATGGGAGGGTGGGAATGACATGCTTGGTTCATTCGCAAAATGCTCCGAGAATATATATACCAGACTTCACTAGTAGTGTACCAGTAAAAATTATAGTGAAGTGAAGAAATTTGAAAATAAACTTTAGCCAGAAATGTAAAATAGTCGTGAAAAACCATTAGAAAATAGGAAAAGTATTGGGGGTTGGGAGTGAAGAATCTCTCGGCGCCATTATGAGGACGTCTGGTTTCATTCATCAATTTTATTAGGAAATGAATAATTGCGTTAATATTTTTCATTATTTCAAGGAATAAATTACCTTTATTAGAGTGGTCCAACAAAGCGCCAACTTTGATAGCTTTTACTTAAAAAACAAAACTCAGCTAATGTCATATGCGCATGTTTGCCATACATGCCAGAAGTTTCGAGGAAGATTATTATGGAGGCTTTCGCGGTGATTAAATTGATGATTAATTTTCGGGTTAATACCGCGCTGACTCATTTTGTTCGCCAAAAATTACTTGACGCCGTATTAACCCGGAAACTAATCGACAATTTCTAGGAAGATCTTTGTAATTCGAGGTGGCAATGGGAAAGAAACTGCCCCTTCCCTTTGACCCTTAGTTCGCGGGATTCGCCATCGGACTGCCCCGAACAAAAATCCTCGGAAATGAGAGTGACACCTATGGCTTACAGGGAGAATTTGCCTTACGGATGTCAAGAAAGAAGATGAAACCCTTTTTATTTGAAAGTAGACACTAAGATGGGAATACAATTGAAGGGTTTTGTCCAAATACGCCCGGGTTTGAGAAAAAAAGCATTTAAAAATTGAAAAATATGGTCGCGTTGAATTTAATTTAAAATATTTCGCCTATTGTTCAAATGAGATTTGGCCTAGTGGTAGCGTGCCGCGATTCTGATGAGAAAGTCCACGGCTCGAGACTCGGTGAGAGTAAATTTTTTCCAGTCTGCCACCTCCTCCATTTGTTTGTAATCCGTTTCATCCTCTTCTAATTTGTTCATTTAGGACGTTTTACATTTTTTTTACTTGACTGTTGTTTGAGAATAAGACCTTAACTGACATTTTTGTCACTAGCTAACCCTTACTTCGAATTATTCTTTCCGTGCCAAGATTCATCAAAGCAGGAGTGATAAAACTGTGGTGCTGGCTTCGAAGTGAAGGGAACTCATTTCCAAAGCAAAAGATTTTAAACATATTGTCTCCGGAGAGTCTCCCAGGTTACATACGGGAGAAAGATATGAAATCAGGGGGAATGAAACTCGACAAGCTTGAAATGATCGACAGATGGGTATACGATCACTTTGTCGAAGGCGGGCCCAGAAATGAGACAGTGATGACTCGGACTTTACAAGAATATGCTAATTATGCGTGATTTCAGCACATATCTCCAGGATTTGAATTCCCTGCTAGTGCTTCATGGGTTGCATCTTTTAAGAAGAGACACCGAACCGTGCAACGTAAATTAACAAAATACGTATCAGCGGGCGAGCAAACGTGTGCTGAAGAAATATTGCAATCGGCAATGACGGTTCAGAAGCAAACAAAAAGCCCAATCTCCAAATGTAATAGATTTCGTAATTAATTTAGATCAGACCGGGTGTCCGTAGAGGTGGATATAAAGAGAACGCGATCAAGAAAGGGAGAATATTGCTCAGGTTGCTCTTGGGAGCGTGATCAATGTAATACACTCATATACAGCGCAGGAAAGCTGCTTCCATAAGTTTTTATTGTGCTTATCAGAACCTGGAGGTGATTTTGGTCCGCAAGTGAGCGAAGAAACTGGAGAGTGAATTTTTAAATGTTTCTGTTGTGGATTCTAAATCTGGAAAACTTACAACTGGGTTGTATTTCAAATTTTTAATAAATGTTCTCCGGCCATGTGTTAAAAATACATTTTTATTGCTCATTGATTTTTGTTGGACAAAAAAATAGTGACATTTATGATGAACTATTTATCGACGAGGAAGGAGAACCGATATGCAGCGTAAAAACTATACCACCGAAGTGCACATCCGTAAGCCAACTGTGCGATGTACATTTTTACAGGCAAGTAAAGCAGTTTATTGCTCGAAACCAGAACTGCACCTTCTTCCTTCAGGGGAAAAGAGAGATTTCCTCACGTGAGGATGGAATAAAAATCCATTCAATCGTGCATCATCAGTTGTCCTAACCAGCGTTCAATGATGTGCTGAGGTATGCATGATATGCCTCGAAGTTAGTATAGAATTGAATTGTTTAAAAAAGTTAAGGGAAATATGATTCCTTGAAGATATAAAGAAACACAAGGGCGAATGCTCGGGTAGCAGTTTTATAGAATGAGCATGGTGCTTTTCAATTAATTGCTTTTCTTGTTTTATTACAATTATCATCCAAATTACTGTAAAGAGGCGAAGTAATAAATAAATAATGAAAAATTGGAGAAGGCAGTGGCAATGGCAGATTATTCAATTTTATATATTTGTGCTTTATATTATGGAGGTATTTCCTCCAATTCATGGTCCTTTACGCGACAGAGATTTCTCGTGGGCATAAGATCTAATGAAAGCAAGAGAAAACCGAATAATATCGAGCTACGGGAAAAAGCAAAAGAAGTGTAGGAAAATGGGAGTCTGGCGAGGCCATGAAAAAAGAAAAGAGAAGGGACGAACCGACAAGCCAAACTAAAAACAGTACTATCATATGGACATCGACCTCAACAGGTTCAGGCCATGAACCAATTTAGGTTGGGTTGGCCGAGTAGTATATTTCCAGGTAATTAAAAGTTCCCCAGCTTATACAGCTTGTTTAAAATCTCTAGGCATCTAAATACGCGGAAATAAGGACTCTGACAATGAGAGGAGAGTAAGTTTGTGGGCAAAACACATGCGGCAAAATTTATTCAGCAAAATAAATTAAGTTATAAGTGTATTTCCTGACGATTACCAAGGTAAAAAATAGACTACAGGAGAGCAACAACAGGCAGAATAGCAATTGCGATGTTTAGCTCTTGGAATACTCCAAATTGATCATATAGATAGACGAATGAAAATTGTTGTATATTCTAAATACTACTACAGCAGGAACCTGGGAGACTCTCCGGAGACAATATGTTTAAAATCTTTTGCTTTGGAAATGAGTTCCCTTCACTTCGAAGCCAGCACCACAGTTTTATCACTCCTGCTTTGATGAATCTTGGCACGGAAAGAATAATTCGAAGTAAGGGTTAGCTAGTGACAAAAATGTCAGTTAAGGTCTTATTCTCAAACAACAGTCAAGTAAAAAAAATGTAAAACGTCCTAAATGAACAAATTAGAAGAGGATGGAACGGATTACAAACAAATGGAGGAGGTGGCAGACTGGAAAAAATTTACTCTCACCGAGTCTCATCAGAATCGCGGCACGCTACCACTAGGCCAAATCTCATTTGAACAATAGGCGAAATATTTTAAATTAAATTCAACGCGACCATATTTTTCAATTTTTAAATGCTTTTTTCTCTCAAACCCGGGCGTATTTGGACAAAACCCTTCAAATGTATTCCCATCTAAGTGTCTACTTTCAAATAAAAAGGGTTTCATCTTCTTTCTTGACATCAGTTAGGCAAAATCTCCTTGTTAGTCTGGGATGAGCTGTACCTTTGCTTGTTCCAACCAGCCTTTAGGCTGAGACACATTGTGAGTGATTAAGTGAGTTAGCGTAAAAATCTCCATGTGATAGCAAGTAAATCTCTATGTACATATTACCTCGCATTCCATCTCTAAGGTGCTTGGCAGGGGATGACCAATCACCTCCAGCATGCAACGTTATGTCATTATTAGGAGACGGCTTTGAAATCATTAATCGTCCAACTTCGAAAATCCAGTGTCCAAACTGGTTAGCTTGGAGAATCACGCGATTATGCATTGCTTGTAAAACATAAGTTTGTCTGGTTTAATACAATTATTGTAAAGTTTGTCTCTTCCGCTCATTAATTGGAACACCTCCACCGTTTTCGACGCTTCTATGTCATTTCCTACAGGAATTACATATACCCATGAGTAAATCCCACGAAGTAAGCTCTTAAGTAAATAAGCTTTTTGGGTGATCCCGCGTCAGTTGTAAAGGCCTGGTTACACAGTACATTAACGCGTACAAGTTAATAAAATTTTGCGTGAATGATTTTGGTTGACCGGAACGGAACATGTACTAATGCATTAACCAAATTAGAACAGGTTCTATATTCTGTGCATGCATTCGCACAAGTTGGGTGGTTACACGTTCCATTTTGGCGTTCATTCTCGAGTTCATACATTTAGACATTGACCCGTACGTGTTAATGTATCGTGTAACCAGGCCTTTATGCACAGCCCACGTTTCTTCTGCTCTGCCGAAAACTTCGTCAGGGATAGTAAATAATTTTTCCTATGTTGCACATTGAATCATATCTGATTTTGGGAGTGGATTTCGAATATTCTGGACCGTGTTTCTTATTCTGGTATCTTCTGGAAGCCGCCCTTCACTGTCCCTTTGTCCTCACTAAAATTGCATGTTGCTTTATCTCAAGGGGTTCTCTTAAACTTTTGTTTTTGTAACATTTTTCTCTTGCGATGATATTTAAGTTCCTTTTGTCCGCATCGTGTCCTCGGCCGGTGTGTTCTTGTTTCCATAAAAAAAACAGTCGGATGACGGCGCTGTGCTCCTTGACTCTGATTGTTCTTCCGTTTCTCCAACGTGGACTTTCGCATGTCTTGCAGATAATGTCTGGTATACTCCTTATGCCTCCATCGATTGGTCTCCAACCAACATGTGTATCACTTCCACGATTGTCACCTCAATATAATGCCCTCGGTTTCATTCTTTATATTCGAGAGCCGCTCGACTTCCATTCTCGTTCTAAGCTCGAAGAGCTTTCCCCTTTTTCTGATCCACCTGCGCTCAGAGCCAAAGCGGTCGCCCTCGTAAACATGGCAGCTCAGCCAACAAAGCGCCTTGCGTAACAATGGTGGTAGTCATTGCGTGGTAGCAGAGGACTGCGTTTGGAGGGGGCATCCATTGTGCGATCGAGTTGCGTGGTAGGGGAGGGGGGTGTCCCCCTTATACCCCCTCCACCCCCCACCCGGATGCCATCCATTCCCGTCCGAGGGCGCCATTTGTTCATCTGCCGCTCCTCATCTGCTGCCGACCACGCCGAGGCTTTTGTGGAGGGCAAGAGGAGGGCAGGGGGATAGGGGTCAGGCGAATCTTATATCATCGAATATTACGACGGAGGTATCTCTACTCGCCCTCTTGATGTGTTCACTGCCACCGCGCATTTTGGTTCGCGAAAATCGTCACTCGCGTTGCTAATTTGCAGACCTATCCGAATTTATTATTAGAAATAACTAGAAATTAGGGATGGTCGAATCGGATACCTCGGATCCAAATATCCGCGGTGATTGCCCCTCGTCGGATACATCGGATTCAAAGTCGCGGAAGGCATTGGATCTGGATCCGAAATTTTAAATAATAGCTTGAGTGAATGCAACGCCCCATAATGGTGGAAAGAGTTCCGATTCTTTCTTCGAATGCGCCGTCGCAGGCGATTCTAGTCCAACTCATGAACTGTTTTGTTTGAAAGCTTTCACATAGTTTACGTAGCAAAATTTCAGCTTTGGAAAATAAAAATAGCAAAATACGACTGGCACATATTGTGACTCTTCCCAAGAGATTAAACAATCATCGGGGGAATCTCAGCGTCAGGAAATTGAAAATGCATTTTGATCCGAAAATATCCGATCCGAAAGATCCGGTTCCGAAAATCAAGGATCCCATCCGAATCCGGATCCGATAAAAATCCTGGATCCGTCCATCCCTTTTAGAAATATGGCTATTTATCGAAATTTTTATTCTTGATTATGTGATGCGTCAAATTCATAACTTTTAAATGCTATTCCCTGAAATTTCGAACACTATATCGATGGCTAACTTCTAACAACGTACACGTATCTTAAATTCGGCCGGTTTGAGTCAGATACCTGAAACAAAGTGCAATAACTTAAAAAAAATAGAATACAAGCAAAGAACGATTCTTTATTTGCAAATGAATGCCTTTTTTCAGTGTTATGAACTTTTGGCTTTTAATTTCAGTGTGCAAGTAAAAGAAATTAATCGTTTTTTTCCTCTCCTGAAAAGTTGCTATTTTTGAGATACGTGCTCTTAGAACTTAGCCATCGATATTGTAAGTATTGAGAACAAATTTTTCGCACTGCACTTATTGCTTAATTGCGGACTTTTTTTTGGAAATCGGTGAAAATGCCCCATTTCATAAATCATAGAGCTAATGCATACAATACTTAAGAAATATACCAAGTTTCTATGGGACAGACTGAGCCCTCATCCATTTAGTCCTCTTGGTTGTGATTCTGCTTTTTAAGGAGATTCTGCCGCTAATATTATTATTAAATAATGCGATTTCATTAACAATAACAGACTTAGCTGCAGCGTTCGGCGTTTTGCACTAGATTGTTTTGAGATTGTATAAAAATGTTCTGCAAAAATAACGGGTTGTCGTGGGTGGAATTATAGAGCCAATGGTGGAATTATAGAGCCAGCCTTGATTACGAATTTCGATTCCAACAGTAAACTTTGTCGTGTACTTCCAACGGATCTGAATGCTCCCAGCTTTCCGAAGCGGTGTGTTTTTAAGGGTACATATTTCTTGACGGAACTGGCGTGAGAGTGGCGAGGTGATAGTATCTGCTGCATGCCTTGAACTCCCTTTTTGCCCTTAGGCGCCGTAATATTGGTCATCCTGCTTGCTATGATCTCTCTTTTTTCTTTCGCTCCTTTTTTACTCATTTCTCCCCATCTTTTCTACGTATCCAGGAAAATTACGTAATCACAATAATAATTCCGTAATCAATCCAATAGTTTCTTATCACCAACACCCAAAATTCGTGATATTTGTTAGGTACACCTCTTCAGTTTTACTGTAAAAATAATAATGATGATAATATTCCTCACGGTAGATCAATTGCTTTTCCCATTGAGGAAGTTTGAGTTCCTTCCGAGGGCATGGACCCTGCCTGGTGGTCGAACAGCGACCTCCTTTCAGTCCTATCTTTCGTGTACTCTCAAGGGCTCCGCTCCTCTTTGCGACCCATCGCTCACCAATGCTTGCTCTATCTGCTCCCCGAAACAGCGTCTCAGATCAATGGGTGAGTGTTTGAGATTGCTATCCGTTATGGATTCGTCATTCGCAACCCTGATTATAATTTCTCGGGGAAACACTTGATTTCGATTAATGGGTTTCGATTTTAGTTGTAAAAAACCAATGCGAAAGTTCAAATTTTAAGAGGCTATTTTTATTAATTATATTAACTGCTCGTTTTTTTGCGTGTGCTTAGTATGGTTAGGAACAATTTTATGCTTTACCCTGTCCACGTTGAGTTCATCTTAATATTTTCAGACACACGCGTCGGTGGTCTTTTTTTCACGTAAAATGACTAAGAAGTCGGGTTGACTAAGACTCAGGTCGGGAAACGCTGAGACCAACTAATTTTGGACTCGGCGAAATACTCCAAATGGTTTTATTGTTACGAACCACTTGATTTACTAAATTTTGACATAAATGACGCTCTAACGGAGTTGAAAAGTTTTAGCCAGTATTATAACGACTGCTACCTAACGTGCTATAATTATTCATTCGTGCATCCGCTATTCACAAAATGAACAATTAAGGCTGGGAGGCGCTACAGAATCGGAGTCTAAGTGCTTGGATTGCAACTAGATTGCTTATTAATATAAGGATGGATAAAGTTCAGAGCGAAACGGAGAGGACCGTCGATGAGCCTAACTTTATTTCCAGATCCGAGAGAAGCGATAAAATTAAGAGAGATATTTTGCCGAACGGATAGGTTGAACGGAATTATTTCTTTTTCCCTCGAACAATAAATGGCTTTCTTAAACGCTAAGCTTGGATTTGTTTCGATGCTAAATTTAGAAAAATCGCATTTTCTTTTTATTTGTTGACGGCTGCGGTCCTAATACCCCACACGCCTTTCGAAGCGGCTCTCAGGGGAGTATGTGTGTGCAAATCACCCTATTGGCTACTTGGCCTCCTCTCCGTGGAATTGTGGTGTTGTGCAGTCTCTCGAAGGTACGTTTGAAACAAACAATCGCTGTGCCCATTCCCCATTCATCCGAGAGCAATGCAAGCACAAGCATAAACACATGAGGCCACTTCATTTCGAGACAGTTTCATCCTCTTTCATTCATACGTGTATAAAACGTAAATTAGACCATACAAAGAGACGGGGTCTGGCGGCTAATGAGGCGCAGAAATCGGAGGGGGGGAAGAGGAAGGGGGGGGGGGGGGCGAAATGAAATGAGTTGGAGGGGGGAAGGGAGAGAGCAGGAAATGGAAGACCCCTTGCCTTATTTTAGGGGGGGGGGAGAAGGGAGGGAGAGGGAAGAGAAGGAGGAGAAGACATCCCCCATCTCACACGAGCCCTGCTTACTGCTCGGCTGTTGCTACCACACAGTTAATACCAGGGACAATAATAGCGTTAAAATGTAATTAATCTAAATGTATTTTCATTTAATGCGCAAAATCAGGCAACGATAGATGCTCATGAAGTAATTTCCCCAAAAGTATTAAACAAAATACCGAATGATTTGAAAAAACTGACCATAGAAGCAAAAGTATGAAGATAAGCATGAAAGAATGGTTGCCAAGTAAATAATTATTTGTGTTTGTTTGAACTTGGGCGTGGCGTTCGATTGGGTTACGTTTTTCAGCTCATGGAATATTTTCGGGTTCGAATTTGATTTAATTTCTCTCTTTTTACCCGATGGAATCCTTTAATTTGTCTCATACTCTTTTTCCTAATGACTTCCTTTAATTGTCTTTCGCACTCACTTCCCTCCTGGCCTCCCTCGGTGGAATTTTCATTCCTTCCAACAAGTTTCGCTCTAAAATCCCCCATCGGCTAATATTTTAGGATTAGTTAACATTTTTGAATTATCTCGCGTGGCTTTGGTTCCTGAGGAGTTTATTTTAACACAGCCACATACATTTCCTAGTCTCGGCACCACTAGAGAATTCGCTCCTCCCGTGATGTCTCGCGGGGGTTGAGAAACCCTTCCCCCCTTACCCCCCCTCCTCCCCTCGTCTTCGAAACGGTTTCCTTCCGTTACTAAATCCGCCAAAGGGTGTCGCCCACCCCCCTACCCCCCCTTGGTCCATCCCATCTCGGTGCGGTCGGGCGCCAGAAAGCCGCTCTGCACGCCTCTTCACTTACCAGAAGCAGGAATTCCCCCCTCCAACACTCAATTGCTCTCCCCGCACCCTCGTTCAAGGCCACACGGAGCAAGAGAAAAATGAAGCAGGAAGAAGAGGGTGAAGAAGAAAAAGAAGCAGCTTCCTTGACAGTGCGAGTGTGTGTGAATGTCGTTCGTGGGTGAGAGAGAGAGGGAAAGAGAGAGTTTACCCTCGCTCCCAAATCTCAGACACTCGCCGCCTCCATCCACCTCCCCATATCCTCCCAAAGGGCCGCGCAGTGCGAACCACGGGAGTTTTTACGGCTCCATTACGACGCACTGCGCCATTCAAGCAGCGCTCTCTCTCCCTCTCTCTCTCCTTGCATGGGCCGTGATCTTGACCAACGCAACCACCTCCGTCCCATCCCACGCTCTCTCATTCCATTTCTTTTGATCTATCTTCCCGTCTTATTTTCTTTTGAGTACGGTCCTCACGAAAACTTCGCTCTATCCGCATACATGAGAATAATAACCTCGAATATGGTTTCACGGGTTTCCCACCTCCTTAGAGCAAATGCCGGGCCAATGCAACTCCCGTACCAGTGATTCATTCACAGTAACGCTGATGAGGCGCAAGCCTAGACGAGCTTCACGATCTTTTGTTATTGTTGTTGTTATTTCAAATTCTATGTATCTGTTTTGCTCGTGAATAAAAGCATTTTGAACTGAACTAATAAGGGATTCTACATCCACACTTTGCCTCCAGGTGTAGTATCATCCGCCGCGCTTTTAAATTAGTTCACTAAAGTCGCAAATCGCAACGCTGAAGGTTGAGCAATCGAAGTTATCAAAATGCCGACACGACTCCTACGTCGAGAACATTGAATTTGAAGGATATAAAATTTCCAATCGAAATAAACCTCGCTAATACAGCAGTTGCTGTCGTAGAAATCCAAGCGAATCCATCGCAACCATCTCGAGTTCTCATTGCACATTCGCCGTTTCAATTATGAACGCATGCGCAGAAGACGCCCAGCACACACCCGAAAACATGAATATTGGCAAAGAGGAATCTTCAGTCGGCCCACGAATATTTCAAAAGAGGATCCTCGAGTCGGACTCTGAATAAGTATGCTTTTCAAAGGTATTCCTCGCAACGACTAATCTTATTCTGCAAAATATTGGGCAAAAGTGGATCGCATTGCACACATCACCGCGCCGCGGACATTTTTGAAAACCGATTGAAATGCGACCGAAGTGGCAACAGGGATCAGCCTTCTTATGGGATGGAATTGGGCTTCCTCTATGTTGCAGTCTCCTTGTGCCAGCTTCTAGATTTGCTGTCTTCCGCTGCGCATTCAAATGGGCTTACTTAAATTGTCCCTCGTGGCGCTGACGGTGGCGTGATACTCTTTTTACCGGGAAATCTACCATAATAATTGAGAATATTAACCAAAACTGGATTCACGTTGATATGAATCCAATCCTTGAATCCAATTATGATTAATGATTGACCATCAGGATTCAAGATGATACACTCATGTCGCATTTTGATTGCGCGTGGTGCTAATGACTTTAACCGTAGGTAGCCGTACCAATGAGTGGTCCTGACTTGAGATGATTCTCCTTTCGGTCTTCACATTGGACCAAGCGTCGCTCGCCTCCTCCCAAAGGGACACTGGCTTCACTCGCGTCGCCTTTAATCACGTCCGCTCGAGGGCTCTCGCCACCCGTGCGCCCCTTCCAAGGGGAGGGGGGGGGGGGGACGAGCAGCGAGGGGTGGTGGTGTGTGCCCGTCCGATCCATTGCAATGCGCGCCATAAAGGACCACTGTTGTAATCGTCATCTCTAGTCGACTATCCTGAGGGCCGTATTTCAGGACGCAACTCAAGCCTTGATCCCGACTAAAACTCGATTTGAGTCGCGCAGATCAAAGATATCCACCGTCATATACTCACGTTTTCAAAATGTTCAATATCTCCACAAACACTACTTCCGCAAGTGATATTATACTCTAATAATGCTAGTGTTTCAAGTGCGGAATACCATGAATGAAATAATATTGGTAGGCAAATGCATTATTTTATAATTTATTACAAATAAAGGTAACTCAAGAGTGTTGAAAGAGGTTAGTTTATAAAATACGAACTCTTCAGGAGTCAAATTCCACTTGAGTTTGAGATGCGAACCGCTGAGGCGGAGTGAGGACTTCACATTGAGTCAGGATGTGGAATGCTGCCCTTGGCTTGCGTTGACCCACCTCTCCCTCAATTCTCCCGTCAGCCGAGATCTCCACTTGTACTTCCCACCATCTAATCTTTTCACACCCACATATTCCTTCTCTTTCAAATCCCTCTTTACCTGCTCCGTATATTTTATGTGTTGCATTCCTTTTTCGGTCTGGCCATCTCCTTGTCCCTCCACGATTGTCTTCATCAGGCCATCATGTCTCAAGACATGGCCCATTAGGTTTTTTCGTCTTCATATCCGGGTTTAAACTAGGCTTCTCTTCTCTCCAATTGTTCTTGGAACTTTCTAGTCACCCACTCGATCGATCCGTTTCATCTTCATGATCGTTCTGCAGCTTCACATTTCGAAAGCCTCCATCCTCTATCTCTCCGCTGATGTCATTAGCCTTGCCTCGCCTACGTAAAGAAGTAAATGTGAGTTTCGAAAGATAGTTTCCTCACGTCTATTCCCGCTGCATGTAGATTTATATTTTGGTGGAATGCCATCTTCGTCTGTGCTATTCTACTGAATATCAGTGGATCAGGTGGGTGGAAGTGGGTGAGAGACGGCCGAGGGAGCGGTGGGCGTATTCCCCAAATCCTCCCCTGAGAGGCGGCGGACCCGGCGCGGCAATGCGGCCCGCATTCAAATGAGCCGCTCCAGCCTTCCCTCCTTCCTTGTGTGCATCGAGGGAGATTTGGAGGAGCGTGAAGCGTGAATTGAAAGTCGCGGAGCGAGGATTTGGCGGAGGAATGGAGCGGAGGACGCGAGGATTTTCGAGGGGGGGAGTTTAGTCCCCCTTTGGGGGGAGGGCTTAAGGGGGCCCTCCTTTCACTTCTCATCCCCCCCTCGACACCCCAGTCCCTCCAACACATCGCATTACGAGGCCAAACCTCAATACATGCAGGCGAACCTAAGTTCGATTTTCGCTTGAACGCGTGCAGGTCACATTGACATAAATGCTCCATATATTGATCAAGAGAATACTCTTCAAAATCAAGTACGTTTCGTACAACTCTTGCTTTGCATAATAAGTCCTCACCTTTCAAAGATAAACAATTACAATAGATAATGACCTGATTTCATCCACAATAGATACACATAAACACAATTTCGATGGACACAATATGACTTAAAAATATATGGGATGAATGATTTTGATTATTTAGGTGCACAATACCATTTTGATTTAAATTATTGAACTTATTACAAACATGTTCACAATTATAACCACTAATTTTCTGTACCAACCGGAACCCAAACTCAAATATTATGTTCTTTTTTATCAATGTAAGTTCAATTTGGGTGTTCGAGCGTTGTTGTTGGGGAGGTTGGCCGTGTGCAGGGGGCGTGGCGCGTGATTAATGCGTGGGCCCTCTTTTCTCCTTCTTATTCTTGTGTGCACGTGCCTCCCGACCCCTTTCCCTCCATCGAGATATAGGGGCGGTTGGGCGTGCGGGTGGGTGTTCTTTCGGCCCACTCTTTTCACTCGCTCCCCGCCCCACTCTCCCACATTCAAATCGGGGAGGACGAGCAGGTGGGCATGCGCAGCGGATATTACCACGCCCCCTCCCTCCCCCTCTTCACCGCCCCACCCCCCTCCGAATCGGAATTCCCCCCACCCCCACATGAGATACGTCCCTCCCCTCCGTCCTGCCGAGTCGACCGCCGTCTGTGCACCCAATAAATCGCCACCCACTAACTTACTTCGTGTCATCATTACATGATTTTGCGTGGAATAATACACCTACTAATTTTTCTAACGGTTTAATTGCTCTCCTCCGGTGTTGAAGAAATGGCGGCATTTACAGGAGGTTACAAAACTACTAGTAAATCAAAAGTTTTTGGCCATTTTCCACAAATACTTTAAATTCATTGCAGACACGGCTTCAATATATTTCTGACCATCTTCGGGTGACTTCTTCCATAAAAAATATAATATAATTCTCTGGCCTTCCTCTTCCACAATGCATTGTTCGTCCTCCTACTCCACCGCCCCTCCCCCCCAGTGAACTGTGTCCGAGATATGGAGACAGGAATTGAACTGGAATCGTAACCGATGATGAAAGTGCAACTGACCAATGCTCAGACATGATAGATATGAAATAAAAAAAGGTATTAAGGAATGTAATGCCTTTGATTCAGGAAACAGATTTTGCATGAAATATGCTACCCGCCATACTTTAAGCGGAGATATGGGGCGATTCTGTACTCTCCTTAAATGTTTGACGCTATGTGCGGCAGAAAGCACTAATATTAAAAACTATCGGCTAATGATACATCTACATAATACCCTGCGAGCCACCTCTAGGGTGTTTGGTAGGGGGTGATCAATCACCAGCATGCAGCATGCATTTGGACTCCCACATGCACACCACACTGTCCAAAAAACGTCCCGTATAATAACAAACTGATAATGGCTGTCCATTGCCTTACTTGATGGATCTCTTGAATTGATAGATGAGTGCTGTGGAAATTTTTTCTAGAAGACGTGAAATATTTTTCAGACAATCATGTGAATAAAACATCATAAAGGGCGAAGGTACACGTGGAAAAGTCCAGGGGATGTAGGCAGATATCAAATAGACTACATTATGGTAAGACAGAGGTTTAGGAATAGTGTGAAAAACTCGCGCAGCTTCCCAGCAGCAGATGCGGATTCAGACCACAATTTAGTACTTATGAAATGCAATGTAAGATTCAAAAGGCTCATGAAAGGCAGGAGGGTGAGGAATAGGAGGGTGAGGAGGGGAGAATACAAGCCACAGAAGCTCCCTCTTCCCTTCCCAGACGGCTGCTGGCGGCCAATCGGCCGTTCACCCACAGCAGACAACAACAGCACAACGCCACGCGCGCCCGGGCCTTTGCCTGTACTCGGCCGGGTCTCCGATCACCTCCCACAATCCTCCCTCTCCCCCCTCAGCTACGAACCACTCACACAAACGGCCACGCGACTCCCATGCACCTGCATGCGTGGGACCACCACAGGCAGAGAAGCGGCGACGACCCATGCACTTGGTTCTCACCGTTTCACTCATCCCGCCTCCCACCACCCGCCCCCCAAAGCAGAGGACAACATCACGGCCCGCACGTGCACGCGTGGGAAGCCAAGAGCATCGAAGCAGCTAAAATTTCCAACGCGGCGAACAATACCGACTGTTCTCGCCGCTATGCACAACCTGCCATACACCCGGTGACCAGCATCCCATCTACGAAGAGGAAGAGGCGATTTCGAGACGGAGGAGAGAAAGCGCCCGATATTTCGGCACCTCATCTTCTCCAAGCAGTGAAAAACACCACGGCAAAGAAAGCACCAGGACCTGACGGCATCACCGGCGCCGCCATCCGAGCCATGCCGCGCTCAATGGCATTCATTCTGCTGGGCATAATGAACGCGTGCGTCTCTATAGGATACCTGCCATCTCAATGGAAGCGCGCACGCGTCATTTGCACAGTTAAGACTGGTAAATCGCCAAGCCGCTTGGAGAATTATAGGACGATTTCTCTTTCTAGGAAATAATTATTAGATAAAGTAGGACTATTTTAAAAATTCAGCCCTTGAGCTGACTTGATGAGGACATTGTATAGAGCTTGATTTTCATGGAGAATAAAATTTTCTATTAGCGCAGTCCAAAAATTAAGAATCTCAAACTTTCATCCGTTTGGAACTCCCGCTTTTAAATCAAATTCCCTTTCTCGAAATTAAATCGAAACTTGAAGCATTTACGTGGTAAAGGGCTCCATATTAATGATGAAAAACACTTTGTTACTTCCACAAAATTCACAGTTTATATTCTATTACCGGTTTCGGCTATTACGCCATTTTCAGATATGTACAATATATGGTGGGGGCAGGTATAACGTCTCATCGCCAACGCACAAACTGGCATACATGTTGAACAGTCCCTTGTCCGCAGCATGTCATCATACATCCCGAAATTCGGAATTAAAAACTCATTTGAGCTTTCACGAACTTTAGACTCCATGATTCTTCCGAGCAATAGGGTGGTTTCCTTCATCAAAGAAAACGAAAGGCATTGATTGCGATTCGTTACCCACCATTAGTGTATTCATAATATACAAATTATTTTGTTTTAGAAATACCGGGTTAGACGAATGGCAATGGTCCATTTTTATCCTCATTTGAAAAGGGCCAGATTGGCGCCCATGCGATGCCACTCCACGTGACGTCACAGGGACCTAGTTTCTATACAAGAAGATAGGAGTTATACGTCGTCTGAGGTTACCATTGCATGCATGAGGCGCAGAGCTCAGGGAAACATGTCTTAACAATCACTTATTAAAACTGGCTAAGGTCGGAAAGTTTTCCTCGTTTGATAAGTTATTAATAATCCTTATTTAAGCCAAGCGCTACCAGCCAGCAGGGTACTAGGCTAGCCGCTAGCAGCCTGCGTCGTATCAGCGCTAAGCCTCGCCTCAAGGTCACCTCGCAGGGCGGGAGGGGGAACCAGAAATCCGTCACGCGGAGAGAATTACGGACATTCATACTTAAGCGTCGCGTTTTCGCGCGCTTGAAAATTTTCACTTTTCATTTAATCGCGAAAAATAGATATCGTCACTTTTAAATCTAAAAGCGCGAAATACGTACTCCAGGAGTAATAATCTTTCGATTAAGGCAATAAAAAAAAATAGGAAACCACCCTATTCAATAATGGTTTCTTTTGATGTGTCTAACCTTTTTACATGTGTTCCCGTAAACGAAGCTCTCACAGAGGCGAAAAAAATTCCTAGATAATTCGTAAGCCGCCACCGAACTCTTGAGCCTAATGCAACTCTTCACAAGCCAAAATTATTTTTCATTTAACCATAAATTATATCGTATGAATGAAGGATTTGCCATGGGCTGTCCGCTTTCACCTCTTCTTGCCGACATATTTATGGACAGCAGGGAAAGAAAACTTTTTAAATCTAAGGACGTTTTACTTAAGATTGTTTTTCATTGGTATAGATGTGTTGATGATATAATTTGTTTGTGGACGGGCAGCAAGCGACAACTTGACCGATTTTCATCCCTAATAAATGGTCTCCACCAGAAAATCACACTAACCACAGAAGTTGGTGAGCAAAACTTTAAATTTTCTAGATTTGACCATCTCCATTGAGAATAATAGGCACAGGTTTTCCATTCATAGAAAACCCACCCATACCGATGCCATAATACCCAACAGTTCCTGCCATCCTCACTCCCATAAACACGCATCCTTTCACGCCATGGCTCATCGCCCACTTAACATTCCCCTTCGGGAAACTGATTTTAAAATACCATACGACAAATTGCTCATAATAACGGATATGAACCATCTTTGATTACAAGAATTTTAAATAGGAAATTAATACATATTGCTCACACCAAGTCAAGTTCCTTGCTGCCCGTAAAATCGAAAACTTCAACTAAATGGTGTAAAATACCTTTTATAGGCCCTTTGTACACTGCTGTATCCCAAGCTATCCCCATAAACAAATACAAAGTTGCTTTTTTATAATAATAACACCTTGGGTAGACTGTTAAATAATGCTTAAGATGTTATTGAACCAAAATTAAAATCTCGCATTTACAAATCAAAATGTAATGATTGTGATTCATGCTACATCGGCCAAACGGGACGAGACTTCAACACCAGGGTAAAGGAACACAGGGCATGTTGGAAAAACTAGGACGATACGTCAGCTTTCGCCCGGCACCTCCTGGAAATGGGGCACGGAAGTAATTTCGACCCCGATATACTCCAATTTATTTGTAATGGAAGAAGGATACCTTGGAAATTCGAGAAATAGTCATAAATGGAAACCTTGTTAACGACATAACCTTTCCCAACCCATCCCCCTTATTACTCATCACCCTCCCAAATCCTCCACCCCAACAACCCACCTGACAAACAGTGTCCCCCCCATATTTTTTGCCACGAATTACCAATCCCAGCTCGAATCCAAACCTTTTCCCCCACTTACACATACACAACCACTATATATTGTATGTATTTGAAAATGGTGAAATAACCGAAACCGGTAATAAAATAGAAAATGTGAATTTTGTGGAAGTAACAATGTGTTTTTCATTATTAAATCCCTTTCTCGAATTCATTTTTCACCTTTCTAGATAAGGTGATTTATACTATCCGATCAACTTCCGGCCGTGGAAATACCGCAGCGATCTTCGGTCTCAGGAATATGATTTTAATGGGAAAATGACATAAACGGATGTTAAACCTCCGAATATTACGAATTTTAATTTCTCTTTGCATGCACCACTTATTCTAGTATCCGAAAACGCTTGTAACCTATCATTCGTCTTCGAAGTGATGGCATCCCCAAACAAATTCCTCAATTTGGATACTTTTTCTGATCTTGCTCCCTACCTCTCCAGCCTCCTCCTCCTCAGCCCGATCCACTAGACACTATTATGTAGACCCGAACGATAACATGTAGCCAAGGAGGAATTAGGGAGTGCTTATGCTATGGAAGCATAAGCACTCCCTAGAAATTTTGTAACCTTTCCCTAAAGCAAAGGATACTAGCGAAAAATCTCAACGACAGAGTGCCATCATTTACATAAAAACTTTTCTTTGTTTCAATAAAAAAATCTACATTTCTGGTATATCTCTCAATACAGCAATCCATTTTATGATAGATTTTGTTCACCTTCGTCATTTAAAAGTGTCTTGCAAGAGGACTGCATAGAGGAGGCCCCATTTCAACCCGTAAAATGGTGATTTCTGTTGCCACTTCGGTTGCATTTCATTTGGTTTTCAAAATAGTCCGCGATGCAGTTATGAGTGCAGCTGTATCAATTTTTTCCCAATTATTTGCAGTATCTTTTTGTGATTGCGAGGAATGTCATTGCGCTTTTATGAATTTGATAGATAACATCATCATCATCTATATAAATTTCGGTTAAAACGGCAGATTACACCTCATTTCCCTCTGAAAACTGGATCGATTTGTCCGTCTGCGACGCGAGCGGTGAATTTGGTAAAAACCCATTTAAATGCAACGCGGTGGTTGACAACACATTTAGAGGACGACTTGAGGGTCCTCCATATAAATATTCGTGGTTGAGTGTCACATCCGTAACGTTCGAGGATAGAAGAAAGCTGATAGAGAGAACCACGGACGTTGATTCTGGACACGCAACTCGAGCAAGCATCTGACCAACCCGCGTCACATGACCAGATATCGACCGAATCGATAAAAAGAAAATTAATAGAATATCGATAAGGGGGCAACCATTAACTAGTTGAATCATTTTGGGGTGGGTCATTCTCAGCCAATCTCACTCGGGGGAGAGGTCCTGGAAAGTATCACGTAATTTTTCTGCAAGATATTGAGTAAAGTTGCGAGAAAACTGGGGTGAAAATAAAAATAATAAAACCAATTGTTTTTTTGGTAATCCAACGCAAGCCGCAATTCCGTCGGCGACATGAGTGCCTCCATCTGTAAAACTATTTCTTCAAAGTCGCGATGGGTGACGAAAATTTCGCGGCCTACTCTTTGAGGATTCTCTTTTGTAATATTTGTGGACACACGCATGGTCGGTTTTCACACGGAACCGACACCTTCCGCTTAACAGCCCAACTCTCTGTTCCCTCCCTCTCTACGCGTCCTCGCTTTCCACTCCGAAGCCTTCCTCACTCGAACACATCACGCTCCCTCACACACTCCCAAACACTCTCACAGAGCGACGAACAACTGATGAAAGGCGCCGTACAATAGAGAGCTGAATCTACCGACCGCAAATGATTGACAAAAGAGCCGCCAGCGTTAAAGGAGACGGTTTAACATAGTAGAGCTGATGTTTATCGATTTAAGTGTTAGGGGACGCAAAATACTGCCACGGGATACAATTACTGCTCGCAGATTTATGAAATGTGCATCACTACACAGCGATCAAATGTAGGAAGATAAATAAAAATGACATTTTCCGATTCAATAAATGATTCAAAATAGCATCTAATGATATTAATTTGATTAAAAGTATTTGAAGCCCAGATGTGCGGGCTACATTAATTTATCACAATTACCCCCCGAAAACATCACAATTAGGCCTTTACATAAGGAATTTAATTGTTGTTGTTGTATTGTAACAATCAACAACAGACTATCGCACAAACCCATATCCTGGCAGGTAGGCGGGACTCGATCCCGCGACCTTCGGTGTGGTAGGCGAGGACTTATCCACGCCACCACCGACGATTGCATTCGGTTCAATTCACAATAAATATTTTTTGTTGCACATTCTATGCAATGAATTCAAGAATTCACAAATTTGGCTAAAACGTGAAAGTGGTAATTGCATATCCTCCTCTCCCTTTTAACGTTTAAGGCAGGAGTGGTGCAACAAGTTTTTTTTAATCCAGGAGTGGCATGAGAATCCACTGCAGTAATAACCGAAAAGTCATAAACTCAAAAGTGAATCCACGTACGTATTTGCAATGAATTGCCCTATTTCTCCCAGCATTAATCATAGGGACGAATTTGACTGCAATTCCAGAAACTGAGACATTTAATTGCCAAAATGAACCACACCGTATATATTCGAAATAACTGTTACGATGTAGGAGAGAACGCGATGACCCAATGCACATTGTGACCCAAATGTTGAATGCTTCCGGATCGCGGATATGTGTGAACAGAGTCGAACGCTTTCTACTTCATTTGCAGTCCGACATTAAAACGTCATTCACGGGACTGACTGCATCTTCATCAGACACACCGAAGTCACCTCACACGTAGAAGAGCATATCCCTTGCGAGCTGCACATTCGAGCACTGCAGAACAAGTCCCTCAGTCTCACCTCAACCCTAACCGTCTTCCTCCTTGTGAGGAGATAAAAGGAACGATGCATTTGGTATCCACCCAAGGGGACGGATACCCACAATACATCACCGCATTAAACGCAGCAGCCCCTAGAATGAGGATGAGCAACTCATAGCCCAAAGCGCTGTTTTCCCTTCCATAACACTATGAGCAGATAAGATTAGGCGCGAGTAAAGAATCCAGCGGACTAGCGTTGTCTTCCTGAAAAATGGACGCCATATTTCACGGGGCACGAAAAAAGACTACCTACTAGGCCGCACCAGCCCAGAGTATTATAACCAACAACGAGATTATAAGCGACCAGCCTCGCATTCACTGTAACAGATTTATAATGTGAGAGTGAATTATTTCTATTTCGCCTCCTTCCACGCTACGATGAGTGATCAATTCGCCGAATACGGGCGTAAAAAAATGGATGGGGCTGGAGCTTGTAGTCGTCGTAATAGGCGGGACAGGAAGAAAAGATTTCAGCGTTTATACTGAGCTGTATCACGCCAGATTATCTCGATATTCACTCGAGCGAATGCGTGAATTTGCGGAGAAATAAATATCACCATAACTGGGAAGCACAGAAAAATGATAGACTTTAAAAGATGCAAGGAATTATTCCAAGCCCAACAATGTGCATCTGACAAAACATAATGGGCTGAAAGAAGTAGAAACAATCGTGTAAAAATGAAACTGGTTTAAGGCGAAATGTTCTTGGTTTGATGTTTTCATTTATCCTCAGTCAAAACCATAAAATCCCAACAAAAATTATAAGACTTCAAGCCCCTTTCAAAGAACTAACTGCAACACGAAGGGGCTTTCTTGATATCACCTAGAGAATCTGTGGATGTTTTCTGATGTTCCTAATGGAAACGTATTAGCTAGGATTTGCAAATACTTAGAAGATTATTCGTGAAGAATTTTCATTCGATTCACCAAGGATTTCAATGTCTCCGAAATCACTACTGAAATTCCTATGGCCATCAACAAAGGTTTTTAATGTGAGCACTGCAACGTGATTCAAGTGTTATGAAATACCTTCATTAAGATATCTTCAGAGAGGAAATATCCCACAGCGAAAATGCAAGCGAATAGGAAAGAGGAATGGAGAGCTGCGTGAAACCAATATTAGGATTGTTGAATAATAATGATGATGGTGAAGGCGCCATTAAATTTTCAAGAGGATTCGGATGAAATTCTCAGCAACCCTTTAGAAAACATAATGAAATTTTCTATTTGCCCAGACTGCTCCCCTTTGATTTTCCCAGCTTCAAGGTAGGAACATTTTTACAATTCAACGAATGTTTTATCGCATGTGTCGGTACTACTAATTATACCAACCAGAGACAAAATTGGATTTTTAAAATAGCGCAGATTGTACGCAGCAGATCGGTGAAACAATTTGAACGATTTATAGTAAAACAGAAACGACTTAGGTAGTGGAAAAAAACAGGGGTATTACCATGATGGTATGAATGGGATCGTACCAATGTATCAATGAGCATGAGAAGTGTGACCCTGCGAAATGAAGATTATTTTATCCACTATGTAAAAGTGACACCTATGGAAGAATAGCCTTTCAATAAGATGGGCATCAAAATTTAAAACTCCAAAATTATAAATTTTAATGTAAAAAATATTCTTCTCGAATCAAGTATAAATTCCAACCTAAATAGTATTATTTATATACTCCTTAAATAAATTTAAGACAAATATGGCAACCCTTTATTTGTTTTCAAGCAAAAGTAATTTCCCCAAAGATTCGTCCAACGCGTTTTTTTCCGTGAATTCTAATTAATATACATCGGCATAACTTTTACCTCGAAGTGAAATAAAGTAATATAAAAATATACATAAAAACAAGAACCCCGCCTCAATAAATCTGTTAAAGCGACTAACAAGACAAGACCGTGGGCATTGATTCTGCCACAAAAGTAAAATTAAATGATTTAGAATTACTAGGGATAACTATTTTTGCACACGAGATAAGTCTCATTACTGCTTATGTAGAAACATCACACAAATGATATTATTATTGATGTTTCACATTTTTATTCTTTTACGTCAATTCTCGATATTTCAGTGAAAGCATTGGAAAACTTTTTCGGAAATAATAACGGCGTTCTTAGTTTCTTAAATCAGCAGTGCGACCTGCATTATTTTGCTTGCTGTAACCGTAAACAAAATGAGGTAATGCATGCTCATAGAGGGTCTATAGATATGCATGTCCTTTGCATCATTGCTGACCCATCGTCATACGAGGTCATAACCATGGCTCATCTGAACTTTGAAGCAGCTTTCCGAACGGTGTAGCAGTTCTCATCGATTTCAGAGGCAGATATTGAACGAAATAACCAGTCAATAATTGGATATTCCCAAACATCATCCCCAAAAACAATGAAGCTGATGTAAAGCACTGATGTAAAATTGGTTCAAAGTCAATGTTGCATACAAGCCGACATAAATCCGTACTTTGAAGAATCTACACAAGGAGAGAAGTAAATTTGGAAGAGAAGGACAACACTGATATGCTTATTTGTGGTAAATGGATAGCAACGTAAATATCCTAAATAATTTAATTAAAAACATACCGTGTGTTAAAACATATCTAAAGAAGGCAAAAAAATATCAAACAAGTAAGGAATTTTCCTCCCAAATCCATGAAAAATTACGGCAATTGCTCGCCAATGTTTCAAATTGATGACAGGCCAAAAGGTTATCACGATGCGGTATACATTTCATAAAATCATAACGTGTCAATCGCAGGAGGTAAAATGAGAGAAATATATCTCTTTCGTGGCTAAATTATGACGCAAATCCGTATATATTATCGAAAAAAGTTTAGCGGTTGTTTGGAATGTGACAGCTTGATCTTGAAAGGCGGGGATATTGAAAGAAAATCCAGTGTCTCAAAGATTACCTTCCAAATTCAACCCTCTAACCAATAAGTAGTACCTCAAGTCATATACTTCTACCTAATGGACAGCGAAAAAAGTCTGAAATTATATCATTACTTTTACATTCATGTCTTGACATTCCTTGTTAGCTATTCCAGTGCAAAAGGTAGGTTGCAGCCTGTTTCAGTGACATAATAGATGAAAAGTAAGGTCATTTAGGAAATAATACGTACCTTTAATGGAGCAGTTAACAAGGCAAATAAGAAAGAATTGTAATGACTGCTCTGCATTTTCCCCGCCTCCCGTCGACTTCCGTTCGTCGCTCGCTGTTGCTGACTCGCAATCCCACGGTAGGAGTGA
Organism: Ischnura elegans; assembly: GCF_921293095.1. Taxonomy (NCBI): domain Eukaryota; kingdom Metazoa; phylum Arthropoda; class Insecta; order Odonata; family Coenagrionidae; genus Ischnura; species Ischnura elegans. Next base: position 117,134,745 of record NC_060253.1, read on the forward strand.
ATGCTCACCTCAAGGGGTGGGGGGTGGAAAGGTGCTGATGATGGGTCAGCATACACGAGGCGGACGACGGTTGCGCGGATGGGACGCGCGTGGAGGAGGCGTCAGTCGGTTTGGTATAGTGAATAAAGCATGTCGTAGAATGTACTGTTGCCTACTTAATTCATCATCCCGTTCCCTTGATGCGTCTCCGACGAACTACTAATAATCAATCGATTTACATTGGTGTCAGAAGTGGAATGATATCGATTGATCGGAGAGCACCAATATCGCGGGTGGTGAATTAAAAGTTACGACATGGCGGGTCGCGTGAGTGTGGGAGGCCGAGAGGTAGAGCTGCAGCAGGTGATCGACGAGTTTGGCGAAAGGCTGGGGCTCCTGTCGGAGGAAAACGCGAAGCTAAAGAAAAGACTGTCAGAGGATGACGGTGCGTCGTCTCCGAGACGAAGTTTCGCGCTCCTCTCCACGGTTGACGCTTTCTCGGGGCGACCTGGAGAATGCGTGGAAGCCTTTTTCGACCGCCTCGAGCAGGTGGCCGATCTCAGTGCGTGGACGGAGGAGGAGACGCTCAAGGCGGCAAAGATTCGGCTGACGGGAGACGCAGCGGAGTTCTGCCGGGCGAAGGAGGAGTGCCGCGATGCAGACACGTTTGCTGCCTTGAAGGAGCACCTGGTGGGGAGGTACAAATTGAAACGTACCGCTCGTTTCTACCGGGAGCTCTTGTCCACGATCAGCATGGGGCATAATGAAGACATAGAAGCCTTTGCCGACCGGGTACGCGTTGCTAATGCGCGTACGTACGATGCGACGGGGGACGCCAGTCGGAGAGAAGCTATGCGCTACGAGGCCTACCAGAGAGGACTGGACGCGTTCCTTAGGGGACTTCCAGGGGAGTTAGGGAGGCTAAGTCGATTGGCCATGCCTGAGACCTTGGACGCCGCCGTGGAGACTGCTGTCCGGATTCGTGAGGTGGAGAGGACGCCGCGGCCGCCATCACCGGCTAGGAGGGTATTCCGGGCGCCGCGAGATGCCGCTTGCTTCAACTGCGGGCGGCCCGGCCATTTCGCGCGCGAGTGCGAGAGCGGTCGCCGCTGCTACTCGTGCGGGGGCGCCAACCATCTAGCCAGGGACTGCGGAAGAGAGAGCCAGCGCCGCAGAGGGCCTTTAAACGACCGAGGATCCGGCGGCGCCGTCCCCGGTGGATCCCTGTAAGTAAGACCCTTCCCCGAATCGCTTCGGCGGCGGCGGGAATGGAAGACTTAGTGGCGGAAGTGACGGTGTGTGGGGTTCCCTCGAGGATATTGATAGACACGGGGGCCCAAATTTCCCTTATTTCTCGCGATGTGTGCGGATTGAGTGGCTTGAGGAAACCCTCGTGTAGGATAAAGGGAATCACGGGAAGACAGGTGTGGAATTATGGGGAAAAGACGATAAATTTTAATTTTAATGGTGATTGCTATGTTGCTAATATGCAGGTGGTGGACTCGGTTGGGGGATATCAGGGTATAATAGGGTTAGACTTTTTACGTAAATTCCACGGTGTTGTAGATGTTGTAAGAAAGACGTTGAGTTTAGGTGAACGTCAAATTCCTTTGATGGGTTGTGATGTGGGACAAAAAAGGTCTTGGGAGAGAGCTCCACGAGCGAGCGAGAGGCCACGTGACACAGTAGAAGAGATCCCAGTGATGTTAGCTCAATCCGAGGTAATACCCGCGAAGTGCGAAAGGTTGTTGAGGATAAGAGTGAAGGATGAAGGGGTCAAGGAGGGCGATGTCTTTATGACAGAAACCGGGGACCTAGAGATAGAAAATTGTGCCATCGCCCGTAGTCTTGGAAAGATTTCTGCGGAGGGGGAAACATTTTTGCAAGTGGCAAATTTCGGCGAAGGGGCGCTTACTTTGACAAAGGGGACCAAGGTGGCTACACTATGTAGGGTGGATAGAGTAGAAATACAGGAAGTTGCTGATGACGAGGCCGTTCTAGTGAGAACCGTAGAAGGCGTCAAAAGGGTAGACTTCGAGAATAAGCTGAGTCATTTGAAGGGTCGGGAGAGGGAGGAATTACTTGCTTTATTGCGAGAATTCGAGGGAATTTTTTGCGAAACTGACCTACCGCCGGCGACGGATATTATTTCCCACCAAATACCGACGGGAAACGCTACCCCAATTTATCGGCGCCCCTATCGTTTGCCACATCATCAAAAGCCATTAGTTGAGAAATTCATTGAGGATCAATTGAAGGCGGGAGTGATAGTACCAAGTGAAAGCCCATGGGCCTCTCCTGTGGTAATTGTCCCAAAAAAATCTGCCGACGGGGCCCCTAAATTTCGGTTCTGTGTAGATTTCAGGGCCCTTAATGCGGTAACAACGCCCGATGTTTACCCGCTCCCCAATATTACGGAAACCTTAGACTATTTAGGCAATTGCAGATATTTTTCGACATTAGATCTAACTTCGGGCTACTATCAGATTCCAATCCATCCGGAGTCACAAGAAAAGACAGCATTTAACACACACAACGGCCATTATGAATACACTAGGATGCCATTCGGGCTTAGGAATGCCCCTAGTTCGTTCCAAAGATTGATGGACTGTGTGTTGCGTGGATTGAAGCCATCGCACTGCCTTGTGTATTTAGATGACGTCATCATCTTTGGGAAGGACATGGAGGAACTCGTTTCTCGGTTAAGAGAGGTATTTTCGAGATTGAGGAAGGCCAAACTATCCTTGAAATTAGAAAAGTGCAATTTCGCTTTAGAGGAAGTCAAATACCTGGGGCACGTTATTGGTAAGGAGGGTGTGAAGCCTGATCCAAGCAAGATCGAAGCCGTAATTAATTTCCCGACTCCCACTTGCGTTAAGGAAGTGCAATCCTTCCTTGGCTTGGCCAATTATTATCGGCGGTTTGTCAACGATTATGCAGTCATCGCGCGCCCGCTGACGCGCATGATGAAAAAGGGGGTTGCTTTCGTGTGGACGCCGGAATGCGACGAGGCGATGAGAGCGCTAACGAAGGCCCTGACCACGAGCCCTGTGTTGGCTTATCCAAATTTTGATGAACCTTTTATCATTTCGACAGACGCCTCTAACTTTGCAATCGGGGCGGTGTTATCGCAGGCAATTGGAGGCGTTGAGAGGCCTGTCGCGTACGCATCCCGGCAGCTACACGCAGCCGAAATTAATTATTCCACTACCGAAAAGGAGTTGCTATCTGTGGTCTGGGCTGTGACCCACTTCCGGTGTTATATATTTGGTCGAATATTCAAAATTATTACGGACCACGCGGCCTTAAAATGGTTGTTTGGGCTAAAGGACCCCAATGGACGCCTTATGCGGTGGACCTTGAAGCTATCCGAGTATGACTATACAGTGGAATACAAGCCAGGGAAGTTGCACTCGAACGCAGACGCTCTGAGTAGGAAGGTAAGAAGGGTAGAGATTTTAGAAGAACCTGACTTGAGAGCTGCGCAGGCAAAAGATGAAGAGTGTTCTAGGCTGATGAGTGAACCAGGGTTTGAGATGCGTGAGGGCCTACTTTGTAAAATTGTTCGAGGAGAGTGCAAAATAGTTGTTCCGAGAGAGGTGCGGGTACAAATTCTTAAACAGAATCATGACCATCCGATGTCAGGTCATTTGGGATTTAAGGCAACGAGCGCACGCGTAGGAGATCAGTACTGGTGGCCCGGTTGGAAAAAGGCTTGCGAGGGGTACGTTAAGGGTTGCGTGATGTGTCAGCAAAGGAGCCCGTATGGTAGAGGCAAAGCCCCTTTACACCCTCTGCCCATGGCTGATGGGCCATTTGAATTTATTGCGCTGGATATCGTTGGGCCCTTGCCGCGGACTGATTTAGGAAGTAAGTATGTTTTATCGATAATCGACCATTTTTCGCGATACCTTGTAATGATACCCTTGCGGGATCAGATGGCTGAAACGGTGGCAGTGGCTCTAGTGAGGGATTGGATTCTTAAATTTGGTGTGCCAGGTAGACTCCTCACTGATCAGGGAAGTAATTTTACTTCCGACTTATTCAAAAGGGTTGCCGAACTTTTAAAAATTTCCAAGTTGAGAACTTCCCCTTTTCACCCTCAATGCAACGGGAGAGTGGAACGAGTGCATCGAACAATCGCCCAAATCCTTTCCCATTACGTGAACTGCAAGTCAAGCAATTGGGATTCCTGGGTCGATTATGCTGTCTGTTCATATAATAGTAGCTGGCACTCTAGCATTAAGTTCTCTCCATATGAGGTAATTTTCGGGAGGAAAATGAGGGGTCCGTTTGAGTGTGCAGTGCGGGATCACCCTGTTTTGGACAACACTTACGTTGCCACTTTAAACGAAAGGTTGCTTACAATGTGGGAAAAGTGTCATAAAAATAGTGGGGAGGCTCATCGGAAACAAGCGAGGTCTGCGAAGGTCACCAAGCAAAAACATTATCAGGTGAATGACCTCGTGTACCTAAGTGACCCGACGGTGAGGAGTGGGGGGGTAAAGAAATTTCACAAACCTTGGAAAGGACCTTATAAGGTAATTGAAATTCTGCCACCCGCTAATTTAAAATTGCAACTGCAGCATCGCACAGTGGTTGTTCACCGTGATCGCGTTAAGCCCCATCCCACCCACTTGTCACTTCCGCCCCCTCCCACTGGGGAGAGAAAAAGGGGAAGGCCACGGAAAAGTGCGCCGGAAAATAAAGAGGAAAGCTCGGGGGAATGGAGTGATTTCGACAGTGAAGTTTGCCCCCGACGCACCAACGCTTCACTCTTAGCGGACGAAGGCGGAGACTCCACCCCAGCCGTCCCTTTCCGTTCCCGCTCTGACCCCCCCTCATCACCGGGCTCCGCAGACAGCACGTCGCCTGCCGGTACAGCTGATAGCGAAGAAGAGAGAAGAGTTAGCCCCACTGCCCTCCCAAACCCCCTTGTGGTGACCGCCCCTGAAGAACAAGACGCTCTCGGCGAGCGCACACCCTTCCCCTTGCCACCGCCCCTCCCGCCCAGATCCCCGTATGCATTGAGATCCCGAGGACCGCCGAATTCTCCCTCCGAATCGACCGAGGAAAAGGGAGAGGAGGAGGGAGAGAGGAGCGATTTCCCCATAGAAGAAGGTTATAATTTACGCCCCCGCAAGTAGTGTGAGAAGAAGAAGATGGTGTGCTTTACGCTGTTACTTGTGCTATTAGCCTGCGGGCTGGGGGCCATCACGGCATACTTGTGGCGTTATGGTTTAAGGTGGGCATGTGACGGGGGTATCGAGTTGGGGTAGTGGTGTTAAGCAATTGATTGTCACGGTTATTTCAGCTCTTGAAGAACATTGAACTAATGTGTTAATTTGAAATGCCTTTTGTGTGTATTCTTTGTTTTAGTTGCAGAAGAAGTTGTGGTGAAGGATGAGAGAGTAATATTGTGAATTTTGGATATGGGTGTTTCTGGGATTTGTTTCTTAATATTTTGTCTGTGGATTTCGTAGGTTGAGTAACATATATGTGTTTTGTGGGTATTCTTTTGTTTTTAATTGCAGGAGAAATTGTGGTGAAGGATGAGGGAGTAATTTTGTGAATTTTGGATATGGGTGTTTATGGGATTTGTCTCTTAATATTTTGTCTGTGGATTTCGTGGGTTGATTAAACATACGCCTGAAGAAATGGCGAGTTATTGATTAGTTAGTGATTAGGATCATCAATATTTTAATTTTGTGTCAAACCTTAGTTCCGTTATCTGCCAGTGGATATTGTACTCACTGTATCTCTTTTAACCATTTAGAAATTTTATTCTTTTGCTGGCTGGACTTTTCAATGCAATTTATGATTTGTAGAAAAATTTCCAGTGTGTCAATTTTTCTCTTTGTGGGGGGAGTAATGTAATGACTGCTCTGCATTTTCCCCGCCTCCCGTCGACTTCCGTTCGTCGCTCGCTGTTGCTGACTCGCAATCCCACGGTAGGAGTGAATGCTCACCTCAAGGGGTGGGGGGTGGAAAGGTGCTGATGATGGGTCAGCATACACGAGGCGGACGACGGTTGCGCGGATGGGACGCGCGTGGAGGAGGCGTCAGTCGGTTTGGTATAGTGAATAAAGCATGTCGTAGAATGTACTGTTGCCTACTTAATTCATCATCCCGTTCCCTTGATGCGTCTCCGACGAACTACTAATAATCAATCGATTTACAGAATTCAAAATTATACGAAATTCGCAATATTTTGGAGAACAACTTCAATACAAAGTTTTTTTTGGATGAAAAACTTTCATTACACCACTCCATTTTTTTGATAACGCGATTCGGGTTTCGAAGAATAATCATCATCATCATGCGTAAATTATTATCTACTTATGTTATTATTATAACCATACTTACATTAGTTACGCTGAAACCGATGAGATGCAAAGAGTTTACGCGGAGCCACCTACCACTTCGTAGCAGATTGAATGCACAAAAAAGTGTCCCACCGACCAAGACCATCTCCAGCAAAGAGCAGCATCGGTGGCTTAAACCTGGCACGGAGCGTTGGGAGATGAAGCGATATAGCGCGGAGGAGGGGGGGCAGAGGGGAGGGGGGGAAGAGAGGAGGGGGGGAAGAGAGGAGGGGGGGAAGAGAGGAGGGGAGGAATAGAGGAGGGGGGGAAGAGAGGAGGGGGGAAGAGGGGAGGGGGGAGAGAGGAGGGGGGGAGAAAGGAGGGGAGGAATAGCGGTGGAGATACAAGTGGGTGGAGGGAGTTGAAGGGGTCGGGACGGGTGCGCGGGTAAACAAACTCGGAGGTCTTTATTAATGGGATGGACGGGAGGAGGTTTGGGGAATGGTGCCCGCTTCAACGACAGAATAAAGAATATTCTTCGCCGCAACGGACGGAACCGACACTCCCACCTCTAGCCACCCTTCCCCTGCTAAATCAGCTTGGGGCGAAAGTGCTTCCAGGTCGAAACTTTTGCAACGGCGACAAAATCCCTTCATCCAAAAGAACGTAAGGGAATAGTGGATTTCATGCGGAATAAAGATTGAAACTAATTTTGTTTTATTTTTTAAATAATCACAAGAATTTGCATTATCTTAATGAAAATAATTGCATAGAAAACATATCTTTTTCCAAATGTTAAATTCCCTTTAACGAAGATCCTTATCTGGCACTGTAAGAATTAAGTTTTTTTCTAGTAAAAAATATTTATAACGCTTGATTATTCCCAGGGTAAGTTTTTTACAAAAAGTGACAAATAGTAGTGGGCCTGACGGAAATCCTTTACCGCAGGAGTTGAAGGAATAAAAAAACATTGCTGTTTCTACATTTATACACAATAACATGCATTTGGGTTATGAATTTAATGAATTGACTTCCATTCGATTATCATTCGGATTTATCTCACCACATCGAACCGCAATCACTGAGAGCGAAAGCCTTCGCTAATCATAGGCCTCAGGAAATGACGTCAGAACAAGAGGAACCGTTAAGACTGTAGTAAATTCATTCGCTTTTACCGATTTTGAGTGCTTTTCAAGAAGATTTCTGTTAACTAATTATTCGTAAAAATTTAATTCCTTCATTATTATCCCGCGTCTTGTTGGGTTTTCATTAATCTGTAATCGTCGCGTCATTTTCAAAAAGATGACAAAGCGTTATTTTTTGCTTCGCAAGGACTGACACCGTATAGTGCAAATCCCATTTTTGACTAACAAGTATCGTTTTTAAGTTTCGTTTTTAAGTTTTTCCCGTATCTTGCCCATAGCCTTCGGACATTCTCGGGCCTAACTGCAACCTATGTAAAGAACTCCTTCCATTTCATCAATATTATAAAGGAATATAAGATTACGGAAGAGGATCTCCTTGTTAGTTTTGACGTGGTATCTTTGTTCACCAAAATACCTATAGAAGATGCCATCGAAGTCATTAAGACTCTGACAGAAAAAGGCCTTCCGAAAGACATTACGAAAATGGTGGAGTTTTGCCTTCGTAATTGCTATTTCTCTTGGGGAGGGAAATTATATGAACAAACGGAAGGGGCATCCATGGGTTCTCCTTTATCACCTGTCGTCGCAGATCTTTATATGGAAGAATTTGAACGAAAAGCCCTGGATTCTTTCCCTATGAAGCGGAAACTCTTCGTGAGATATGTTGACGACACCTTCGTCATATGGCCTCATGGGACAGATAAACTGAAAAGATTCCTTGAACATCTTAATAGCCAAAATAATTCCATCCAGTTCACTATGGAAATGGAAGAAAATAACCAACTTCCCTTTTTGGACGTTCTCGTCAAGAAGAAATCAGATGGCACATTGGGACATTCAGTCTATCGTAAGGAAACGCATACTGATCGCTATTTGAATGGCAAATCACACCATCATCCCAGGCAAAAAGCATCAGTTATTAAAACTCTATATCATAGGGCATATTCCATATCGGATACAGATTCGCTCGCTGGAGAGAAACAACACCTCCTTACCACGCTCCAAGAAAACGGCTACGATCGGGTACTGATTCAAAAAATCGCGCGTAGGGAAGAAGAGAAAAGAGATGTGGCCTTGGACATTGCAAAGGAAGACCAGCAAAAGGCAAAGGAACATGCTCCCTTGCCATACGTGGCTGGAACGTCGGAAAGAATTGCTAGAGTTCTCGCCAAACATGACGTTCTGACGCAATTTATAAGTTTGAAGAAGACCTCTGACCTCCTCCGGAGTGAAAAAGATCGTCATCCATCAGATATCTATGAAGGAGTGTATGAAGTAACGTGTTCCTGTGGTTTATCATACATCGGGCAAACATCTAGATCCCTCAAATGCAGAATAAATGAACATCTGAAGGCAACCGAAAAGAAAAATTTTCGTCTTTCTGCGGTTGCAGAGCATGCATGGTCGGAACCTGGGCACGTCATACTATTCAAGGAATCGAAAATCATCGCCAGGGAAAATAAATATTTCCCTAGGCTGATAAGTGAGGCGATTGAAATAGCGAGTCACCCTAAGAACTTCAATAGGGAAGACGGCTATCCTTTATCCTCATCTTTCAAACGGCTTTTCCAACAATGGAATTAAAAATCAACATCCGTCTGACTAGCTGTAAATAAATAAGGATCACAGATCTGCAAATCATTTGGACCCGAAGACGGGAGCTGGAACGCGCCCGAAACTGTCGTCCGCAAAACATGTATCAACGCGGTGTAAACCCGGAAAACCATCACCAAATAACTAACCGCGGAAGCCTCCGTAATAAATCTTAGAATTGTTTAATGTATATAACCGATTCAGGCTCGATTTTGTGGAAGTTCTTTCAGTTTTAATTCAAAACAAAGATTACACTATAAATTTATAGCTAAAAAAACCGGCCATGGTTTCAACAAATTGTGTCATGTTCAAGGAAAAAAATGTTGTCCATAAAAATAACACAATGTGTTGAAACCATGGTCGGTTGATGAGAATTTAATTGAAAGTGTGAAAATTACCAATTGCGTTCTTTCAAGTATCTTGTTTATATTTGTTGACTTAATATGATGTGATATTTTGTATCCATAGCTTTCAAGTGCTATTACTCATGATTGCAAACATTACATTGTTAACATTGCGCACGAACGGATTCCTCTCACCTCACCGTTGCACTGAGAAAATGCGCCTGAAGAGCCAACAAAAAAGTGAAGCTTCTACCGAATGAACTGGGGCCACCTCTATTTATTTCTTTGGAGGTAATTCGCTTCTTCTCCTTCCTTCCACCGCCTCATTACTCACACCGTTCGATGCGATGGCCTCGGTCAGTTGGAGGCTTAAGGTGCGTTTGCACTAATTAACGTGTTATATCAACAAGTTACATGAAACATGTTTTACGAAGAAGTAAATATATCTGTAACATATGCTACATGTTACACTGTGTTACAAAACAAAAATTCGTCTTAAGCAACAAGTTTTTGGTCAATCGAAGCGGGAAACCGATGCATAAACTTGCTACGTGATACGAACTTTTATTCTATAACGCAATGCTACATGTTACACTGATTTGTAACTTTTCGTGAAACAGTTATTTGTAACTTGTTTATATAACATCTCACTCAGGATAAAAGTACCTTAATATATACTATAATGGAGGTATATTACGATCCTAATGATGGTTGGAGTATGTAATGGCTGAAGGTGGGATTTGGGAGAATGTGGTTGATCCCTACGGCTTGTTTAGCGGACGCTGTACTCCAAGCTTCCGTGAACCACGGGTGCTTCGCCACACTCCTTGCATTACCTACACCGTGTTTGCTAACATGCTCCTACGTGGAAAAGCAAATTATATTGCTGAAGTCACTGCAGATCATAGGCTTATTCAAACAATGAATCTATACACGGAGTATCATTGACAACTGACACGAAAAATCTTGTATCTACAATTTTAGGAAAAACGCTGCTTCTAAGAAGCGTTTAATAGATATTTCTAACGAAATCATGTAAGGAAAAATTAAATAACAGCAACCAGCCAACCTAAATTTGTATCAACAACAGGCCTGAACTTCTTCGCAATGAAAGTATTCTGAAAAATGTTGGATTACTTGTGATACTTCTTAGGAGATAGTAGCAACTAAAGAATGTCCGAAATACAAAAGCCCGATGTAAAATGCAGCATGTCAGGATTGGCTATTTGCTTTTGTTCCCCATATTCTCTCTTCTATGAATGACGAAGCATAAAAGTCATACATCCGAAAGAACCACGATCGTGAGAGAATTTATAGCAATTTATTGGAACATAAAAACTTTTTCATATTTTTTCTGGCGTTTCTACCTAATACGCACAAAAATGCCTCGTAAATGCTTAAATAACGTTAAAAAGACGTCGTGTTTGGCCTCATTCTTTTTAGAATTACGTGCACTTAACAAATATTTCAATCTGATAAAAGTGTAATGCCAATTACCGAAATTCATTGTCAGACATCTTTTGGGCTAATACGTGATTCATGCAGCAGTTGACTTCCACAAACTGGGAACTTCAAAGCAGTTAGGCTGAAAAAGGTCAGTGGGTGAGAAAAGGGGGGAGCGCGAAACGCGCTTCTATTGTTCTCGTGTAACTCGATATTTTTTTCGAAGCTGAGGTCTTCGTAATACGATCCTCGCGCGAGCTGAGAGCTTTTTTTTATTTCGGAGAAGAGGAAAGCTTCAGAGGTGGGGGGCGAGTTCTGAGAGGAGGGGGATAGCGGATCTTGGGAAATGCGCTAATGGTACTCTCCCACGGCACTTAGCTTCCCCCTCCATTGTAATTCAATCTCCTGGGGGTGTCTGTCATTATTAGCCACAAACAACATTTTGTAAACAATTCGTCTCATTTTCGTTAAACGATGGATGCGGGAAAATTATACGACGGGACCGCGATCTTCAAACGATCCAAACGAGGTGAGCGTAGTCTAGTGAGAGCTATTGCCATAAATTGAAAGCCTATTTGCCGTGGAAATTTTTCCTTCAGGAAAATTCCAATGACAAACTCATATTTCTGAGGACATGGCTGTGCCCTAATTTCGTGTGGGAACCGAACTTCGAGTTACAAATCATATAATTTTCGTAAATTGTTCATTCTGGGTCCATTAGAAATGCAAGTTATTTCATTCGTCCTTTTTAGAATACAAGTCCATCCCAATCTATCACTGAAATTGAAACGCTTAGACAAAATAACGAACTTCCGCCATTACAATGAAAAATATCGGCCAATGAGTCGTCATATAGTACGGACCAATTACTACACTTCGAATATTCGTGTGTAGAGAAATGCGTAGACTAAGAGTCTGCGCATGCCTGACCATGGAACATGATTATCCCTTTCACTGCGTAACATTTTCTCAGAGTTGTTTCACATTGGCGGAGAATTTTTTTCACTGCATTCACTTTGTTTTTCGAAAATATGAAAACAATTTCAATAAAAAAAGGATTTTTATATTCATTTGACTATTTATTAAACAATTTGTTAATGGCATCACAGTAATGCCATCCGCACCCATGTGATAAGTGCTCCGGATTTTTATGCAACCCGTTACACAAAAATTAGGAACGACGGATAACATATTTTTACGTAGCAACTAAGAAGCTTGAAATAATTTTTGAAATGATGCCGGAATTGCATTATAAAATTCAAATAAGATAAATATTTTTCCAGATGTCATCCACTATCCATACATCAAATTTTGGGTAAATAAAAGTTTTCGAATTTGAATTTTCACATTTCTAAATTTACTAGTAACTTAGATTTGCATGCAAACATATGAAAGTTATTTTATCTTTTTGACATTTTCTTTTGCGTTAATGCTGCAAAAATTAACTAATAATTGTGAAATTCTTTGAAAAAAGGGTTCCTACACAGCCCTGGAACTTCTGCACATCATACACCATCAGGGGTATACTGATTCGCTACTTTTTAGTCGTTCTTACGTGAGGAGGATTATTTCATCTGTTTGCCCTTAGATTTTCAGTGGTGTGTCTTTTTTTGAGTATTACCTCAATAGATATTTGAAAAGATAATTATAATTTTCCATGTATAAACTCAGTAGGGTAACCACGGGAGGGGGGGTTATGGGTTAAAAACCTCGTTGAGGCGCCAAAAACGGGTAAAATGGCCCCCGCACCATCCGAAAGGGCCCCATAATCTCCGGCAAAAACCCCCAATTTCAAAATCGTAGCTACGCGACTGTATTAACTGTGCCCACAGAGGAGAAATCTATAGATTAATTTTCGCACGATTTTTTTTGCGTGTCCCCTGCGTCCAACATCAGGATCCTTCGCCCCAGTGTAAATTATAGCATCTTGCACGAGGCCATTAGGCTCAGAAAGCGCATATAATGTTATGCCGTGTTTGTGACGCCTAAGCAACATGGACTCATGAAGCAGAGTTCTTTACCCGGATAGTAAATTTCTTTCATTCTTTGAGTGAATGAATTCAAAAGGGGTCGAATTTTATGCAAGAGGTCTCTTAGTATCGCATCATCTATTCCAGGGTTCCTGCCAAAATGCATGCAACGGAAAATTATTTGAAATCGGTCTCGGGAAAAAGTGCTGTGAAGGCAAGAAAAATCTAACATATTTTCCTACCTTTTCCAATAATCTGGAATGGATGGCCATCTTACAATACTTCACACAATAATACATTTGGTATATCTGACCAAAAATGCCTCCCATTCCCCAGAAGTAAGATTCCCATTCTCGGTCATTCTTTAAGAACTGAATGTTGAGACGCATTGGCAATCAGACGAGAATATTTCCTCCAGCTCCCACATACTTGCATCCTCAATGTAAACCTCAGTTAACACCTATAAAATATACTACAATAAAATACATTACAACTACAAAATACACAAGACTGATGAGGTTGCTCCTTTGCAGTCGGAGAGAGATGTAAGTGTTAACATTTAGAACCGACGCACAATAAATGTCTAATCGTGTATGTTCCAGGGAAAACGACAACGTATAATAATCCAAAAATAATTGTTTCTTTGCGCATAGAAATTTTGCTGACTTCCTTTTCTGATTATAATTGCTCTATTTGGTCGAAGTAAAATATTTAAATTGCATCAAAGTTAAAAAAAAACCTTAGCGGAGAAGACCAAATGCAGTGTTCCATGTGTACACTTGAGTAAATTGTGCCAGAGGTAGTTTCATGGCGAGGAGATATTCTAAGCCTAGTTCACTAAAGGCATAAACCGTTCTTTGGGGTTTGAAAATAAGAATAAAATTAAAAATAAAGGTTTCTCCCATATTCCACGTAAGTGGCTAAATATATGTAAAACACTGAAATGTCCAAAATAAAAAGGCCATGCGGTAATATTAGAAAAAATAAAATCTCTATAGAGGAGTGAAAATGCACGCGATCGAAAGATGTCCGAAGTAGAGACTGCACTAATGGCGAGAGTCGCAAAAACTGAGAAGGAAGAGCTGACCTTCTCCACGAAATGCACACAACAGAATATGTACTTGCATGCATTTCTAATAAGAATGGCAAAAATACTTCTAAAAATAGAGATAACAGGCGACACAGCGACTTGTAGTCTATTCCACGGTGACGTAAAACGACTCTTTCATTTGAGCCCTTTTGAGACTTTTATTCGATCATTTTTCCCCAACAATTTCCCCAATTCTAATTTCCCATTCAAAATGAAAAAAATATACTTAAAATTTTTCCTGGAACCTTCATTATGTCCCGTGAATAACGAATTGGTGGTCGTAATTAATCCCACCTAGTAACTTTAACAAACTCATATGAAATAAATGAGAAAAAGCCGAAAAAATCTATTTCTTTTTCCGTAACCAATATGATCAAATCCCTATTGAAAGTATCGTTCATAAAATGAGTTGCAAATATATTATGGAAGAATGCTATGAGTTATAACGGCATTATGTAAATATTTAGTTTAAACATTAACGAAAACAGTAACAGATTATTCAACTGTGTTTAGCGTGTGTATAGTAGCCGTATTTTGAAATACGAAAATATATTTCGTCGATGACATGGAAGTAAGATGACTAAATATTGTTTACAAAATTTTAATAGGACTAAAACGAGAATAATAACCATCAAATGTGGCAACATTTGGTACAAATATTCAGAAGAGAAAAGAAAATATCACACTTAAATTTTTTTGTAATGGTGAAAAATCTTACAAATTAAAAAGTACTCCATTAATGTAAAAAAAGGACTCAAAAAATATAAACTATTTTTCAGAAACGGAAGGCATATCCAGGTAGTCTAATCCAGTGCGTGTGCTGGAAAAAATCATGAGAGTAGACAGAACAGAGCGGAGGAGCGTAGGGAGCGATTGAAGGACATAAATCGTAGTATCATAATCAAGATGGAGATATTTTTAAGGTTGCCATGGCGAAATTCACGTCTTTTTCCAGGTTTTCTCACGGTAGACGAAATGCACAGCTTATTCACGGTTTTAAGGTTTTCACGGTTGAGTGGGAACTCTGTGTTATAAAGAGGTTCTTAAAAGCTAATAAAACCCGCACTATTTGGAAAAAATGTTAGATTTGAGTCTCCCGGGAGAAGATGACAGTAGTTAAGTAGAGAAGGTAGCCACCACAGCCATGTTAACCCAGGAGTTACATTCATGGTAGGTGCGAATTTGCTAGGAAGAACGCTAATATTTGGAAGATGACTTTCAATTCAATCATAAATTTCTAGTTTAGGTAAAAAAAATCAGCTTCACAAAGAGTGCTTTTATTATGAATGTTTTCTACAAAATAGATTTAGAGATGGTCGACCCAGGAAGATCTACTAACGTAGCATACTGAAAATCTCTTAAGGTTAAAAACGACGGCCTTACATGAATTGTATTGAAAAAAAGATCCAAGATATAGCCGACAAGTATATAGACTGTTAAGAAGGTTAAAAACCTGCAATTAACAAATTGCCCCCGGTAAAAATACATATTTTTTGGAAGATCGCCAAAGCAATTCGGTTACCTTGATAGCAGAGCATTCATTAGTTTAGGATCACAAAGAACTTCAAAAATAGGTGAAATTACGGTGAGAAAGCACCCATAATCTGCGAACCAGTTAATAAAAAATAACCTTGTAGAGTACTATGATGCCATTATTCCGCGTAATAGCGACGCTGGGAATTCATGAGCGCAAGCAGCGCATGGAATGACATGCCTGGCGCATAGGGACGTATTGTTTTGGGGCGTGCATGCAGGGAAGAGCCGTCGAAATACGCTGACTCGGCTGACAGCATGCAGCGGGCGATGGGATCCACTGCTCCCTAGAAGGCAGACTGCGACGACCCCGAGGTAATCCATTCTCCGCGGTACAAGGACTGCCTTCCTCGACTCACGACGGGTGAGCCGCCTCCCAACAACTCCCCCGCCTATTTCATAACAATCCACCCACGCGCGAGTTACCCTGGGCGAGGAAATTTTACTGCCGGACCTTTGGCTTTTAAATTTCAACCAAAATGACCAAAAAAGAAACGGCAATTTGCACAATAAATTTGAATTCAACACGAGTGATAAATTTCCCCATATTTCATGAATACTTCTAACTGATCAGCTTAAGATTGGATGGCGATATTTGGTGGAACTTGTTCGCAGGAAACATAATGAAATACACTTTTGTATGTTCCACAAGAGTTTTTAATTCCGACCCAGGTTTCGGGTGACCTTGATAATGACAGTGTGTACTGCCGAAACCTGGGTCGGAATTAAAAACTTTTGTGGAACATACAAAAGTGTATTTCATTATGTTTCCTACTTCTAACTGATAGTTTTATTTTGGGTGTTAGCAAGTTCGTGTTTTTAGAACTCTCCTGTTTTCTGGTATAATCGCGTGCCATTGTCCTGTGCGCTTTGCCTTTCCGGCAGGCGAGCGCGTTTTTAATTAAAGCCATTTACCTGGTGAGAGAACAACCCGTGCCACACACCTTGGTGGTCGCTTGCACGATAGATCTTATATTTAGACGCATGAATATCCCCTCGGTATGTAGCTACTCAAATGGATTCCTGAGTGCAAGATTACTCCAAACAATACATGGACGTAACTAACACGTTAACCATACCTGTTATATACTTTCCCGATAATGCATTTTCAAGCTTCGTATGTGATGGCAGCATTCACTGTGGCATTCAATCCTGAAACCCTAGCATTCACTGTGGAGTCGAAATAAATATCTCGATAATCGCATATTTGTGTCCAAGTGCCAGAAAAAAAATTCCGAACTCATAATTTCGATCACCTATACACTCAAAAAATAATAACTAAATACATTACGCGACTCTTCAACTGTTTTAAAGCAGGGATTGTTTTCTTCACTCATTTTTTCCTTCGTTACTTAACCTCACATTTATGTGAGGTTAACTTACGTGTACTGATGACAAGGAACCAATTATGATGCTGTTATAGTTGTGTTACCTTGGCCAACAGTTTTCCCAATCCAAGCAAGCGCACCAACCCAAAACGGCGCAGACATTCAAGTATGCGCTGTGGCTTGACTGACGGTTCGAGTGTATGTAATATTTATCATTACTCAGTTATGCGTCCATTCATATCGCTGATTTTTTACTATATGGCAGACCAAACATCAATACTTAGTACTACATACAGATATTCCCCGAATTGTCCTTAATACTCAAGTTACAGAACCTACAATACGTAGTATTTTCTCGCCACGAAACTGTGATTCGCCTGAAGGTATGAGTGTATACTATTTAACATAACTCAGTTATGCGTCCATTCATATCGCTGGTTTTCTGATATATGGTAGACAAGACATCAACACTTAATACTATATACATATATTCCGCGAATTGTCCCTAATATGGAAGTTACATGACCTGCAAAACTTGGTAATTTCTCGCCGCGACGTTTTGGCTACACTGACGGTATAGTGTATAATATTTAACATTACCCAGTTATCCGTCGATTCATATCGCTGGTTTTTAAATATAAGGCAGTAAAGACATTAATATCTATTACTTTATACAGATATTTCGCGAATTAACCCTTATTTTCTATATATAGGATCTACAATACTTAGTACTTTCTCGCCGCGAAACTGTGATTCGCCTGAAGGTATAAGTGTTAATTATTTATCATTACTCAGTTATGCGTCCATTCATATGGCTGGTTTTTTTATAATGGCCCACAAGACATCAATACTTATTACTGTATACAGATATTCTACGCATTGTCCTTAATACTCAAGTTACAAAACCTACAATACGTAGTATTTTCTCGCCGCGAAGCTGTGATTCGCCTGAAGGTATGAGTGTATAATATCTAACATTACTCAGTTTTGCGTCCATTTATATCCCTGGTTTTTTTTATTAATGGCATATATGACATCAATACCTATTACCATATACAGATATTCCGCGAATTGTCCCTAATACTCAAGTTACAGGTCCTACAATACTTAGTATTTTCCCGCCGCGAAGCTGTGATTACCTGAAGGTATGAGTGTATGATATCTAACATTACTCAGTTATGCGTCCATTCATATGGCTGGTTTTTTATGGTAGACAAGACATCAATACCTAGTACTATATACAGATATTCCGCGTATTGTCCCTAATATTCAAGTTACATGGCCTGTAATACTTGGTAATTTCTCGCCGCGACGCTGTGGCTCGACTGACGGTATGAGTGTATAATATTTAACATTACTCAGTTATCCGTCCATTCATATCGCTGGTTTTTTAATATATGGACGTCAAGAGATTAATACTTATTAATGTATACAGATATTTCGCGAATTTTCCCTTATTTTCTACATATAGGACCTACAATACTTAGTAATTTCTCGCCGCGAAACTGTGATTCGCCTGAACGTATAAGCTGCGACCAATCACGTTGTAAACATTTTCCTCCACCCCCCGTGCCTGGTTTAACGGCGCCAAAGGTGCGCTGCGGTTTCTTTTGTCACTATCTTTCAAACTTGGCCTTTCCTGGCGTACCTACATCTACATCCATGTTATACACTTTTATTATTTATTTTTATACTTACTTTTTTACCCGCTACAGGTATGCTATTGGAAATCTCCTGATAACACTAATACTTTTCAAGTTATTTGCCAATAACCTATTAAAATCGACATTTCATCGTCAAAGAACTGTTACCTTCAACCGTGAATAACTAGAAAAATATTAATTGGACGCAATACATGAAATGAACATTAGTCGTTCAATTCATTCTTCCATTGATTCCTGTAGTCGAAATACGAGTAATAAGAATAAAATCTCGTATAAATAAATTTTTCCCCTTCCGAGATGGGGTAGAAGCCACCCCGCAGAGTAAAAGCGCCCGTCGGCATGATAAGGATTTTGATATTTGGTATATTCCCTACTTATTGTAAACATTTCAAGAAAATCGATTCAGTTTGAAAAAACTGCTAGCCAAAATGCTTCATTTCCTGGACTAAAAGGAAGGCTGTGTGATTCGTCAAAAACTGTTTGGGGCCTACAGACAGCGCACAGTGCATCGGGCTGAAATCTAAAAAAAAACAGGCCAAAAATGAAAATATCTATTTTGTTATCTCGCACCGAGAGTTGCTCATTTTAGAATGTCAAAGGGCATGTAAAAATGTTGTTAATATTATTTAAAAATAATTTTTAAAAATTTAAATAGGTGTCGAAAACTCAATGAAAATTTACGAAATCTAGAGTGCGCAATTTTTACGAAAAAATTCAATGTTTGTTCCCCAAGCAATTAAATGCAATTAATGATTTTGAATTTTTGAGGAAATAGGAGATCTGAGTGGAGGGCTGCGTCAAACCAATCCTAGGATTGTTGACCAGTGATGCTGATTCGTTGATAGTACTTTTAATTAATTAAAAGTGAACTCTTATTAGGGTCAATCTTACAAATCGTAGTCAGCTCGGTAATGAAACAGCTAGACGCGCAAAACTTATTAATGGGAACTCAACATGGATTCAGGAAAAGCAGATCGTGCGAAACTCAGCGCTTTTTGCCCACGATATTTTAGTCTCCGGGGAAGACAACATTCCAGTAGACGCGATTTTTCTTGATTTCAAGAAGGCATTTGATGAAGTACCCCACGAAACGTTAATAATAAAACTGAAATCTTATGGACTAGACGAAGATGTCATTTCCTGGATAAGAGAATTTTTGAGCGACCGCGTCCAAAGAGTAGTATTAGACGGTGCATTCTCCAATGAGGTTAGAGTGACTTCTGGCGTTCCTTAGGGTAGTGTCATTGGCCCACTCCTATTCCTTCTTTATATGAACTCCTATTCCTGCGAGCCACCTCTAGGGTGTTTGGCAGGGGGTGATCAATCACCAAACTCTATTCCTTCTTTATATAAACAACATTGGGGAAGTAGTACACAGTAAGTTTCGATTATTTGCTGACGACGCTGTAGTTTACCGAGAAATCCGTTCCAGCAAAGATATGGATGAACTAAGGAATGACCTTGCTGCTATCCAAGCTTGGTGCGGTGCTTGGCAGTTAGAATTAAATTTGAGAACATGGGTCGCAATGAATTTCTGGAAGAAGAACAACTCCCTACAACGTGGCTATATATATAATTCGGGGTACCCAATTAGAGACTGTTGAATCCGTGAAATATCTAAGAGTTAGACTCAATAATGATCTATCGTGGAATACACATATTCGAGAAATAACCGGTCAAGCTAATCGTAAAATGGGTTTTGTTTAAAGAATATTAGG
Source organism: Ischnura elegans (assembly GCF_921293095.1). NCBI lineage: Eukaryota > Metazoa > Arthropoda > Insecta > Odonata > Coenagrionidae > Ischnura > Ischnura elegans. Next base: position 117,154,857 of record NC_060253.1, read on the forward strand.
AAAGTGCGACGACAAAGTGACAGAAATTAGCTACTTTTCCCTCGTTAGACCACATTTGGAATACGCTGCCAGTGTTTGGGACCCTCATGAAAAAGGCTTAATAACAGAGTGAGAACGCGTGCAAAGGAGAGCTGCCAGGTATGTGAAAGGTCGTTACGATAGTCTTGTTAGTGTAACTGACCTCTTAGATAAACTCGGATGGGAATCTCTGTCGGACCTTAGATTGAAAATTAGACTAAACCTTTTAGATAAATTCAAGAGCAGTGTCTTTTCTGACGAAGTAAACCATATCTTGCGGACGCCAACATACTACGGAAGATCAGATCATATAAATAAAATAAGAGAGATAGATTGCAGAACAGACAGATTCCGAATGTCATTTTTTCCTCGATCAATAAGAGATTATAACGGCAGCAATAGACCTCGTAAATAGATTGCATGACTTGTAGTGTAGCCTACTAACCTATGTAAAACTTAAAGCATGTTTCTGAATTTCTATTCTATATTCTATTTCTAACAGCATATAGTAGTATAGTTTGTAATTATACGGGACGTTTTTTGGACGGTGTGGTGTGCATGTGGGAGTCCAAATGCATGCTGCATGCTGGTGATTGGTCACCCCCTGCCAAACACCCTAGAGGTGGCTCGCAGGGTATTCGAGACTCAAATGACCGATGGCGGCGCTGCTGTCAGTGACGTCAATTTCCAATATGGCCGCCAGAGTGATGGTAAAATCAAAACAATCGTAAAGCATTGGCGTACGGAGAGAACATAAACCATAATATCAAGAGCTAATAAGATAGAAATATTCTTTTAAAACCTTAATATGGTGTATTTCTCGGCTTCTTTCGTCCGTAAGAAGATCTAGAACTGAAGAAAACTTCTTGACGATGTAACTAAAGGTGTTTAAAAAGTACCTAATCATTACCAGTCAGGTTTGATTCTCGACTTGCATCCATCCGACTCGTATTGCGTTTCTTCCTAGCCATTTCTATCGAATACACTACAAAAGAACTTAATAGTATTTCATACACAATCTACCGCTTCAATACATGGGACCATAATCCATTTCAGGCAGTTTTCGCGTTGTATTTGGGCGCCACAGCCGTCTGCTTCACTGATGTGGATTGCTGTGTTCACCTATATTATTATCATATTTCCGGATAAGAAATGAACTAAATAGTTATGTAGTGTGATTTACCATTGGGAAATGAAATTGTTTGGTATGATTTAGAAATTTAAGGACGACTTAAGGATCTTTACTGTTGATTCACATCTTCGTTGATTACCTGTTCTTGGTAAAATCATGGAGACGATAGTTATTCGTTCTTCATCCCCATGTTGAAGCATGTACATACTAGTTACTGAACAGCAAGGTTTCAGATAAATAATATCTACTACTACTAATTTAGCTACATTTAACAATTTTATTAATACTTCCTCAGATGAAAATATACAATTTGGTGTAATTAATAGGTAATTTGCAAAAGGCTCGTATGTATGTTAGGTTTTAAAAATCGTCTGCTTTGAGTTACAAAAACACATTCATTTGCTCAAAGTATTGCATTCAGAACTGGTATGCCCTATTCTCGAATTTAACAGTGTTATATGGCATCCTTGTTATAAAGTGTAAATGATTACAACTGAAAGGGTACAAAGAAAATTTTAAACTACTACGGTGGATTCAATACTAAACATACCCCATACAGAGAAACAATGCATATTTTGGATATCCAACCGCTGATGGTTAGAAGGAAACTGAATGGCCTGATATTTTTACATGAATTATGTCATAGTATGATAAGTTGTACTTGTCTTAATACTATTAGTTTTAATCGTTCAGTTACCTCAGAAAGGAATTGCAATATTATCTTTGTAATATTCTGTAGAAACAATACTATTTATAGCAATATTATTAACACCAGGTTATGCTTATTCGACAGAGCATCACATGAAATTGGCTGGGTTTTGAATTTAAATTGGGTATCACAGTTAAATAATAATCCGTTGAATGAGTTATTGTGACTGTCTACGGGGAAAGGAATTTGGGGACTAAGTTTATTTGCCCACTATTACATTTCAAAGTCGAAATGAAACTTGGCCTTACCTTGAATAGGTGAAAGTCGTCCATTTCTTGTCTGAAAGCAGTATGTTTTGTGACTATGTATGACTTCGAATTGTCTACTGAATTGACATCTGGAATCAATCAAAATAAGCTAATAATGTTTACCATAGTTCACATATTACTAATTTACATCGTGAGACGCTGTTAAAAATCGTTCTTTCAATGGTACAGTAGGTTCAGCCTCCTTGCTATTGATACTTAACGTCAATGTTGAGTTACTATACTCAGCAACTTTAGGTAAATTGTTTAATAGCACATCGCGCACAGAAGAAAAAAAAACACATTTATCAGACTAACACCGGTAAATACCATCCCGCTCATAATAATGGCAATGTAAATATTGAGTATGTTATACTGAAAATCTCGAAAACCGCGATCACGGATATCGGATACTTTGATGCATTGGATATAAGCTATTTTTCTACTTTTTTCTGCGTAACCAGATACATAACGATTTTCAATTGAAATAACACTATATTAATAGCTATAACATGTAAAACCAACGTATCTCCATTAAAATCGTCCTAAGTCCTAAGCAAGAGCTTTCTGCTCTTACCTATGTGCGGGAACAACAGCCGTCACCTCGCTTTGAAACAATTCCACTTCTGCTGCAGTCATTACAGGGTCGTAGAATTAAAGAATATTTAACCTCAAGTAACGGTAATAATTGCTTTGAAACCAAAAAGTAGGTATCACCCCGTAACTAGTCAATAAAACAGTGTAGAGGTCTCATATACACTATTCCTCATAGCACTACCGCGTTATGACCATCGTTCCTCTGTTTCGAGCGTTCTCCGCCAGGTGGTGTCTCCCTTGGCTGGAATCGCGAATTATGTAGATGTAGATGAATATTGTTTAAGTGTTGCGGAAGAATAATAATGAGGTTTTTCAAACCAATTACTTTCAATTAGTGGCATTTCCTTTTTTCAGAAATCGATTTCTCCTTGCATTCCGGCACGCGATCGTACACTGCTCCTACACCATTCCTTACCTGCGAAGGTTTTACGCAGGTAAATGCAGTTCTGTAGATAATATCAACCCTCGAACAAAATCTACGCAATGGTTCGCCAAAGTTAAAGATGAGTCAAGTCCTGTCTATAATACAACTTCAAAGCTTTATTTGAATCAATGCATGGATTTATATTTTACATTATGAATGAATTTTTCGAGCATTCCTCTAAAATTTGTAACACATCATATTTATAAACTTTTCCCAGGAAATGCGATTATATGTTGCAGAGCATTCAACATGAGAGTAAGTAAAGAAAAGCTTTGTAAAAAAAGTTTAAAGTTAAAATATTACTGCCATGGATCGCGATTTCTCTTATCTGAAAAAATGCAACCCTTGCAAACACTCTATTCCAGGAACATATTAATGCACACACAGGTTAATGGTCACTGAGACACATCACCGTAAATCCTCCCTTATGGGGTTTTAAAAGAGTGGGATTCATTTCCAGGAATTCATTACCTCACGCCCGAATCGTCCACGCCAGGACGAACGAAGAACCAATAACTGTTGCCCCGCATGCACTCGCCAATACTCCCTTTCACCTCATGGAACCCCACCCTCGTTATCCCGTCCGTTCCTCACGTATTTCTTCCTATGCTGGTCAAGGACACTTCAAGAATGGGATAGGTGGGGGAGAAGCGGCCTAACGACGCGGGGATTCCCAAGGAATTTTCTGTCATTGTCAATTTCCAAGCTTCATCTCTGAGCTTTTTGTGCGTCATTCGCCGCCTACTTCTTTACCAAGAAGAACTAAAGGAACATATTCCCATCGTACACGCCCCATCACGGAAGCACGGTAGGGTCACCACGGGGCGTTTAGAAAATAAATACGCTTACTGTCCCCCATGGAAGGAAGACTAGGGAAAGGCTTTGGAAAGGCTAGACTAGGGAAAGGCGATGTATGCCTGAGATCACATACACTTTTCAGGAAAAAAATCCCATGGCTAAGATAGCATAACGATCACGGCAATCCCCAAGAAAAGTAGAACTTCACTATACCATATAGGACCTATAACAAGAAAATAAGGAACAATTCGCGGAATATTAGTATATGGTACTAAGTATTCTGTCTTCATTTATGGCGAGAAATTACCAAGTATTACAGGTCATGTAACTTGAATATTAGGGACAATTCGCGGAATACCTGTATATGGTAATAAGTATTGATGTCTCGTGTGCCATATATAAAAAAACCACGGATATGAATGGACACATAAGTGAGTAATGATATATAATATACACTTATGCCTTCAGGCGAATCACAGTTTCGCGGCGAGAAATTACTAAGCATTGTAGGTTCTATATGTAGAAAATAAGGAAAAATTCGCGAATTATCTGTATACAGTAATAAGTATTAATCTCTTGACGTCCATATATTCAAAAACCAGCGATATGAATGGACGGATAACTGAGTAATGTTAAATATTATACACTCATACTGTCAGTCGAGCCACAGCGTCGCGGCGAGAAATTACCAAGTATTACAGGCCATGTAACTTGAATATTAGGGACAATACGCGGAATATCTGTATATAGTACTAGGTATTGATGTCTTGTCTACCATAAAAAACCAGCCATATGAATGGACGCATAACTGAGTAATGTTAGATATCATACACTCATACCTTCAGGTAATCACAGCTTCGCGGCGAGAAAATACTAAGTATTGTAGGACCTGTAACTTGAGTATTAGGGACAATTCGCGGAATATCTGTATATGGTAATAGGTATTGATGTCATACATGCCATTAATAAAAAAACCAGGGATATAAATGGACGCAAAACTGAGTAATGTTAGATATTATACTCATACCTTCAGGCGAATCACAGCTTCGCGGCGAGAAATTACTAAATATTGTAGGTTCTATATCTAGAAAACAAGGGACAATTCGCGGAATATCTGTATATAGTACTAAGTATCGATGTCTTGTCTACCATTTTTTTTCAAAACGAGCGATATTAATGGACGCATAAGTGAGTAATGTTAAATATTATACACTGATACCGTCACACTAGTTTTAAGCTAAATGTTGGCAGCACTCAGATGTTTGGGAAAAAACTGTGGGCTAAGGTAGCACAACTTCCTGTAATTCCGATTTCCTAGGCACTCAAAAAATAATAAATAACTACCATTGTCGAATCCTCAACTGTTTCAAAGCACGGACTTCTCCACACATTGTCCTTCGTCACTTAAGCTCACATTTATATACGGTGGCAAAGATCATATACGTAAAACCAAAGCTAAAGCAGAGGAGCATAAATGCGAATTGGGAAAAGGGACACTCACCTTTGTCAGAGGAGCGAGATTAGGTGTAGCGTCGCTAGAAGGGCCCCACCGTCTCGACGACCGCCCCGCATAAGACGCCTACGGCCGCCGCCATCCGACGCTTCTAAGACGCCGTCCGGGGGAGCAGTTATTCCTCTTGAACAAAACGAAGCACTCAAAGTAAGACACACGTGAGCATGGCTCACGATCACTTGCTCACATATCCACTGGAGAACATCATCGTTAAGTATGAAATGTAGAACGCTAAATGAACGGGATATCACCACAAACTCATACGAAGTTCAGTGAACGATGTAGAATTTTGGACATACTTCTGGTTACGGAGGGGAAAGATATGCACATAACGAAGTATTTAACTTGAGCAGGGACGATTTACACTTGCAAATGTAAGTCTCTGAAATAACCTTTGTTTCCCAGTCTTTACTTTGACTAAGGGGGCGAGAAAAAATCAAAGCTTGATGACAAAGATGAGAATGAAATACATCTAAGAGCTTTGAAAAAAAATATGTTCATAATATACCGCGGAATTGAATTTCCAACGTGGGAAGATGGTTGCAATGAATATTTGTTTCTTGCCTAGGGGAAGATATTTACCACCAATTTTTATTTTCCAACCTCCGATAAGAATATGCGATCGTCTTCGTACTTCTTTAACCCTTTCACTGCTGTAACCCTCAGGGGGAGCACTTTCACTCGAACGTGAGAGAGTTTTCCGATTGTTCTTCAGGAGAAATCCCTCGAGGGGCGCTCGTATCCTTCCGCACTCCTCCCGTGGAAAGCCTCGCTGCAAATTGATGATGTCAAAGGGTTGCGGTCCAGGCCCTCCACTCCGCATACTCTTTTATCAATTCTACCTCAAAGCTTTTGGAACACAGTGACTGTGAGTGACAAAAAAATCGGAAATGCAACAGAGATCCAACGATCTTAAAAGGACGCACTCCTGAGAAGTCCGAACAGTGCGACTCACTTTCCTCAATCTTTGATTCATTTACCACGGCAAAGTGAATTCGAGGGTTTGAAAAGGGGTTTTTGATTAAAGCATGAAAATGACACGAAGGACTCTTTCATGCGGGTTCTTTGATCACTATCGAAAAAATCCGAACACACAAAAAAAAACGTTCATCCGAAGTTCGCACATGCAGAATAACCTCCCACGATGTCGGAGAAACAAATTATTCCTTTATTGCTACCCATGAGGTAGCGCGAATCAGTGCATTTTCCCTGATAACAGTGAAGCGATGCAATCCCTTCTCCACTCCTTCGTGATTCTAGGATATTTCTCCACCTTGCCGCTGGGGAACCAAAGCATTTCTTCGATGAACAATGATGTCTCTGCGATGACAGCGAAACGATGCAATAACACCACTTTTCAGGTCAGATGCGTCGACAAATATCGGCGCGGGACGCATATCCGCGATCCGCGGTGGACGCCGGTGTCGCAAACTCCGTATCCAGCGGCGAGGATGCGATGTCCCGATCGGAGAACGCTGGTGGCATGCCGTTCCTACTCCATGGAGGCTGCAGAGGGGACCCGTGTTTCTGTCAGCCGGATAGAGCGAGATTACGCCCCCAATAAAGGAGAGGAATCGGCTCTGGGGGCGTGCGAACCACGACGACCGCAAGCGAAGACGAGGAGCGTGTTTCGCGTGTTCACCGTCAACTGTTCTTCGGTCTCTCTGCACCGGATCCCGACTCGAAGCTGTTTGTCCGGCGTACTGAATCATACTGAATGGTACTGAAAAAGGGACTTCCTTAGCGAGCCCCCCTTCCCCTCCATCACCCTCCCCTCCGTCCCCATCCCTCCGTTCCCCTCCTCTCCGTTCCCTTCCCCCCAAACAACGTTGCGACGAAACATTCGCACGCCACCGTCGGCACACCCACAGATATATGCAATATATCTGTGGGCACACCTCCAACTCCCCCGCCCCCTCTTCCAATCCCTCGAATACAAACAGTCCGCAAAGCGAGGGGGTGGTGAATGGGCCAGCCAGCCGACACTTCCACCCTACCATTTAAACTACCTACACCAATACAGCGGCTGCGTGTCGAGAGATTCTCCACTTCTTTGACGTCACCTAGCGAAACAGAATGGGACACATCCGACTGACTTTATTATTATTATTAGTATTCTACCAATTAAGGTAGGTTTTCATGGAGTATTCAAGAAGTGAGCTGGGAGCCTCCCTTTCCTTCCAACACTACCTTCTTTAATTCACTGTAAGGCCTACTCTCTTTCAATCTGTCTAAAAATCCTATTCTTTTCCTTCCCCTCCCTCGTTTCCCTAACATTCTACCCTCTAACCCCATTTTCAACATCCCCTCACCGCTAAACACTAACTCCATCCATACCTTCTGTCTCCTCCGTATCTCATCTAAAAGCTGCCTCTCCTCGCCAACCATATCCAGCACTTCGTCGTTCCTTTTCCTCTCCGTCCATTTCACCCTCTCCATTCTTCTCCATACCCACTTCTCGAATGCCTCCAATCTTCTCTCGTCTTCTTCCCTCAGTTTCCACGTTTCCGCACCGTAGAGAGCTACACTCCAGATCAAACTCTTCACTAACATTTATACTCTTAAATAATAACCACGTTGATCGAAAAATAAACAGCATTTTTTAACCTACATAGGCGTGTGGCAGAGGGTGCCAGGAAACAAGCCGTTTAATATAAAAAGCAAAATTCTCACACAAAATTTCGACCACCATTTATTAAAGTCCTTTATAGTTCGGGGGAAAAACGAATTCCCATATCTATCAATTTATGTGCAATTTAGCTAAGTGGTCACAATAAAATAAGATAATAAAGCGTCGCAGCGTGAAAAACCTAATATCTTTGTTTAAATATTAATAGTTCTTGGTTCAATTCTCTAGGTCAAACCTTGTCCTTGCTTTCATTCGTACTAACGATCCGCGGCTTTTACTACAATACTAGAAACGCTAACACAATATATTCTGACATTAATTTCACCCTCCTCCGAGGAATTGATTTTCACATAACTGGCGTAAGCGCCTACTTAAGGAGAGATGTGTTCTATCACAGCAAATACAAAATACCTTATAAAAGTATTTTCGGCCTTTCAGCTGATGCACATTAAATTACGATTTTTTATGTAGCCAGATTAGAATCTCAATTAGAAAATGCGTTCATTCTGAGGATAGCATATGTGAACATGAGGGTAACTACACCGCTTGATTCAGTAGATCAGGATTTCAGGTGAATGGCAACGCCGTCTGATGATAGCCGGCAAAGGTGAGAATAGATGACAATGAATAATACATTAACCCAAAAGGGATAACATGCGATTGCACAAACGGCTTAGAAATCAGAATGACGCGGCATGTAAGAATATTTTAAGCAACTGCGAACAGGATGCTTCTTTTGTTCTAACATTTGTTTTAATTAGGTGATTACAGATTCACTTATTCGTCTTAATGTATCGTGTGACCAGGCTTTTGAATTCACTCGGGGGAAGGGGTAACATTACATATACATAATATCCTGCGAGCCACCCCAAGGGAGGGATAGGCAGTGGTTGACCAATCACCAACATGATAAAAAATCACCACATGCACACCACTTAGTCATAAATGTATTACTTACGCATAATGACAAAAAATCTTTTTAATATTGCCCAACAATATTTGAAAAAATAACAGTCTTTAAAGATGTAGGAATCTGTTTCCAATGTCAGGTTTTGGAAATCCTTGAACACTTGGAATTCATTGATGATAGAACAGAAGAGTCATTCGCTGCAAGCCACGAGAGTTAAGAATTTATGGAGCGTTTTGGAGGTAAGTGATTAAGTCGTGGTGCTATTTCGTAATTACTTATCCGCACTTCGAATTCGGAATATACAGAGAATCCGAAGCAGAAAGGCAATTTAAATGGAACGGAAAGGGATTGGTTGGGAGCCACTTGGAACTTGCGTGGTTCGTTGACTGGTGAATATGAATTGACTAACTTCAGAAAGCCGTAAAACTCGCCATTTTGAACCATTTTTCTACAATTTTTTCTGGAGGAGGCCCCCCCCCCCCGCAACTCCTGCTTACCCTGGTGGGTATACAATACCCCCACACTCTTTTAGTATTACTTGCGCATAAAACCTCCCTTAGCCTTAATTCTTAGCTGCGCCCTTGCAAGGGAGAATATGGGAGATATTTTCTTCACCTCTGCCTCCTATATCCTCCCCCCTCCCTTGGCCATCGCATCTACCTGTCTTTTTCCCGGGTGCCGTTCTCCTGCCGCTAGAGACGTGCTCTCACCCATGGTTTATCTATATCTCCTGGGTTGCCTATTTTCACTATCTTACTTGTTTTCTACTCCTACGTAATACTTGTCAAATCCTGCTCCACCTCTTCTCTGAATGATTAAACGTGATATGCTCATGTAATGTGATGTCCCATACCAAATGACAACTCTGTGAGCCAAAAGTCGTCGTAAGAACTATTGTGGAAAATAGCAATTACATTTTACTTTAATTTTTGAGAGATATATAGAGGTTCAAATGCAATTTCCGAAGGCCATGAACCTATGATGTATGAGGAAGTTTTAAGGCCCTCACCCCGCAAAAATGCAGGACATATTAAACTGACATTAGTTAAATAACGAATGATAACAAGACAAATGGCTCAATTATTACTCTTTTTCCAGTTGAGTATAAGAAAACTATCGGTATCAAATAGGCTCTAAAATCCGGAAGGAATCTATTTATCGATCACCCATAAATGAGCTTTGTAGCCTTTAAATACAGTGAACTTACCACATTCGGTTACGTTTCCTGAGAAATGGGCAAAATACGCCAAAAATACCCCTTAAATTCAGAAAAATGTACTGAACTACCTCCAGTGTTTTGGAAGCCCCTAGTTTGCTACTTACATTCCACATCAAAATGCAGAAGACTTATGTTGTTTTACTGCGCTCTGTGCTTCGTATAAGTACGTGTATCGTATTTACTAAACATGCGCGGGAGCCAAAACTCCCTCACAACAATACTTGGACGTTTCATCTACATCTACATAATGAGAGCCACCTCTAGGGTGTTTGGCAGAGGGTGATCAATCACCAGCATGCATTTGGACTCCCACATGCACATCACACCGTCCAAAAAACGTCCCGTATAATAACAAATTATACTACCTTATGCTGTTAGAATTAATAATTGAATTAAGAAACATGCATTAAATTTTGCATAGGTTAGTAGGCTACACTACAAGTCATGCAATCTATTTACGAGTTCTATTGCTGCCGTTATAATCTCTTATTGATCGTGGAAAAAATGACACTCGGAATCTGACCGTTCTACAATCTATCTCTCTTATTTTATCTGCATGATCTGATCTTCCGTAGTATGTTGGCGTCCGCAAGATATTTTTAATTTTTTTATTTTTTTATTAAATTATTCAAACACAGCCAAAATGGCCTTTACATTGAATACAAAACATAAAATCTGCAGCTTTAACAAATGTAAACTATAAAAAAAACTATACAAAGGATATCAAAAAGAAAAAATGGATTCAGTAGATGGCTTTTCGAAGCTGCCTCTTGGATGACCTGATGGGCATTGAAAGATCCAGGGAAGGGTGAGTACTCGAAATGGCATTGAAAGAGGTAGGGAGTCTGTAAAAAAGTGATCTCTGAGAGAGAGAGAGAGAGAGACGGAATTTAGGCTGGTGTAGTAGGTGGTTATTACGGAAGGAGCGGGAGGGAATGTGGAGTGAAAAGAAAGGCATCATATCTGAGGATCGGAACTTGCCATTTAAGGCATTGTAAATGAAGGAAATATTACGGAAATCCCTACGGGAGGATAGTGGGACCAATGATAGGGCAGACATTACTTCAGAGCGAGAAGAATTACGGAGGTGGTAAACTTCGTCAGAAAAGATATTGCTCTTGAATTTATCTAAAAGGTTTAGTCTATTTTTCAATCTACGGTCCGACAGAGATTCCCATCCGAGTTTATCTAAGAGGCCAGTTACACTAACAAGACTATCGTAACGACCTTTCACATACCTGGCAGCTCTTCTTTGCACGCGTTCTAACTCTGTTATTAAGACTTTTTCATGAGGGTCCCAAACACTGGCAGCGTATTCCAAGTGTGGTCTAACGAGGGAAAAGTAGCTTATTTCTCTCACTTTGTCGTCGCACTTTCCTAATATTCTTTCAACAAAACCCAATTTACGATTAGCTTGACCGGTTATTTCTCGAATATGTATATTCCACGATAGCACCAACACAAGATTTCCAACACAATAGATGGAGGAAAGAAAGTGGGGGGTGGGAGGGAAGAGGCGTTAATATTGGCAGCCGAGAGACATGCGTGGAGGGGGGGGGGAATAGAGTGAAGGCAAGAAGAAGAAGCACAGCACTCCTCCTCCATTCAACACGTCAGACAAGAGAGCGAAGTGGAAGAGAGCAAATGGCGATGTTATCGCGATGAAACGACATTGACGGATATCTCGAGTGCGAGGAAGTTCTCTTGGCGGTGGCGAAGGCTCTCCCAACATGCACCCTGCAATCTCGTAACTGGCGATAGCTCACCATCCGCAGGAATGGTATGGGGTGTTGAGGAGGCGAACGAAAGATAAAGAAGTCATTTGCCCCACACTTAAATAAATGGTAGGAAGAGAAAAAAAGAGAAACCCAGCGTTGGCATTAGTCTGCTCTTTAGGAAAGGTGCCAAAGGCTTTACGCCCCACCTGACGGACGCAAAGCTGTACTTGAAACCCCCGCCACAAAGCACTCTTCTCTAGGATCGGCCAACCGGCTCTGAATTTCTCCGCCACCGGGAGTTGAACACGGACCTAAAAGGTGGGAAGCCAAAACTCCAGCGTCCACATCTACCCGATACCCCTCTAAGACAATAGATCCCAGATATCCCAGATCCTGGGTAGATACGAAGACGCAGCCCCCCCTCCCTTCCCTTCGACCGGTCGAATTTTTTACTTATCCTTGTCTTCATTTTCACTCCGCGTAAAACCAGTGATTTGATGCAAGGGAGTAGAAGTAAAGGAATCACTTGTAACGATCAAATCTTTGGTAAGATGCGATCGCCATCACAACTTTTGCGAGGATACTCTCAATAAACTCTTACAAGGAAAGTAGAAGCGGCCAATTGAATGGTGAGAAAACATTTAAGAAATGATGTGAAATGTGTAATACCATAACAGACAAGTATGGAAATATTTTCACTGAAAAAGAAACACAAAGCCAAGAGATTGAAGGAATACTTGGAGAGTTCTACAACGGATGCAAGCTCAACCCTAAATTTATCGAAAAGGAAAGTAAAGTAGAAAAGGATGACATGGGAGCGAGCACCCTAAGATCGGAATTTGACGCTGCAGTTAGAAGCCTACGAAAGGATAAGGCACCAGGAATAGATGACATTACAGCAGAGCTAAACAAAATTGCAGGAGAAAAGGTCTTAACTGTATGAAACTATCTGCGGTACGTACTCAACAGGAGATTCACCTGGTGACTTCGAGAAGAACGTCAATCCTACTCCCAAAAAAGAGAGTGCAGAGGAGTGTAAATATGTTAGACCACACGCCTGAGGTCACATACGTCAAAGATGCTGACGACAGTCATCTACAAGGGAATACAACGGAGACAAGAAGAACTCCTGGATGAGGACAAATTCCGATTTAGGAAAAACAAAGGCAAAAGGAAGCAATTTTGGCTCTTCAGCTGCTCGTAGAGAAGAAAAATCCGAATTTCATATCATTTGCAGACTTAGAGACATTTGCCCTTTGATGACGTGGAATGGGAGTCGAGGCTCAAAATTCAGAAGGAAGTTGGAGTGCTCAACAACTATCGCAGAATACAGCACAGATTGCACAAAAAACAAATAGCAGTGATAAGTTCTGGATCTATCGGTGGAAAGAGAAAAGAATAGGAAAAGAAAAGGAGGCATGGGCTTAACTGTTCCCTGTAATTTCTGATGCATACTTAGAGAAAGCCATCAGTGAAATAAAACGGAGGGCTTTTAAGTGTGTTAATATACAATGAGAAGGAACTGTTATGCTGCCGTTTGCTGACAATATAGAAGTCATAGCCGAGAAAGACAAGGATATGAAGAAGACTTTGAGAAATTTGGAATGGACAATGGCCAAATGTCAGCTGAAAGTCATAAAAAGATACCAACATATTTGTATGAAGCAAAAGAGAGGAGGCTAAGACCAAGATTAACCTAGGAAAGAAAAGCATGAAGCGGTGAAAGAATTTTGCTACCCAGAAAGCCGAATTACAACGATGGGTGAAGCAAGGAAGAAATAAGCAGAAAATAGTGGAGGAAAAGGAGGCTTACTGCAAAAACAATAATCTTTTCACACTAGGAATAGAAGCATAGGAGAGAATAAAAAAATCATCATATGCTAATTTAAAGTATACCGGGACTAGCCGCGGTGATAACTTTTACGGGAGTCACCCGCAATGCACAATCGTGCGAAAGTTGGTAGTTTGAAAAACGATAAAAAAGTGATAAAGCTAATCACAGTTTACCTATAATCTGCAAATGCAGACAGACTAGATGGAAATGTAACTAATCAAAAGTAACCCTTCTTGCTCATTAAATCTATCTCATACGCACATAAAAAAGGAGTATCAAACCAGTTAACGGTCACATTAAATATCTAACGCAGCTAATACGCAATGAAACCTGGCCCTTCACCGAAATGCCATGAGAGCAGAAATTATTTAGACACGAATTCCAGTGTTGATTAAAATACAAGAGGATTTAAAACCGAGAAAATTTTTCCCGATTACAGGTGTTCTTGAAGACACTGGGCTATTTTTAACAGGGGCGTATTCCCTTCATGGTATAATATGTTGGACATGAAGACGAAAGCCGTAACAATAATTGGTTTTTCAAAACGATTGTCACTCTTACAACGACTACTTTGTGATTATAAATAAATCGTATTTGCGATTGATGCTCGGCTTGCGAGAATTGAAAATTAATGGATAGTGGATGCACGAACCGTATCACCAAAAGAATAGGTAAGGTATTCACCTCTTATCTCCAAGACAGCTTGCCGCGAAGTGAAGTCCAGAGAGCGGCACTTCTGAAACTCAGCCAATGACAAATAGCTGTGACGTCAAGAAAATTCAAAACCCGTTTTCTTTGAAACCAATGATAACCTTTAAAACCACTGAAGATCGCATATGATAGATTATTTCAAATTTTATCCAATAAAATAGATTAATAAACAGCGGTAGCCTGTAAATTTGTAAAAAAATATATCCCACGAAAATTATTTTTTTACGAGGGAAAAAAGATTTGTTGAAAAGGTGGCGCTGAATAAATGGTCCGATATTTCGTAAACAACCAACGGTCACGATATACGTGTAACAATATTCCATAATATTCCAAACAAATCCGAAGGTCAGCAGAAGACGTCATCGCATTTTTACATGGAAAAAGAACAGTCAATGGATCTTCTTAGAGTCTCCTTTCAACGTCTATTCCAATCAAGAACTTCTCCTCCGAAACATACTATCATTTCCTCACCGATCGTCGTTTCGGTGAAATCATATTTGTGCAAAATAAAAATATTTGTGTGGACCACATCAGCGGTTTATTCGTTCATTGAAGTCACCGACTCATTCCGTGGGAACGAGGATAGGGAGCGAAAAATACAATCAATGAGCATAGATACAAAGAAAAGAAGAAGCAGCGCAAATGGCTAAGGTAAGTGTGAGCATTCACGAGCATTCCTTTTCGTTGCCATTGGAAAGTGACGCTTGGTCCAGCGGATTATTCAGCTTCCCGGCGGATCGTTCTGCGTAATTGCTGGAAGATATATTCCTATCCCTCATTCGCACATTCATTAATGCAGACAGTTTCAGGAAATCCAGTGTGACTAATGTATATCATGCAGTCCGATGCAAATATTTCCCTCCATACTGAAACTGAAGTTTTATTCGTCAGATGACCAATGACATGAACTCGTAAAGAAATGGGAAATGTATCCCGAAATTGATTACGTTGAAAGTTCGTGTTTGATAAATTCCATGTACGGTTGTAAATCCTTGAAACGGACGGCTATTCCTCACTCGTGCACATATGAACGGAAAGTTGAGTGTGGAGAAGCTGTCAATAAATACATTTACTTTCCGGGCAATATCACGGTTAATTTTTCACGTAATCTTCATTCTGTAGACCTTAATGATGCTGTACCGTTTAACCATAGGAGATAATTTGGAGGAAAAGTGAATGCACTACTAAGTGGAAATGCGAACGGCAGACATTAAACATAGCTAACGTTCATTTCCTTCTACATTTTCTTGAGACACACACTGTCTTGCGAGGGCCCACCTGGGCGAAAGTAATAGGGGGTGGGGGGTTGCTAAGTAGACCACCATCGTGGGAACCTGTGTGTGGCGCAGTTTCCCACGGTCGGACCTGGGTGGTGGGGGAAGGTTCCCCCACCACGAGCCACAACGCAGCGAGTGGCGAAGGGGACGCTGGGAAGAAAAAAAAGAGTTCCAACGGACGAATTTTTCAAAAGACGCACTGGCCTCCTTCGTTTGTTTTCCGTCGACGTAAAAAGTGAATAAGTAATTTCTATTCATAGCATAACGCAATACCTGTCCCATATTACGACGTGCACTTGGGGATAACGACTTCAATGACAACAACACATACTTTCAGAGGATAGCAGGCTTAAGTAATGCGAATACCTAATTGACTGCCACTAATTGAAGGAGGGTGTGGCAAGAGTAATACTTTGAAGGGTACGCTCATTTGATATTGTTTCCTCGGTAACAGTACACTTTCAACACTGTCACGCAATCACTACGTCGAGGAAGTTGTCATATAACGTGCAGTGAATACGTTCAATGAAGTTTTTCGATGTTGCAAGTTATATTTCAGGGTTGGGAATATATCCCTCCGACATACGTTCCACGAAAACAACTGCCGGTCGCCCTTCCGCATGGGAATAGGAATGTGACGCAGTTCCCAAGGTCGGAACGATGGTAGGGGAAGGTCTGCTCTCCCCGAGGAAGAAGCAGCAGCTGGTGACGTATGCAGCGGTGGAAAGAGTGGAAATCCGAATCGAGGTCGACTTCCCTGTCAACGGACGAATGTCTTTCAAGTTGCGCACTATCGTTCGTCTTTCCTCAAAGTAAATGGTATGAAATCGGTTCGCATCTCAGGGGCAGTAATGCCATCACACAATCGCAATTGGGAAAGATGAAAGGAGTACGAAGAGGGAGAGCGCAACCGATGGATAACAATTTATCGAATCCGTAACCTGATTAGCAATACATCCACGAATTCCTTTCCCGCTGCGGCCGAAATTGAGACACACAACGCATTATTTGCTACTGTTCGTGTGATAGTACACAATTTTCGAGAATCGCGCGTTATGATAATTCGACAGGAAGGGGCAATTTGATTTACCATTGGAATGAATGGCTTGGGGAAAAAGCCATTCACAGTAAATCTGGAGTCACTTTCCCGGAATTCATTCCCTACTGGGAAAGTGGACTTTATTCGGATGTGTCGTCAAAGAGAGAAATACGTCTAAGAATAACATCAATATGCATTCTGCGCGACATTTTCCTTCGATCCTCATTAATCGTGCAGGGATTACATTTTCTGAAGACACAGAAATCGACTTCCGCTTCCCTGTGTTGATTTACAGATTTATTTTATTTTTTATTTTATCATCAAACCACCGGATACAGCTCTTATTGGCCATTTTACACCGGGGTGTTCAACAAGTGTAACAAGTAAACGTACACAAACGACCATGCCCTGGACCGGGGAAACCTACCCAGGCGGGACTCGAACCCGCGACCTCTTGTTTGGCAGGCGAGGACGTTACACCGCCGCCACCGAGGCCGGCAGCCTGTGGTCCATTCACTAACGTATCAACCCCATATTTCAGCATTTCTTCGACCCCCGGTTCTTCAGAAATCGCCCTCGTTCCTTCCCCACCACCCTCAAGTCTCCCAAACGCGCACTATCCCCCCCCCTCTCCCTCCTGGCGACTGCTTCCACCCCCCCAAGTGTACCCAAGACTCCATTCTTCTCTCTATAATATCCCCTTGTCGGTCGTTTCGTTTTACGAGCAACATAAATGCATCGTACTCAATTTGTTTTCACACATTTTGTCAGGCTTGAAAAAAAGAGGACATTTGACTCCGCAGCTAAAAGTAAAATTGCTATTAAAATGAAATAACATATCTATCATCATTTCCTCAAAAAGGTAGTCATTAATACTGAATGAATGGAAGTTTTATAACTTCGCAAACGACTTCATTTTTGACGAGAAACCATTTTCAAAGCTTTCGAAAGCTACTCATATTTCAGACTTTACAAAACATCAAAAATGAAAACCGAGAGACGAATGCAATTAAAATATTTAATAGTTGATAATAAAAACGAACAATAAATTTTCCAAAGAAATATGCTAACATTTCGCCGTCAACTTAAATAATTTCGCAGAAAATACGCAATGCATTCTTAAAACACAAACAATCCCGTAATATTTAGCTTTTTCCTGATAGCAATGTGATGGGATTGAATATATACTTGGTAAAACAAGCGAAAATATGTGCACTATTGCCCTCTGTTATCAAGGTAAATGAAACTTTCTTTAACGTCCACTGATTGCTTAAATTAGCAACATACCCTCATACCACACTTTTGAGTGAGTTTCAGTTGTTTTGAGTGAGTGAGTTTCAGTGTTTCAAACTAGAATTTTGGAGAAAAATCAAAGACAAGGTAATGTTAAAACCCATTTTTTAAGCTTGTTTTGAATAAAATAGAGCAAGAGCTAACGTTCGTTTTCTCAAAACTTGTAATATAGGTTGGATCAATGCG
Organism: Ischnura elegans; assembly: GCF_921293095.1. Lineage (NCBI taxonomy): Eukaryota > Metazoa > Arthropoda > Insecta > Odonata > Coenagrionidae > Ischnura > Ischnura elegans. Next base: position 117,173,109 of record NC_060253.1, read on the forward strand.
AGGAAATGATAAATATCCAGTTAGCTGTCTCACGAAAACACTTTTTACATATTTTTAGATAGAACCCAGTTCACACTAGTAATGTTACTGAGTCACCTAAAATTATATCAACATTTTCTATGTGATCTCAAATAGTTTCCTTCACCATATGGTACCGGCATAATTTTCGAATGGAAATCAATTCCACCTTCCTCCCTTTAGTCCTGCACTTAAGAAACATGGTACTGGCACATGAACATGTAAGCAACTCATCGCAACACATTTGGATACTCTACTTTTAAAAATCAATTCGCAATAGAAAATAGAGCACTGAAAAAGAGAGCAAGATATTCAATGCCATCCACTTTATATGATCTCTAGAGAATTGATTCAAGGCAAAACATTTCATGGAAAATCGCTTGTTGATCTGGTATCGTCATTCACCAGCAGTGGTGTCAAGGTGCCGAAACGAGCAAGAACTCCGTCCCAGCACTGTTTAACAAAAGACATACGTAATAGGCAAATTACATTTTCATCAATTTTGCTGCCACAAAATATCTGATACATGCATTGCTAACAAAAAAATGTGATAAAATTTCAATAATTACTTGTGATAAAAAAAAACACCCGGAGTAATATTTTACTCCTAAAAAAATTAAGGAAGTTGCGTTCGGGCACTGCTAATTTCGCCATGACGTCAATGCGCTCGTCGCCTGGAAACTTTGCCAATATCGCAGGGATGGATAGTAGAGTGAGTTGTAAATGCCGAAAGAGGGTGGCGCTGAGCAGAACGGGGTTAGATGACCTAAATTTTGAAATATTCCTGCGTCGCATCTGCTCGCCAGCCAACTTTAGCCCCTATCACTCGAAACACACTGCCTGTGTACTGTATGTAACGTTGACTTTAGGCGAACCCAATGGGAAGACAGAGGTTTGTCACTTCTAACGCTCTAGACCGAACCAATATTCTCGGAGTGAGAAGTCACAGAGAAAGGAGGCTTGGCAAGAGAGAGCACAGGAGATGCCTAGAGAGATACAAGAGGGTAGTTTCCTTTGTCAAAGAAATCGAAATGCATTGATTGCGATTGCGTTTAAAAAAGGCCAAATTGGTGATAACGCGATGCCACTCCACGTGACGTCACAGGGACCTATTTTTTTACGAGAAGATAGGAGTTTTACACCGACTGAGATTACAAATGCATGCATGAGGCACAGAGCTCAGGGAAACATCTCTTAATAATCACCCATTAAAATTACCTAAGCTCGGAAAGTTTCCTTCGTTTGATAGGGTAATGATAATCTTTATTTAAGCCAAGCGCTACCTGCTAGCAGGGTACTCTGCTACCTGCTAGCAGCCTGCATCGCCGCGGCGCACACATACTTTCCCCAAGGTCACTCACAATGCGGCAGCGGGAACCAGACTGACGTCTCACGAGCTTTTCCCAGCATTCACACTTAGCCATTGCGTTTTCTCTCGCTTAAAAATTATCACTTTCCATTTTATCGCGAAAAATAGATATCGTCTTTTGAAAATCTAAAAGCGTGAAATGTGGACTCCAGGAGTAATAATCTTTCAATATAGACAATGAGAAAATAATAGGAAACCACCTTATAACAGCTGGTCGGCAAAATATATTCATATAGCACTGATGAATTAGCAAAGTGGGTAACTTTTTTGGACGAATAGAGAAAACGTGTACTAATTTAAAAAATGTATCAAGCCACAAAATATGCGGAAGTGACACTCGATTTTAGTGCTTTCGTGAGAGCTGACCTACGCGCGAAAATTCAGGGCACAACCTAAAATCATTATTCTTTCGCTCGCTTCTAACCTTGAAACCTTATCCTCAGCCCAAAACCTTAGAGATGGGTAGTTGGGTAATTAATATATATATATATAATACATCAACAGATCCATTGAGGTAAGTACTTACTGATTTTTGTAATATTTTGATGCAGAATTCCGCATTATAATTGCTCGTGCGTTAGCTTACGACCTTGAAGGATATAGTTTCGGTACTTCGGTATTCACCAGTTGGATCGAGTAAAGCGAATCTTTTTTAATGCGAGGCATGACATAACATAATGCAAACGACGTATTTATCAGACTACATTTAGATAACAAAAACCCATTTTTATACATCACACTCAATAGTATTTGATATTTTGAATAAAGTGCTGATAATAAATCTCTTGAAATTCATTTTGTCACTTACACTGGGGCATCTGAATGGGGATACCTGCGGATAACCAAGTGGTTTGTCTCTTTCAATGCTAATGGTCGAACCATAAGCCTCAGGGTGTGAAGCCACACGGCGAGAGAGGGATGGAAAGGCCTACCTGTAGTTTACCTAATTTCGCAACTACCTGTAGTTTCGTTCTCAAGAACAATCAACTATGCTCTCACGAGAATGAAAGAACAAACTCGTTCAAAATTTTCCTTCATTCCCGTAATTTGCTCAAAACGACAGGGTATTGCGTTAAAAAAAACTACAGGCGAACAATTCTAAGATAATTTTACCCGGCAACAACGTCAATTATGTGACAATGTATCAATTAGCACTTATTTTTGCCCGTACAAACCTTTCGCCTCCCTTGTCAAGTATCAAATCTTGCGGGAAGTTATTTTCGCTGCTCACTTGTTACTTGAAAATTATGACGTATTCTCGTTTCCCGACAGTATGTGTGAAACGCACGGAAGACGAGCGTAGGATAGGTTCCCGATAGACTCGGAATGAATCCGTTTCCGACGCCGCCAATCCTACGAGACTCTGAAACACCCCCCCAGGAAGGGAAGCGTCAGTCGGAGGTGATATGGTAACAGGAGGATGTGGAGGGTGGGAGCAGCGGAGAGGTGATGTCCCGAAGGGGGCGTGGAGGGGATGAAGTTGGTCCTCTGTAATGGCAATCACTGAGATAGTGGGGAGAATGCATATATTGGCACGGATGATTTAATTGGCGACAGCCATCCCATCCAAATCATATGCATATAGCTATTGGTTGGTTATTCACGTCAGTAGTGGAGATGCAAAAGACCAGCAAACCACCAGCGCCCTTATTATGTAACCGTGAGAAGGGTGAGAGCGTAGTCGTTGCCAGGGGCAACGCGATTCCCACGACGGAAGGTGATAGCAGCGATTATGAAACCGTGGTCGCACTTTTTATCACGCTGCGAGCGTCATCGGCCTATCACGCTCGAAACCGATGGTGACAAGCATATGCCGAAATAAAATCGAACAATAAATGCAATTATTTGCCAAAAATTATTGTTTATTTAATTTAATAATGCCCTATAATCGAACAAAAACCAATAAAATTCATAATTATTTTTACTGGAGTGCTGTCTTGACTTAATTAGTTATCCACGTTGTTCAATTGTTATATGCGCATGGTGGTGAATTCGAAGAGGCAGTGTATTCGATTGTGCAGCTTTATTTTCACGCAGCAAATTGGACAGTAAGTACCGCTTCAGCAAATTCTCAGTTTCTTTTTGGATTCTCTAATGATAGTATTTCCGTAAGCGAATAAATGCATTTCGTTCCCTTCCGCCGTCTCGCCTACTAATGGTTTAATTTTAAAGAGTAGAATGGACGGGATTTACTTTTTGCCTCTTCTGCTCCACGAATGGCAACGGAGACGGGAGAGAAATAGATTACGCTTAGAGCGACGAAGGATTCGGGTCGCCCATAATCCATTTGAGTTGGAAGAGCGGCATTTTAAACGCCTCTTCAGAGTGTCCCGGGAGATAGCACAGGAGCTAATTGTGGGAATCAGTCCACGGCTGTTAAGAAGACGGTCCAGTGGCTTACCTGTTCATGTGCAGGTAATAACCTATAAGCTTCACTTTCAAGCAGAGGAAATTTGAATTCTGATAGAATTTGACTGATCACAATTTTCGGAAAATATATGTTAGGTACTGACAGCAATGAGATTCTTTGCCACTGGCTCTTACCAACGATGTGCCGCTCAGGATTTCCACCTTTCAATGGGACAGGCATCCGTGAGTAACTGCATCAGGAAAGTAAGCGAAGCAATCACTGAAATCCTCGCGCCTACATCATTTATATTTCCCAGAACATTTGAAGAGCGGCAGGCCATTAAGAACAGGTTAGTGATTTTCCTCTTGGTGGTGTGTATAACACGAAATAATTACACTAATTGAAATAATTGCATTTGGAGGCATTGACTTTATCCTCTAGGGTGGCTCTATTACCACTATCCTTCACTGTATTACATGGTTCTCTTCAATACTTAGGTTAATTAATTATTTTAACAAAATATATTTCAGATTCATGGAGGCTCGAGGATTTCCAGGTGTCATTGGGTGCATAGATTGTACGCACATTAGAATAGTGAAACCATCAGCAAGAGAAGAGGCCTATTACAATCATCACTATCGCTCCCATTCCCTTAATGTACAGGCATTAAGTTCCATGCCTTCATAATTGTCTGCAAAATATATTTCCTGTTGACCCATGGATCAATGATGACTGCTGTTTTTAATAATGGTGATATGTAATCAACAGATATGTGACCATGACCTGAGAATCTTGTCCCTGTCAGCAAGATTTCCGGGATCTGTACATGATCAATTCATATGGAATACCAGCACAACCCGGGAAATAATGCAGGCGATGTATGATGGAGGGATAAGAAATACGTGGTTGTTGGGTGAGAATATTAAATCTTACCAATGCATTAGTTACATTAACTCATGTTTAGCTCTAGATTAATATCACCTTGAAAATACAATGGACAAACAAATAAATTTTCATTTCAGGTGATTCAGGGTACCTATGCCTTGCAGCCATATTTATTGACGCCCATTAGGCAGGCTGCCCCTAACTCCCCTGAAGAACGGTACACCACCTGCCACTGACAAAAACGGAACTGTGTGGAGCGTTTGTTCGGGGTATTAAAAAATACGTGGCGATGCTTACACAGGGAGAGAGTGCTCCATTACACCCCAGAAGCGGCTGCGAGAATCATTATCTCTTGTGCTGTCCTTCATAACCTTATGATAACTCACAGACAAGAATTACCTCCGCATGAGGATCAAGATATGGAATTCATAGAGGAAAGACAACCAATCGTGAATGAGGATGAGTTTGCTTGGGAAAACGCCAGAAGATTGGTGATCCAGCAATTCTTCACATTTTGAATTGCTGACAAATGAATGCTTCTCATCTACAAAAAGTCAACCATAATGTTTAGTTCTTACAATAATGTGAAATCCTTTTAATTTGTCAACGTGCCTTAGATTTTAGTTTTTTTCTTGCCATCAAGGAAACTTTCATTATTTATGTGCTTTTTACCTTACCTCTGACAGCAGTTTCTTATTTAAATTGCTGATATTAAAGAACATATCTCAAAGGATGTTGCACCACAATTATGATCATGTTAATCCACATGTAATGCTCCATAATCCAAAAACTAAATTATTTATATCTACTTATTGCCTGCAACCCATGCTAGATGTTCTCCACCTCATAAGATACTTTAACAGTAGCAGTTAAACAATTTATATGACCTCTTATCTCCTAACAATGTCTTAGGATAAATCTGTGATTAATATTTACAGCTGGAAAAATTTGACTTTGCATTAAAGAAATGAACTAAATTTTATACTCACCTTGGTGGCCACAAAAACATTATCTTCAGCAAAATTTAATTGCCAATGAAGTGACATGAAGTCAAGAGAAAAAAATATATCTTCAATTTAAAAAAATGCTAACATGTAAATACATATATATCAGAACCCTTTCACATATACAAACTTTGATATGGAAGTAAACAAATAAATACAACTAAAAACAAAGAAATGATATATATTATTAAATAAGGAAATTCATGCTGTCTCACTTGCTTGCTTTCAGCTGCAGCCCTCCTCTCCGCAGCAACTGCCTGGCGTGCTAAGGATTGGGCAATGAGCTCCAGGGCATTAACTTTCCGAACCATTAGACTCTCTTTCTTTTTCTGAGGCAAAGTATAGTGGAAAAAAAGTATGATTATCTATGAGTGTCATATTTGAGGAAATAGAATTCGATTGATTGAACAGGTTAATGGCTCATTACCTCAAATGCCTTCATGTGGTCCAAAATCATCGCTGTAACCCTGTGAAAGTCGCCTTCATTCTTTTCTGAGGAGATAAAATTTTAATTTACTATTTTACCCCATTTTTTGACCTCTTATTTTACAATTACCAAGCAGTGCTGTCTCATTCAATTGACAAAAGCAAGAATTGATTAAATGTATACATTCTTGAATATATGTCACATTCAGTCCCAATTTTTAAAGGCAAATAATAAAATAAGAAATGAAATGGCACTCACGTTTGCCACTCCCCATATCCTCCTTCGGGAATAAATCTTCCACTGTTATTTCCATCTAATTAAAAAGAAATTAGAGCTAAGCCTAAGCATATGAGAACAAAAAGTGTATTAATGTGATATCTATGGGAACATGAAAAATTATAGTTACATGCTGCAGTGCTTCTGGGGGATTTGATGGAGTCTCCTCATCATCTTGCTCCTGAAATAAGAGAGAAGAAAACACCTCTAAGAATAGGCAATACCGATACATTACTTGATTTCCATGCCTGCAATATTTTACATATATATGCAATGTTTCACACTGCTTTCGTACCCACCCTGGTTGTCTCCCACTCCTCAGCAAATGAACTAGAAAAATTGGCTGCGGTGGATGGGGCTGAAGTTGAAGCAGCAGATGTAGAGGCAGTCTGTGAAAAAGGAAATAATGGGGAGGGTCAGGAGGAAAGAGAGCATTAGTAAGACTATAGCATGTTTACATATTACTGCTGTCATCATGTAACTTAGCTTAATAATATATAATTTGATACTCACTGGAATACTCTGACAGAACTCAGGAATTGGCAAGCCAACTGCTGATTCTGTGCCCACGACTGCGAGGCACTTCTCCTCCATCTCTGTTAGCATCTCTGCCACAGGCTTGTTGCCTGTCTCTCGACAGGCAGCATTGACTCTTGCGGCTTTTGCTCTAACATTTCTTTTTAGGTCTCGCCAAGTCTGCTTATGACATTGTCTAATTAGTCTAAGAGGTAAATTATTTTTAAAAAAGTTATCTTTAATATCTTTGCATTACTAACCTTTTTCCACTGCTCAACTTCTTTAAACCCCCCAGCGCATTCAGCATCGCTGAGAGGGTCTGCCACTGGCGCTGAGTTTTTTCAAACCCGAGAGGTCCAGTAAACCTTCCAGCAGCAAAGCTGCTGTGGGTTGACATATAATCAACGAGCAGCTTCAATTGCCGTTCGTTAGCGCGCCCTACTCGGACATTTTTCTTCCTGCAAATATAATAACAACGTAAATGTCATCTCATGACAAAACTATAACTTAAGTAAGAAAACAATTACCTTAAGATTTCCTAATTATAGCAATAAAGGGTACCTAATGTTAATAAATTAACTAGAAAAAGTAATCATGATCATTTTCTTAATGCAAATTAAGGTAGAAAACTACAACCAATGCATCTAAATATCATATGCTGCTGCATTGTTTACTGGTCGAGCATATATGAAGGACTTGGTGCTTTCCCATTGAATTAAGTAATTAACATATTATCGATAAATATTTTTGACTAGTTAATAGACGCTAAATATCCTAAAAATCCCAAGAACATTTCACCTATCATTTACATATCGGATCAATCACATTTAATAACATAGCTCATGTTACCATCGAGATATATCGCACCTTAATCTTCGCCAAAGAAGTTTAAAGCAATTATTGATTTAGTAGCAGCTGATTTACACGTAATTAACTTCCTCCTTAAAAGTGTAATCATGGAAGAAGTCTTCCATGATTCTATTCAAAACTGTTCAAGTGATTCAATGATAAATTTACACCGTAATATTCTATTTTGAATTATTTCATACATATCAAGCAACCATTGACCGCCAATTAACATACTATCAACGATGCATGATCGATGTAAATTCCACTTATAGTACTATTTCTTTAGAGACGCTCAGTAGTAAAAGGTTACATCAGACAATTTTATTTAATGATCGAATGGATGTCACACCCGCAGAAACTCCCAGGTGGCATGATAATATTATAAAAAGCACGTGAACACATCCGAGAAAACAATATATAATTCATAAGATTAAAAACATGAATATTGTACTTACGCTTGCGGTGTATCCATTTCGATGTTATTCGTGATTGTGCTGTTCAAAATACCGCTACCACACAAGGGTAGAAATGTGTCAAGGATTTTCATTGGCTCTTCAGATCTTCCACTGCTACCAACATCCAAAAAAGTAGCGATGAGAGGGGAATTCGCATCTATGCGTGTGACGTCACACCACGACAGTGATAGCGGTGATAGCCTTCATGACGGTCCCTTACATGATCGGGCGTTGACTGAAAACGTGATAGTAGACCATCATCGCCATCGCTCGCCGTCGTCGCTGTCACATTTACATAATCAGGGTGCTGGATTAATCTGCTTACATTGTTTTTCATACTATGGGGGTTATTTATGACCGTGTGGTGTGCATGCCGAAATTCTGCTACATACTGCTGATTGATCACCCCCTGCCAAAAACCCTAGAGGTGGCTCGCAGAAGAAAAAGAGCGTCGGGTACAATACCTACCTTAAAATCACATGTAACCTATCCATCTAATCGCGAGTATTTGGTTACAGTGGTTTGGAGCTTCGGTCGCGGATCCAGCGGACTTATCTTTATTAGATACACTGCGCTTAAGAGGCGACAAATTGAAAAGAAGGGTATTTATTTGAAATTAAAAAATATATATTATATACGAGTGATTTCGGAGAAGGGGTAACCTCGTGGATAGAGCACTTGACTGCTTACCAAAGGGTCAGAGTTAAATATCCCGGGTAAAGCATTTGGATGTTTCAACCCTGAGGATATTTTCTAGTACGAGGTGGTCCTGGGTAAGGAAATACCATGGATGTGTAATATTCGCCCGCCTGTGGACGGTACGGGATAACTGCCTCTTTCCTATCTCTCTCGGAGAAAAGCTGCGTGCAGAGTCCTCGAGTTACGTGATTCTAGACGCAATAATGAGATAACGAGGAAATTGAGGCGAAGGCATTTTCTCAAAGAATTTGATTGTAAAATAATTTTCATTCGTATCCTCTTAATTAAAAAATATATAAGTTGATGCTTTGGGATATTTTAATGGTCCGCAATTACACTTGAAAATTCTTGTAAATCCTTATTCAACCGCAGAAATATCTTTGCCTACAATGAAAGACAGATTAATATAGTTTCCAAAGTTATAAATTCTATCATTTTATATTTACAAGTTAACATGCTAAATCGGGAATGAGATAAAGTATTTGTATAAGACATCCAACAGATTCACAAAGATAATTTAAATATGATCTCGAATAGCGTGCACTGTTGGATAAATCAATATTATTCACTATAATAGGAGAATATCAGATTCATCAATCTCCTCCATATTGCGCAGGCATAGCTATAAAATATGTTCATATTTTTTTTTAACACACAACCCACCATCAATCGTGACCGTCGTTCATTTTGAAGCACCGCCTTCAAAATGCGTAATTAATGCTAGCTCAAAAGTTATTCTATCTATGAGGATATGATGATTCATCTTTGCGGATATGACGATATTCCTCCGTTTCAATACATTTCCAACCAAAATCATTCAAATTAAAGTGGCGAGGCAGAGGTGGGACATGGACAGTGTTCGAATGAAACGTCGCATTGGAGGCATTACAATTCCATGCCTCGTGGATATTCGAGGCATTCCATCATTTAGTAATTACTGTAAGATGCCTAATCAAATTGAAAAATTCGAATTGCAGTGTGAAACATTTCATAATCAGAAAAGAGTATTTTAGTATTTTAGAAAGGTCTGATATTTGCATAGTTTTATTTTTGTGATTATTTATCATTTTTTATAGCTTGATATTGCCATGGAGTTTTAAGTGTTGACCTAAAAGTGACTATAAGACATAACCATAAGATATATAAATTAAGAACATACTAAATACATTCATCAACCTAAAAAAATTCGTTTTAGTATGTAAAGGCATGTAATAAAGTTAGTTGAATGATAGAGAAAAAGAACTGTGAAGTGGAACACCCAAAATTTTATCAAAAAAGAAAAAAATCCAAATGAAAGTCATGATAACTATTCCTATCTAAAATTATTTCCTTTAACCCTCGATCGGAAAAATATTTTACTGCTGATGTTATTTATATAAAAAAAATTTCAGAGTAAGAGGATTATGGCGTATGAAACATTGAGAGGATAGGTATACGAGGGTAATGAGAGCTGGGTTTAATTCGAAAAGGAATCCATTGAGTCAAAGAAGTCCCAGGGGTCAATCACACAGTGATTCAACCGGAAGGGTGGTTTAGGTAGGTAAGCCAATCCTAGACTAACAATAAGCGAGCTATAAGCGAGTGAATTTCATGTTGTGGGTAGGGGAGGAAGGAGTTAATTTCCCTGCGAACCCTCGCAATTTGAGGGTATTGGTTAAGGGAGTATGAGTGCTTCAACCAGACATGGAACCCAAGACATCTCGGACTACTTAGCTACCACATCTCCCGTCCTCCAAGGGGTCATCATACCTGTTGATAATAGAATAAAAATATTAAATGGATTTCGCGATGTAATTGATATATATTTGGGTTTCCAAGGAGTAAAAATTATTTGATTGGCGAATGCTTTGTTTGTCATCCAATCTGCGTCTTGAAGCAGAAGGTAACCAACTCAAAGACAGTAGCATCAATGGCAGCACCGTCGCCAATAAAAACTGCGTGCGACGGAAGCTGGAAAACATATGGATTCTTACTTTCGTATTTACCGTATTTGCACGAATCTAAGACGAACACGATTCTAAGACGACCCCCCCTTTTTGGTACTACGCTTGGGAAAAAAAAGTTTCCCTAATAACGATACGAATAAGCTATGAGTGCGGGAATGTTTGGCTAGGTTGCCTATGTCCCAGGAAACAAAGGCTTTTTGGCGCGTAATTATGATTAGATTTTAGCGCGTAATATTTCTTACTGGAATATTTCTTCGCAGGGGCTATGGTCCGAAGACGAATAAAATTAAACTGGTGAAAATGAAACCTGACTTTATTAAACGGAAAACACCTCGTAGTTTGAAGTCAAGCCACCCCGGAAAGTAGGGAACCACTAGTACGAGGTGAAGTTCGGAACTGATGCTATCGCGTTCGGCGTACGCGACGGGAAATGATCAATGCGGGAACGATGGATCGGGATTCCGAGGTATAACTTTTCTTTTGAAAGCGGCATTGCAATGAATATTCTCTGCCATCGTAATACTCTGAAAGGCACGGTTAATAAAAGCTGAATCGATCTCTCTAACCAAAGGCAAATAATGTTGCCTTCTTACCGTTGCTCTAAGAAAAATGCAACGACTTTGTAGCAGTTTATTCCGCGACATTGAGGCTTTAACGTTACAATTTAGGTAAATTGTAACCAATCACGCGATCATTTTGTGAGTTGATCGAGCTATAACTTGAATGGAGCCGAACCAAAGGTAAAGCAGGCAATCTCGCGAATAAGGCATAAGTGAACCCGGCGCGCCGCGGCGACTGATAAGCACACACCGAATCTTTGCCTGCTGCCCAAAAATGAAATATTTTTTTTACTTGAACGCAAAATTAATTATGCTAAATTACTGTTCAGCTATTTTGACGTTAATTTTTCGTTGTATAGCTATCAGGTGGCAAACTCAGGTGACCATGATTTTTCCGACGTAAATTATGCAACCCGATTGACGTCAAGAATTATGCTACCCGATTGACGTCGAGAATTATGCAACCCGATTGACGTCGAGAATTTTGCATCCGATTGTAAGACGAACCCTCTTTTCTGCATGAGTTAGGAGGGAAAAAAACCTCGTCTTAGATTCGTGCAAATACGGTATGTTTGTTAGCACGTTTCTATGACAGAAAAAATTAAACGCCAAATCGATAAATGGTGAACGAGAACTCGAGGCATTCTGCGTCAGTATTAAAACCATTCATGCTCAACGCCTACAAAAAAATAATTGATACTGCAAGATTTAGAAGCAGTCTCAAAATTTATTAACTTAACACCATTCAGTTTTCAAAACTAAATTGACATTAAAATGATGATTGAAGGTAGCCATACTTTTTATGCTTTCAGTTGAATAACGAAATAGCTCCAAGGGTGAAACCATTGAAACTAAATTTTCACCGTCTGATCGCCTCGGAAGCACCAAATTTATCCTTTGACGGTGAAACCACGAGAGTGCCACCAACTCACAGCCATGTGATGAGGTAGTACTTTTTGTAGATTATTACGTGCGCTTATGAGGGGATCGTTATGCAGGCGTTATTAAAAGAAAACTAGCGAAGGCTTGGATCTGGATTGAAGCGCTTAACGGTGTGGAAACATGTCCACTCAGGAAGGAGGACGAGAGGAGACAAAAGGCGCTGCAAATGTAGGTGTGGAGAAGAAAAGAGGAAAGAAGAAGTGCTGGACATGGTGGGCAAGGAGAGGCACCCCTTTTGATGAGATTCGGAGGAGACAGAAGTTATGGATGGAACGAGTACTGAGCGGGAAGGGGATGCAGGAAACATAATTAGAGGGTAGAGTGTCGGGTAAACGAGGGAGAGAAAGGTGATAGTAGAACAGAAGGTAATAGTAACGTAGAGAATGGTATTTTTAGATGCCATTAAAGGAATAGGCCTTATCGAGAATTGAGGAGGGAAGCACATGCATGTCATGGGAGGCTGCCACAGATGCTGCCTGCTGCTTCTTCATCGTTTTCCAACAAATATCAAAGAAACAAAAAATATTAGAAAAAAGTATTCATTCAAAATCAGAGTGTATTTCAGAGAATTAATGCTCTCTGTCCATTAAAAGAGCCATTCCTTCGATATTTTTTCTTTTAATGCCGATATCCTTAGTTAAATTAAATTCAAATATGCATCCTCTTGCTGGGAAATTCTATCATCTATGCTATCACTCTAAATTTAAAATTTATATTTTCTCCGTATTCGAAGGCATTATGAAGAGTCGTGAGTTATGTGCTTCACTCACCAACGCCGACAACAGGTCTTGGCAAGGAGAATAAAACCTTTAGTGGCACCATGCATCGCATAACGAGAAATCGCGGATAATGTGTGAGGGGTGTCAGAGGTAGAGCTGCGCAAAAACTTTCATAAGACTGAGAAAAAAGCCTGAAAAGCCCCTGAAACTTCTCGGAATATCCAACGTGTAATAATGTGTTTCTTCTAGAGATGGGCGGTTATAAGAAAAAAACCGGTGTTGGATTAACCGATAATTCTGAGTGAGTGGAGTTCTTGCGTATTTAAAGAGGATGAAAAAAACTGGTTTCATTCAGGTTATATAACCTATAGCATTGCGTATTTCATATCTTCGAAGTTATTTAGCAGTTCTTAAGAAAAATATATTTCATTTTTGAACTTCGCCCTGCTTCTTGCAGACCATTCATCCAAAAATCTGGTCGGGAGCATGAAGTACCTAGATTCTCCGACAGAGAGCCCTGTTGACCCTGTTATTTTTCCCCCGGTTTTTTCATTGTCGTCCATGAAATAACCTAGCACTAGCGACGAGAAAAACCTAAATCGGTCATTTCGCAAGATTTTCTTCTGTTGCCCAACGAAATAATCGAAAGCCCTGCAGACTGTGCAGAAAGAGTACACCAGTTAATTTCATCTGCAGAATATAAGCGAGAACTCATTAGATTTCTGCTCTGAGGGTATGTAATTCATAGGTTTTCATTGAAAAAAAATGGAGGACGCTTATCACTGTTGAGGGGAAAAACCTTTACAAAAAGGTATTTATCAGTTTTGTGAGTGGTTATGAGAAGGTGATCCTAGAGTTTTGCTTGTTATTTTAATAGATTAGCCGTTTGAAAACTGGTTCTTTTCGGCGCCCACTAACCCGAGTATTAGGTTATTTTTGGCATAACTGAAAAATAATCTGACAAAGAAAAATTATCTGGCTCTCGCTTCCTGCACTCTCTCGCGAACCATCGGAACTACCAGCTCTATTTGCCGCTGCCCCCTCACTGAGGTTTTCCTGCGCCTCTACCGGCCACATAGCACATTATAACCGGTTATTTCTGATATAACCGAAAAATAACCTTTGGCCAGCGGAAGAGAAATAACCGGATGAGTGAATACTCGCGGGGGAAAGTTATCGCTGCGGAAAGATTTATTTAAAAATGGGTCTCAAGTTGAAATGGAACGAGTACTCGGTTAATTTTTGGTTATGTGGGTTATATCTAAACAACCAGCAGAAAAAAGCGCACGCCAGAACACTCGTGAGGAAACCATGCAGCTCATCGCTGCGGTATAGGTTTTTTTCAATGCATCGCAACTAGGAAAATGTAACGAGTGCTCGGTTATTCTCCTGTTATTGCAAAACAACCTGAGTAAAATAACCAAGGCGTTGGTTTAGCTATCGCGGGATTGAAATGGAAATGAAGTACCGGAAATATTATATTAGTTTGTGAAACCATGTGACCAAATTCGTTAATATAAAGGTCAACTTTGCAAGTTTACAGGGGTCTTAAACATTTGTCACTTCAAGAGTTTTCTAAGGGGGACCGGGCATCCTTGAAACACTTCATTTTCTTAAGGATTTAGATATTTTAAAGCATGTATTCTCCATGACCCTAGCTAGAGGGGTCCCGGCCTCCTCAGGTAGGGGCCCCAGCGTCCCCAGAACGATCGTTGCTTCCCTGAAAAATTCGGGGGGGGGGGGGGGGGGGCGGGACCCTTGGCTATTTGTACAATACATATAGGTTATGTGAATTAAGGATGTCTACGGCATTGGAGTAGATGTAAGGTTTAGGGGGGCCCGGCCCCCATAACCTCGTAGCCCCCCAGAAAAATTCGGGGGGGCCTAATTTTGTTGCAGATTTTGTTATTTTCATGCACGGCTGTATCTGGAGGGATCCTGGCCCCCCCGAAAGGATCATAGTGCCCAATAAAATTTTGGGGGAGGGTCGGTCCCCCCTAAGTTTTTATTTTAGACTTAGATATATTCAAGTACAGCCATTATTGGGGGGCCCTGACTCCCCCCGGAAGGCTCGTAGTCGCGATAGAAAATCTGGGGGGCGGGACCCCCTTAGCTCTCTGTTACAAATTTAGTAATGTTAAAGTAACTATGTCTGCGAGTAAATAGGGGGTCGCAGCGGACCCGGCCCCCCAAAAAATCCGGTGGTGGTATGGCCTCCGCTATATTTTCGACACAGATTTCGTTCCATTCAAGCATTGTCATAGTTAGGGAGTCCTCCAATCCCCCGAATTTTTATAGGAGACTGCGAGGCTTATGGGGGACTGGATTTCCCTAGTGACCCCTTGGCTACTCCAAAAGCGCAAGCATGTTTCAGCATACATAACGTGAGGGGCCACGAGGGAAACTGTCTGTTTAGATTTCCGCGTCCTCGCCACTTGCACTCTTGCACTTCAAGCTCTTCGCCTTTTATTTCACTTTACTAACACGGAAATTTTGAAGGCACTCATCGACACATTTGCATGCATCAAAGTCACTCAGAAGATCATTCCCAGCGTTGAAAATTATGGTACTTAAGATCGCTGCACGACGACAGTAATCCATGGACAATAATATTTCAGGATCAGTTGGAGTGAAGGAGGAGGAGGCGACCTGTAAATTCGTGTATGCTGCAAATAGAAGACATTTTTCAGAGATAAAATGGTTTCCCTTTTTTCACCTCAACATTGCCTTCTCCTTCAGCAAAGTTTTCCTTAGAACCTAAATGCAACATTTCTTTTCAATTTAGGCCTTTTTTCCAACCATCATATTTTATGATGCTTTCGTCATCTCTAACTGCCTCTGAGAGATATTATTCGATAAATTTATTAATAACTCAGCACATCGTTTATGCACAAAATCCACAAACTAGGCATACATTATAGCAACTTCAACGCAGCTTTTTTATGCAAGGAAAGTTTTATGTGTGCAAACATATCGCATTTTATTAATGATAATATTTATTGTATTTATTTTTATGCACGTTATGACTCCTGGTTTGTACCGTGGAGCTCATACCTTAATCGCCTTAATCTGACCTTTCATAAATCATTCCTATCTTATTTTTGCTTTTCTGTCTCTCGCACCCTCAAGAAAAGAGATACTCTAAGAAAGCAAGAAATTTCTCCAACCCACTAAAAGCGGCCACTCGGGTTTTTTTGGCCCCCTCCTCTCTTCCTCCAAAACTCCTTAGGCCCCCCCTCCCATCCCACATCCCTACCCACGAACCCTGTCACCCCCACCCCCTATCGACCACCCTAAGGAGGAGTCGGGGGAGGGAGAGAGAGGGGGGGCAGATACAGAAGGCCTTTCCTTTCCCTCCCTCCATGCGGCGCCCCGGAGTGTGATGGGAGATAAAAAGAGGGGGCATTGGAAAGGGGTTTGGGGGGGGATAGGGGACCCTGGCGGACTCGGGCGCCGCGTCGCATCGAAAGGGGGGCGGGATTCCTCTCCCCCCCTCCACTCTCTCCTCTCCGACCCTCCCCTCTCTTCTCTTACTCCCCCCCTTTCGCCATTCTCCCCTCTCTCCCCTCCCCACTCCTCGCCTCTCACTCCTCTCCGCACCCTCCCCTCTCAAGGTTCAATCGTAGGAGGTGTGGTGGGGGGTCGGAGGGGAGGAGGGGACCCTCCGCTCCCCCCTTATGGTGCCTTCATCGCTCGGCGTTGCGTACTAGGGGCGGAGCTGACTCATCGCAGCAACAAGGCCGTTTATCAGGCCCGGGGGAAGAGGTACCACCGACCGCCACTCCACCTATAGTTGGAGTAAGCTATAACTCAAATATATTTTTTCAATTTTAATGATGAAGTACTTTCAGATATTCGTATTTTTATTTTTATTGATATTTTTGACATTATTGCATAACGCAAAGTAATATTTTCATTCGCACATGTGTTTATGTTTTGAATCGTTTCAACGGACATTGCGCACCGTTCCATTCCGTCCATCAGCTGTGTTGTTGTTGTCGTCATACTCGTTGTGGGCCGTGTTCTTTTTTGCTTTTAACGCAGAAAAGGTTTGTTAATTGACAATTTTCTGGAAGTGTAGTGACATATAACGCCTCAAATGCAAGATAAATGTGCAGTTAGGGGTTGTCAATCGAAAGATTGCAAGTTTTTTCGATTTCCGCGAACTGTTTCCAGGTGAGTGTTTTCTTCATTCAGTCATATATATAATTATTTGATATAATCTGTTAAGTTTTCAAGCCATATTAGCTAATAATGTAATTCTTTCTTCAAGGAATTTTGATTTTCATTCGATAATCATTCCAATGTGTCTATTAAGTTGATGGGGTTGTTGGAAATGCTGTTGGTGAACGTTGTTGATGCAACGTTTTCAAGATACCCTCGTTATTTTTAACAAATTGTCATTTATATGTGTCCGACATTCGTTCTGCAAAATTGGTGAAATGTTTCAGAGTGTAACTTGTTAACATGATCATTGCATCAGCAATTTCCACGTACCTTTTCAATTGCATGTAGCAACCAAACACAATTATTTTCTCTACAAAAGGAGGAGAGGCATAGTGATAACTTGTTAAGCCATCGGTGGAGATACATGGAAGTATTTCCATTAATATATGCTGTACTATAAGAACTCGTTCATGTGATTTGTGGACCTCCTGTTTTGTATTAAGATTTGATTCAGTGGGTCATGATTGTTGACCTATTATTTGCAATGGAGGTATTGATATCTCAGGGCCTGTGTTTCCGGTCCCAAGCCCGGAAAAAGGAGGGTTTCTGTTGTTATTGAATTAGTGTCCATTTATAAAGTGATTCTTATTTTCCATCAGTCATTCTTCGTACAGTAAATTTTGGGAGTGTAAATTGAGTTTTAGCTTAGAAATAACTGAACAGATGTGAAATAATCCTTTGATATAGGATTAGAGTGTTTTCCACTGAAAATTTAACAAATGAGTTGTTGCTGTTTGACAAATGTAGTTGCAGTTAATTGGTTCTTATGATACAATAGGATGGTATGAATGAAATATATAAATTTCAATTCATACCATCATTTATGAAGATATGATGGTATGAATTGAAATTATATTGCTCATAAATGACTACTCAACAGCTGGACATTTAAATATTCTCATTATTGCCTTCAATCATTTTCATGTTCAGCAAGCTCTTTGATGCATTCTGGCTACCTCTAGATGGAATGACAGAGATATGAGGATGATCATTCCGTTGCTGTTGAAACAAAGGTATGTTATTACAAAGGGACTGAACCATATATGTACATTAACTTTTAGATCTGAAACAATTGTCATCATTGCCACCAATTAAAATATATCCATTGTATTACTTGCAGCTAGCCGGTTGATGTATTCCAGTTACCTCTGATGGCATGCCGTATATATGGTCTAGGAATCTACTGTTTTGCTAAAGGTAAGTAATTCAAGAGGAAATGTAATAATTTTCTAAATCCCTCCATTACTTCCACACTTTTCTGATCGAATGTTGAGGCTCACATTTTAAAAAGTACGTATCGAATAGTTAAAGAATTCATTGATGGATTTTTAGTATCAAGTCTTGGAAGTATATTGACCAAGGCCTGAAATGAAGTCACCATGTATTTTTGCATGTATATTCCATTTCATACAAAATTTTGTCCAGAATGATTATCAACTATTATATGAATGTGGATTCTCAAACTCTTTGTCATTCTCTTGTAATATTGCATGCAATTTTCATAAATTTTTGACAAGTTTGATGCTTTAAACCAAACTTATTGATGACTTCAGCTATTCTATGAATTCAAGTATTCTGCCATTACTTGTTACTTCATGAATACAGTAACATATTCATTGTTGTAAGCAGCTGAGAAATCAATTCACAACTACATTTGGTCCTCTGTTATTTTTAATTCTGACACTCTGCCTTCAGATCTTCTGATCAAACTGTTTCATATGTTTAAATTTTTGATTCAGTTTAGTATGACAATTTCATGAAGTCAGAAGTATTTCATAAGGATATTTCCTCTAAGAGAGTGCCTAAATTTTGATGAATCATTCTATCATTCAGTGCTTCCTGTTTCATTTTCATTAAGTGGACACCAAATGAGTAATGCCTTTACGCTAACGCCTTTTAGGTTATGATATACTAATGACTAATATCCCTGAAAAAAATAAACTCCACCATGGTGGGTAAAGGAAGGGTAGTAGCCTTCATGGTGGGTAGTTACCCTTACACAACCCACGCCCTACCCACCATTAAGGGTAAGGGAAGGATAGAAAAATCCTTCGTCTACCCTTCCTTGGAACTCCTTCCCTTATCATCTGTGTACCCTTCCTTTACCAACCATTAAGGGTAAAGGAAGGGTAGAAAAATCCTTTGTTTACCCTTCCTTGGGACTTAGCATTTATAACTGAGGAAAACATATCCTGAAAGTATCTCCTCAGCTACTTTCACCTGCTAAAGAGTATTGAGTTCTGTACAAGAACTTAAGCAGTCTTTGAAAGCAAAGATAGACTGGCTACACAACTAATCTTTAAAATTCCCTTGAGGAAAACAATAATATACATATTCAGTGGCTTAGCCATGGCTAAGCCACTGAATATGTATAGCCATGGCTGCAGCCCCTATGAAAAAATTGTATAAACCTGTTTCAAAATTTTATACATTCTTATACATTACCATGGCAATGTATAAGAATGTATAAAAATTTGAAACAGGTTTATGCAATTTTTTCATAGGGGAGGGGTGGGTTCCCGGGGGGTTTGGACCCTCCACCCCCCGAAATATAAAAACAATCATTTTCCTTCATAAAAGAAAACAAAATATTGAAAAATGATGAATTAAAAAAATACTTCTTTAACTATTGAAGTTTTTTCGATTATGAATAGTGTTTGAATAAGTTGAAAACCCATTACTTAGTATCCTGTTTTCAAAACTTTCCCCACCTGGTTTTGAACCCCCCCCCAAAAAAAATTCCTGGCTATGCCACTGTACACAATAGTTTCTATAATTGTGTGAAAAAAGCTCATTTAGAAGTTCTTTCATTCGCATTTCTCGGATGTAACATATTTCTGTGGCTGACAATGGGACATCGCAAGAGTAATGTTCGGTACTTGAATGCCGATCTTATTTTCTGAAACGAAATAGGTAGAAAAAAGACAAAGCTTTCTTCCACATAGGCCTGGGTGCGAATCTCATCTTAAGATTTTGTAGTATAAGTTCCGTTGAGAAGCGACATCTGACAAGTACCTCAATAGCTGAGGTTGTAAATGCCGTAGTTCATTATCCTCCAATATGTAGGTTCTGGGTTCAAAACCATGTGAAGGCTAATTTTTTTCTGTCTTATAACTTTAGAAATCACTGTTACAACTCATCCCCATTCGTTTAATTTAGTTTTTATATTAGTCCTACCCTTCCTGTACCCTTTATTGAGGTTGGCCCAATTCTTCCCGTACACTCCAGGAAGGAGAGGGCCTACCCACCAATGTTCTAAATACCGTTCGTCTACACTTGCTTAAGGGTATAGGAAGGGTACACCTATCCTTCCTTTACCCTGGCTGGCCCAACCCTTCCTCTACCCTTCCTGTACACTCCAGGAAGGAGAGGGCCTACCCACCAATCTTCTAAAATACCCTTCGTCTGCCCTTGCTGAGGGGTATAGGAAGGGTACACCTATCCTTCCCTTACCCTCATTGGAGGGTACACCTCACCACAATGGAGGAGTTTATTTTTATCAGGGATCTGTTAAGCATATGGTGACATAATTTATCTCAACAAAAAATATTTATACACTCAGTTTTCCTTTGAATGACAGTGATTGAATTTCTCATACTAAGAGTCAGTCACATTCGGCCTAGTCTTTAAGGTGACAGATGAGTTATCTGCAGCTCCTTTGTATTAACTCCTGAGTGTGTGTTAGCAAACGTTCATATTTACTGTATCTTTTGATTTTTTTTTAATTTTTACCAAATCACCTGCTTTTTACATTTTTACCACAAATGTATTAGGCGAACTACCTATAAATTTCGTGACAACCTTAAATTGATTTTTCTGTATTCCTACGAAATCATTCCAAAAAGGTGGGAGTAGGGCTCCCAAGACATCATGTTAGGTCCTAATGATGAAGTGAGGCCCAATTAAATTGTTCCAATTGTTCCTAAACCAAAAACATGATAGAGTAAAGGCATTGCTAAGTTGGTGACCAATGCGTTATTTTAGAAAAAGTTTGGTTCTCCCTTCTCCTAGGATTTTAATATTACTTTTACCTTAGAGAGCATGGTGGTGATTGCCATGTCTCATTAGTGTCCTTTATTTCTTTCAGGTTATTTGGTTGAATTAGCAATCAGGGATCATCATTGTGGAAAAAGTGAAGAACAGCTATAATTTCTGGCAAGAGTAAAGAGGAAAATTGATATTTTACATTTTTTTGTACTTTTTTTCATTATTTATCATGAATTGTGTTACTGTGTAGCTGCACATTATTGAGTTAATTAAATTTTTGTGTTGACAATATTGTATTATTTGAATTTTTTAAATCAGCGCAAGCTATTTTCAACTTTGCCAATAATTGCCTTTAGAGTTATTCCATTGCTTTAGCAGTATTTTTATCGATAATATGATTTATCATCATCTTTTGTTATGATTGATGAATTAATGCTCATTAAATTAAAGTTCTTAGTAAAGTGACAAGTACTTCTCAACAAACACCGAAGATACTTCATGGAAAGTAATCTTTAGCTGCTTAATAATGATGAAGTGGTTTTGCTATGGATATTTTGGCCTATAAGAATTCAAATTGCCTCCAGTTTATTTAATTGTTGGTAATTTGAATTGTTATAGGCTGAAATATCCATGCAAAAAAATTAAATCGAAAACTTAAACAGAATTGGGAAGAAGCCCGGTTTGAATTTCCCGGTGACAACTAACGCCATCTATCCTTGGAGTAGGTACTAGATCGGCCAGGCCATAAATATATTACACAGTTGGCACCTCTTGGCAGCAAGTTGGAGCCCTTCACAGCTCTGCGTTGCGAAAACAAATGTAAGGCAAAAAGCGTACTCAGTACCTACCAGTTTACCTCAGTAGCAGTGCTAAAAGAACCATTCCGAAACATAATTTCAATTAACAAATAGGATGAAATAAAAGTTGATAATCCTGGACTGGGCGCGCTGGCGTATAAAATACGTCAATCTTTGAAAACCAAAGATTTCAAAATTGTACGTGCATCGCGGCTGAGCTTAAAGCCACCGAGTGCGTCCACCGGGTTGCGGATGGTGGGTTGACCTTTAGATATAGAGGTTAGCTGCGAGATAAGCGAGTTCTCTCGTCGAATAAGCAGTGGTGGACAAAAAGCGGCGGTATTCTGAGGGGGTATTGGGCTATCCTTGGGTAAGGTAGACCATTTAAAAGACACCAAAACCTGTGACGATACCGTGACTTGGCGACTGGGGGCAGACAACAATTATGCCTCTCATCACCCGGAGGAGAGGGCAGCAGCTCTTCTTCACATGTGCGAAGGTGGAGACCATACTGGTCGGTACAGCGGCACACATTCCACTACGGGCGTGGTAACATTTACTTTAACGGCTGTAGTACTGCGATGTGGAAGGCAAGGGGAAACCACCACATTATAATCCCGAGCAGTCACAGCTACTCCACTCAATTTATATAATGACATGATGGAATTCTCTCGGGTAAAATATTCCGGAGATAAACTAGTCTCCCATTCGGATCTCCGGGCGGGGACTACTCGAGAGGGTACATCGGTCAAACGAGATAGAATGTTACGGATAGGAACATGGAACGTCAGATCACTTCGTACCTGCGGTAAGCGAGAGAACTTGAAGGTGGAGATGCGAAGAATGAACCTCGATGTATTAGGCATCAGCGAAATGAAGTGGCCCCAGGAAGGAGACTTTTGGAGTAGAAGCTACGGAATAATACACACGGGATCGCTAAATGGTAATGTTGGAGTAGGCATAGTGCTTAGAAAGAGTGCCGGGATGCTTGTTAAAAGCTACCTGCAGTTTAATGAAAGGATAGTAATGGTAAAGATAGATACCAAACCCGTAGTTACTGTAGTGGTACAGGTTTACATGCCTACGTCAGATTATGAAGACGAAGAAGTAGAAGATATCTACCAAACGCGCACAAGGACACCTCGCCCAAGCAAACATGCCAAACGCACCAGATTGAGAGGAGTGTGAATAGACGTGGAAAACGGGGATTTCAATTCCTTAACAAATGGAAACAAATTGCAAGTACAACCAATCAAAGTTTGATCGGATATTCTACGAAAAGTTACAGTGGCAGTAATTACTATTTCAAATCTTTTCCTGTAAGTATTCAACCTGCCACGCACACCTCAGCTCAAGAAAATAGCGATGGTAAACAATTTTGTGCGTTCATTATTCTGCTTACCATATTATTCGTAAACGCATTGAGAAAAAAAGGAATGTAACAAAAATAGTCCCTTGCCGACTGCTATTGTTATGTACGCAAAAGTGGGTAATTGTGCTATCAATTGAAGCCACCGGTACGACCCGTTTCTGATTTACAAAAAAAAATTCCCCGAAACATATAAATTGAGCAATGGGATAGAAGAGAAATAAAATTTTCGCGTGAACTGAATTGAAATTGATTTGGACTTCTTTCTGTCGGTTTATGGATGGCCATCGATTATGCTATCATGCTTGATTATGCTATCGCAATGCATGCTTGGATCAATAGTATTTTGCCTATGAAATATAAGGCAACTTGAAGAAAAAAATAAGCTCCCTCTCAGACCCCCGCACGCTTCGAAAAGTAATAAAAGAAATTGAGCCACGAGAAAGTGCGTAAAACTGGGAAGACGGGAAATGGTTTCAAGCCGAGTTGATATCCGCTATGGATTCCCACCAAAATCCACTCCAAACCCAAAACGCCAAATGAATGCTCCGTGGTGATACTCCTCACTCCGACCCCTCGTTTCCCCTCCTACCCCACCATCCTCCCCATCATCCACTTCGACAAACTCCAGAAATTTCTCTGCCGCAGCGGCAGGGTGCAGATATCAAGGGACATCTCCCTCAGAAGGGAGGAAGGCTATCAATTATGCCACGAAGACGCAGTGACCGAATATCGCGAGCGCTCTCTCCAAAATTGGAAGCCGGGAGGAGATGAAAGGGGAGAGGAGTTAAGCCCTTTTATGTCGACTACCGCCATCGGTTCAACGCACAGCGTCACGTGGCTAATTGTCGCCGGCGAGTTGCCAGGCGATGGCGTGTTTTGGCCGGAGGACGAATCCGTGCAAAGAGAAGGTCTATCCGTTGAGCTAGGGGGGGGGGGAGTTGTTAGGTGGTGCGTTCTTCTCTTTCTATCTAGTCTATCTTGCATCAATCAATTTGTCATCTTACGTACTATGGGGGAAAAAAGTATCCCGACAAAGTTTGTGCCGCCACCATCGCTTCACAGGAGAATAGATTCCCTTTCTAACGGTATATAATCCTTGGAATGAGACGAGGGAAATTCAAATACGGTCTTATTTGAGCCACCAAGGTCGTGACGGTGAATTTGCCTGCCTCGAACCGAGGCTCAAATGCATTTCGTACTCCTCTCTAGAAAGTTGGAGCATTCGATATCCTTAGGAATTGTGCCTTTCTTTTACCCGCTATCTCCCTCAAACCCTCCTTCCCGTTCCTTCTTCGCTCCTACTGCGGCACTCGTAATACTATTCACTGAAAGCCGATCTCCAGTTCTCTCTCGAAAATTTACGGGATAAATATTCGCTAGACGTAATCTGCAAGGCAGCAATGGTGATGAGCGATTTTGAGAATCAGGAATAAATCAAAATACAATGGTCAACAAAAAACTTTTTTCTATCCTAGAGATGTTGTTGGGGTAATCCTTTTCGTCCTGATTCCAAATCTGGGCTCAGATATTTTTTATCAAGTCTACTTTCTTTAGGACGACTGTACTACATAAGTGTTCAAGGATATTTAAGCAAATAAATCGTGATTTAAAAAAAATGTGAAAAAAGTACTTTGATAGGATTTTCTCGTATATTTAGCATCTGATAAGTCCCTATTCAGTGTCAATCAGTAATTTGCTAACATGTTGCTGAAATTTCCTAAGTGCTATTTTTCCAAGTGTAAAATATGTTGGTCGAAACGCTCACTGTGTTCATCTCTAACAGCGCAGAGGTTTTGTGGAAAAAGACAGGGTTTGAGTCAAAATAATAAATTTTTAAATTCATATTGAAGCCCATATTTTGGTACGATTTAATTATATTAATCTAGCCACCAGATCATGGTAATTTTCAGCCAAGATATTTCATAAAACATGTTCAGATACATTTCTAAATGCGTTCCACGCGTTTTTCTCCGTTATTCTAACTCACTGTTGAAATTCCGAGTCCTTCAATTCCTAATCTGCATATTCCTTATTTGATCTTATCCTCACTTAATCAAAGGACTTTTGTTTCAAATTAGTAAAACCGGCACCATTATTGCACATAGCTTCATCAAAATTTTAAAAAGTCCTTATTTAATATGCAGAGGTGGAAATAGAATATTTTTTGGGTCGACCAAAGGCTGACAAAGGACGTTTTTGGATCCAAGGACGAGTTCTTTATGTTCCGAACAATTTTTTCTGTATAGCCAAGCTGTAATCCAAGTAACATAGAAATTACTTTAAGTGGTCAAAAGTTTCCATTTATATTTTTGGTAGTGATATTTTCTAAAAGTAACTGCATATTCTCGTAAGATTCTTTCATTTCAGTTTCACGAGTAAACATAGTATTGATGGGAGCTCATTTCCATTCTTTATGAGATTAGCCTTTAACATAACCTAGGAGGAATGGATGAACAAACGCTAATTATCTTTATTTAATTCAAAATGAAGAGTATCCATAAAACAGAGAACACCATTGCAAATAGCAAATCGTTTTTTGGAGAATAAACCAAATTAAATTCGTCATGGCGAGAGCGGGACATCTAAAGTTTCGTGTTTGGATGCAACAATTTTCAACCCTTTAATCGTGTTCCTAAGATTTCACCCTGCTTTTTGGATAACATATAAATCGTGCACTAGATAATTTAAATCCTCTTACGTTATGAAATGAGGTCCAGCAGATTTACTCGGTCCAAAATTTGGGTCCTTCGAGTCTCCGAATCCTTCATTATCACGTTCTTGATTACTTTCTGAATCTTTGCTAAGATTAACATACTCCATTGGTTACGGCACTTTTAAATATTCGGAGTGAGGGAACGGTAGTATCGCTGATTCAAATTTGTCTGGATATTTTACTGAGTGTTTTGACTTCGTTGTAATTCCTTTCATTTTTGAAATTGCAATATGATCTGCCAAATCATGGGGACGGCAAACTCCTTGTGACATTTTTTTGTCCAACCAGTAAGAAGCCCTACACTGGTGACACACAACACATGGGGAGCCCATCCTTTATCTTGGCCACCCTACAGGCAGTCAAAATAAAGCCTATAACACTGTCTGGAAAAGGGAATAATTTTCCACCTTTGAGTCATCGTATACATAACGAAAGTCATCAGGATGGTTCACGCATTATCTAAATAGCCTAGCCTGATTAAAGCTAGCCACTTGTCAGCGATTAAATTGTAATACCCTGTAATTTCCTGCGATCATCGAAATTCTCCATCTTCTACTATCTTCAGAGAAAGCAAACGTCTTCACGCTCCTACACCTGGTCAAATGATGTTGTGAAGTGGCACCTAAGGCAGTATTGCTTTGAACAAAACGGCAAGATAGTACGATTTTAAACACATTTTGACAGAATAGGAAGGCATAACATCGTAGGACAACATGTTTTTTCAGGAAAGTTTTATTTTCACTTTCTAATGCTATCACGATACATAAATGAATTAATTTACTACTTTCGTAAATGAAATAAACAAACACTAAGCTGTCCTAAAGAAAGTAGATGTGATATAAAGAATCCAATCATAGATTCGGAATTAGCGTGAAAAATACGTCTAAGATCACTCAACAGCGTCTCTAGAACAAAATCTATGTTGACCGGTCATGCCTAAACAATTATCACTTTAAAAAGTTTTAGTGCGTCAATTGCGACTGAAAATTTCTTCAATGATATGCACATGATTGCTACAAATTTAATTGACGACACATATTTTTTCGAGGCAAATTACATAAATCGTAAAACAAAACTAACATTTTATTTTTTCCTATTCAGCGGCAAAAAAAATATTTTCTGCAGTTTGATACCTCACTTTTTTCAACTTATTTGAAAACAATTTTTTTAAATTAAAACAATGCATGAAATTTTGCTGCCAAATTACCTACTTTTGAAAATATTTAAGAGTTAAATAAAATATCTAAATTAATGTAGCAAAAATGAAAGACAAAAAAATATAGTCCAATGAATTCACACTTCACTTGGGACAATATCTCTCCTTTTATTACATTCGAAATCTCAGCAGCACTTCAATGTATTATAATATGTCAGCATCAACATATCCGGTTGTACACTTAGGTCCTATTCGGTCACTTCTCCGATTGTACAGTGCCTCATTACCCTCCCTGTTGCGTTTCTCCGAGTAGTGTACGGTACTTCAATTTTTATTCACCCTTCGCTATGTTTCCGCTACTGTTTAGCCTGCCCCCAACAAGCTGACTAATTTTCCCTCTTTCGCCTGCTGACAAAGGTATTTTCAATCAAGATAGGAAAATATCCTTCTCGATCGAAAGGAAAACGCGTTCTGGCAATGTACACGGTAGTCCTTCCGGAAAAGCTTAAACTTTTCAAACCAACTGCATTCAAATGCGTGGCCCGTTGAATATTCTCGTTGACTGTCTTGTTTACGTTAAGAGAAAGCTTGCTATGGCCTTAGTGATTTAAGTCGTTTCGTTGAGATAGGCGAAGGAAAATTCAGAGGAGCGTTCCCAATGTGCGCACATAATGCCGTCGAATGCGTCTCTATTCTAAGGAGTTCATCGCTAGTCATGCTCTGGGTTGCGGGAGACTCAGTAGTCGGTCGCGTATTTGGACGACGAATATAGGAAATGGTTTGCCTTGTTTGAATTTCCCTCACTGACCAAAGAATAGCAACCCACTGTAAAGGAAACCCACGAACCCGCGGAGCGATAGTGGCGGCGCAAACTTTGTCGGGATACTTTTTTCCCCCATAGTACATCCAAACTTGATATTTCAGCATTAAATTACAGTTGTGTTATCCAAGACCGTCTCTGCGTGAAGTATTATCCATCAGGGGTAATAAAAATACATGTACCTTAGTGGTTTTAATACCATTTACATACTGGGTATGTTTGAAACCCTACCTTCAAATTATCTGAAAATAAAATGTTTGTAAATATTTTTCATGAAATAGTAAATACTTCCAACATTAATACCACCTCGAAATTCACTACTAAAAATTAGATTCATATGCATAAAGTTACCATATTTACCATTCAACGACTTCAATTTTTCATTCAATTATGTTTCCAAGCTTTATTTATTAATAACTATCTCTTGCTCTGCGTCGTGCTAAAGTGCTACCCCAATCATTACATGAAAAAGTCGACATTAAAGTGGATTAAAAATCAACCTCAGTGCGTTTACGCCAAGTTACGTTTTTAAGCTGTTTAATATTAGGTTATAAAGGTGAAGATAGGAATTGTATCGGGCAAAGAGAACGAGCTCCAATAAATTCATTTGTTCAGCGAGAAAAAGAAACCCGGGGAGACTAGACACCGCAACGGGGATGAAGGACGGTCGCCGACGGCGGCGGAAGCTGACGAGACGGCAGATCCAGTTGGGAAACGGTCTGCATGAACACCCTCCGTTGGGGTGGGACTGCAATAGTTATTCCCAGTCAAATAAACCCTTGATGAAGTGCCTACTCGTTTTCCACCAGCGCGGCTGTTTCCTAAGGGCAAGGCAAGATCCTTGGAAAAGATAACTCAGACGTGATATGGCACTACACCGAAGATGGGAAAAACCACCTGAAAAAAATGCACAGATATGCTGGCTCCAAGCGCCCTGCCAAACCTAACTGAACAAAATATGCATCTGCGAATTCGTGCTTGCATGCAAGCAGAAATTCACACATAGAGGCGTAGACCTCAAGAAAACACCAGGAGAAAAATGTCTCCCCAAGAGTAGAGGTATAAGATATCTGGGCTAGGTGTGAGAAAATATAAGAATTTGCAAAAATTAAAGCTTTGAGAAACAAGCAAAAAGAAAACTTTGAAGCTCATAAAGGGCCTTGCGAGAATGGATTACGGGAAAACCTAGATTCGAGTGTGCCCACCGACGACCCTAGAAGCATACAAGGAGAAATGAAATGACTGATTCCCTACCAGCACACCAGGATGTCCAACGGTGGATGTAGCTCTGCTTCCCATCCCACGTCGCACTCCGTTTCACCACTGCACTAACACTTCCACTACACGGAATGACCACGAATAAAACAAAACACAAGCACTTATCACTTCCATCGCAGAGAACCGACCCAAGATGGTAAGTGCCATTAAAGATTCAAATGAGGATACAGGAGACGATTGTAGAAAATGTTTGTTGTTGGAGAAAGAATCACAATAGGAATTCCCAGCAATTCCAACAGTGGGAACCAATTACACTCGCTAAGCAAGAGTTCTGTCTACTTCCGATCAAAATAGGCCAACGGGTCTGCTTTCAATCTCGACAGGAACCAACTTCGAATTCCCGGAGTTGCTGAAAATATTTAGATGAAACTCCCTCTAATCTCTCTGGCGCCCACACAATTTACTTAAACGGAATTTCATTAAATAATTAAAAAAATTGATTACAATTAGACGTAAAAAGAGACAATTTTTCTGTTATCAAACTAGTCGTCAATGGCTAAGTCATAGGGTAATTCTGAGCAGCAATAATCACATTTGTGGTGGCGCTTTTAACACGCTTGCATCGTTAGACAAAGCGTTAAAACAAAAGAATAAAACTTTTTGGAAAATTGAACGTTCATCCTTACTCTTCACCAGCACATAAACACCAAAAACGAAGATTTTGACCTTACGACACTATTGTTCCAGAGCCAATGGAAATTTACCGGGAATGGCAAATGTAATATAAAGTAGCGATCGCAATCGACAATTGGGAGACCTCCAAGATCCTCTGCTTCGTACGCGCGCGTGAAGGTGACGCTGACCAGTGCGTGAGCAGTAATCCAATACGAATGAGCGCAACGTGGTGAATGCTGGCATCTACATTCCTTTTCGGTCGACTCATCAGCACGGGTGGGAGTGGTGGCGTTTGAGTCAAGCTGTCTGTGGTCTTCAGAGGCGCAGCGACCAGTGGTGGTTCCGGGGATCGAACATCACCACCACCACTAAAGGCCTTCCGCGCGTGGGCAATACTTATGTATCTCCATTTGAAAATCCTCGACCCGCTCGCTGCGCTCCATATTGTGCTCCATATATTCAAAGACCGATGACGACATATCTAGTGAGGAAGGCATAAGAGATATACTAAGGTCGTTTTGCGCCAAAGGTGGGGTATGTAAGGAGGGAAGGTGAAAAACCTGTCGTAATCTTTTTGATCTAAATATCTTAAGCAGAAATATAATCTTAGAACTTCACTGAGATAGCAACTATGAAAAACAAAAGACACGGAGACTTGTTATTTCCACAAACTTTTGAATAATCAATAATGTTCGAAAAAAATTGGCGCATAAAGAATATTCATTCATGAAAATACTCGATCGCATTATAAGAACACCATTAAATGTCAAAATAACCCTATTTTTCGGAAATATCCTTTGTAATGACTGTGTGTCATATTGTGTATTTATTTTTTGTAATGGGTATCACGAAGGGTCAGATATTTTCAATGTGCATTGTATGTTTTTGTCCCAAGGTTG
Organism: Ischnura elegans; assembly: GCF_921293095.1. Taxonomy (NCBI): domain Eukaryota; kingdom Metazoa; phylum Arthropoda; class Insecta; order Odonata; family Coenagrionidae; genus Ischnura; species Ischnura elegans. Next base: position 117,203,988 of record NC_060253.1, read on the forward strand.
CGAGACAATCCTTTTGAGTCGTCTCGTCACCATTTTTGTCGAAGACCAGGGTTCCCGCTCATGAATTTGGATCATCGGTCGTCGAGGCCTTTGGGGCCAGCGTCTCCTCGACCAGTCATTAACGTCTAAACTTTTTCTGGACATACGGTCATTGTCTTGCTGACGAAGATGAGTTGCTCATTTCCTAGGGTGGGTCGAGTGAAGCCACCCTTCCCCTGGTCTTGGAGGTGTTGACCTGTGCCCTGACGACACGAGCGCGGGAATTCGGGGCAGTCTGTGGGTAGACACGAGAGCGACGGGGTGTGCTGCCCGTCGCAGACATTTGTAAACTCATCACCAAACTCAGTCATTAAACTTCTCTGTGATCTGATTCGCGTGGATTTCAATTCTTTGTTGCCCTAAACCCGATTCCGGGAGACGCAGCCACTCGAGTCTCCCTCCGTGATCGTGTCGATCACGACACCTTCGTATGCATGGAATGGTTGTTCATCTCGCGTTGTGTTTACGGAACACTCTATAGTGTAAAACATCTGCCGAACTTAAAGCCTGACCCTTAGTAATGTAGATGCATATTCTTGTTTTTTTTAATCAAAATTATCAAGTTACCGCGTTAGTACCAATTGCTGCAACTTTGTCCTCATAATTCTGCATGTTCTGTATTTAGTCAAGGTCTACATACCATTGTAATGATTTCGTGGTATCACACAACTTACTTATAACAAGAGGTCATTGTGAAACTCAAACTCAACCGTTATACTCTTTCCTTTGATTAGAAATAATGATGAAGATAAACGGATCAACCTAGAAAGTAGAATAAGTACCAAGAAGATTAGGATAAAATAAAAGTCTTCTAAAACGCAAGGGAAGAGCGGGGAAAATAAGTCGGATCTATAATGATGCGTGATGAAAACAATCGCAGAAGGGCAAATGGAATGGAAGCAGGGCGAGGGACGACGGCTCCAGGAGTGTTGCTTAGGACAGGTTGTAATGCATTATAAATGCAAATATAATAAATGAGAATATAATAAATGTAAAATAGAATAAACACATTATTATGAAAAAGCTAGCGGATATGATAGCAGCGTCAGAGTTTGTGCTACCATCTCCGCTACCATCGCTTCGGAGGAGAATGTATTCCCTTTCTAACGGCATGTAATCCATGGAATGAGACGAGGGATATTCAAATACGGACTTTTGTCAGCCACCAAGGTCGTGACGGTGAATTTACCGGCCTCGAATCGAAGCTCGAACGTACTTCGTACTCCTCACTAGAATGTTGGCGCATTCGTTATCCTTATGAATTGTGCCTTCCTTATACCCTCTCCTTCCTACACTCTTTTCCGTTCCTTCTTCGCACCAACTCTGGCAATCGTAATAAAATTCAATAAAAGCCCATCTCCACTGCCTCATTTTCTCGTCTCTGACAAACTCCGGGATAAAAATTCCCTAGACGTAATAATCAAGGCAGCATTGGTGAGGAACGATTTTGAGCAGCAGGAATTACTGTAAATACACAGGTCAACAAAAAAAACTTTTTTCTATCCTAGAGATGTTGTTGGGTGATCCTTGATGTGCTTTTTGCCCTGGTTCCAAATCTAGGCTCAGATATTATTTATCACGTCTACTTTCTTTAGGACAACCGAACTAAATAAGGGTTCAAGGATATTTAAGCAAATAAATCGTGATTTTAAAAATGAGAAAAAAGAGGTACTTTCATAGGATATTCTCCTATATTTAGCATCTGGCAGGTCCCTATTCAGTGTCAACCAGTAATTTGTGAGTATGTTGGTGAAATTTCCTTGGTTATATTTTTCCAAATGTAAAATATCTTGGTCGAAACGCTCACTGTGTTCATCTCCAACAGCGCTGAGGTTTGGTGGAAAAAGGCAGGGTTTGAGTCGAGAAAATAGATTTTTAAATTCATGTTGCAGCCCATATTTTGGTGCGATTTGATTATATTAATGTAGCCGCAAGATCATGATAATTTTCAGCCATGATTTTTCCTAAAAAAATGTTCAGATACATGTCTAAATGCGTTCCACGCGCTTTTCTCCGTTGACCTCACTTGCTGCTGAAATTCTGAATCCTTCAGTCCCCAATCTGTGACCTAATACATATTCCTTATTTGATATTTACCTCACTTAATGGAAGGACTTTTTGTTCCGAATAAGTAAAACCAGCACCATTTTTTCCTTGGCTTCATCAGATTTAAAAAAAGTCCTTATTAATACGAAGAGGTGAAAAAAGAATATTTTTTTGGATCGACCAAGGGCTGACAAAAGACATTTTTGGATCCAGGGACAAATTTTTTCAAGTAAAATTTTTTTCTGTCTCTGATATCCCATTCGCAGATAGAGCAACAACATTTCGTATAGCCAAGCTGTAGTCCTAGTAGCATTGCAATTACTTCAAATGGCCCAAAATTTATATTCATATTTTTGGTAGTGATTTTTTTCTAAAAGTAACTGCATATTCTCGTAAGATTCTTTCATTTCAGTTTCATGAGTTAACAGTATTGATGGGAGCTCATTTCCATTATGTAAGAAATAACCACTTAAATAACAGAGTTAGAACGCGTGCAAAGAAGAGCTGCCAGGTATATGAAAGGTCGTTACGATAGTCTTGTTAGTGTAACTGACCTCTTAGATAAACTCGGATAGGAATCTCTGTCGGACCGTAAATTGAAAAGTTGACTAAACCTTTTAAATAAACTCAAGAACAGTGTCTTTTCTAACGAAGTAAAGCATATCTTACGGATGCCAACATACTACGGAAGATCAGATAATATAAATAAAATAAGAGAGATAGACTGTAGAACAGACAGATTAAGAATGTCTTTTTTTCCAAGATCAATGAGAGATTATAACGGCAGCGATAGAACTCATCAATAAATTGCATATTGTAGAGTAGCCTACTAACCTATGTAAAACCTAATGCATGTTTCTTAATTTTATTATTATTTCTAACAGCATATGGTAGTATAATTCTTTAGTATATATGACGCTTTTTGGACCGTGTGGTGTGCATGTGGGAATCCAAATGCATGCCGGTGGTTGATCACCCCCTGCCAAACACCCTAGAGGCGGCTCGCACGGTATTATGTAGATGTATACCCCGTGAGCGGACGCTCTATCATGTCTTCGCCGTGGACACTGACGCATCCTCACTCCTGCGCCGCCGGCTGCTGACGTCGTCGACATGCTTGGGGTGCCGGGGAGGGCGGGGGGAGGGGAAAGAGGGGAGGGACCACTGGAGGGTGGGGCGGAACATTCCTCACATTCCGACCAAGGTCGCGGCAAGAGACACACCCATTTTCGCCGCACTCATTTGCCCTGGCATTCGGCCGTTCCCTCCCCTCCGTCACTAGCACTGGGGGATGGGGAGTGGAGGGGAACAACTCCCCAGCGTTGGAAGCGAAGCCGCCGCCGGCGCGCCACCTGTGCCGGCGGGCGAACTAAAAACTTTCGAGGGGGCGACACCGCACGATGAATTAGGCCATTTTTCGCCCTGGGCGCGCGCGAACGCCGCAATCTCTATTTACGCTATGCCCAGGGGACATAACAGAAATATTTACGCATGGCCCCTGGCGTGTCGGGCGTTGAGTGGACGTCCTCAGGAGCACATGACACGGGGGCAGGGATGAGAGGGGGGTGCGGGATAAGAGGGGTGATTCATTTCCGGGAATTCACTATCCACTACAACCTCGAATCGTAAACGCCCGGATCATGGCCACCTTTAATACAGGCCGGAACATGCAATTTGGCGACAGCGCTTTACGTCCTACTCTGCACTTCCCCTGGGGTCCGGTGGATCGGCCACTCAGCTGTTCACGTTGTGTAATGTTAAGACGGATGGACTTGCGTTCACCTCAAGACGAAGTCTCCGTTCACCTTCCCTTAAGTTAAACTACGGTAGGGTTGAGTTATTCGAGGGTGTCCTGGGGTCGGGGCATCGGCGATCGCCGACCGCAGTTGACATCACCAGACCTCCCTTGGTTGTTGAATTCTACCGGGATAAATGAGAAGCTGTGTGGAAATTACAAAGTAGTTTCTTTTAGCTTATGTAGCAAAAATAGATGCATTGAAATGTCCGGTCGCAGTCCGAACTCACTAAGTTATTTACATCTACATAATGCCCTGCGAGCCACCTCTAGGGTGTTTGGCAGGGGGTGATCAATCATCAGCATGCAATTGGACTCCAACATGCACACCACAGAGTACAAAAAACGTCACGCATACTAGCAAATTATACTACTATGTATATGCTGTTAGAAATAATAACAAAATTAAGAAACATGCATCAAGTTTTACAGAGGTTAGTTGGCTACACCACGAGTCATGCAAACTATTTATCAGTTCTATCGCTGCCGTTATAATCTCTTATTGATCGTGGAAAAAATGACATTCGGAATCTATCTGTTCTTATCTTGAGTTAGAGAAGGAGATAAGAGCAAGGGCGTATGAAACAAAAAGTTGGCTGACAGATGATGATTCAGACAATGAGATCTTCCAAAAATCGTTCACTGTTTCTTGGAAAGGTAGAATTAAATGGATGGGGGCGGAGTTTTTATAGTTGTAAAGAATTCAATCGTAAGCCAAGCGATAACTGTAAGTGAGACCAGCGTTGAATCAGTGTGGTGTTTAATTAAATGTTCAAATTCAAAACTATTTTATTATGTTCGTGTTACATACCACCTAACACAGATATAACGTCAATGTTGGATTTTCAAACTCAAATAAAGAGGATAGTATCCGGGTATCCTGAAAGAAACTTGATTGTAAGTGGAGATTTCAACGTACCTTCTATACATAGATTGGGAGACTTATAGCATCATTCCGGGTGGGAGGGATAAAATGATTTGCTAGGATTTATTACACTCTTTTACATCTAACTCATTGCTTCAAATAGCACCCGCACCAAACAGAGAATAAAGCATTCTTGATTTATTAGCGACAAATATACCTCATCAGGTAATAAACGTTAGCGCCGTCGAAGGAATAAGTGACCATAGCGTAATAACTGCAAAGTTATCTCTAAATACCGCTGTAAACTTTAAAAAAGGGCGTAAAGTTTTCATTTTTAAAAGAGCTGATTTTTATGGGTTTAAGTGTCATCTGAAAAATGCTTTCCCCGTGATTCAAGAATCAATATTAAAGTTACATGTACAGTGGGCCGGCCCTCATTTTGCAGAATTGAGAAAAGTTATGTTTTCCTCGTCTCAAAATGATTCAAATGAGGTTTATATTCACGTGTTAAAATTTGTTTACTTTAAAATTACGGCAACCCGTGCCCCAAGGGCCCTAAGTACTGGGGACCCTAAATTGAGATTTTTGGGGCCGAAAAAGTGCCAGTACTATGTAGAACGTAATACATAGTAATGAAATTTAGGGCCTATTTTCTGTTTGTTTTGACCTATCTCTAAGCGTTTACGAGATATCGTCCGTCGTAATGCAATCCACCCCACAGGGCGCTACCCCGCACCGCGGCGCCGCTGAGGTACGGCCCGCACCAGTTACTAGAGATTTCCCCTCCACCCCCTCCCCTCCCTCGGCAAAGACTTTGATCCTGCTGGCAAGAAGTAGTCTTTAAAGAAATGTGCTAACGCTAGAAAGAATTTAATTGTCATGACAATACTTCCAATCAAAGTAATCAATTTACTCGTATTTTCACTTGTCCATGAATTTCAGTGCAAATTAACCAAAATAAAATGCATTTTCGTATTTCTAATCTTTCACTGGCAACCCGTATTTGGCATTTGAAGTGTATTTGCGGACGTTAGGGGTAGTGATACGATGAAAATTCACACTTATTGTTAGTAATTAATTTTGGAAGTTTGCTTCCTTCTACATGACTGTCTTAAAATCTTGAATTAGTTTCACCCCTCTCTCTGCACAATCACATACCTCTTAAAGACTCTGAATAATTTGCAAAATGTTCTTGTAATCAGGATGTTCATACCATTATTGCGTGGGCACATCAAAGATAGATTCCACTCTCTCTTAATGTCGTCGCTCGTTCATCCATTCGTTAAGTAATTTTTCTAACTTTTCAGTCGCCTTATTTTCCGTAATAACAGGAATTCTCGTTTAGTTCCATGGCTGAAACGCATTTCCTTCTGTTTTTCACGCACTAAGTCGGATACATTTCAAACCCATCAGGTTATAGGAAAAACACACAGTACTTCTCTCACTTTAAGTAACTTTGAGCCAAGTATTTCTTCACTTTCTTTTCCAACCAGTTCAATTTCTGAATTAAGCCTTGATTTAATACTTTTTCTTGTTGGCCTATTCTTAAAATGAACGTCACATGTATTCATGACAAACTAGTTTATTCACCACTTTTCTCCTTAAATCCTAAAAAAAAAACTTAGCACTTCCTATCCTTTGCGCACTATACATAAGAACTAACTATCTCTCCACATTGATTTAAAAATGTAAACTGACTGCCTCGTTTCTTCTTCCATGAATATTTATATCAACTGCTATGGCCCTCGAAGCCCTGCTCATTTCCTTCATTTCTTTATAATTTGCTAACAAAATTTTATCACGTAATAAATAGTAATAACATTTTGTATGTAAAGAGCAGTTTTGAACAAAGCATGCGGTGATGATGCACGGTCGTATGGTGGCAATAAACTAAGATTTAACGGGGCTGGCGCACAGTACATAGGACGGCGTTGTAGGGTTAAAATTGACATTGTACGCTTAAAAACATTAATCATGACACAAGAGGAACAGCCTTTTCAATTCTGTACCACTAACATGTAAATCTTACCACTAGGAGCAAAGTCATTGCCGAGGGAGGGGAAGGAGTGGAGGGGAAGTCTCTATGTAAGTGGTGCGGGCCGTAACTCAGCGGCGCCGCGGTGCGGGATAGTGCCCTGGGGGGTGGATTGCATTACGACGGACGATATCTCGTAAACGCTTAGAGATTGGTCAAAATAAACAGAATATCGGCTCTAAAGTTCTTTAAGAATACATTGTACATAGAAATAGCACTTTTTCGGCCCCACAAATCTCAATTGAGGGTCCGCAGTACTTTGGACCCTTGGGCCACTGGTTGCCGTTATTTTAAAGTAACCAAATTTTAACACGTGAATAGAAACCTCGTTTGGATCATTGTGAGACTAGGAAAACATAACTTTTCTCGATTCTGCAAAATAAGGATCGGCCTAATGTACAGGGTACTTGGAAAGGTTTTCTTTCACTCGTAACTTCGGGAATAAATAGCTACATCCATAGTAAAACAGTAAAAGAAGGCAGGGAGCCGAGATGGTATGACGCAAAAGTGTGAAAATCATTGACGCAGAGAGCGTGTCATGCTAAAATGAAAAAAAGTCAGCACGGATTTATCCGTTAATGAACGCGAGTTAATAACTAAAAAATATAGGATGACTAAAGCCGCCACGAAGGAAGCGTTCAGGAATGCGTTTACGAATTTTAAAAGAAAAACACTAGTAGAGCAGTTACAGGATAACCCAAAAGCATTTTGGTCATATGTTAGGGAAGTTCAAGGTAAACGATCTACCGTGCGTTCGCTGAGACACGACAATGGAGATGTGTTGACAAACAGTTGCGATAAAGCCAATTTATTAAATTCCTACTTCAAGAGCGTGTTCACGGAGCCTTCCGAGAACTCACCCGAGACCATTGACAATCCCTGTATACATAAGATGCCAGCTATTGACATTAGTACGCTCGGAATAGAAAATATATTGAAATCGTTCAGTCCAAATAAATCACTTAGTCCAGACGAAATCCCTTTTCGCGTATATAGAGAACTAGCCTAAGAAATTGCCCCCTACTTGCAGTTAATATTCAATAAACCCATCAAAATCAAATAATCATCCACGAAGTACCTAATGACTGGAAAATCGCTAATGTAACGCCAATATTTAAAAGTGGAGACAAGGAACAGCCATCTAATTACAGGCCGATATCCTTAACGTCCATCTCATGCAAGGTCCTTGAACACATCGTAGTCAGCTCGGTAATGAAATACCTAGACGCGCAAAACTTATTGGTCAAAACTTATTGAACGCGAGTAAAGAAGAGCCGCCAGGTATGTGAAAGGTCGTTACGATAGTCTTGTTAGTGCAACTGACCTCTTAGATAAACTCGAAGAGGAATCTCTATTGGACCGTAGATTGAAAAATAGACTAAACTAAGACAGGTTCAGAATGTCTTTTTTCCACGATCAATAAGAGATTATAACGGCAGCCATAGAACTCATAAATAGATTTCATGACTTGTAGTGTAGCCTACCAACCCATGTAAAACTTAGTGCATGTCCTTAATTTTATTGTTATTTCTAGCGGCATATGGTAGCATAATTTGTTACTATACATGACATTTTTTGGATCGTGTGCTGTGCATGTGGGAGTCCAATTGCATGATGCATGTCGATGATTGATCACCCCCTGCCAAACACCCTAGAGGTGGCTCGCAGGGTATTGTGTAGATGTATCCAGGACCAAAACTGGGGGGAGCAAGGCGTGGTCGTGCAAGTTGTAGCATCGTAGCATTGTAAAGGTTAATGAAACCAAAATTTTAAGAAAATTACGAAAGCAAATTATTTGTTTTTCTTATCATATTCTTGGAGGTGTGATTTTTTATTTTTGTTATCTGTCACGTACTTTTACAGAAACTTTGTTCAAACATTTCGTTTTGGATTTATTTACTTCCGCCCTAATGGGGGGCAGTTGCACCCTCCTGTCCCCCGCTGGGTTCGCCCATGGATTAGAGGATATAAACTTTGCAATGGTTCAAGGCTTCTCGTAACTATGAAGGCACCAAGGGACTATATGGTTTCATCGAATCCAGTCGGGTAAATGCAGTGTTCATTGCATCACGTTAGTATATATACCCTTAGTTATAATATATATGGTTAGTACCCTTACATACTTCCGCGTCGGCGGCAGTGCTTCCTGCGTAAACTATTGCCCTGAGCGGAGAAAAACTCGCGAGTCCTGCTCCCACCAGTTTTCAAATGCGCCCACAATCAACCGATAACGGCCTAGGCGCTCCAAGTTACCTCTCGCTTCTCTATTACATTCCGTACCATTCAGCACTGGCCGTCGTTTCTAGGAATCATCTTTCATTTTTATCTCACCACTTTTCCTTCTTTTTTGTATTTTTTCGTAATGTTTATGGTACTTTCATTTTTCTGAACTTAATTGTCTCGAAATCGAAGATTAATGTGTCACGTATGCATTCAAAACTCCTCTGAATAATAATTCTATCACATAAGTTTTACATTTCTTTTATTCGTACATTAGCACTGTAAATGTGCAGATGCATCTCAAGGAAGCAAAAAAAATGTGAATAAATTAGTTTGGACAATTTTCATAGTTGCTTATTTTAAAAATAATAGATTTTATGTTTAGCGATGATAAGTCCCCTGAAAATGTAATTCACGCAATTGACCAAGGTTCGATGCCGCAGTTTATCTCGAGTCTGATATCGAACACCATTTTGAGATGAAATATTGCACACAGGATCTTTAGTATTGACCTTGGCAGTGGAATTCAATGCCGACATTGACGGAAATGTAATACCGGGATTTCCAAGACGATCGCAATAACTTAGATGTGAAGATAATGACGGATTATGACTTGATGGATGTCACCATTCAGCCTGATAAAGAGATGGAAAGCGAGGAAGATAATGCAGGAATTCAAGAACTCGTCCGAAGAGAGTCAGGAAGTGGATGAAGAAAACGCCAATGCACCTCACCTAAATTCTTCCGAAGGCACTTAAACGACTTACGATTTATGGTACGCAGCTAAACTCGAAGTAACGGATACGCCTTTTTCTGGCCCCTCAGGACTAAAAGTAAATCTTCCCGACGAGAATCCTTACGACTATACTATACTCATTTCCAATGATGATTTGTTTAGTTACTTGTGAAAAAAACGAATGCCAATAGTGATTATATGGTTCGAAATAATACTCCTCCAAATGCCGGAATAGCGTAGTGGAAAATCTTTAGTCGATGAGAATTGGAAACATTTTTTGGCTGTCTATTTCTAATGGAAATATATCTCTTAGAAGATTACAAATATTATTGAAAAAAACTGAAATGTATAATTTCCCTGTTTTTTTCCAATTACATGTCACGCGATAGGTTTTTGCAAATATTGCGCGCTATGCACTATGGTAGAAATGTGACAGAAGGCGAACACGAACCCAGTGATCCATTGCACCAAATACGTGCAGCTACGAGTGAAGGGTAATACCCAGTAAGGGCAGTGAGTCTAGACGAATTTCCATGAAACGAAGAGATTCCCAGACGAAAGTCCATAGTTCTTTGTAGAAATCGGTTACTGGTTAAAATTCATTCCTAAGAAACGTCACAAATATGGAATAAAATTGTACATGATCACTGAACCATGCGGTTTAGTTTTTGATTGCTTGATATATTGTGGCGGCGAGGATGAAGGAGTAGAGAGTTCAGGTCACGTCGAGAAAGTGACTCATGAATTGTTGGAAAATTTTTAAAATACGGTGCAATCAGTGCACATGGGCAACTATTACAACAGCCTGAACACATGCAATTGTTTGCTTAGAGAGGATACATACGTTATAGGTGCACTGCAAATGAAGAGGAAAAATAACCCCGATATATTGAAATAAAAATTGGAGAAGGGTGATCTTGTGGCTTGCTTCGATAGAAAGGGAATGGGCGTTTTAAAATGGAGGGATAAACGAATGCAAAGATGATTTCGTCCAAGTATGGACTTTTCAGGCAAGAGGGGAGGGAAGTCCACTAAACCCGCTATGATGGACACTCACAATAAACATATGGGAGGCATAGACAAGGTTGATGAATTGTTGCTTATTATATTTGCGAAACGAAGAAGAAGTTGGTGCCTAACATTGAGAATATACTTTATTCAGATAATAATGAACAATTATTTCACATTACACCCAAGATTTAAAGGAACACCCATACATTTGTTAGAACACTGCAATGAAATGATAAAATCATTGCTAAATGTCCTACCTGAGGGGAAGCCTTCAATGAGTTCCTTTAAAAATATTCACTTCTTAAGAAATGTAAAGAAAAGGAAGAAAGAAGTGCAGCGTATGTGCCAAAAATAGAGTGAGGAAAGGTGGTAGCACTTGCCATTCAGATAGCCGGTGGAAACCGGGGTTGTGTTGCACGGGTTGCATAGCTTAGTCAATGCTGTTTGTGGCAGGCGCAACGGTTCGAACTTTTTTTTTTTAAACAAGCATAGGATTATTATTTTTCACGGTATGTATAGAGACAAATCTACTCGGCTCTGCAGAAAAACCACTGTCGATCATGGGGACATTTTTCATCAAAATGGCAAAAAGGGAGAGTATTAAATAATTAATGCATGATAAGGGTGGTAGGTGTAAGCCCCACGGTTTCATATGTTGGCAGAAAATGAAGTAAGCAGGTGCTGGGAGAAATAAGATGTAGATATTACCGAGCTTAGATTTGGAGTGGTGTCAGAGGATGCTCGCGAATTTTTCAAGATAGCAGAATTATCATCCAATGGTACACATGTCCTTTTTCTTTGTGCATTCTCCTCAATATAGTAATCAAGCCGTTGTGTTCACCTTGGGTGGCGTAGCATACAGCAGAGTGAGACCAACCGTGGGAGTTGCATTGCGAGAAGCCAAGGAGATAACGTCAACAATCTAAGAGCCCGAAAACTGCAGAAGTCGACAAAAACATGTAAACAAAATCAAATGAAACAATTTACGAGAATACCTTCTCTATAACATACGACACTGATAATCGACTGTGAAAATTTCCTTTCATAGCAAATTTAACGTCATAGAGGCAAAAATCTGCTATATTTGCGGCTTGTATCTCCTCGGCAACAATGATATGTAAAAATGTATCCCTGTAAGTTTCACCACTTAATTTGAGCTGTTCCTGTTGGCGGAGGACTACTCACCCTTCCTCACAATGCTCTCTTTATAATTAGCTGGCATGGAATCAGCGAAAAGAGGATAAGCGCAGGGGTGCATTAGGACTAAACAACCGTTAAGGGGAGACGCGATAAGCCAGCCGCAATCGACAGCCAACAATCCCGAAAGCTGCGGAAATCGACGCAAAAACGTAAACAAAGTCTAATGATACTATCTACGAGAATACGTCATGAAATACCGTACGACACTAATAGCCGACTGTGAAAATTCCTTTTTAGAGCAACTTTGACGTCACAGACGTAAACATCTGCTAGATTTGAGTCTCCTATCTCCAGGGTGAGCATACATTATAAGAAAGTGATCTTGTTAGTTGCCCCACTTAACTTGAGGCATTTATTTTGCGGAGGAATACGCATCCTATTCCCAATGCTATGTTTGTAATTAGCTGGCGTGGTCCTCAGTGAAAATAGGGAGAGCGAAGGGAGTGCATTTAGACTAGCCAGCCGTTTAGGCGAGGACGACAAACCTGCCGTTCAATGGACAGTCAATAGGCCCAGAAGGTGACGAAAATACAAAAAAATTCTAAGGGTACCATTTTCGAGCAATCCACATCCCTTAACAAGCACCACGTAAAGATGGCGACGAAAAAGTAATTTTGAAAGCATATCTGACGTACTAGATGCAAAATCTGCGAGTTTTAAGTGTTGTGTCTCCACTTCGAGAATGGCATATAAGAAGGTAGCTGAGTGTTTCAATGGACAGTGAAGACGCCCAAAAGCAATAGAAGGCTAGAAAAAGATAAAAAATCAAATGATACCGATTACAAGAACACCTCCTGGGATGACTTACGGCACTAATACCTTGGTTCGAAAAAAATCCTTTTTAGAGCAAATCTGACGTCCACGAGACAAATATCTGAGAGATATTAGGATTGTACCTGCACGGCGAGAATAACATTAAAGAAGGTATCCCTGTAAGCTGCCCCACTTGACTTGAGCTATTGCTCTTGACGGAGGGCTACTCAACCTCCCTCTCAATGCTCTGTTTGTAAATGGCTGGCGTGGTCTTCGGAGAAGTGAGGATTTAGTGGCTTTACTGTAAGTAAAAAACAGTTAAATTATAGGAGCCACTTTTGAAACAAGTTAACTATGCAAAGGAAAAACCGTCGCCTGTATCTTAAAAATTGCATCAGAAAACCTAAACGCAGAAATTACTGCGAATCATTTCCGGTATTTTCCATGGAACTTTTAAAGTAAAAAAAAACTCCATTCAAGGCGGAACAAGCCAAATATAAAAATTGTTTATTCCCAGATTTAAGTATATGACCCCGTGAAAAAATTCTTATAATCCAAGTGAAGACTAAGGATTAGAAATGGAAACAATTTGGCATATAACATAATAAAATGTCGTGTAATATTGAAAATTGAAATTTACTTACCATTCATTCCTCAGGATCACTCTCCAGTGTTAAAGAATTCCGAGACATATCACTCGTATAACAGAAACACCACAACTTTCACATGGAATCGATACACTGAAAATAATGAAAAAGAGACACACATTAACATATAATTTTTATCATGCACCAACCGACTATTACGTTGACGGGAAATTTCAGGTAAGAAACGAAGTTGATGATAATGATAGTTAATACACTAATTTATTTGATAATCCTTCCTTTTGTGAATGCTGAGGCCATGCAAGTTAACGGCCGCGAAGAGAAAAAAGAAGAAAAAAACTTATGCATTAGCTGGTTAAATTCCGAGGAAATTCCGATATATTTGCGATAAATTTAAGCAATTACAACCTCCTGACGACTTCAACAAAGGAGAGGCGTCCTTTTTCAACTCTAAAAACGAAATATTTAGGAATATATCTTGAAGGATCCCCGAACAATATCATGCCACTGATAAACTGCAAGGTTATGCAATCAGCGGTGAAATGGCACAGCCTTACAAATATTCAAATATCTTGGTGACAAAGTCCCGAAAATTCGAGTACAAATACCTTGCGGCAAGACGTCATGAAAATACTATTATAATACCCTCTAAACCACGATGGGAGACAAATCACTATATTATAGCTGTTCCCAGAAGCCTTAAGAAATCACTCGAGAACCACGTACGGGTTACCTTCAAGCACTTCGTTAACGTCACACAAACACTCAAAACAGATAAAATTAAACAGAGTACACCTTAGGGACTAAATTATCACAATATGGCCACTGGATCGCTGCAATGGACAATTTCAAATTGTCTCATACGTAAGAAATGTAGACAACATTACTGAAACTTGATTACTAGGCATCGTACTCAATGAATAATAATTCAGATGTATCCCGTATCACAATAGCAATCGATCGTGAAAGAGAATAACGAATAGCCCACTATCCACGAATCTTTGGCAGGAACAATGAAAGCATTCAAATTACTGGAGAAGATATCGAAAAACATTTCCCTCAAATTCCTCCTGAATTCGCGTATGCCATCCGTCAGTCTTCTATAACACCCATCTTTCCAGTAATATGTAGACACGCACGAGCCCCACTTTACTCACGGGGCCGGGTCGGTGATAACTTGCAAGGTTGGCACATGAAGCAACCTGCATCCATTGCCTTCACGACACCAACAGCTGACGAGGGCGGACGCGACTGAGCTACCGAAGCTGTAGTCAAACTCCACGAGCTAGAGGCCTATCGGATTTCATGTTAGCGGATGGAATGCACTGAGGCGACTCCCCTCCACGCAAGCGTTGGGCCGTAGGTTTGTTTACTTTCTGGCTCCGTGGCGAGGTTTTTCCTCTCTTTAGATTCATATTTGGGCTCACCAGTTATGTCTCACTGACACGATGCGTGGCAGCCGATTAGTTCTATTCTGTGCGCGATAGATGCGGTGAAGTTCTGGGAGAGTTCAAGTCGGAAGTAATCATCACTTATCCATTTTTTCAAACAATAATTCTTAACATCTACACACTCCTTGCAGATGACTAAAGAAATATTTAATTCCGAATTTTCTAAACGGCTTAGTTATAAAAATGATAATTCTCTCTATGTTACCAGATTCATTTCTATACAGATTCATTTAGGGAGTGGAAATGAGCAGAAATAAATTGGTAAATGACCTCTTTACACTACTATATCCAATGACTATTAATACTAATTCATTTAATACCGAAATAATTATCACCTTTGTCTTCCAACCTTTTATTCAAACTAATCCGTGATTTAACTGTGATGTATTTTTTCTGGGTAGAATGGAAATATGACCACCTGGATCTTATGGCTATTAGCGTAACAGATTGTGAAATATTAAAACTAACGCTCAAACAGAAGATAAATCAATCAATGGCTCCTGATAATGTGTCCATGGATGAATCGAAACTAGGGAATGAAGCTATTTTTCTTTACTTCGGAATACTTTTTTCGTAACACTAATATTGGGGACTAATGATAGGATTAAACTATGGATAAGAGAATTTTTGAAAGATAGATCCCAGAGGATAAGAGTAGGTAGTTGAAGGATATGTCTAGGAGATAGCGGTAACAATAGGGGTCGCCCAAGGAAGCGTATTGGGTCCAATATTGTTTTTCATATACATTAATGACATGCATGTGGGAGTTGACTCCAAAATACTCTTTTTTTACGGATGGTTGCACAATCTACCGAAGGATTAAAATCAGAGAAGACCGGTGTAGGACCTACATTTCGAAATGACTTAGATAAAATATCTTCATGTATGATACCCTTCAAAATGGATTTTAATACCAGAGTGCAAAAAATACATTCACGAGAAGGAGAAATGAGGATAATCGGTCATATTTTTTTCGGGGGAAATATTTCCAACTTTAAGGTATTTAAAAAATTGGGGGTTAATTTCACATCCAAACTTGGTTGGGGAATGCATATTGATCAGGTGGTAGGAAAATCATTAAAAACTCTGCATTGGGTCATAAGAAAAATAAAAGAGAGTACAAAAGAAACCAAATAATTTGCCTATATTACTACGGATCGACCTGTATTAGAATATGCTGCTTCGGTGTGGCATCCGTTTTGAGAAAATGATACTTTAAAGCTTAAAAAAGTTCAAATAAAAGCAGCCAAGTATACTCTAGGAAAGTATATAAGGGGGGACAGTGTCACAGTTATGATAGGGTTTATGGAATGGAAACCTCTGAAGGTGAGAAGAACTATAATATATTATGTGGGGTCTTCAAAGCATTTACAAAAGAGTGGGGCTGGAAGATAATAGGTGTAAAACTGGACTCACCCTACGGAATAGAAAGGAAAGATCATAAATTCAAAATTAAGTTCAAGAAGCAGAAAACAGAAATGTTGTTAACATCTTTCCTACATAGAGGAATAAAGGAGTGGATCGACCAATCTGAAGATATTTTTAAGATCTTCCTCTTTAATACTGCAATTTTAAGAAGCAGTAATCATCAATTCTTGGCTGTTAACATTGCAGTTTATTAAGGAGAGTTTGAAATGGGAATATTTTTGGTCATTCGCCATATTTTATAATTAATGTATTTTTATAATATAATTGTATTTTCTGTTAATATACTAAGTTATTACGTGAGTAGACTAGTCATTCATTTTCTTAAATCTAATGCTTTATATACCACCAAAAAATAGACTACTTGCAATAGTTTGTAATAAATAAATTGTGGTTCGCACACATACCGTTAGGAATGCGTTTGTCCTCTCATTCACGTAAATTCCGATATTTTTTCGTCCTATAAATTTGAAAATTATAATTATTGGTCGAATTTTAAATAATTTCTCTTACCTTAGGGTATTCATATAATGATTCTAACCACGAATGTCTTTGGTTATTTAGTGAGAAATGTAGTTGATATGAGAAAGAATTTTTCTCAACTGAGATTGGACATTATTCAGCCGAAAGGACACGGACCCCTGCCACTTCCTCTGCTTATTTCCTCTCAATGAATAAATCTGCTTGAAAATAAATGTGTTAATAACGTAGATAGTCATTATTTTTTTTAAATTAGACGTTTGAAAAAAATCAGTATTAACCGTTTATTTAGTTAACTGTGTCTATTATGTTGTTGTGAAGAATGATTAGTTTACAAAATGAAGTAAATATAATATTACTTCGGATTCGAACCATCCCAAAAAGCTAAGCGCAACTAATTCACGCAGGGATGCCAACTTACAAAAAATATTGGGGGGGCCGAACCGGGGCTCTTGCCCCGGGAAATTTTATTAGTAGTAAGTTTTACGTTTTTTACGCATTTTAGAGGAATCACATGATCGATATTAGAACCCTGATAACTCTAATATCGATATCTGGACACTCCGGGGAAAATCGACTAGCCTGACTCATTTTTTCCTCACATCCATTAGGAATTTTTGAGGGGGCTCGGGCACCCTCATGCCCCGTAGAGTCGGCGCCACTGAATCCGCGTGAAATAAACCTACTCTACAATGGAGCCACATTTACCCAACATGTAAATGTTGAGTCCAAATAGGAATTTGAAGAGAGGAACGACCTCGCCAAGGAGCCCGAATGAAAACATTCCGACCGCCAAAACATGAGCGTGAGTTTCATCAGTGCCTGTCATCCGCTTGGGCTATTGCGCTTGGAGTTTGACTCCTGTATCGCTAGCCCGATCGCCCCCGCGTCCGTCCTCGTCGGCTCTTGGTGGCGTGCGGTTGAGGCATGTTGTTACCCCATGTGCCAACCTTCCAAACTCTTACCGACCCGACCGCAACAGTGAAGTGGGGATCGTGGGTGTCTACACATTATTGGAAATGATAGTACATAACGTTTTAGACTTAAAGAATTAAACACTTTAACGCATTACCTCATGCATGGGAAAAAAGCCGCTATTGTATTCGGTTTGTCGGTATAAATTAGGGATGGTTGGATCGGATACCTCGGGTCCAAATACCCTCGGGTATTGCCCTTCATCGGATACATCGGATCCAAAGTCGCGGAAGACATCGGATCTGGATCCGAAGTTACGTAGCAGAATTTCAGCCGAGGAAAGAAAAAAAGGCAAAATACGACTGGCACAAAGACTGACTCTCCCAATAGATTGAACAATCGTCGGGGGAATCTCAGCGTCGTAGGATAATAACTACGTCAAAAGTAACTACGTCGCAGATTTCGGAAAACCACCCTCGGCCGTCCATCAGCCCGTGCCTCTGTTGTTTTTTTTCGAAATCTCACGGACCATAAATCATTGTCTTCGTTACGGGGGTGGGTGCAAAACCAGGGGGGAGAATTTTTAAATAACAGGGTACAAAGTAGAGGGTTTCAAACTAATTTTAACACCCTTCATAATCTAAAAAAAACTTCATTTTTCCATGAATTCTATTGTAAATTCATGATTTTTCGATATTTTTCTTTCCTTTTATGAAGGAAAATACTTGAATAACTACTTCGTTTAATAGCAGAAATATGAAAATGCATTTGGATCCGAAAATAACCGATCCGAGAGATCCAGCTCCGAAAATCTAGGATTGGATCCGAAAAAAATCCTGGATCCGTCCATCCCAAGTATAAATATATATATGTATATAGAACACCACGCAATATTACATGATGTCGGTGGCGGTTGTAGGTTTGGGATGGAACCTCACAAAATGGATTTTTGCGCCCCCCCTTGAGTTTTCTCGCATCCACCACTGACCACAGCTCACCCAGCCAAACGGAAGTAAGGACGGGGTTATATGGGACTTTGGCACGATAGTACTCGCTGAGGGTTAATCTAAGAGAGTGAATTTATCCTTAATTAAATTTTATTTTTGAGTATTTCCCCAGTAAAATTTTCCCATTTCAAATCGTAATAATGAGGTTTCAGATCCGATGCTGATCTCTGCTTTTGGTAATCGACCTGTACCGACTAATGATTATCATAAATCGAGTTGAGTAATTTTTTTCGTTGCTGTAAACCACCCTCGAGTAGAGTTTTCAGTTCGTAGTCATGCCACGTAAAGTCAAGTTAATCACTTCTCCTGCTTGCTGTTATAACATTAGTCCACTGTCACCAACGTTATTCGCTCATTAAAGATAATTATTAGGTATTGAGAACATTTTTCTCGGATGGACACCCGAAATTCTCAGCTACGTCAAAAAGGTTGCAAAACTCCCATCGTTATGCTAAACGACCACTGCAATTTTAACCCTTTATTGGCCCAATAGTTCAAGAGAAATGCACTCTTAACCCAGGCTCGCTTATTGGTTTTAGCTCACGTATATATTATCCGTATGAATAAGTGACGATGCTTTGGGTAATCGGACAGACTTAGTACATAAACTGAATACATTGTAAAAATATTTGTATCATATCATCTTAATCATCAATTTCATGTTTCCGAGAGAGCAAGGAGAAGTGATATTTTTCTAGAATTTCAATCTTGCTTCGAGTAAGTGGAGGCTTTAAAGTCTGACTGCCTTCACACTGCTATGTGATTGATTGTGCTTACTCATTAGTGGACTCCGAGAAATACATTTTCAGTGTAGTGATGGGCCAATTATTGCATAGTCATCGTGAATAGACATTGTGTACAGCTAAAGGGAAATACTACCGTCGAATATTCCTTAAGCTTCGCCAATGGTAAGATTAGCTAAGTTTACTACGAAAATGCGTTTCATCCCATACGCTTTATTATTTGGAAGTAAATTTTCTGGGAGAATTACCGTGACAGCATTCAAATATAATTTTATCAACTTTATAGATTTTTTAATTACTACCCCGAAATTTTTAACTATGTTTTTAACTAGGTTTTAACTAGGTTTTGTTGGAACTGATCATTTTTTACTTCTAATACTCCAGCCAAAGTAATCTATTTTCGACTGGTTTGACATAACTAGAAGTTTTGCAATACCAACCCATGATCGACTAAAGTTATTGTTTAATTCCTCTGATAAAATGTCTATCTTCCACGGTATGGATTGAGTGCCGTATCAATGGCCTACGATAAAACCTTACACACAATTCAAATGTCATTCACCATATGTATTAATTTCAATAAAGTACACCGAAAAAAGTTCAGTTAGAAATATTACATTCTAATGAAATTCAGCGAACATTTCGGTCTATGTGGAACATTAACTGTTTCGGTAACAATGGCCAAACCTAATTGATAAATTTGATTTTCATTCTATCAAAATGGTCGCAGCAGTTCTATAATAGTACCCAGTTCAAAAGGATAGTAAAACCGACGAACAGTGCATATTGGACAGATTTTCCACTCGAAAAAATTTGGGCTGATTGAAAAATCACGAAGTTAGGCGTTTAACGTAAGTTTCCACAAAATCATCATCATCACTGGTCAACAATCCCAGGATTGGTTTGACGCAGCTCTCCACTCAGTTCTCCTATCAGCTTATCTTTTCATTCCATCTACGTATTTCTTCTCTTGCGTATCTCACTCTTACGTATTTCTTCTCCTACGTATCTCTTCTCTTCCACAAAATAAAGGCGAAAAAGTGAAGAGAAAAAGACATCTTCGGGAAGCATTGAACGTTGATTTTTAATGTTAACGTTGCAATCGGTTGCTGTTACAACTAAAAGCACAGACGCTTCAGTGTATTTCTATTGTTATCACTCAACCTAAGTTTTGAAATATGAAGGAGGTGTGACTGCAGTTTCCTTTCGAAAGCTTAAGACAGTGCCGGATGCAGAAAAAATTCGAGGGATGGGGCGCATAAGGTATCTCGAGCTACCTTTCATTTCATTGTAACGAAATAATCAAGTAATACGCTTTTGGTAATCGACCTTTACCGACAAATGATTATCATTGATCGGGATAAGAAAGTTATATTTAAACTGATTATACACACTCAAGACAATGGCATCTTATGTTATACGGTCCCGCAAAGAGGGGGGGGGGGGTTTACGCGCCCCCCGTATGTATCCGCCACTGTCTTAGGTGAATACATGATAGTATACGAAGGTACCGAATAGCTATATCTTGTGTAGATACGAAAGAAAACTTTTTGCAGGTTCTTTTATTGATGTCATTTTGTAATAACGTGGTAGGTGAGACCCTTGGCATGAATGGTGTACTATGACGAATTTTATCACATGATTAGTCATCATGATCGAGAATAATAACACTTCAGAAATACCTCCAATTAAATTTTTAATGTGTGGAAATACATAAAAATCTCATGACAGCTTTAATGTCCATGATAATACTCAAATCATCATCTCTTGAGTAGCAGAGGAAAACCAATTATTACTCAAGTTATGATTCTGAAGATGCTGACAGCTAAATAACTTGGTCGGTCAATCAAACGTGATCCTCGTATGCGGAAGAAAGGATTGCCTCCGAAAATTTCATTGCTGAATGCACGATTCCTTCCTGCACGTTGACACATGAGCGCCTCCGTATAAATATCGCTTGTCATATCGCCTTCCTCCGAGGGTTTCCGCGAACTCTTTTCGACCGGTAGGGGGTACACCCACTTTCCACGCTCAGAGTGTTCGTTAGTCTTTGCATCGGGGGTGAGGTTAAGAGGCATTTCAAATTCGACTTCAGATCGAGACTTGAAAAACTTCGGCTTCTTGGTGGTAAGATATTTACGTGCGGTGCATGATATCAAAGCAATCTTTTAGTCATGGCTGTCCGCAGGAGATATACGACGGTGACTTTTGGGGGAGGAATTAATATTTTGAGGGATTTCAAATATACCCTATAATCGCGATGACTTCGAGAACCTTTGGCTGTGGATACGAGTGCCTTAGTTTAAAGTAACCTAGTGTTGCCTTTACTGCATTGGCTTTTTTCTAACATATTGTGAGATCAACCCTCGATATAGAGCACATTGTTTATATTTTTACAAATCTTTTTATCCTATTATTTTTCATCACTGAATTTTTATGGCTGGATATTTTACGATATGCATAAGTTTACTAAACATAATAATTTCTAACGGTCGCCATGCATTAAAAAAATAACCGATCAGTTTAAATGTTTCCGGAAGGGTTTTTTCCAGATGGTTTAACTAAAAGGCTATTTAGGGGGAGACTGTCATTATAGAGAAGAAAAATGTTTACCTCGAATTACGCGAGATGATTCAGGAATACGAATCTAAAAATAAACCTCTAAAATAAGCTTTTCGAGTGACCCTTTCAAAAAAGAATCAGGTTGCCTTTATTCTTCTGACTCCTTTATTTTATTTATTTTTATACGACCTATTTTCGGTGGATAAGTCATAAATAAAGCAAATTAATGAATACTTGGAATTTTACAATTACAAAATAACTTTTTATTAATTACACCTTTCATATAAGCTTCACGATAGACGCGGGCGTTGTGGGGGCCCCTGAAGCTCGGGGCCTTCGGCGATCGCCCACCAGCCGATCTGGCCTTACCGCCCCCGGTTACAATCATTTCAATCGCCAATGTCAACCGATGCGATAGCTATCGAAGAGAATGGTGGGAGGAGCGTCCCCCCGTCTTTCTGCCCCCCCTACCTAACAATCGTCCTGGCTACGCCCCTGAATCCGTGCGTTGAGTGAGGGCCTACTCCCTATCGGTCAAAAAGAGTCTTGGAAGCCCACGGCGGCGGAAGACGTTTTGATCGGCGATTTTCATGACTGTGTGCCCCAGGATGAGATTGTGACCGGCCCCTTCGCTTATCAGTCGAAAGACAACTATTCCATCCTGTGCTGCCAGGGCCGGTCTCAGGGCGGGACGACCGGGGCGAGAGCCCCCGGCCCCGCGCTTTGGGGGGCCACGCGTTCGTGAAAAAAAATTAAAATATACGATAGTTTTGAAAATGAAATTTCAACTATTACTGTATTGTTAAGTCCGTGCTTGACAAAAAAATTAATAAATAAATGAAAATGAAAACTCATAATCTAACTTATAAAAATATGTACCTATTGAAAAAGCGCGTTTTTTGTTTATTTTACGTTATAAATTTATGAATAAATATAATTATAAATTCTATTTGTATCTCATACTATTTTGAACTCAACTGCGTGATGGTATCATAACGGCGTTATTACGAAGTCCGAATTTGGGAGGGGAACGCATACTTAGCCAGAGAGTGGTAGGGATTCAAAATGCTCGAGTTTGTAGATGGGGTATAGAGTTTAATATTTTAAGTGACGGACCCCGCACTGAAGGATCGCCCCTAGCCCCGCACCTGCTAGGGCCGGCCCTGTGTGCTGCAAAGGAAAAGAAGTGGCTTCTGGAAGTGGGGAGGAGAGTAAGACGTTTTGACTCGCGATAATGAGGTGATCATGCGTATAGGCCTCCGTGACACAGGGAATCTGTTGAGTTGAGTAGTTGAGTCACGGAATTTTCCGTGGCCATCCTTTCGTCCGCATAAGTCATTTTTCCCCAGAATACGTCAGAATACAAGAGCCATTTGTGCCTAGCTATTAGATGCGTCGTGCCAAATATTTTCAAATCCCTCAACGATCGTGGATAGCTGGGATCAGGGACGCAGCTAGGAATTAAGGATAGGGGGGGTTTCAGGCGTAGCTAATACTGGGTTGCCTGAGTGTGTGCTATACCCGCTAGGGTAAGTGGTAGGTGCGGGGGCCTTCCGCCAGAAAAAAATTAAGGTAAATGGTTCAAAAGTTTGAGTTTTTCTGCCCTCTGAGGGATATTTTGTTAATCATCACACTATTCTGTAAGCAATATTAATCCAATTAAGTAACATAGATTTAACCCTTAACGAGTGACGTGCAATTCTTGTTACACTACCAGTGACCGCAATAAATCAAAAAGAGGGGCAGGAGGGGGCAGCGGCCCCCCCTAGAAGCAAAAATCCCCGATTTCTTTAAAGAAAATAATATTTTTTCAAGCAAATAATTAAAAAAAACTAATAAGGAACTGTTGCTTGGGCAGCGGTTTTGTTGTTTTTAAAATGCTGGCCAGATTTGGTGGTCTTTTAAAGACGAGGGAAGGGCATCGCGGGAAAAATCTGGAAGTGGTTGTATTGTCTGAGAGGATGGGGGTCCTGCATTAGATCTAATCTTGCATATTTGTCTACCTAAGCTTCCCATAAACAAACACCAATTCGAAATCGTCGGCGTACTGCCGCCTTCACGCAGACAAAATACGGCAGGTTCAGTTTTTCCGCGAGGACGCAGCGAACTGGAGACATGACGTCATCAATTCTCAAAGACAGGCTCTGATTGACTCGCTAACCGCGGCGTCAACGCAACGCGTAAGTAAGTAAGGCAGTAAAGTAAGTCAGGCAGGGCACCAGCTGTTGTTTCCGCACGCGCAAATGCTAGCGATTACTCATGAAGCTTTACCCGTTGCACTGTGCCCCTAAATAACTTACTTCTTCTTGACCTAGGATGGGCACTCAAAAAAAACTTAGTGAGGTAGTAAAAAACTAAACATAGAATGAAAATATGTATTTTACGGGGTTGCTCTAATATTCGATGAGACGTAACCCATATTTCTCAAGAGAGGAGAGGAGCCGCTAGAGAAACTTTTCATCTAGCATCTACTCGTCCGTAATATCACCACTAGTCCATAGGCAACCGCCCTCTGATCCTCCTTCTTACGGTATACAGATATATTCCATAATGTCGGCCAATTGCCAACGATGAATTTAACTTTTGGTTTTATTCAAGCGAAACATACTGCCAATTTAATGGCATTTTTTTGTTTCCCAAAGGAACCGGATTGACATGTAAAAAACAGTATATGCAACGCGCATACCACACCGGCATCCCAAACATATTTTTGGAAAAATTTATCCGCGTTCCAGTTCGATTTGAATTTAGAGCATATTATGTTTCAACATAGTATTTTAGATGATTGAGCAATAGTCCATGCTTTTATTTTTTAAAGTATTAAGAATAGAGTTCATTATGATTCTGGAATGAAGTGATCAAGATGAGCCTCTTTTTTACTATTATCATATTTCTCCCTACATTATCAGTGCTAAATCATAATTTGTGACATAATGGATTACTCTTTCTACTCCCCTTCGTATATTTCTATTGATACTAATTTAAATTTGGACTGAGAGTTGTTAATCATCGAATTACAAGTAAATATGTATCGAATCTGTATTTTTTCATCATTGCAATCTATGGAGGAACCATGTAAAATATTAAATATTGAGGCTTTATGAAAGAGGTTCAGATCAGGGGAAAGTCCAGGATTTTTTTTCTGGAGGACAGCAAGGGTATCTAATAGGTCTCCTCATATTTGAGATTAAAAAACAAAATACTACAATTACTGCAGAGAGTATTAATTCTCTTAATTTTGATATGAATGTTATTAACATTAAATTAAATGATTGAGTCTCCGCAATACACAAAAGAAAACGAACGTAATGATGACCGTATTAAAAATCTTGTATATATATTTTTTTAAGAGTTTGGGGGCGGGGTGGCATGTCCCCCTATGCCCCCTCCTAAATCCGCCTATGCCATCCGTCAGTCCTCTTCTCTAACATCCGTGTTTCCAAAAATATGTAGACGACCACGAGCCCCACTTAACTGATGGGGACGGGTAGGAATAGACTTGGAAGGTTGGCATATGAAGAACTTTTTCCTTTGCCTTCACGAAACCAACAGCCGACGAGGACGGACGCGACTGAGCTACCGAAGCCGTAGTCAAACTCCACGAGCTAAAGGCCTATCGGATTTCATATAAGCGGATGGAATGCACTGAGGCGACTCCCCTCCACGCACGCGTTGGGCCGTAGGTTTGTATACTTTCGGGCTCCGTGGCGAAGTTTTTCCTCTCTTTAGATTCATATTTGGGCTCACCATTTATGTCTCACTGATACGAAGCAATGCAGCCGATTAGTTCTATTCTGTGCGCGGTAGATGTTGTAAAGTACTGGGAGGGTTCGAGTCCAAAGTAATCATAATTTATGCATTTTTAAATAGAAGACACCTTAACACCAACATACTCTATGCAGATGGCTAAACGAAAAGATAATATCGAATTTTCTAAAAGGCTTAATTATTAAACTGATGAATCTATCTACGTTACCATATTCATTTCTACACAGATTCATTCAAGCAGTGGAAATAAGGAGAAATAAATTGGTAAATGAACTCTTTACTCTACTTAATCCAACGACTATTCATAATAATTCATTAATTACCGAAATAATGATCACCTTTGTCTCCCAACCGTTTATTCAAGCTAGTCCGTGATTTTACTGTGATATATTTTTTCGGTGTAGAAGGCTCTTATAGCTATTAGCGTAACAGATCGTGAAATATTAAAACTAATGCGGAAAAAGTTGAGAAATTAATCAATGGGCCCTGATAATATGTCCATCTATACATTGAAACTAGGGGATGAGGTAATATATTAGAATACTTTTTTTCGTCGCCCTAATAATGGGTACTTGCCCTGCGATAGGAAAATGGCTACCGTCACACCCATTTTCAAGGGGGCGATAAAACTAAATTAGAATGTTATAAACCAATCAAGACTAATGTCAGTAGTGTGGAATTCAATTGAAAAGGTTATCGCTAGGTACTAGTGCGAATTCTAGGATTAAAATGTCAGGCTATTTTTGTATCACTATTGTTTCAGGAAGGGCTTTTTTAAGTTACCCAGTTACTGGGGTTATCGCAAGACATTGCTAAAGTCCTGTATCAAGACAGTGAAATTGATGCAGTGATCATTGATTTCAAAAAAGCTTATGATAAGGTGTCAGATGGTCAATTGATATATAAAATAAATTGGATCGACAGATACACATACAGATAGACAGATAGATTAACCATGGATAAGAGAATTTTTGAAAGATAGATACCGGAGGGTAGGAGTAATTGTTGAACATTCCTTGGAGATAGCGATAATATCAGGGGTCCCGTAAGGAAGCATAGAAGTGGGAACAGAGTCACAGTTATGCCAGGGTTTTTGGGATAGAAACCTCAATGGTGAGAGCCATTAATAGGTTATGTGGTGTCTTCAAAGCCTTTATAAAAGAGCGGAGTTGGCCGGAAATAGGAAGGAACGATCATAAATTCAAAATTAAGTTCAAGAAGCGGAAAACAGATATTTTGTAAAAAAAAACCCTAAAAAGAGGAATAAAGGAGTGGATTAACGTCCCTGAAGATATTTTAAAGATATTCCCCGTAAATACAACAATTTTAAGAATAAGTGCTCATCGATTCTTGTTTGATGACATTGCGGTTTATTATGGCGAGTTTGGAATAGGTTTATTTTTGGTCAATGTTCACATTTTAGTTATTTGATAGTAGAATTAATGTCTTTTTAAATAATATTTGTGTATTTTCTGACAATTTAATTCGTTATTTCATAGGTAAACGTTCATTCATTTGTTTAAATCTAATGCTGCCACCAGAGAAAAGCCTAATAGCAGTTATTTGTAATAAGTAAGTAAAATGTGGTCTCACACAGTTAGGAAAGCGTTTGTTCTTTAATTCACGTAAATTCACACATTTTGTTTTCGTAATTAAGTACTAGACATTTGAAAACTATAATTATCGATTGAATTACAATTAATTTTCTTAGGATACGGAATTCAAAATGATTTTACATATGAATGTCTCTGGTTATTTACTAAGAAATGTAGTTAATATGAGTAAGAATTATTCTCAACTTAGATTGGACAGTAGTTAGCCGAAAGGACACGAAGATGCAACCTCTGCCACTTCCTCTGCTTATTTATTCTCAGTGAATTAATCTGCCTCGAAGTAAATGTATTTTAACCGAGATAGTCATTATTTTAATAAATTTGGTCGTTAAAAAAATTCGGTATTATTTACGCATTGAGTTTACTGTGTCTAATATGCTGATTTTAAGAATGATTCTTTTACAAAATGAAGAAAATATAATTACTTCGAATTCGAACCCGCCAAAAACTCAAGCGCTACTAATCCGCTTGAAATTATCCTACTCAGCTACGGAGCCACATCTATCTCACATTTAAACGTTGAGTCCAAATATGAATCTGAAATGAGGACATAGTATATCCATTTTATGAAAAGAAGGTATGGTTACCTCGAAAATTAATTTGATGCATGCGTATTTAAGCCATTCTTTAGAACCTGTTTTCATGATAAGAATAAAAATAACCTATAATAAGCTGATGTATAACTCTGAACAGATTAAATGAAAGGAAACTTTTCCAAATTAGAGAAACAAATTTGAAGAGATTAAGTATTCTGATAATGCATTCGTGAAACATGGCTTCGTTAAGAGGTAAATTTTCACGTACATTTTTGGCTCATTCATTAAACTATAATAAAATGGCAAATTCTTATATAAAATTGCACGTTGTATCAAATAAGATAGTGGGAACCGAGGGTGGAACGGGATAGCGATTTTAAAATGTGAAAAAGGTGCTCCGCAAGCGGTAATAAACTACAGCTAGTCCAGATTGGTGTTGCTCATAAGTTCATCAACAATAATCTGGACTAGATATAGTTGTTGCCGCTTGCGGAGCACATTCTTCGGCACTTATAAATCGCTGACCTCGTTCCGCACAGGGTTCCCATAATTAAAATAATATAATAATAATAAAATGTGTTTTTATGGCGTAACCAGTCCTTCCGGTAGGATCTAGAGAGTCAAGCCCCAAAAACGCAAGTTGCATAAACGACAATAATTTTTACTTTACCTTATTGCCAAAGAGTATATCTTTACTTTGCACCTAACGATCAAAACATATTGATTTAATAAGCAGAAAAAGCATGGAATAATAGTTACAAGTAAAGACCTACCTCTATTCTTCAGCAACAGACCATCCGCCTCTCACCACCAATAAAACAGCTGTGAGACTCCGACTTCACGATAACAGAATGAGGACTAAGTGGAAACACCGAAAGCGGTTGCACTGCTTCTTACTTACACCTCTTGGGGGATGAGAAATTGCTAAGAAATGTATGGGGTTCTCCTCGGCAAGAATAGTCCAATGCAGAGTAAAATGCACTGAACTGATTTTGAGTCACAGTGCACCACGAAGTCAGACGGGTGAGTTTCGGTTTACGCGTCATTGGGCTAGCAAGGCAGGGAGGGAGTCGGTGGCTAAGGGGAGGTAGTAATAGAGCGACGGCGAGACGAGGGGGGGGAGGGGAAGTGTCTCAGGGCGCCACCCTCTATGCACTAACACCATTAATTAAATTTTAACGGTGAGCTATCGCTACATTAATTTGCTGCCATGTGTTCTATTACATGCACTCTGGCTATTTTAAAATTTCTAGGCGAATTTTATGATCAAGCTGACAAAAAAATCATACGTAAATTTACAACTTGAAATTATTTCATGTCCCTCGTTTTAAATTCAAACAAATTATATCGTATTTTTCCTTTGCGTTGTTTAGGGATCGCGATGCTAAGGTTGGTTACCTTTATAGATATTGAATCTCCCTTTTTTGCACGGAGTGCTAGCTTTACGGCACGGAGGTATCGTTTAGATTGCAACAGGTGTTCGTTGCGAAGGAAAATCAAGTTTTCATTGTTACTTATACTAAAAAAATAACAATGTTGATGCGAGTAAACGGAGAGGTGGTGAGAACTGAATCTCAGAACATTCGCAGCACTAAATTTTTGGCGCAGGGCGTATCACTATTCGAATGTATTCGTATCGACCGGCTTAACATTATGGTGTTAAACGAAGTCAAGTTAGGATGACGTTTACCGTCGTACTATGGTAGACGTGATCACGAGGAGAGAGTAAAGGAACAGACTGCAACGGAGAGACTTGAAATGCCATTTTACTCGTACTATTACGTATAGCAACGGTGTCTATGAATTAATAGAATTAATGGCGTTATTCGCTATGACAACTTATTGCATGTTTTCTCCATAGTTCTAACCTTGCAATGGATTTGCTACAGGAACTAAAAACCACTGGAAAGTTTTGTCTTTGCATGAGTGATCACCTATATTTTGCTATAATTCGTAATATTTCTATAACCGTGTGGTGTGCATGCTGGAGTCCAATTGCATGCTGCATGCTGAAAAATGATCATCCCCTGCCAAACACCCTAGTGGTGGCTTACAGGGTATCATGTAGGATAAATTTGAGCCAATTAGGGTTACATGCACGATAAAAGCTTGTGGAATCAGGATTTCCCATGCTCGGAATGATTCACTTTAGTCAGTTAGCACCTCACACTTCATTATTCCTCCCTTATCATGGACCAGAAAAGAAGTCGCTGGTCACCGAGTAGGGACTACTTTGGCTCAGTTTCCTCATGTACCCCAAGGAGAGGACACCGGTGGCAGAAAGGCCTGCTGAGCGCGGCTCGCGACTATCTTGGGAATTAGGAACGAATTGGCGGAAATGCGATGCAAACAATGATTTTTAAGTCGACGTTCTAGAACCAACAGAGAATTGAGAAAACTAACGTATGAGCTAAATATTCTTATATCTAACGTTCAATCTCAAGTGTCTCAGATGTCTCAAGTAAGTGTCTAAAATTCTCGATGTAAGTGAATTGAATAGTAAGTGCTTAATCATTTGACATTAGTAAATTGATAATATCGTTAGTCATTACAACCCAAGATTTATGGGAAAATAACTACTGCTTAACTCGGGGATTGTCTGAACATCATTGTTCTATTTTATTGTACTCTTTTCAGGGGCCGTATTCTGTATTTCGTCAGTACCGCACCGGTCGGTTTCCCTTCCCAGCCCACCTACAGCAGATCATTCCGTACCGACGACGGTTTCCATACCGACGACGGCAAATTCAGCGATTCAGTATGGTCGTCGGTATCAAACCAGACGGTACGGTTCCCCCTCCTTTTAAAACAGGGAAAATCCGAATATATCCGAAATTGAGTGAAATAATAGTTGCCTATTCAGAGTGAGATAAAGTGATAACATTGCGGCATAACTCATATTTAATCAAAAATATATTTTTTATGTCAAAGGAGCAAATAAATGATGATAGAGAGAAATAAAGCCTATTACAAGCGAGTGAAAGTGGTAACATAAATGAGAGAAAGTCATTATATGTTAGCAAACCTCATTTTTATTAACCATTATCTTATATTTCTGTCAAGGTAATTAATATAGATGATGACACAGTGAATTATAGAGGCGTATTCGAAGGGGCAGAAAAAGATAACATTGCAGAAAACCTCATTATTTACTCGGTGATGAGGTAAAAACAGAATAAAACGTACAATGCGCACCCACCCGGAGTTCATGAAACCCACTGGTCGGTGGCCGTACCGACACCTTTTTGCTGTCGGTACGGCTACCGACGATCTCCCGTCCTCTCGTCGGTGCAGCACCGATCGGGTTCGTACAGAATCGCACGACTTCTTACCAGGAGTCGGTGTGACGTCGCACCCGACGAATCGGTGCCGCACCGATCGGTTTGGAGTTACAGAATACGGCCCCAGGTCAATTCGTGAAAAATTTGACGTCAGCCATGCAACTGCCTTGCTGACTGTGCGGATAGTGACAAAGGCGTTGATATCGCTAGCACCTGTCGTAATTCGATGGCCTAGGCGCCATGGAGCGCAGGTCGTTTGGGGAGGTTTTGAGGCCATCAGTGCCTTTCCTAAAGTTTTGGAAGCTATCAATGGGACACACAATCATATTCCTGCTCCAAAACATAATCCGGAAGCCTATATTAATCGGAAAAAAATATCATTCCATTCAGTTGCAGGTAATTACTAACTGAGTAATGTGACCCTGGTCAAATTTCAATTCGAATGATGCAAAGATACCAATATAACATTCATTATTTCTCACAGGGAATATGTGACCATAAAGCCCGTTTCCTAAACTGCTACGGTGGGCATGTAGGCTCACCTCATGATCAACGAGTTTTCCGTCTGTCGGAAGTGCAAGACTTTCTTGGCGATGCAACAAAATTTCCAAGTGACAGTCATTTATTACGCGATGCTGCTTACAAGCTGCACTCAAACCTCATTGTCCCCTATCGAGATAATGGACACCTGATGCGACGTCAGAATCATTTTAATTTTTGTTTATTGTCAGTTAGGATATCTATTGAGAGGGCCTTGGGCTCCTGAAAAGTCGCTTCCGCAGTTTGCTGCATTGTCTGCAAATGACTGACACTGCAGAAATACCCCAGTTTGTTCTTGCTTCTTGCGTATTACACAACATCTGCATATAGCCCGGAGATGATTGGCGCGAATCGACCACAAAATAACAATACATGCAATAGGCATGCCTCACCGGTATCCCAAAGCATATTTTTGACAAATTAATCCGCGTTCTAGTTTGATTTGAATTTAGAAGAAATTACGCTTCAATACAGTATTTTAGATAATTGCGCAATAGACCATGGTTTTATTTTTTACACAGTATGAATAATAAGCTCATTATGATTTTGGAAAAGAGTGATCAACAAGAGCCTCTATTTTATTATCATCGCATTCCTCCCTACATTATCAGTGCCAAATCATATTTTGTGACATCTGATGCTACCACATTGCAGAAAGAGATTTCAACTCATAAAAATAAAATTTTCATTGAAAATCATGGAAATAATGATGAACAGCAGCCTTTTGTAAAATGGAAGGTAGAAAAAAATTATGCCGCGGCCAAGAATCAAACATAGGATCTCCGGGTAGGAGTCAAGTACAGTAACCACCGCTCCCAGTTGTTGAGACCGTATTTCTGAGGGAATAAAACCAACCTGTAAATATCTAACCTCGTTTTTGTTAAAACTATCGGTTATATAACCCCATATGGGGGATGATTCGTGGTCAGCTCCCGATGGACTACGACACTACTAAGTTAGATCGAAATCTGAGACCCTCACTTCGCCACTTTCCTTGTTAGACAAGAGGAGGAAGTAATAGGCTTATATATTGAGGCAGGATTAACATCTGGAAAGTCGCGGTGGGTCTAACTAACCGGAGAGGTTTTTAAAATGAATAAAAGATACTGTCATACATATATTATTTAATTTTTGAGAGATTTTGCTTATTTGTAATAAACCATTGCAAGCATATTTAAACTAAGAGTGAGAAAAGTATATAAATTCTTTTCTATGTAATTTTACCAATCCATTCTTGTTTTAATCTTAACAACAAATACTTTTACGGATCATGAAAACACTTTTGATTTAAAAAAAGAAGTTCGCATCCATAAATTGACGTACAAGAACAATACTTGCAAATTAGCAGTAAATATAAGTATTAGACCACTGGATCATATGGAAAAACGATATGATAACTTCTTTTTACTATCGCCAGCTGGCTTATAACTATCACGCCTTTTTATTACTAAAACCCAGATTTTTTCCAATCATAATGCCTCTTTAGAGAGCGCTTGTCGATACCCGTAATAGATTCGAGAGCAGCGGATAAAGCTATTAATAAAGTACTCGTATTGACCATGACAAGGTGAATTATTTCAGGTAACAATGACTGGGGGGAGAGGGTGTTATATTTTATTTACGAATGAAAATCATCGCATTCTGAGAGCTGTTATTAACAGAACAACAGAAAAACTCCCTAGCGATATTTCACGTCCACAATACGATCTAAATTCTAACTGGAATTGCAGTCTTTGACTCTCAAAAAGGATAAGTTGCCATTAATCCTCTGGGCTACTAAGACTATCACTGAAAGAGAGACCGCACTCACCGGCAATCGCCTCGATGGCATGGTTCAGTTGAGTCATTCCGCGATGTAAAAGGAGTGTGTTAATCGCACAGTATGGGTGTACTCAGTTGGGGGGGTCAGGAGGGGCCAACTGCCCCCCTCCCCAGAATCGAAAATTAATGTAATTCAAAAGGAAAGTTTGGAACAAAATTTATTTTGAATAAAAATGGTTTGAGCATAAAACGTGTACTTAAAGAAATAATTTTTTCAAGCAAAATATTTAGAAAATGCACGACTACGGCTTGTCCCCTCCCCTAGTTGTGATCCAGGGTAGCCCCTAGTCTTGGTGGTCTAGGGATGACTACTTTCACTATGTCTAAACATAGGACATAATACTGAATGCGGGTGAGGTGACGTCGAGATGCTAGTAAAAGAAGAAGGTTGGGATATGGACAAGTGAACAAAAAACCAACTAACGATGTGTAATCTAGCGATTACCTTACTATTTCAAGTCGGAACATCCCGAATGAACTTTAAAATGCATATAACTTACTGCCATCTGACTCATTCACAATCCTGGATAATTAATACTCACCACTATGAATTGCAATTGCAGGCGCAATACACAGTTAAGGATTTGGCGGAAAAACGACTGATCCAGGAAAACACGCAGTTCATCCCTGTAAATTAAATTCAATTGAACTCAAAATAAGGAACAATATACGAAAGATTATGGAATTCCGTCTCCCTGAAAAAGATCGACCAATTAAAGTGACATTAATCAAGGTTATCTGTAAAATAAATCAGCATGCATGAAATTCTGCTAAAAACCCTAATCTAAA
This sequence comes from Ischnura elegans, assembly GCF_921293095.1. NCBI lineage: Eukaryota > Metazoa > Arthropoda > Insecta > Odonata > Coenagrionidae > Ischnura > Ischnura elegans. The sequence goes on from NC_060253.1 coordinate 117,238,224, forward strand.
TAACTCAAATCAAGTCTTTCTATCGCTTTAATAGTGTCAACTAACGTCTATGATAACATCACCCAAACCAAAACGGGTTTACTGTTAACCTTACGAAAAAATGAGCTTACCATCTTGATATTTTGAGCGTTAGCAACTACAGCAGACTCCCGATTATCCGGGTGCGGATTATCCGTGCTGCGGATTATCCGTGCATGATTTTTCACTCTTCGTTGAAATTTTTCGCGATCTTTAAAAAAAAATCGCCGGAGTTCCGTATTTAGTAGGATAAACTTAAAGCCGTTTCACATTAAATGGGTGCTCATTGTGTCATCCGTGGTAAGGAGTAGTGAATATAAATTCGTCTAAAGAGAAAAATGTCCAGTTCCGGGACGACTATTTAGCCTTAACTCTAATTTCTTCTCGCTACAGTTTTTGCGAAAATTAATTGAACGAAAGAATTCTAGCTTACGTTAAAAGTCAAATGCAAGTTTTGAAATCATCAGAAATGGATGGATTTACTAATATAATGAACAATTAGAATAACAAGAACACGCACAGTCGGAACGCGTCACAAGCGACGACATGGGGGTAGAATACGACCGGCCGCAGGGAAGGGGCTAGGCTGTGCAGCGGAAGCACGAGGAGAGGGGGGAGGAGGAGGGGGCTTGGAGGAAGAGGGGGCTTGGAGGGGAAGGAGCGCGTTTTCTTACGACTGCTACGAGGTTATACAAACGTTCGTCTCTTGACTCCTCCCTTCGAGTTAAAGAGAGGAAGGTGATCCTTGAATAAATGACTCGTGCAGGAAGTGAAAATAATTATGACGCTCATAAGAAATCAAGAAAGCAAAATATAAAGATGCATTTGTAGCGAAAACATCTTAGCGGTTTTTTCGTGCAGCCAAATACAGGAACTGGTGATTCTTGGATAAATCGATAAATGAAAGTTATGGTGCCATGCTTGACAATTTTTTAAAAAGTCAGAAATGCGTCGTGTTTGGACTCATTCTTTCTTATACTTGGTGCACGCTACTATTATCGAAGTCATATGGAGGCAAAACCGTAATTATGGAAAGTTGCTTACTGTCAGCGAAGAACACAGTGGGTGACTCATGCTGGCAGCTTGGTTCATATATTGGGGTCAAGGAAGTCAGGTTGCGTGAATAGAATTCTACTGGAGAGGAGGGGAAAGACTTCAAAAGATACATTTCCTATTGCCCTCAGGTAACTTGAAGCTTTTGCTCAAGGCTAGTGAACCTTTCTGGGAACTTAAAGTAATATGATATTTTATTTTGAGGCCAATAATGTATCACCTACGTAACATATGATCCCTGCGCGAAACATAATCTGGGGTGACTTGGGCCTGTTGGATGGTCTTAGAAAGGTGGATGGGGTAAAAGGGGTAGGTTGAGGCCTGATGAAGAATGGAGGGATGAAGTCGTCCTAAACTTCGTAACTTAGTGATTACTTTTTGCTGACACGTGTGAGTAACTGCCGGCAGCAACATATCGATTAAGGCTTGAGTTTTGTGGGTCTCCCGCAGTCGCGGCTTATGCTTCGTGGTTCTCTGTTGCATGTGCCATCGTTAATTAGGTTGTCCGGTGAACAATTCATCCACCTGGAGGAAGTAGCATGGCTGATAAACGCAAGAAAATTGTGTTGACTGTAAAACAGAAACTGGAAGTGATTAATAAACTAGAGAAGGGGGAATCGGTGATAAAGATTTCCAGAGATTATGGCATTGGATGTCAAACAGTGCGTGATATTTAAAAAAATAAGACCAAGCTAATGGAATACGCTAGGAACTGTGACAGTGGCGCAGGACCATCAAATCGCAAGACAATGAATAGTGCATCATACGAGGAGTTGGACGCCGCAATGCTTCAATGGTTTACCCAGAGGAGAGCGGAAGGCACACCTCTTTCTGGTCCAGTTGTCACAGATAAAGCAAAGTTTTTCTACAAGCAACTGGGCTTCGAAGGCGAGTTCAACGCATCATCTGGGTGGCTAACAAGATTTAAAAATAGACACGGCATACGTGAAATAAGTATTCAAGGAGAACGACTGAGTGCTAACAATGAGGCTGCAGTAGCGTTTCGGGAAGAATTTCAGCAGTTTGTGACTGAAGAACGGTATGACTCCAGCCAAATTTACAATGCTGACGAGACGGGGCTATACTGGAAATGTCTGCCGTCTAAAACGCTAGCGTTCGTGCAAGAGAAGCATGCACCCGGCCACAAATCCTCCAAAGAACGATTGACAGTGATGTGCTGTGGGAATGCTTCCGGGAGCCATAAACTTAGATTGTTAGTCATTGGAAAATCGAAAAGGCCTCGATCCTTTAAGGGCACTGAAGGAAGTCAGCTTCCCGTTGATTACAATCAAAAGGGAGCGTGGATGGACCGAGAGATATTTGAGTATTGGTTCCACTCAAAATTTGTTCCCCAAGTTCGTTTGTTTTTAAAAGACAAGGGATTGCCTCCGAAAGCAGTGCTACTCTTAGACAATGCCCCTTCCCATCCGAATTAGAAAATTTTAACGTCAGACGACGGATTAATAATTACTAAGTTTTTGCCCCCAAGCGTCACATCAATTATACAGCCAATGGATCAAGGCGTCATTGCATCAATGAAAAGAAATTATCGCGTTGGTCTTCTGCGAACCCTATCCATTGAAGATGAAAATTTGATGAACTTCTGGAAGAAAATGACAATATTAGATGCAATTCACGGTGTATCTCAGGCTTTGCTTTCGGTGAAAGCTATCACACTAGTTCGTTCGTGGATGAAACTTTTGCTAGACCTCGAAGGTGATTTCGAGGGATTTTCAGAATCAGATGTGAGTGATCCCAACTTGGGGGAACTAGTAAAAATTGAAAGGGTTCGAAAATGTTGATGTAGAAAACTTAAACGAGTGGTTGGAGAGAGACGAAAGTGAACCGGGATTCCGTCATATGACGGATGAGGACATTATTAACGCCGCGATCTCTACCGGAGTGGCGAGTGAGGAGGGGAGTGAGGGGAGTGAAAGTGACGAGAGCGGAGAGGAGGGGAGTAGCGACCGCATGACCAAGGCCCTTATATACTGGTTACTAATCTTTGGCTCAATGTTGTTGCCTTGACTGACGCTCCCACCCCTCAAACCCCTCCAGAGAAACTCTGGCGCGCAGTGGCGCTACCACTAGGGGAAATATGGAACTAACTGCGGTCTCGGCGGCGGTTCGAAAGCAAATCGGGACGAGATGGAGTGATAAGAGTCGGATGTGGACGAATTATAGGAGGAACGATTAGATTCATTGAATAATTTCACCATGGAAATGCGCTATGGGCTGTAAATCACTAGTTCCTTAGTTTCGGCGGGTAAATAGGACCTAGTGAAGCCAAAGTAACAATAAATTTATCTGCATTAGGGTTTTACCTAACTCTCGGAATTTTCTGATCGAAGGCGGCGGCAGTTGGAAAAAAACATATAGGTACATTAAAAGGCATTTCTCCCGTTAACAGCCATTTTACACCGTGCACATAATTGCACAAACTGATGAATTTACTAAGGCGCTGTCAAAATAACATCGTGCAAAGCGATAAAGTGCTAGAACGAATACATGCAAGATGGTGAAATAGCCCCTATTCTAATTTCATTGAAATATCCGTGCAATTGCACGCCAGATGGGGATAGAATAAGATCTCATGATGGCCACTGCTAGTCTTCTTTACAGAGTGAGTCAACACTTCCAATGGTCATTTTAACAAAACACAACAAAGAATCACTCTCTCGTCGCCTAGGGTCCGGTCTCCCAGATGCCAACGTATGGTGAGGATATGATTGATCAGTTCACCTTACACATGCTTATATAGGGTTATGTTATGCAAGCAGTTACATAACATACAGGGTGAATTCTGAAAGTGATGCAATTGAATAACCCGTGCCACCCCAATTGGTTGGAGTGGGATCAAACTACTTGGAGTAGGAGGAATGGACTCTAATCATTGTTGCAAGACCAATCTGATCGCTTTCTAAGCTATGGAAGGACGTAAGTTATTATAAACCCCCCCCTTGGCCGACCTTGTCAAGGAAAAAAAATGGAATCAACAGTCGAGCAAAGTTTAAGTTTTATGCTAAATATCTTTAGGAAACGAAATAAGTTGTGAGGCTTCTAGCGACTCTGTTCTGCCCTACTCACAAGTTTTGAGGGAGTTAAAAGCCTTTACAATAATAATAATATGCCTTTATTCAGGCGAGGTTGAGACTATGAAGTCCCCTCTTCCACCTATTGAAGGGCTCCTTGCCACAACATGCTACGAATCCACACCCTGGTTCCCGGCCAAACACCAGATTCGTATGCTGCCTCACCTGTAGTCCGGAGGTCACCCCATCAGATATTTTTGTGCAAGTTAGGATTAAGGCAGCCCTGAAATGAACCCATTATTCATCCATAGAAGAGATACAAACAGCCATGAAAAAGACCTTACGAGAAGCCTCCGAAGAAACCTCCTTGGGCATGTACTCAGTCACAGCACAGTCGCTGGAAAAAATGTGCAGAGGCCTAAAGACAGTACTTAATCAATTTCTTATTACTCTAAATTAATGACACAATATCCAGATCACAATGGAAATATAGTTAATTATTAACCTATGCTATTTAATGTCTCTTTAGAAGTGCACCCTATAACATTTATTGAATTAGAAATATAGAGCGGCTGTAAAATATACAAGACCATTTCAATGCACTACTCTCCAGTGTTGGGAAAAATCTGAGAGAGTAAAAAGTTCTCTCTTATCTTTTGGAAATAATCACTAGGATTACCTCTATCAGGAAAAAAAAACACCTTTTGAAGCTTACCAACATTTATTTCCGAGAAAAATTGATAAGCAAACATTTCTATCAAAAGGAAGTAAATTTCCACATCAATTCGTCAAACAACATCTTTCTACAATGTCATGAAACAGACAGCCATAAAAAGCATCAATTATTCTCCTGAAAACGGATTAAATAAAAGCTGACTGTAAGTTCTTCATTTGAATTCTAGTAGGAAACAGCCACCATAGGTCTTGAATATTGAAGTCCACTGATGAATCATCTTAAGGAACAGCCTTCAAGGAGTTTCACAGACATCATATTAGCTGATAGAACAAATAATAAAAAAGTATTAGTACAAGTATAAGGGCTAATAACAAAACCATGATAAGAAATTTAAAATAAAAAATGTCCAAAATTTAAGAAATTAGACCAAGGCATTTAAAACATATTAAGTCACAAATAACACAAATATTAGTAATGTGAGTGAGAGTAAATTATTGAATAAACTGAATAAGAATAGGAAAAAAATAAATATTCAGGCTTACAATTAGATAATGATCAATAAACAAAATTAGTTCACAAATTTGGCATTTAAAGTAATGATTTCTTAATGATTTTATAAATAATTAAATAGTCATCCATGAATTCCTAAAAGTCAAAATGTAAAATTCATAGCATGAGCTAAAAAAATTGAGCCATCAGCAGTAAACACTATCCCACTGAAAGCGCAAGTTTTATTAGAACACATTTCCCAAAACTACATCACATCAAATTATTTTCACAAGTTCATGGTTCACTGGTTTCATATACCAGTTTATCATGTGGAAATATGAACAATAATGAGTCCTTCTCTAGACTGTGAGAATGGAATTGAGAAGCAGGATAGATGCAGGTGAAATGTATCTCATGATCCAATATATAATAGATTTGCCAGTGATCATTTTAAAAACCTGGAATTTGCTAGAGATGAGAACATGGCCCATAAGGACATTGCCCCATCTCAATTCAATGCTAAGGTAAGCCCTCCTCTGGGGCAAATGTGCAGAAAACTCGGTTAAATAAATCAAGCCGGTGTCCCACAGTCAAATTTGCATCCAAATATTTGCCTCAATATGTTTGGAATAAAAATTTTGTTGCAAAAATTTGCATGCAATGGGACAGGGGTTCCCCACGATGGACCAAAAACAAACGAAAGACAATGTTTATGCATACAAATTTGGAAGCTTGTGGAAGTGAAGTATTCTGTCTTTTTAGCAGTTGAAATCATCTGAACAGGCCTCTTGAACATTAAAGAGAAAGAAAACAGAAGGAATGCTGAACTTGGCGTTGGCTGGAAAGCGTTGGAGTAAGCGTGCTTAACATATTGGAGAAGGAGTTGCTCACTGATGTTCCTGTATATTACTGATATTAATTGACGATAAGTGAGGATATTTTCATGTCCCTTATAAGCAAGGTTGAGGGCAGAATAAAATGCCAGGATACAAACGTGAGGCAGTTTATTCCCGCAAGGAAAATGTTATTAATAAGTGATGGACATGGTCATTGAAATGTTATGAATTAATAGTGCTTTAATACCTAAAGTAAATCTTTTATTCTTTCCAAAACACCCCCTCCTTGTATTGTGAGTCTAAAAGGAAGGTTCCTTCTCATTAAACATGAACTCATTTACACATTACAGATTTCCTAGTTGAGAGTTTCCATCGCGTATTCCATACAGTATTTATGAAAAATACTCCACCGGTTTCGACCTTTTCAGGTCTTATCAAGAGGTGAACGATAATGAACATGACCTGAAAAGGTAGAAACCGGTTGGGTTTTTGATGCATACTGTATGGAATGCAACAAATTTTATTTTTGTGTCCATTATATATATTTATTAATTAATATGCTCATGCAGACGATAAATAACCTATGTGGCCTGTGTGTCAGCGTTTGGCGCTTCTCTTTTGTCCAGTCCAGTGATTGGTTGGTTTCATCCAATTGGATGAAAATTTAGAACCTGTCCTACCCATTTGGACAAAACCGTGTTTTGTACAAACCAATGGACCAAAAGCCAGTTGGATGAAATTTTGACCGTGTGATAGGGTGAACGTCAGTTGTATCAAATTTTGATACAAATTTGACCCTTGGACATCGGCTTCAAATAACTGTGGTGCCCTACTGTATATTCAGAGTGTATACGCTCACATTTATGAACTTTGATGGTTACTTTACTATGAACTGTGGATAGTGATGTGCTTGGTAGAGGCATCAATTCCGAATGGCTTAACAATAAATTCAAAAGGCTTCTGAGCAGGACAGTGAATAAAAAGTGATAAAAAATTGTCTTCATAGTGACAATTGGCCTAAAGAGTTAAGATTTTATGAGCTTATCCAACATGAATTGGGTGAAATTAATTAATTGCTAATACATGAGAGGGGCAAGAATAGTACATATTACCAAAAGTTCTCCAGGAGTGTAAGTCAAGTCGTCGTTCACAAAGGTCATATGGAGGTTGTTAGTATGAAGAAAATTTTAAGAACCAAGGTTTGGAGGAAAAGTATGCAAAAAGATGTTGAACAGTGGTGTAGATCCTGCCATGAATGTCAGTTAGTGGCTAGTAGTGACCCACTAGAACCAATAGTACGATCTGAATTGCCATGTCAACCATTGTAAGTTTGTATTTCCTTGGCCCCTAACCATCAGGTGGCAATTTGTTGATAGTGTTAGATTTGCACAGTCCTTATTTGTCTAAAGGCTTGTTTGCACGGTATGGTTTGCTAAAATCTATTTCATCAGATAATGGACCACCATTTAAAGATGCAGGATTTCAGAGGTTTCTGAAAGATTTAAATATTATCCATCATTTTTCTACACCATATTGGCCCCGGGCAAATGGAGCGGTAGGATGCCAAAACAGGAACATTATGAAAAGATTAAGGATTGCTGGCGCATAAAAGATAAGTTGGATAGAGGAACTTCTGATATACCTATCCTCATATTGAGTCACTCCCCACTTGGTAACAGGTTGCCCACCAGCAGCGTTGTTTTTAGGATGCAAGATTTGGTAAAAAAATTCCTGATTTACAGTTATGTATGCAGGTGAACCTGATATTAGCTGTAATAATTAGAGACAGGGAGTTAATGTTGAAAGATGATGGTAAATTGTATGCTCATTTAAACTGTCTTGCAAAGCCTAGTCTTGTGGAACCAGGGGATGTGGTGTTAATGAAACAATTAAGCTTGGGAAAACAAACTATCCACTCCCTTTAGACAAGATCCTGTGACCATTATAGAATCTAATGGAAATTCGGAGTTCATTTATGATAATCAAGGGAAACCTCATAGAAGGAATACTTCTCATGCTAAACCATATCTTCAGAGGGAACAAGAGAATGGGAATAAGGAAGAGAACTACAATGAGCTAACACCAAGGGAGGATATAGTACAGTTGAGGACCAAAAATACGGAATCCAGAAACCCAAAAAAAACCAGAAATCTAAAATGTTTGAAAATTCTTCTGCATAGGGTTTCGACTAGACACCTCGTGGCACCGGCCTCTGAGCCTTGTTCTGGGACGAGTAGGATGTTAGCACACTCTGTAAACATACACTAACAACCTGGGCACTTAGGGATCTCAAATATCAAGCACAAGAGCCTGAACACATTTATAAATTAATTAATTAACAAAACATACCATGAAGACCAGAAATCCAGAAACCCTTTGCTCCCAAGCTTTCCGGATTTGAGGTCCTCAACTGTAGATGGAGGAAAGAATTTGCAACCTAATCCTGTGATGGCAGGAAACAATTACAGGAAAACAGGAGACTCTCCAGGAGAGATGAGGTCAATGAGAGAATGTAATAAATCTAGTTCTTTGCAGTATTATAAAATGTAGATCACTGAATAACTAGTATTTATTTATTTATTATTTATATACTGAACACTCAGTATTTAACATGCGCTGATTATTTAACATATGCCAAGCTTGTAAAAAGACTTTTGATTTATCTGGAATGAAGAATGTTATTTTGGTTTATAAGTGAATTGGTGTAGTAAGTATCAGGATTTGCATTTGTTTTTGTTCAAGACTTTACGTTTATGTAAGGGTAAGAATGTCTCTTAAAGGAGAAAAGGGATGTTGAGTCCTAAGGTTTGCCACCATGCTCAGAAGTTGGGAATGAGAGTTCCGGTGTAAGAGTGATGAACAATAAAGATGGCGAGATGTAAGGTGTGCTTACACATCGTTGATACATACTCTAATAGGTGATTGATCACCCAAGCTTGGTAGTACATATACCAACTTTTATGTTATGCTTAATGGTCTAAACTACCTAAACCTCTCACAGATGTTGGACATTGAAGATGTAAAAATCATCCATAAAATAAAACTTGGGCTCATGTCACCTTACTTAAATTAATAAACAATAATAGTGATATTCATAAATATGAGAGCAAAATTTTCATATTACTTCTATGAGTAAATCGGGACACAAATGTTCAAAAGAACAAGCTCAGATCAGACATCAATATACATTTACATATTTTCAAATTTACTCACATTGCTGGAAGGCGGCTGTATTTCTCTTGAGGACATACAGTATATTTGGATCTGAGGGTCTACATCATTCTTTGTATCTAAATGTTCGACTCCTCCAGACAGTATTATTAGGTTTCATCTCCCAAAATTACTTCACATTAAATTACATTCACAAAGCTTCATGCTTCACTGGTTTTATATATCAGTTAATCCTGGGGAAAAATAAAGAATAATTAGTTCTCAAAGCCACTTACAGATCCAACATCAATATGCATTCATGTATTTTCAAATAGTAGCACGGTTAGACAGAAATTGTTCATGAAACATGCAGGATGTGTAAGGCTTGTCAGCAACTGGCTAGTTAGTAGGCCATTTATGACTTGGCAGGGAAAGATAGCCAATTTCTCTTGATTATCCAGATAATTTGCACTGAACCGAATCGATAAATCTCAGCAATTGTAGAAGCAGATCACATTGATAAACCTCGACATCCAATTATTTCCAGAAACTTTATTGCAAGGCATTTATTAAATAACTATTTCAATTTGTTAATTCACGCATCTAGTCTTTAAAAGCTCCCGAGTAAAACAGTCATTGGTTCCGGTCATTGATTATAATTAATTGTAATTCCCAAAATATCATATCATAGTAGAACGTAGAACACTTCGAAATGGCAGAGCAAAAATGAAGTTAATTACATTAAACGCAAAATCAACCAAAGGAAATTCTTGTGCGCGACATTGCGAGATACCTGTTACGCTTTATCTATGAATCCTACATAAAAAGTTAATGTTTGTCTGTGTCTGTCATACAAAAATCATCATATAAATGTGGTTTTTATCCGATCGAGCTAAAATAACGTAAAAGAATATTTATCGGTTGTTTAAATTGCAATGCATTTAAATTCTTCAAGACTATTAACCCTGCAAGGCACTAATATACGCTAAAAATAGAGGCCAAGATAGAGAAAAAATACACTTATTTGCGGTGTGTAGTAGGATACGATCGAGGAGTACTCCTCTCTGCTACCATGAACAAAACTTATGAACCTTGTGACGAAGAGAAATAAACAATAGCATTTTCACGCACAACGGCCGACTTCAATGCACAAAGAATTAGGCAAATTCTCTAACTCATCTCCGAGCTGCTCAAAATCAAAGGGCTTCTCAGCTAGTAATGTATATAAACAAGAAACCCAAACCAAAACATCAGGTCCATTCCAGATAAAAAAACTTAAAAATAACTTTTCAAGAGTTTGATTCTACTTCCGATAGAGCAAAACAATGTTTAAAAAATATCAACTTTAAATGCGAATACTCACTGTGCCATGCGATGGACAGTAGGCGGCACACATTACTTACAAAATTAAAATTAACGTGTCCACCACATTCTGCCATCTTGGAATAAGGTCGGCTAAAAATGTTGAGCGGGATAGGAGTTTCATTTTCGACAAATGCTGTAATATGGACACGCAGTTGAAACATTTGCATTGTTATTAAACTTAATTGCTAAGATTAGTGACACTTCGGGCCTTCACCGTTATCATAACTTCGGTACCATGCACAAGAAACAACTTATTCAAAAATGCAACATGTAAACATTCAGTGTACTTACCGCCGCCTTCCACAAATGGGAGTTTATAATGCCCAGTTTGGAATTTTATTTCTTCTTAGCATTATATACCGACTTAAAACCACGCACAAAAACGATCCCTTGTCGTAAGCCATGGTGTTCACAGGTAAGTAAACGGGATCCCACTACGAGCGAGGGCACGGGATTTGTTTCAAGTCACTACTCCTGAACCATCGCTGACTTTTCTGAGCTAATAGCACTAATTTCTAGCCACTACACTCAGTTTCGTACTGTCAAAAAATGAAACCTCCAGAAGGCCTCCTTACCACTGAAAAAATGGAAAAAACACCACAAGTCAGCGTTTAGCCTATACTCGCCATGTTAATTTTCCTACAACTAGAAACCATTGGCACCCTCGCGCTGCCACTCGTTCAAAAGAGGAACTATTTGGTGTCGGAAGATTGAGGCAACAGCGCCCCCTACCGATTTCAATGAGAACCTTTTGGAAGATTAGTAACCAGTATATAAGGGCCATGCGCATGACTCACAGCCAAGCGCTCACCTGCGTAGAAAATTTGCTGCGCTACATGGAACACTGTAATTACGATTATAATGACGTTATTGCAGCAAAAAAAATCCGTGTTCAGGTGAAGAAAGCTGTCAACGAGTCCTTAAAACAAACTAAATTAACGGACTATTTGCGAAAATGAATATACGTATGATAATTTTGTGCATATTACGGAAAATTTAAGAAATAAAATGGAGTTTGGATTATCCGTGTTTTTTTTATTATCCGTGCACCATCTCCCCATCATTAGCCCGGATAATCGAGAGTTTGCTGTATAGTAGATCCCATTTCGACATTTTCCCGATCACTGATATGAGGAGCGAATCACACTTCGATGAATAACTGTCGGCTGACTAGTGGCTAACCCTTTAAGAGTCGCCCGAAAGTGCACCACCACAATTCTTACGACGAACCCCCTTCATTTCAATCTATATTCAATTCACGATCTATATTCAATTTCTCTACTCGAAAATGGCGTATTTTTTCCAGTCGTTACAATAAACCTTATTTACAACTCCTGATAACGTGGACTTGTGCGCCTTCTTGAAAAAAATCTGAACTCGCGTGATCGTCGCCTCAAAACCGTCATCGCCTCGCTGTTAACGAAGGAGAGGGACATAAAGAGAGAAAGAGTTTTGAATTTGATCGTTCCGCAAGCCTGAAAATATATTCTAAAGCAAAAAGGGTCGCTACGTTTAGTGTTGGCAATATTTGGTCGATTTTGTTCATAACAATTTAAATTAAGCTCAATTTAAAATTAGATATTGATAAAATAAATAAAATCTATACCCTAGTGACCACTATTAAGTTTTAATTGGGTGTCACTAAACTTGTTATTTATCTCTCATAATCCATCTCAGAAGTCGAGTTATCTTTTCATTTCAATGAATACATACCATTCCGAAAATAAACTTAAAGTAGAAACTCATTTATGCTTGTGGGAAAAAATTTAAACATTCACATTTTTCTCACGCACATCTCTTGGGCCCTCCAATATAAATACATACATGAGGGTATTAAATACAACTTTTATGCAATGAGGCTCATGAATTCAAGTAATTTATTTTCATTTTTTTGGGGGTGAAAACCTCCTCCTACTTCATGATATTTAAACCCTTAAAAATCAACCCTTATTCGGGGTTAAGGAAAATAATTATTTACCACCAAAAATATATTTTTCGTCAAAATGCCCTAATTTAAGAACGATGCCGATTTAAATATGTACAACCCTTAAAAACCACCCCTTGTAACATTTCAATTCTTACAAACTACTTAAAATAGGTAGAAATAGGAAAAAAGTAAATTTACACACTAACGTTTATTTAAACAAAATTACATTACAAATATTTACATGCTTAGAGAGATATATATATACAGATAAAAATAAATATTTTAATCATGTTCAGCATGTATAATTATCGTGGTCGTCGAAGTCATCCTTGCAGGAATAGAAGGATCAAAAACTTTGCTATTTCCAAGTAGTATTATATTAAATATACTTATCACTTATCACCCCAGCCCCATCCCACTCCATCCCCCATGCCACCCCATCCCCCATCCCACCCCATCCAACCCCATCCCACCCCATCCCCCAACCCACCCCATCCCCATCCCAACCCATCCCACCCCATCCCCCATCCCACCCCATCCAACCCCATCCCACCCCATCCCACCCCACCCCACCCCATCCCACCCCATCCCACCCCACCCTTTCTGCCCACACCCTCCAAGATGGCTTGCAGCTGAGGGGAGAAAGATGGTACAGAAATTGAATTTCCATCGCGGATTTATAAAAACTGTATGTGAGTGCACTGAAATTTAATAGGGTATGAGGAATCACTGCAAAAACAGCCATGGGAAAATTCAACATTAGTGGTATAAGAAGCCCGCGTCTTATCTCTGCATGAAAAGTTGAAAAGATGTTTCATTTCGATAGGGATGCATGAAAATTTCAATGAAATTTAAACAGAATTCAAGGGAATATGTTCAAAATGGTTATAAAGTTTCTAGAAAAAACTTGAAATCCTAAAGCTGAAAGTAGTTCTAATATGTGTTTAGTGCTATAATTTAGGACCTGTATAAAATTTATCAAATTTATACCAGCAAATTTTTAAGTTACTTCCTGTGATACGCTATGGACGCCAGAGAGCAAATATCTAAATGGGCAGAGTATTTTCCTAATGAATTGATAAAATGGAGGAGACTCATACAATTGGGATTCAACAAGAATTCTTTACTTAGCCAACGAGGTATTTCTTCAGAAGTGGCATTAAAAATATAATTCACTTTATAATCTATCAATAGTTAAAAATAATTCTGAAGAACATAATTTACATTCTTTCATTCTCTACTTAACATATTCACAAAAAAATGATGATTTGATTTTTTGAAAAAGAACTTTTGCAAAATGTTTTGAGAAAATATTTAGTTTATCAATTGAGAAAGAAAAAAAAACATGAATAAAAATTAAAGAAACTGATTTTCAATGCAGTGCTTGGGTGAGCAATAATAAAAAAATGAAAGGTGACTGATTACATACAATGTTCATGATGCATCAGGATTATGCAAAGAGGTGAGATTAAATGAATGTATCTAAACTTGTTTGGAAGAACTGAAAGATGTTGACTTCATTTTGCATTAGTATAAATTAGGCTAAAAAAGCAAGAAATCCTTAATGGCAGAATATGCATCATGAATTAAAAAAATAAACTCATGCGGATATCGTTTTAAAAAATTGAATTGAATGTAGAAGAAATTATTTTATAAATGAAATTAATATGCAAAATTTAATTGAAAGTGGGTAATATTGATTGGTTGTCCTTAAAAGTTGATTTCATTGTAATACAAATTTTGGATTGTTATTCATATTTAAGCGGAGTTGGTTTGCGCAGAAGAAAGATAAAGGTGCTCAGGACAGTATTTGTGGAGAAATTTACCTTAGTGAATCAATCAAACGTTTCTACATCATCCTGATAATGCAATTAAATTTTAATAGGTTGACGCCTTCCTTCTTCTTTGTCTTGACATGTTTCTTCTCCTTTCAGTTGTCTGATGGTACCTCTTGCAATGCCTACATTCCTTCGGCCACCGGAATGTCTTGAGCCTAGGGAGAGAGTGGGTTAGTTCATGCAAGGTAAATAAATGATCCTTCCCCCAAGACATAGCACACTCTGCACTGCAACATATGGAAATTCACTGTGGGAAAGGAGGAAATTAACCCTTTCTCATTCAAGTGACACAGTTTCTAACCCGAGCACTGCAATGGTATGCTGTGAATGCCAAACCTTTTTTCAACATAAAATTCTAGATAACGCTCTTTAAAATCCTAGCCTTACTCGACATAATAATTCAAAACCCAGAGGGCCCAAAAAGTAAGCTACGTGTGAAACTGGGATCCTCTTGTCTTGAGCCTATGGAGAGAGTACATGCAAGGTAAATACCTTTCCCCCAAGGAATTGCATAAGCTTCATTGCGGTATACAAGTCATTGTGGCACAAGGAGGAAGTTACTACCTTTTCATTCAAATGACAGTTTCTATTCCATAATGCTGCAATGCCCATGTCAAACCTCAGTTTGACAAAAAAGTATAATTGACTCACCTAAAATAACTTAGTCTTACTTGGCACAATGATTCATAGTCCTAAGGGCCAAATCTAAGCTAAGTCACTCGCATTCTTCTTCCTGGAGTGGTCTTCTTGTCCTGGAGTCTCTCTCTTCTCCTAAATTTGGAGGACTCGAGAATCACACCCATCCTTTTGTTTCTGAACAATCAAAAGGCTCAAAATTTTTGCTCAATCATGCAACCCATCAGATAAAGTGCATGCAAGGTTCACACACTTTTTGCTTTTTTTATTCTATCTTCAAACTCCCATCATTTTGCTTCATCCTCCACGCAATCCTGGAAGAGAGTGAATAAATGACATGAATGAAATATACCACACTGTAAGTTATCCAAATATGTATCGTAAAATCGAAGAAATTATAATACATAGTACACATAAATTTCCTCAATATGGTACCTTTATGCCAGTTCCTTATGTTAGCTTAATATATGTATACCATTTGTGAATGCATATTGTAACCGTAGAAATTTGGCAGGTTACATATATTGGTTTGAATGGATATTTTTGAGGGAAGGAGAGCTTCATTTATTTGTCTTATATAAGTTTGACCGTGTGTGTGTGTGGGTAGTTCAGTGTGAATGGACTTGTGTGTAATGCATTTCACCTCCCCCCAATTCCCCACCTCCAGATTTTGGGGTTTTCCCATCACGTGACTTTGTGTATGAGCTGGCCCCAAATAGAGAAGAGTGCACTCCTCCTCAACCACCCACACCCACCGAGGAGTGATGGTGCAAGGCTGCCTACGACCACCTGATTCTCCTTCACCTATACATTCACCCTCTCCCCCAAAATAGATTAAACATACTTTAACTCCCCCATGGTGACTTACCTCTAGAAATAGGCCTCTTTCTCATTTTCTCCCCACCCTCCTCACCCCCTGAAAACCAACCCTCTTTGAGGCATGAAACCTAAGGAGCCACCACCTGAAAGAGATACATCAACCCTGGCCTTATCATGCTGCCGGAGGCTCTGCCAGTTTGTCAGGGCAAGCGGCTCATTACATGAGTGGTCTATGGAGAGAGAGGGAGAACCTGGAGACAATGGAGTTTGGACCGGGAAGGAGGAAATGAGCGGAAACAGGAAACAGGAGAGTGAATGGTAGATTTCCATCATCAATAAGAAGAAGATCAACCCATGTCATCCTACTGAGTATTCTCTCAGCCCAGGGTGTGTAGATGGTTTAGCGATGAGATATGAAGTGAAACACTTTGCAATTTCCACATAAAAATTTATTAAACTACAGTCGATATATTTTGTGGGAGTCTTGATAATTCTGCAGTGCAGCAAAACATGTCGACTGTAGTTTAATACATTTTTATGTGGAAAGTGCAAAGTGTTTCACTTCATATCTCATAATGGATCTCCACAAAGTATCTGCCTCATCCATTCAATTTAGGCTCGGCGATTGCCGAAAAGGAGCCATTTGAGGACGTCATCCCTCAGCCGTGAACAAGACAGGAAAACTTGATAAGCCGAACCACAATCCTGAATTGTATCCCCTAGTAAAGAAGAACCTTCACTCAAAGCCCTGATCTAGTGTTGTTAAAGAAACCCAGATTCCCCCCCCCAGAAACGAAGAAAGAAGATGCCGGAACCTTTGTTGAAGAGCCTTTGCCCATGAGTTTTTTTAATTGCATTTATGATTCTATCCTCTTTTCCCCTCCCCCCTTCCTTGAGTGATTGCGTGCACTAAAGTTTTTTAGGACAGGGTGTACTTTTCTATCTATAAGTATGCTTAAGGTTAATGTTTTCTTTTTGTTAACTAATTTTTGGGTGTTCATGTCTTGGTGAGAAACCAGGCCAAAGACTGATTGGAAGGAAACTTCCTGTTTTCTTTTTATTAAGTTTACTTTGTTTTGTTGAATTAATCATTTTGGTAATATCCACTGGCCAGTTTAATGTTCAAAGCATAGAAAGATATTGAACAATTTCACGTGTTCTATGTGTACATTTCCCTCTTTTTCTGCATTAAATATTCTGTAGAACTCAGAATCTATGTTATAAGCTCTAATTTTTTGTGTACCCCAATCATCGCAATGAGCCTCCCCACATAATAATAGGGTAGTTTTCTTCATCAAAGAAAACACAAGGCATGGATTCCAATTCGTTACCCATGATTAGTGCATTCATAATATAGAAATTATTTGGTTTTAGAAATTCCAGTTTAGACGAATGGCAATGGTTAATTTTAACCTCATTTGAAAAAGGTCAGATTGGTGCCCATGCAATGCCACTCGATGTGACGTCACCTAGTTTCTATACGAGTAGATAGGAGTTTTACATCGTCTGAAATTACCAATGCATGCATGAGGCACAGAGCTCAGGGAAACATATCTTAATAATCAACTATTTAAACTTCCTGTGGCCAGAAAGTTTCCCTTGTTTGATAGGGTATTAATAATCCTTATTTAAGCCGAGCGATACCTGCTAGCAGGATAGTCCGCTTCCTGCATCACAGCAGCGCACATACCCTCACCAAAAGGTCACCTCACACGTCGACAGCGGGAACCATAATGACGTCACACGGGGTTTTCCCAGCATTCATACTTAGCCGTAACATTTTCGCTCGCTTGAAATTTCTCACTTTTCATTTAATCGCGAAAAATATATATAGTAATTTAAAAATCTAATAGGGTATAACACATACTCCAGGAGTGATAACCTTTCGATTTAGGCAATAAAAAAATAATAGGAAACCTCCCTATTCTCCCTTCCCCTCTTTCCCTCCCTTCTCTTTCTCCCCTCTTTCCAATAAACCAACCAACCCCCACCTCCTCACGTCACAATATGTATTTAGTCCCCATATGTATGCATGCATGCTATTTTATTCCATTGATCACTGAGCAACTATGTACATAGTTCATCAGAGCTATCTTAAAAAGACCCAATTATCATTGAGTCAGTAACCCTTTCCTTTTCACCATCTCTTTAGAAGTGAGTTTACCAGGATTATCACAAAAAGACTCATTCGAGGACCATGATTTCTTATTCTTCCCTGCCAAGGAACTCATGCAGTAAGTTCATTGCTCAAGAATTATTCTCGAAGAAATTGACAATTTAACACGAAGAGATTTGCCACTTGGTGACCTTATGACACTCCTTTTTGTGTAAAAGATGACAAATAGACATATAGCATTGTTTTCCGGATAATCCTCCGATAATTTATCTTACAATATTGAATTCAAGATATATTTCCAATATGGCTAGCAGGCCACTTGGAATTGCTCGTGAAGGATAGTTACCAGAGAAGTGGGAAACTTTGAACTCGGAATTCATTGTGACAAGGAAGGAAGAAGCGATATACAAAGTGATGGTATTCATATGTAAAAGCAACCAATGGAAAGAACAATTTCCGTATACTACAGCCAGTGGCGTGCAGGGGGTCCAGACCTCCCCACTCGAAATATAAAAACACTATTATTTTCCTTCATAAAAGAGAACAAAATATTGAAAAATCATGAATTTACAATAGATTTCTTTGACAAATGAAGTTTTTTCGATTATGAAAAATGTCAAAAATTAGTCAAAAACCCTCTAATTAGGACCCTGTTTTTTTTTTTAATTTTCCCCTTGGTTTTGGAGCCCTTCTGAACGAAATTCCTGGCTATGCCACTGACTACAGCTTTTACCCTGCTCGACAAGATTGATCTTTATGTGTACCCTAATGTGTTTTAGACGAAAAGCATCGTGTGAATGCATACCTCAGCAAAAAGGTTTGCATGGAGAGGAGTAATAGTAAAGTGTTGAATCATATGAGCTATATTTGTCATTGAGAGTGTCAAGAGGTGTGCCTACCCGGCAGGATGTCCAACCACAGAAGTTCTATACAGTGACATAACAAAGGGTAATGAGAAAAGGATGTAAAGGACGCGTCAGGCACAAACCGAGGTGGCACTACGCACTTTGGGAGCATGAGATGCACCAACGTACAAACTTTGGTTGCAATCCGTGGAGTCGTATGGAAATGTATAGTGGATAGACAAACAGACATCCTGCCTTTTTTAAGGGGCTATTCGAAAAGGTTATTACGGAGGTATTTTTAGATTCCAGTGCAGTTTCATGGAATGGATTCACTAAATATATAATAGAGCCATAACACATTATTAAATTGCATAAGCTGTGAAATTTTCACTTTTCATAGTATTTTCTCTCACTAAATATTTATTTTGTTAACTATTATCTAGTTTTTAAGAGCCAGAAAAGCGACAAAATGCATTTCCCGGCATACAGTTTCTGAAAATTTTCCGGGGTTGGACACCCGCGTTCTCCCGTGATACGGACCCTATATCATGAGCCCCAGCCTAGCTAGGATCGAGTGCCCTAGGGCAGCCGATCACCTCAGCCCGCCCAGAACTTTTTTCTCTCCTCCTTATCACACTGCCACAAATGGGGCATCAGAATATCAAGTGAAACCTTTTAAAAATAACATAAAAAGTATTATTTATACTATAGCACCTGAAAGTATTGAATCTCCTCGTTCAAAGGGGCATATGCTTTTATCAGCATAATAATATAATATTATTTACATCAGCATAATCTATGCAGACGACTCAAGAAAAAGTTGATACTGAATTTTTTTAAACGACTAAAAGTTATTAAACCGAACGTAGTCTAGGCTACGAGTAGCTACAAGTTAAAATAATTTTGCGGAAATGCTCACATCAGAGTAAACTAAGATGCGGTGATGCTGGAAAATAAATAATGAACATTCCAAAATGCGTACTCCTCAGGGAAAAATTAAACCAAATGTAAAAAGCACTTCTAAAGTAAAAAAAATACACAAAAGCGTGTAAAAGATCAAACCGAAAGTCAATCTACAAAATATGTCACTAACTTGGTCATAGTTAATTGCAATTGCGTTAAAAATAAGAGCGCTAAAATCGAGCACATAGTTCAGGACGTAGCAGTTTTTCATTAATCGCACTCTCTTTTACTTTCTTGCCCGAAAATATTTTCGCAATGCGCTTGACGCCATAAATATTTTTATGTAACTCATGGTTACTTCTCTAGTGCCTTAGTGGTGTATTCTCTTCCCTAGTGCCTCTCTGTTTAACCCCCAAATATACCAAGAAATAATTATCCGTTTTGATTTTCCAGATGACTCTATTCCTATTTTTAAGGCTGCAAATATTACTTTGTGATCACATATACCGTCCACGATATCGATTTGATTCATCACCTTAGTACGGCTCTCTGCTTAAAAGTCTAATAGTTTATTTCCCCTCGTGAACATGTCAACTACTTGTGCAATTGAGTGATTTCCGTTTAATAAGATCTCGCAGATTTCTCTATTCCTTGAATACGGTTTTATAGAGAGCAAGAATCCAAATTTATGCGTGGGAGATAGAAATCTCGCAGAATAATTATAACACTTCTACTGTGTCTCAAATAAAATGCAGATTTTTTATTTTCTAATAGTGAAATAATATCAAATCGCTGTCTGATTGTACACCATACCCTTTCTATTTCAATGTCTGTTAATACATGGGAGGCGATGTATAAATGTGATTTGACTGCTAGAAAAACTCCGCCACCTTCCCCATCGCAATAGTAGATTTTAAATAGTGGAAAAACTTCGCTGTCTCACATATCCTTCGTAAGTCGATTCTCTGTCACTATGACCATAACCGCGTCTCGAAATTTGTACTAGATTTTAGCGCTCTTGTTTATAACGCAATAGTATGAATTTCGACAATGTTAATGTCATATTTTGAAGGTTGAATTTCGGATGGTCCTTATCTACGCTAATGTGGTTAAGATGGGCAAATTACACTGGGTGTGCTCATAAAATTTCATATAATTTCCCTGGGTTAATTGTTATGGATTTTTCCTTAGTTTCCGGCATTACTACTCTTAAATTTACTTCACATGACGTGAAGAATTGCCCAATGCGGATTACCTCTGAGGATAACCTTACTCATAACTAATATTTAGTGTAGAATTTTTCTCCCCGAATATCCCGCATAGATTATGTTGATGGTAAGAGTGCGTCTTTTAAAAAATGAGAAAAAGTATGATTATTGTGGACTAGATCCCTCCCATGAATCTACCGCCACTACCGCGCACAGTATAAACCTACTCACCCATGAAGGCACGCACTAGGAAAAGGTATACGGTGAGTTCAAATATAACTCTAAAGATAGGAAAAAAACCTCGTCCCGGAGCCCGAAAGTAAACACTCCAACGGCCCGACGCCTGAGGGGACGTGAATTACCTTAGTGCATTCCACCCGCTAATATTAATTTCGATGGGATATTTGCTCCTGGAGTTAGACTCCAGCAGGATTATTCCTCTAATCGTATGGCCGGGCAATAAGTCAAAATCGACCATAACTACGGCCTCGGGACATACGTATGTCTTCGAGCGATTAGTACGTAGAATTTTCATTTTTAGAAGAGCTGATTTTGATGGGTTTAAGGGTCATCTGATAAACGCTCCTGGAGTTTGACTCAAGGTCCGGTAACTCGGTCGCGTCCGCGTTCGTCGTCGTCGGCTCTTGGTGCCGTGAAGGAAAAGGATGCAGGCTGCTTCCTGTGCCAACCTTCAAATTTCTTCACCGACCCGAGCCCATCAATAAAGGGTGTATCGTGAGTGTCTACATATTATTTAAAACGATAGAACATTTATGTAATACGAAAAAGGACTTGATGGAGAAGAATACCTGACTGAAATATTTTCCTATTTCCCTCCGACAAAATTCCCTCCCACAGATACCATAGAAAGTGCTGAAACTAGTTTCCAAACTGCGGTGAAAGTGGCATCGCTTCATTCTTTGTAATAATTAATCCCACTGTACCTTCTATAGATTGGGAGACGCATAGATTCATTCCTGGTGGGAGGGATAAAGTGATTTCCGAGGCGTTTGTACACACTTTTACATCAGATTCATTGTTTCAAATAGCATCCGCACCAAATAGAGGAGAAAGTATTCTTGGAATAATATCGACAAATATACCTCATCAGGTAATAAACATGAGCACCGTCGAATGAATTAGTGACCATAGGTTAGTAACTGCAAAATCTTCTTTGAATACCGCTGAAATTTTTAAAGAGCCTAAACTTTTAATTTTTAAAAGAGCTGATTTTGATGGGTTTAAGAGTCATCTGAAAAATGCTTCACCTGCGTTTCAAGAATCATTATCAAAGTTAAATGTAGGTGGTACTTGGAAAGCTCTTCTTTCGCTCGTATCCTCGGAAGTGAATAGCTACATCCCTAGTGAACCAAAAAAAAGAAGATAGCGACCGAGATGGTATGACGCGGAAATGAGAAAATCATTGAGGCGAAAAAGAGCGTGACATACTAAAATGAACTGCCACCACGCTAATGAACGCGTGGTATAATTAAAAAATAGTTTTTTTTTTAATTCCGCCACGAAGGAAGCGTTCAGGAATGCATTCAGCAATTTTCAAAGGAAAAACACAAGTAGATCAGTTAAGGGATATCCCAAAAGGATTATGGTCTCATTTTAAGGAAGTTCAAGGTAAAAGATCTACCGTATGTTCGTTGAGAAACGATAATGGAGATAAGTTGACAAGTTCCGATAAAGAAAATTCATTATATTCCTACTTCAAGAGCGTGGTCACCGAAACTTCTGATAACTCATCCTAGAAAGTGGTCAATCTCTGCATAGGAAAGATGCCGCCTATTGGCATTAGTACGCACGGAATAGAAAATATATTGAAATCGCTCAGTCTAAATAAATCACCTGAACCCGACGAAATCCCTTCTCGCGTGTACAAAGAACTTTCCTCAGATGTCGTTCCATATTTGCAGTTAATATTCAGTAAATCCATCGAGCAACACAAAGTACTTAATGACTGGAAAATTTCTAATGTAACGCCAATATTCAAAAGTGGAGGCAAGGAAGAGCCATCTAAATTCGGACCGATATCTTTAACGTCCATCTCATGCCAAGTCCTTCGAAATATCGTAGACAGCTCAGCAATGAAACACCTAGATGCGCAAAACTGTTAATGAGAACTCAACATGGATTCAGGAAAAGTAGACCATGCGAAACCCAGTGAGTGCTTTTCGCCCTGATACTTTAGTCTCCGAAGAGGACAACATTCAATTAGAAGCGATCGATCTCGATTTCAAAAAAGGTATTGACAATGAACCCCACGGAAAAATGATAATGAAACTGAAGCCTTACGGCCTAGATGAAGATGTCATTTCCTGGATAAGAGAACTTTTGAGCGACCGCTTGCAGAGAGTAAGTAGTATTGGACGGTGAAGTCTCCAACGAGGTTGGAGTCACTTCTGGCGTCCCTCACGGTAGTGCCATAGGCCCACTCCTATTCCTTCTCTATGTGAAAGACACTGGTGATATAGTCCACAGTAAGCTACGATTATTTGCAGAGGAGGCTGTAGTTTACAGAGAAATCCGTTCCAGCAAAGACATAGATGAACTAACGAATGACCTAGCTGCTATCCAAGCATGATACGATGCATGGCAGTTTGAATTAAATTTGAAAAATCGTAGATTCGTAGTAGTTTGGGAGGACCAAGATCCAGCCAGGTATACTGGACCCAAACAATGGTCGAGCGCGACCCTTTTGCGAACCCTTTCCTCGGTCACCCAGAGGTTATCCGGGACCTCTGGAGACTGCCATAACAGCACGAGCTCACCCCTACAGATATCACCTGTTGTAGTAAATTTTTTGCTTTTTTAATTCCAATACTTAGCGGTAAATAAAGGCGCTAATCATATTCCTCGCGGTTGAGCGATTAAATTCGTCTTTTGATCGAGATTCTACGATGAAAAATAAGTATTTTATGAAAAGTGATAAAATTAACGCCGATTGCCTCCAGAGATTTGCAACGCCGAAATTTTGTGATGGGAGGGGAAAAGTAAAATAATCCTTTCTCTTCCCCCACTCCACTTTTTAGCTTGACCACGTGTATGAGCGTATCCGAAATTCTGGTGGAGACCGCAAATGTATTTGGCAGAGTGAGAGTTTTAACCCTCGTACACTATTTTCTTTAATATTGTAAAAAACCCTAGGTTGGGAAGAATCATAGAACACACTAAAAAAAAGGATAAAAAACACTCACAGTTAGTACTAAATTTTCGGTGGCGTATTACCACCTTCCTCAGAGTTAGGTAAGAGACTGTAGGTAAAGGATAGCTGAGGGAAGGGGAAATAGTGGGGAGGTAGGGTCCAAAGAGGGGGGAAAGAGTGTGTTGAGGCAATTAAGGGATTATCGATTGATATTTAAGCCAGGAGGAAGAAATGCTTTGAATAGCCATATGTGCGTCAATTCAATGGAATTAAGTTTGAGTGGGTGGTCTGTGGGGGGAAGGGAGGCCAAAACTGATAGGTACATTGTAGCAATCATTGAATTGACGCCGATGAGTGGCCGCATGTTTCGCCACTGGGAGGGACGCAAAGTGAGAGGAAGTGCACGATGCCCTGTGGTTATTGATTTTTAGGTTAAGGGGGGTTGAGGATTTGCCTATATAAAAGGAGGGACAGTGTTGGCATTGAATGAGGTAAACTCCATTCTTGGAAGTACAGGAGGCCGCAAAGGGGTGGTGGTAGACAGGTGACAAGATGACTAGGGATAGAAGGAGGGGCAAAAATTTGGGAGGTTTTGCATCTAGGATGACCACAGGGCGAAGTAGTGGGTGACTTCTGTAAGAGGTTAGTTGAGCGGAATAAATTTGAAAGGTTAGCAGGTCGTCTGAATGTGACAGTAGGGGGTTTGGGAAAAAGATTGGCTGTCGACTTATTATTTTTTAGAATAGGGAAGAGGTCTTTGAGGATAGATTGCAGGGATTGTATTCCAGGAAAGTAAGTGGTGCAGAGGGTAAGGTCACGTGGTTTGCTTCTATTGCATGGTTCAGCGGGGCAGTTTGCTGGGGGGAGGGGGGGTGTTTGAGAATTTTTTTATACAGGAGGGACTCTGGGTAGCCTCTATGGATGAGGGAACGGTGAAGGCTGTGAAGAAAATTATTCAGGGCATCAGGATTATTACAAATACGGTGGCCTCGAATGGAAAGGGAATAGGGAAGGGAGCGTTTAGTGTGGGAAGGATGACAACTGCTAAAATGAAGGTACTGCTGCTTATTCGTGGGTTTTACATGGACAGAGGTGAGGAATTTGTTGTTGACGAGAGAGATATTGACATCAAGGAAGGTAATCTGCGAAGTAGAAATGGTTGATTTTAATTAAATAGTTTTATTTTTTATTAGATAGTTTTATTTAATATTGTACTTGCGGATCTGCATCTACATAACTCAGTGAGGGAAATTCAAACAAGGCAAACCATTTCCTTTCTCCGCCGTCCAAATACGCACCGATCACCGAGTCTCCCCAAGCCAGAGCATGACTCGCGATGAACTCCGTAGCATGGAGGCGCATTCGACGGCATCATGTGCGCACATTGGGAACGCTACTCTGAATTTTCCTTCGCCTATCTCAACGAAACGGCAAAAATCACTACGGGCTATAGCAAGGTTTCTTTTAAGGTATACAAGACAGTAAAGAGATGATTCGAAGGGCCACTTATTTGAATGCAGTTGATTTTGAAGACGTTTTTCCGGAATGACTGACGAGCACATTGCCAGAACGCGTTTTTCTTTCGATCGAGAATGATATGTTCCTATCTTGATTTAAGATGCCTTTGTCAGCAGGCGAAAGGGGGAAAAGAAGTCAGCTTGTTGGAGGCAGGCTTATTCATAGCGGAAACGTAGCTAAGGATGAATAAAAATTGAAGCACCGTGTACTACTCTGAGAAACGCAACAGAGGCATTGAAAAATCGTAGAAGACATCCACCTGAGAAGTGACCGATTAGGACCTAGGTGTACAACCTGAGATGTTTTTGCTTGCAGATAATAAATCGAAATGCTGCTGAGATTTCAAATTTAATAAAAGGAGAGATATTGTCCCAAGTGAAGTGTGAATTCAATGGAGTATATTTTTCGTTCTTCATTTTTTTCCGCATTAACTGAGATATTTTATTTGACCCTTAAATACTGTAAAAAATAATTTGACATCAATATGTCGGGCATTGATTTAATATTACGAAATTGGTTTTCAAAAAATGGAAGGAAAGTGAGTTATATAATTGCAGAAAATAAATTTTTTTTTTGCCACTAGTTAGGAATAAATAAAATGTTAATTTTGTTTTGCGAGTTATGGAATTTACCTCGAAAAATTGTGTCGTCAATCAAAGGCTATAGCGGGTTAAGATGGTAAAATCTGCACTGGGCTGAAATCTTATTTAGGATTATGCACTCGAAAGTAAATATTTAGAAACCCCTTCAGCGAAATTTTTAGATGCCTAGGTGGTCCCACGGTCCTTTTATCGTAAAAAACGTGTTTTTTCGAAAAACATTTTTCCTGAGCGATTCTTTGCTTTAAAAAATCTGAAAAAATTCATGAAAGTATATTTTTATGCCCAAATACACCCTGATTTTTTTCATACTTTTTGGGTCAAAATTGAGTTTATGAAAATTATTTTAATTTTTTCATGAATTTTTAAGTTATGTTAGTAATATTTGGCAAACTTTTAAAAAATCATTTTTTGTGTATTTTTTATTGTTCTTTTGAATGGCCGTGTTAGATTTGCCATTTTTACTCCGGAAAATCTTCAAAATTTGAAAAAACCCAATTTTTGGTGTTTTCCCCATACTTTTTAGCAGATAAACTCTACCGCATGTCAATTAATAACGATTTTTAAATTATATTTTCGTTTTTTTAAGTGGTGGGATCAGATTTGCCGTTTGAGCTTTAAAGAATCTATAGCCCAGCGTATTAGTGAGCTCCCTGAATACATTCTGCACGGTATACAACTGCTACGTAAAATCTCTAATATGATAAAAGGGAAAACAATAAAAATTAAATATAAACTACGCTTAATTACCATCATTTTATTCAATTTTGAAATTTCATCGAATTCGAATTACAATTGTGGTAGAAGCCGCATACTTTAACAGCTAGTCAATGAGTATTTTCGCATTTTAAAGGGAGACTTGGAGTCTTTGTGAAGATTATTTTGTTAAGATTATTTGAATGTGTTTGGGAGGATAATACAGAACTATTGGTGAATTGATGAGATATATTGTTGTAATGGCACGCTGGGGATATTGTTTAATTATGTGTGTGGGATTGTTGCGAGGAGTGTGCAGTTTGGCTGAGGGAAATATATTGTTGACAGTCGGTCGTCGCTCGAGAAATGAACTGATCGGTGGTATTTTCGGTGCGCGACATTTATTTGAAATAAATCAACATTCCGCCCTGATGATGAGTGCCGAGACGGTACTTGAAACGTTGGCCGTTATAAAAACATTAACCCGGTGGGAATCCCGAGAAGAGTTTACCCACATTATTCGCCGAGAAAGTGTAAAATCATATTTCACAATGAACATTTTGGTTATAGCATTTATAAATAATGAGCGGCGGAACCGATTTGAATCATTTTTGACTTATTATAATACCGTAAGGAAAACATTTAATAAAACTACAACAATTAGTATTACAATTGCTTGTCAGAAAGGCATTTTCTCTATCTACATAGGGTTGACCAGGGCATGTTACGCAGAATTTCTTTCTGTGAATTTTCTAATTTTTATGTTTTAACTTATCAAAATTTAGACATTGTGGTTTTATGAAGCAGTTAATAAAGTCCAAATTGTGGCGAGCCATTTATAACTCGGTTTGGTAAAAGTGCACTCCGTAAACGTGCCCCGTAAGTAAACGAACCCGAGTGTACACTACACATTTGGGTTTATTCTGCACTAGCACCTTCTGATATACAACAGTTTTTGCTTTGTTATTAGACGCACGAACAAATGAAGCGAATAGTTTACCAACACTGAACATGACACATATAATTGTTCATGAGAAAAACATGGATTTCCTAAATTCAGACTACAAACACTCAACGGTTGACATAGGAATTAGCTAATCATCATCGCGAATGAAACACGAAGCCGAAATTTGAATTTATTTGAACTCTTAGGGCATATCAGATGGGATCATGGGAATCCTTGGAATGAGAATATCCTCATCTTCGAATTTTCCTTTGAATATAACCGCGTGAATCACATTGATTATCGTTTTTTATCACCTAATATGTTCCATTGCATATTTTAGGTTTCAAAGGTTCATGACCACCGAGTCAACCTTCTGCTGTACATTTTGCGTTGGTCACACCTAAGAAGTTTAAAAATGCAGATGGATAGTTGGTGACTTCATCTATTTTTGTAACACAGTCAATAGATTTGAGTGAATGCAGAATACCGATTATTTGCAAATTTCGAACTTTCGAAGAAGTAATCCACATCTTTGTCCTGAGCCGCCAAAATTGCTTGCTCGCTCTAAAATTTGTGATTATTGTGCTCATCAGTCATGTTCGAGAGCACTTTGTTGAGGAGTTCATCTTTCGATGAAACGAAATTGCAAAAATGCCGAGGATATGAAATAAATCCGCTCGATTCGTCGACAAGAACACGGCCTTTACCGATAGTCAAACATTTTTATGAGGCTCACTTATTAAATTGGTAAAAACAAAACAGATCATTTAGTAAGTAGAATGACCGACTTGAACTTTCCTAAAAATGTCCCCTAGCATCCATATTAATTTCTTCCATGAACTGATATTATTTTTAAATGTTAATTCTGCTATTCGAGGTTGATACGAATCCAAAAAATTCTATTCATCTAGAAAATCGTTCAAACATATGTAGCCGTTCTCGAGTTACAAATAGTGTAACTAACACGATTTACGACTTTTTTATGAATATAAATATACTTCGATTAAATAAATAAATATCATAGAAACACTGAAAAAGGGACACTCACAAAATGTTTTTCAGACGTTTCTCTGGGGTTACCCACCATTCTCAATGCGTGAGACAGGATTGCTGATGTCTTCTGTGGAGTTTAGGGGGGGGGGAGGTTGAAGGGGTAGATGGAGGTGGGGAGGGATAGGCTGGTGGCTACTGAGCGACGTTTAGCCCTGGCGGTTTGAACGCTGTTTCCACCCAGGTGTGCTGGGTAAATTTTCTGGTAGTATTTCGATTTAGGAAAGGGAAAAGCACTGCTCGAAGGAACTATTTTGTGTTGGAGTACTGGTTCAACGAATGAGGGGGACTTGGTGGAGAGGCGATGGTTGTTCATTCGAATCGAGAATGCCGTGGTGCATTCTCCAATGTAGTAGGCAGGGCAGAAATTGTAGGATAGTCGGCAGATGGAATTAAAGGAAGTATTTAAAGGAAAAAGGAGAAGAGGAAGATTTGTTGATGACTGGTGGGGAGGTGGAGCGAAACAAGAAGCAGCACTTGCATCTTTGGCGGTTGCATGTTGAGGAGGGAGAAGATAGGGGGGCAGTGCGGGGGAGAGAGGGGCGGATGGATCGGAATATTTGCGCACGTTGGGCGCCTTTCTGTAGGTGATAGAAGGGCGGGAAGGGAGGAGATTGGAAGTACTTTGGTTTGCGCTGATGATGGGGTAGAGGTCTCTCAAGATATTTTTTATTTCTTCGGGTTGTTTAGGCCTTCTTCTAATTCATTGGATAAAATTCTAGATTGTGCATTCGCAATAGGGTACAACATCAACAGGTTTCCACTATCAGCTCGCCGATTACTTGGATGAATCCGTTCTGACAAATTAGTTGGATCTTTGCATTGATTGAAAACTAGAAAAGACATTCAACGCAAAACCCAAATGAAGTAGTATGTGATGATTATAAAGGCTATTTGCTGTATGTAAGTCAAGTTGGACGTCATATAATGACACACATATCACCCGTCTCAAGGGACGGGTGAAAAAGTGTGGAGCTCATTGCAGAAAATCATAATAATCAACAGCTTTCTAAACTAATTAATGCAATAATCAACTGCTATGTATGACCCTTCATCGCCAATCTAAAATCACTAAGTGAATATCAACGCTGGGTTTGAATGCATCCCTTACCGTCGGGTTACGGATACCCCTTTTGTAAATCCCTAACGTTCAAAATGTGTACTAGCAATCCATAAAAAGGATACGTCAACCCTTGCCCAACTCTTAACTTGTATATTACCAGTTACCATTTAAAAAAAGTATCTAACGGTTACAGCGAATTTAAATTATTTGAAACCCATTATTTATTACAAAAGGAGTAGCCAAGGAAAAAAAAAGTTGAGATCTTAATTCCGATCAGGGGAATCGATCCAGCAACATTTACTATGACGACGTTGCATCAACTCCACTACGCCACCACGACTTTTGACGTTGAGGTCTTTATAATACATAATATCGGAACAGCAGTGAAAACCGGAGCAAGGGCACAGAGTATGCACACGAAATTAATCATTAAATCCATCAAAGATCAAAACAAAACGAAAAATTTAGTAAGTAACTTCTCCCTCTTTGTTCATATATCTTCACATGGAAGCGAAATATTTGCAGTGCGTGAGCAAGGAAAACAAATGGAGTAAGGGAAACTAAATTTTCTTGAGAAGCAGAAGTGGCGCCACAAACTTTGTCCTAAAACTTTTGAAAGTGACTGTACCTAAACAAACCCGTCTTTCGAACTGCCAAAGCATTTTCAGAGGACTAAATAACCACGTCAATAACTCTGATGGACAAGTTATCTCTTCCGCAAAATTCAGGAATCAAACGTGTGTGCTAGCAAGTTACAATTATTTAATCCTATTTTCAATAAAAAATTTCAGAAAAAAAACAGTTTAAATATCTTTGGAAAAAAATGAAGTGCTATAATTTAAAAAGTGCGTTTAAACGCAATACGAAGTGTTTTAAACTTCAAAAACAGGCGGTTATATTATTTAGCTGTAACACGCAAATACCTATAGCAAGGATCGCTTAAATATAAAGAATTCTCAACTGATTTCAATCTAGATGCATTCGGAAGAATTGAATGATTAAGTTAGGTGCCATAGCCATAAGTTTAACCATAGTGTAGATACTAACGCGAGGAAATATCAAAAACCTGTTGGCGTTGCAAAGAATGGAGCTCATTTCAGTATATTTTCCGTCAGTTTCTACTAGACAACACTATCAATATTCTATTATTACATTTAAATGTTGTCGAAAACCAATAAGAAGTAGCATCGGGGCATAAACGTCTTAATGTTCCAAGAGAACCCATCTTCTAATTCACCCAGTGCCAACATACTCAAAGAATCACTCGTCAAGCGTATTCAGAAGGCGTTGATATCCATAACAAATATACAAGTGTAGTTAAATTTTAGTCTTCGCCTATATATTAAGAAATTAAGAACACCAAGAAACCTAAACGCACAAATTTCCACGCATCTTTTACGGTATTTTTTCTGGAATTTGAAATTTTTAAAATCTCCATGCTGGGCGGAGGAAGCCAAAAAAATTGTTTATATCTACACTTAAGTATATGACGAAGTGAAAAATCTCTTATTTCAAGTATAGGCGAAGTATTAACAATTGCAACAATTTGGCGCATAACATAATAAAATGTTGTGTTATAATGAAAATTGAAATTAGCTTACCATTTATTCCTCAGGCTCGCTCTCCGAAGAATTCCAAGAAATATCATTCGTGTAACTGACACACCACAAATTTCACATGGAATGGATGCACTGAAAATAACCAAAGAAAGACACACATTAACATAATGCTGATAGTTTACACGAACAGAGAGTACGAAAAGCATAAAATTTGAATTCTTAAATATTATCGCAGCACCATACGACTATTACGATGATGGAAAATTTTAGGTAATAAACGAAGTTGGTGAATAATGATAGTTAATACACTAATTTATTCGATAATCCTCCCTTTCCCAGTCAACACAGTATTCGTAATGAGGTCTTATATGAACTCATACGTTGGACTCCTTTAAGATTCCACATTAAGAGACATGAAAGGGCCTTTAAGACCTCACACTTCATGAGGTCACATGAATGATGTCTTAAAGACCGCATACTTCATGAAGTCTTGAAGACCTCACACTTCATGGGGTCTTCAAGATCACACACACACGAGGCCTGAAAAATCAAGTCATGTATATGTTAATGAATTATAATTTCAATCGTAATTATATATTTCTGCGTGTATAATATTTTTTCTTCCTTCAATTAACTCTTTATATTAAGAGATGGTTTCGTAAACTTCTCCCTCCGATTCTATTAAATAAGCTGACACTTCCACTTTCCGCTAGGTCCGCCATTGTGTTGTCGTGTTATTCTACTGCCTTGAGCTCAGACGTCTAGTTTATGATTAATATCGTGTGTACTCCATGGCCTAGTTCTTGCTCGTGTTTTTCCTTGTGTCTACGAACGTGAATCAGGATTCCATCGGATCTGAGATTGGCACGAACCTTGTGGACATCATGATGTGTTACGTGCACGGAGACTTGGAAGGTAAGTTTCAATGATTTTATGTGTCCGATTCTTTATCCACTTGTTAATGAGAAAATCCATTAATAATACTATTTTCAAAGCTGGTTAAGTTCATGCTTATCATTGATTATCGGTAAATATATCCATGTAAAATATTTAGGTGGAACACGTTCTGTAACGTGCCTTTGTTGTTGTTCACGTTTCATCTCAGGGAAAAATTTTTGCTTTGTAACTGCTTTGGAAGCCTTTTGAAACTGCTTTGGAACACCAAAATCTGCATTGGAACTGCTGTGAAACTCATTTTCACTCATTTGTACCAAAAATTAGAAATATGAAGACGTTTGTAACTCATTTGTGATCCCCTTTGGAACTCCTTTGTACAGAGTGTGTTCGTTTGGATTTGCTTTCTACTCATTTGGAACTACGTTTGAACGATTCGGCAGGATTTCCAGACGTCATCATTCGTATTGTAACTGCTGTGTACGGTGAAAATTCATTTGGAACTCCCTTTGAACGAGATGACAGGATTTCCGGGCGTCATCATTCGTATTGTAACTGTTGTGTACTGAGAAGATTAATGTATAACGGCTTTCCATACGTTTGTAATTCTTTGTGAACAAATCCATGCGATTTTTATACGTCATCATTTGTTTTGGAACTGTCTTCTACGCGCCAACATACCATGGCCAGGTTCAGTCTGATACGTTTGGTCGAGAAAACGAAAATTCTTTAATATATGCAATAA
Source organism: Ischnura elegans (assembly GCF_921293095.1). NCBI lineage: Eukaryota > Metazoa > Arthropoda > Insecta > Odonata > Coenagrionidae > Ischnura > Ischnura elegans. The sequence goes on from NC_060253.1 coordinate 117,271,356, forward strand.
AAATGCATACGTGGTTTAATAATAAATAATCGCAAGTCAGTTAATAGAAACGGAACTACCAAATAATCACTCGAATTAGTTTTAAAATTATTCTATTTTCCTTGTGGCTTAATCGTATTATTGGGTCCGATTTGAAATGCGACGAGATTATCTTCACTACGTACCGAGAATTTTGGTTGCGTATAATAAAGGTATTCAATAACAAATTCATAGCGCTCGCGTTTTTTTTGCGTTTCCAACTATATTATTATCGTAAAAATTCAATGTCTATACTTTCAAAGTATACTTCGCAATTATAAATATTGAGAATTTTACGGCATATTTGCAACCTTTTCTTTCATTGCTTTCGTTCTTTGATATTACCGGAAAAGTAGTATTTTGCATAGATTAATATACATAAAACCATAGAGTAAGTATATAATATACTTACTCTATGATAAAACATACCGATGTATTGTCTTCGCGATCCCTAGGAAATGGTTTATGTCCATATTTGGATCCGTATTTTAGGGCTGAATTTTGTCGCCATGAATCCCTCCTTCGAAAATATATTTCAATGTCGAGGTTGACAAGTTCGATTACCCGGAAAGGCCTTTTTTCGCATTTCCCATTGCATTTCAGATATTTAACATGACGGTTTTCAAGAAAAAATATCCAGAAACGAAGGCATTTCACTCAAAAATGGACACTGAATGATCCACATCAACCACGTAAGATCGGAATTAAGCTCTCGATAAGGACTTTCTTGACCACCAAAGTGACTTACCCCTCACTCCCCTATAAGAAAACATGAAACTGATGAAACACTTGTGAAGCTTGTCGAGCTTGAAGGTCTTTCGTTTATGACTATTGCTTTGCAAAGCAATGGAGCTATAGTGAAATGGCGGCACTGCCGCACTTCCATTCGTAATAGTCATTTTGCCTAAATATCCGAAACAGACTAAAATTAACTTCAAGAAAATTGAATACGCCATCTTGAACTGCAACAAAGCAGGTGGCATAGTGTACAAATAAGTTCCAAATGGGTGTCCAACTGGTACAAATCAGTTTCAAAACGGATGAACGAGTGGTACATACGAGTTCCAAATTCAAATCCAAATGAGTCCCATAGCAGTTTCCAATGGAAATCCAAGGCAGTTCAAAATATGTTACAAATGAGTTGATGACATGGTAGGATGCTAAGACGTCATGAACTGCTGTGTACCGTGTTTCAATTCCACAGTAGTTCAAAAGCACATACAAATCAGTAGTACAAAGCAGATAGATGACAGTTCCAAATGACTTACACAGCAGAAATTTTTCCCCGAGATTTCATTCATTCATCGTATCCTTATAAATTTGCTGTTATCGCATTTTAAATTATCTCCGCTAATATACACTATCTCGATCATGTCTAGTACGTGTTCAAGCAATGTTTTTATTATCTCGGGTTCACAAAACAGTTTTCCCTAAGATAATTGAAGTTTATAAACTTCTCAGTTCTCAAAATCATGACGTAAACAAACAAAAGTGCTAACCGATTTATAATTTGCTTGATTTTACTTCGTAATGTAACTTATGGAACGATAAAGCATAGAAATAACGTTCACCATGTATTTAAGTTAACTTCTAAGAGCATTCTAATGCAATAGGAATGTAATTAAGTGTAAGAGTTAATCAAAAGTAGTTCACTAATTCGGTTACTCCTAAAATTAACCAAGTTAAAACGGTCATCTTCGGTGCTAAAACCGGCCCTGGGAGTATTTAGGGACTGCTAATGAGATAAATAGTCTTAATCTGGTTTATTTGATGTTATCATGTTATCAATCATAACTCTCAACAAACTTAAGTTCAATGTTTTTTTGGCAGCCTCTCTTATGAAATGGAACCCGACATCAGCAAGAGGTGTCGCCTTGGAGAGAGCGGAGAGGCAGCGGCTGTATCAAGCGGAGACCGCGTAAAGTATGCAGAGAGAAAGAATTCAAAAACTCGCGATGTTTGTTTATTGACTTTATATTATGAAGAATAAATTTATAAATATCATGAAGTTGTCTATTCCATTTTGTTTTTCTGCCGTATTTCCACCTATGGTTCTCATTAAATGTATTATTTTGCTTTATTTTAATTGGATACGTCGGGTACTTATGTCATCGGAGAATTTTCTTAAATAAAGGTGCGTAAAGTATTTTGAAATCTTAATTAATGGGCTAGTAGGGGCCCCGGCGTTTTATTAGGCTATTTCAAAGCCATCTATCAGAATTATTACGAAGTGGGTAATTTTTCTGGTTCTCCAGGTAGTTCCATTATCACACACGTGGAGGCGCCACATTTGCGCCTATATCATATTGGAACTGTTATAGGAGTCCTTTAAGACCTCTTGACTGAGCTCCTTCAGAGTCGTGTGAGACCGCGAAAAGAATTCCTATACGAGTGCATATGACCTCAGGGAGACATCATTATGAGGCCATTTGGGACTCTTTTGTAGGAGTCCTACAAATTCGTCAGACTTCTTTATGACCTCATGCATGAGTCATACGTGTTTACTGGGTTATGATTGCTAAGGTGGTGTAAGTCAACAGTCGGTGAGAGAGAATTTAAGAAAAAAACCGAAAGGTCTTGGCTGGTAAAATTCCGAGTGAATTCCCGAGCATTTGCGGTGAAGTTAAACAATCACCAGCACTTGCTGACTTCATCAAAGGAGAGGCGTATATTTCAACTTTAAAAACGAAATATTAAGGAATATATCTTGAAGGATCTCCGATGAATACCATGCCACTGATAACTGCAAGGTTAGGCAATCTGCGGTTAAATTGCACAGTCATACAAATATTCTACTATCTTGGTGACACAGTCCCGAAAATTCTTTTACAATGTTCTTGCGGCAAGTGCTAAGACGACGTGAAAACTCGATCACTATCTCCTCTTGCCAACGATGGGAGACAAATCATATTTTTAGCTGTTCTCAAAACCCACTCACCCACCCACTCACAAACCCACTTAAAAATCACTCAAGAAACACGTACGGATGACCTTCAAGCACTTCGTCGACGATACACAAATACAGGCATCCCCCGAGTAACGTGCTCAGGACAAACTCTCCCTTTCATAGTGTATATATTATTCTCTTTTAAGTTGGATATAGCAAACTGCAGAATCGCCGTATTCTTCTCTGGCAGCGCTGAAATAGTTATCAACCCTTAGACCCTTAGCACACGCCGATTTTGGACGGCCGTCCACATTCCAATAGTGAACAATGGAAGGGCATGGAAGCTTGCACAATGACCGACCGCGCACCGGCACCGGTAAAAAGTCGGTTAGCTACTGATCATTGCCACTACGGATCTCGGGCGCCGGCTCAACAACCAAGTAACTTATCTTTTGACCTGTAAAAATCCGGCGTGTGTGCAAGCAGCGCTTCACCGGTAAAATATCGGCCGGTATACTACTGGCTATCCAAAATCGGTGCGTGTGCAAGAGGTCTTTCAGTAATCTTCGCAAGAATAAATACTGGCAACAATTCGCAATTCTATGTTACGATGAAGACGAATCTGAGGCGAACAAAATTGATTATTTTACGATATTAGTTCCCCTTAGTCACCATAGGCTAGAAATGATCAAAAGCCTTTAAAACTTGAAAAAAAAACGAGCGTTGTGTGACAGGGATTGTTAATATAATATGAAATGCATACCTCTAGGACCACTTCAGCGTTTAACAGGGGATAATTCGAATAAAAACGGAAGCCAGCCAAGGCCGGGTAAATCGTAACAAAAGTAAGTATTTGATACAAAATACACTCATAAGTACGATTAACATATTTAACAGTGCTATCATAATTAATATGCATTGACTCCTAACTTGCCCGCTTGACTCCTTGAATTTCCGGAGCGCTAAAAATGTCATTGCTGCGTATTTAGATATTTTTCTTGCCTTGCCCTCTATTTATTAATGATGAAAAATGAGCACCAGAGCACTCATATTAGGCACAGAATTAGCCCTCACAAAATCACAATCCGAAGGCATTTCTCACCACGGCATCCACAAATTCAAGCACGGCTCGGAATACGGCGTTCACCGAAAGCGTGTAGTCAGCGAGGTAGCTGTGTGTGACGTCACAGCCATTCGATCCTGACTTCCCGCCGAAACAGGCCGTTTCAAAGGCGCACAAATTTCAACGGAGCACTAAAGAAAATGTAATGCACCTATTGCAGAATTTTTTTCACCAATGTGAATTATTAGCCAAAACTCACCGTTATCATCTACTTAAATGGGTATTTTCGTTTGAGGTTAACACCCCTATTGGCTTGAAAATACAAGGTAGATCAAATTTGTTATGCTTCGGAAAAATTATTAAATTTTTTAAGTAATTTGAAACAAGATATAAAGTTATGTGGATAGTAGAAGAAACTCTTGTCTTACTGATTTGGAATTGGTTTCTCCAAGCTGCAATTTGATTTTAATTTTGATGATGGTGATAAAAATGTCTCTGATAGCTAACTTAAATATTCCAAAGAGCAAATCAATGACGTACATTGGATCTTTAGGTATTCCTAAGTACCTCTTGCGGTAACTTCATTATTAAGTCAATTATATTATTGTTTCCACCAACTCCAAAACTGCCAGCTGAGTATGTGCTCGAGAATATTTCATCAACAAAAATTATGTTTGGCGACTGTATGGCAATCTCTGGTGTACTAAATCTAAGACTAAGTTGGCATCAATTAACCTCGGTGATCATTGAATAGTAGTATAAACATTATTCTTAATCTTTCGTAAATTATTTTCCTTCAAATGATTCAATAAAAATTGTTTTCGATCGAAATCCGTTCGACTTATTTAGGAAGACCGCAAGTAAAACAGTATATCACATTAACTGACGTTCTAATATATAAAAATGGAATTTAACATACATATAAAACTAACATTAAAATGATATGCACAGCAATAATACGATGTTTTTCCGCTGATTTTTGGTCATCTCGCCTTGCTGCAGTAAACAATTTCCTTCGCACACGAGAATTAAGGGGCATTGCATTAAAACGTTCTCCCGGATTTCTCATTGTGGTCGATTTACAAAGCGGTAAAAAGCAATATATATACACGCCTTCTTCCTAATTCCCTCCATTTTCACCCTCGTTATTTTTTCGCAGACGAAGGATCACAGGTTTGTTGACGGGATTAACGGGTTCCGCGAGAAGTTCGCTGTGTGTGACGTCAGCATGCCTTCGGCAACCATCGTGCCCTCTCGGAGCGTTTGAGCCGACCCTCGTATTCCACACTTTTTGCTTAGCCTTTTAAGGGTTAAATTTTTTAATAAAAAAGCGCTGAAACTGCCGCCAGTATCCCCTCGGTGTGTACTTTCATTTACGACAGTAAAAAAAATTGGTGAACAACCCTATCATTAGCCGCGTCCGGCTTTCCATTCTATCAGGGGCTGCGGCGGACTGCGCGCGCGGCAAAACATCGATTTTTATTTTGCGTGATACTAACGGTAGTTGTTGATTTTTTTGGATGGACACTAAAACGTTTGATGTAATTTTAACTTAAATATCTCGAGGTAACTCGGAGATCCTTTCTTTTATAATCGTACGTGAACACAAAATTTCGACGAAAAACAGAGTCCTCCAATTTGTCAATTTGTATCGAATCAACTATAAATATCGCAAGACAGCGAAGAAATTAGGTTATAAGAAATGTAAAATAAATGTGACCCTAAATAAGTTATATCTTATACACAATTCACTTGCTAAAAGATTCACTTCCCAACGTCCGCCGCAGAAATATCGCCGCACGTTAGAAATATCGATCTTTATTTCGGCGTCGCAGGTGGTCGCAATTCCCCTTTGGTATCATACTCTATAGGTTTTGTTGTATATGTGGTGTAAATATCTCACGGTAACTCGGTGATCCTTTTTTTATAATTGCACATGAACACCAAATTTCGACAGAAAACAGGGTCCACCATTTTGTATCATATCGACGATAAATATCGCAAGAAAGTGAAGAAATAAGGTTGTATGAAATGGAAATTAAATGTGGTACCAATATAATATAGCTTGTATACAATTAATCTAATTTAAAAGATTAAAGGTCCAACATCTGTCGATCACGATATTCCCCGTGGCCAACAGCGAGCTGCGAACTGTGCCGAACGTTCGAAAAACCAATTTTAATTTCAGCGTCGCAGGTGGTCGCAATTCTACTTTTGCTATTATACTCTTTAGGTTTTTTTGTATATGTGGTGTAAATATCTCACGGTAACTCGGTGATCCTTTTTTTTATAATCCTAAACGAACACAAAATTTCGACAAAAGACAGGGTCCAATATTTTGTATCGTATCGGCCACAAATAATACAACTGAGTCGTGAAATTTGCCAAGAATTAACAACAATAAATCGCATAATAAAATTATAAGTTTTTGTTTGTATTGAATCACTACAGAAGGTGTAGCATTAGTTTTAACATTCTGAATTTCGAAAAATATTTCAATGATGGCAATTTTTGCGAAAATTGTTCAAATTTGAGGCCAATTAATTTGTTTGAAAATTTATCCAAATGTCTAGTTTGTTTAAATTTAAATTTATCTAGCTTGCGTCAAAAAATGCACTTATGTGTTGACAACAACTGTGTAAATTTTCAAATTCCGCACTCAAAAAAATCGATTTTAAGGTTTTGACCAGCTTTTTTTCGATTTCAGCCCACTGCGTGATCGTCTTCAAGGATTCCTGAGCTGAGATTCCCTTTCAGAATAAAATGTGCTCTGCGTTAACTTTTCCGCCTCTGTACTAAGAAGTACCCCAACAAAGTTCGCGCCACCACTATAGCTCAACGGGAGAGTCTGTTTCCTTTCCAATGGGTTGTTATTCTCTGGTCAGTGAAGGAAATTCAAACAAGGCAAATCATTTCCTTTCTTCGTCGTCCAAATACGCGACCGACCACTGAGTCTCCCGCAACCCACAGCATGACTCGCGATGAACTCCGTAGAATTGAGGCGCATTCCACGGCATCAAGCGCGCACGTACGGAAAGCTACTCTGAATTTTCCTTCGCATATCTCAACGAAACGACAAAAATCACTACAGGCCATAGCAAGCTCTCACTTGAGATAAGCAAGACAGTCAACTCGCAGATTAGATGGGCCACGCATTTGAATGCAGTTGACTTTGAAGAAGTTTTAGCTTTTCTGGAAGAACTGACGAGCACATCTCCAGAACGCATTTTTCTTTGGATCAAGAAGGATATGCTTCCTATCTTCCTTTGAGATACCTTTGTAAACAGGCGAGAAGAGAAAAGTAGTCGGTATGTTGGAGGCAGTAGCGATAGCTAGCTTAACGTTAGCGGAAACATAGCGAAAGATGAATAGAAGTACTGCGTACTACTGGAAGAAACGCAGCAAGGAGTGTAATGAAGCATTACAAATCGAAGAAGAGTTGTATTATGTACACCTGGGTGTACACCCGGAGATGTTGACGCTAATATATAATACATCGAAATGCTGTCAAGATTTCGAATTTAATTAAAGGAAGAGATATAGTCCCAAGTGAAGTGTGAATTCATTGGAGTATGTTTTTCGTGCTTCGATTTTTTTGTCCACGTTAATTTAGATATTTTCTTTGGCTCTTAAATATTGCCTAAAGTAATTTGACAGCAATAAACGTCATGAATTGTTTCAATAAAAAAATTGGTTTGCAGAGGAATTTAAAAGAAAGCGATGTATCAAACCAAAGAAAAATAAAGTCCTTTTTGTTTGTTTTGGCCACTCCCTAAGAAAAAATAAAATTTTATTTTTTACGATTTATGAAATTTACTTCGGAAAATTGTGTTTCGTCATTTAAATTTGTAGCAAATGTGAGTAGGAAACATTTTAAGTCGCAAGTAACGTAAGTTACTAAAACATTTTAAAGTGATGATTTATTTAGGTGTTTAGAGAAATTCATGATGCTCAAAATCGCCCCTCACCATTGCTGCCTTGCAGATTACGTCTAGCGAATATTCATGCAGTAAATTATAAGAGACGAGGAAATGAGGAGGTGGAGGTGGGCATTCAGAGAATTCGAGGACGAAAGCCAGAGTAGCTTCGAAGAGGAAAAGGAAAGGAGGTTTAGAGGGAGATAGAGGAAAAAGGAAGGCACAACAGATAAGGATATCGAATGAGCTAACATTCTGGTGAGCCGTACGAAATACGTTCGAGCCTCGGCTCGAGGCAGGCAAATTAACCGTCACGACCTTGGTGGCTTAAATAAGACCGTAATTGAATTTCCCTCGTATCTTTCCAAAGATTATACACCGTTAGAGAGGGAAACTTCATGGATTACGTGGACATTTCATGTATTTGTAAGTGCAAGGAGCCCTTGGAAAAATTAAATCGCGTTAAGAATTCGTTTGATCGTGGAGTCACTTTGAAAAATGATGATTATTTAATCGCCTTTCGCCTCATTATTCATCCATTCTCCCACAAAGCGATGGTGGCGGCACAGACTCTGCTGGGATACTTTTTTATGCCACTGTACGTCCACAGAAAAAATTAAAATTTTCACGAGAGGATTTCCCATTCGGTCCATTAATGTGTTTTTGCCCACCGCGCATTTCATTGGGCTTACACAAGTCGCCGCTCGCGTCACTAACGGGCAAAGCGAGCCGAAAGTCACGAAGGAGTGAGGCTGCGGCTGTTGACATAAATTCATATTCGTAAAGATACCTCCGTGCAGTCCCAATGATTTCGGCACTATCGCTAAAAGTGGAATTTGCCCTCTCAACAACATTGACTGTGATGATGTCCATGTGGGCGCACAAGGAAATGAATATAAGCAATGTGATAATATATGAATATTTTAAAGCTATTTAAGAACGCTGGCCAAAAAAAGGAACAGAGTTTGCCAAACTTATAAAAAGCAATTACAATGACAGTGATTTTAGGTGAAAATGTCATGTATTTTTAAGTGCAAAGAGCTGAACCCCTTGGAAAAAGAAAATCATTTATAGAACTCGGTTTATCCTGAAGTCACTTTGACAAATGATGATATAATTGTCTTTCGCCTCTTCACAGTTGCTGGATTCCGTCGGTAGGACCAACTGAACTCAGTTTGGAGTGTATGGTGGATATGTCTTCTTTGAAATTAAACATTAAGAGGAATCCTGAAGCGCAGCATTCGATAACGGATAATTAATAGTACCATAGATAGTGAAAATTGAAAGTTAACAGGGATAGGAGACGGAATAGAATCAATAGGATTGCAATATAAACCTGAAATAAACAGATGAATGAACGCAAACAAAATTAAAACGTATTCGCCATCACACTTAATGAAAATAAAGTCATTTCTACCAACCTTTCTTTTATGCAAGGCCGGATTAAGAATCTTTCAACTGCAAATGTGTATTGGTATAAACAAAAGAGGAACGACAGACCGTTCAATAGATTACGAAACTTCTATCGAACCAAATTTGCATAACAAATTAGAGTCTGATAATTTTTACCAAACACGCAGCAAAATCCGTAAAATTAATCATAACTTCGATAAAAGTTACCTATCTCTGAATTGTATTGAATTAATTAAGTTATTTTTACCAAACTCTCTCGTGCAACTGACCAAATTATGAAATATCAAAATGTTTGATGAAATATATCAAGAGCGTTTGGTAAAATAAATCAAGAGCTTAATAATTTACACCAAAGTTTAAGTATATTTAACAAAAATACTCCCTATCAAACCTGTTTGATATTCTTAATCAATTTTTTTCCGTGTGCACAGCGCTCAATAACCAAGAAAGCAATGCGAAATGAAATTCAAAATTTCAAGAAAAAAGTACCTAGGGGAGACTGGGGCACAGTGGGACAGTTCTAGCATTTCATTTTTATATCCTACATAATTATTGGAAAATGGAAGATTTTGGTGCCATTGCTTAAAGAGTATATTCCTCGACTTATTAAAAAATTCGCAAGTAATGCAACTAACTTAAAGTAGTTGAAATAGTCAAGTTTCTTCTTAGTTGAAAAGTGTCCCACTCTGCCCCAGGCTGGGGCAGAGTGGGACAGTGTACGGGGCAGAGTAGGACAGGCTTGCATTACTCAATAAAATACAAAGTTTAAATTAATTGAGGGTACAAATGAATTAATTAACATTAATGGGTGAAATATACATGCAAGCGAACATTTTAATCAAGAAATTTTTATTCAAGATACATGTGCTGATAAAAAATATTATTGAGTCATGTAATTATAAACTTTAAAACACTGCATGCAATGTTTTTCATCAACATTTAATTACGCTAATGGCTGAAGTTCTGCCAACTGTCCTTGGTGGTAAATTTAGTCACTTTATTCTGAAACTGTAGCTATATCTTCCATTTCCAATCTTTTTTTTAGTTCTTTAATGTGAAAATCTTGATTTTCTTGACATTTTATCGCTCATTTTTCAACATTTTCTTATGACCAGGCTTTTTTTTTCTCTCTTTCCTTTGATGATATTATTTTATTTATTATTGATGATATTTTCCAGTCTCTTTTAAACTGGTGTGTCCGTAGGTATCTCCTATCTTTTCTTTTGTCTAGCATGTTTAGATATTAGCCTGCTAGATTTTGGACGTTATTCCTCAGGGGGGAAAACTATGCTCTCTAAAACGAAGTTTCAACCCGGGTTGTCCTGGGCTTTCGAGATTTTACTCGGTTTCTAAGTGAAATTCTAAAGGTCCAACAAACTGATCTTTGACAGTTTCTTGGGCAAGGTCTTTGTCATTAAAAATACTTGGGTTAACAGGGTTGAACCGAAAGTAAAAATAATATGTATTATTAGATGTAAATGCTTTTTTATATGCAGGGTTTTCTTTAAAACATTTTGCGTGATCGATGAAATATTTTAAAACCAGTAAAAATAAATTGATAGCCATCCATTCAGAAGGACATGCGGCACCTACTGATCCTATGGGACACTTCAACAGTATTTTTTGGAGGAATTTCACTCTAGACAACACAAGAAATGGAGGAATTGTATTAACCTGAACCTTTATAATATAGCACAATGACATCGAGGAGCCTCTTTCAGAGGAGGTAACTTCACCTACTTGTTTTCACCTTTGAGGGCTATCACTTTTCCCTGGAGTTGAACGGTAGTGGAACCACTTTCATCATGATTACACCTCCAGCGGAAAATACATGTTGACATAAAGAGCTGATAGATCGGAAAAAAATGCACTCACAACCGTCCTATAGAAGCCCACGTCTCTGGCCAGTGAGGTTGCTTCTGGTTTTCGAAGGCTAATCGAAGGATTCCGCTTCAAAAAAACGTAAAATAAACCAACATCAGCGATGTCTTTCTGATCGCAAGATGGCGGGTATTTCTTTCTATTTCTCTGAGCTAACTCATATACTAATTTTTTCGTGCGCAGAGGAGACAGTCTGTGGTGCAGTCGTGCTGCAGTTTTAAGTCACAGTTTACTATGGTGGTAATTTATTTTATAAGCTATGAATCTCAAAAATTCAATTTATAAATAATTTGATTTAAATAGATAATACGTAATAAACAATCTTGCCTCAAAATTCTCTTTAAAAATCAAGTTTTATTGCCTGTTTTTCTTCCTTTCACGCAAATCACTGAATGTTCCCAGAGCAGGCTTGTAGAAAGGAGGAATGTGGCAGCAACTATTGTTTATGAGACTCTCTCCTCTCACTACCTCAAGCTCGCTTCTGACCAAGACTGAACTGTTCCTTACAAAGAGCACATCTATATAACAGATGTGGGATTCCGGAAATGTAGACAAATTGTCCATACGATCGGGGTTCACACTAATTATTTACTTCGGCATTACTTTTCTCATGTTCATTGCTATTGCCATTCTTTAGTTTTGTCCTCACATTCACTAACTGAAATGTACTGCTTCAAATGCTAAAGCATCAATATGGAGCCAAAACATTATAAAGTAAGCATGATATGAAATTTGAGAGCGTTTAGGTAACGGATATTGATAGTACGAAGCTCCTGGGCTGTAATTCGGCATCAAACTGTGCCCCAATTCGAGTTGTCCCACTGTGCCCCAATCCATGTTGTCCCACTGTGCCCCAATGTCAGCTGTCCCAATGTGCCCCGCATGTCCTGAAGTCTTGTATTTGTCAGCAAAAATTTTAAACATGTTACTTTCGAAAAATATGTTTAGAAAAATATTACTAAGTCTCTAAATAATGTATTCACCAAGTCATTCCTTATGAAACTTGCTATAATTAAGAGAATTGCATAAATATTCATAACATGAAAGTTACGAAAATTATAGCAAAAAACATATTTTATAACATTTACGCGAAGCTACATAAGATTAGGAAATAAGATTTTTGTGCATTATTCCTCGTGATATGACTTCCTTAATTTTAATGCATTTGCCCTTTGACCGAGTAAATTATTTAAATAAATCAATTGTCCCACTGTGCCCCGTGTCCCACTGTGCCCCGTGTCCCACTGTGCCCCAGTCTCCCCTACTCGATGAATTACTAGAAGAAAACGCGAAATCCTTTTGGTCGTATGCGAAAGAGCTTCCGTGAAAATCTTCAACCGTAGATTCGTTATTTGATAAAGATGATAAACTTGTCACCGAAAATATTGAAAATGCTAAAACGTTAAATTCCCACTTCGAAAGATATAAAGTACAGAAGATACCAAATTCAATTTATACGTCCCATGTACTGAGGAATCGATGAAAGAAATCTCTATACCACGTGATGGGTAACTAAATAACTAAGATCAATAAAGAATGGTATATCTCCGAGTACAGAGAGAATACCCGCGCGTGTCGTCAAGGAGTTTGCTCCACAAATCGCACCTTAATTAGATATAATATATTCAAGAAGTCTCTGAAGTGTGAAATCTGAAGGAAAGTTACCGCTAAACTGGAAAATTGCAAGCGTAACAACGATATCCAAAAATGGAAACAAACATGACCCAGACAACTATCAACCATTTTCATTAACAACGATTATAGGATAGATACTTGAGCATATCGTCGTTAGCAACATCATGACTTGCTTGGGCAGTCGGAACTTCCTCCACGGCTGTCAGCACGGATCCCGAAAAGGTAGATCATGTGAAACACAGCTCAGGCTCTTTATACACGAAGTTCTTAAATCTGGTGAATCGAAAACATAAGTTGATGCATTGATTTTAAGAAAGCTTTCTACATGGTCCATCACAACAAACTTTAATGCAAATCACAGTCATGCGGATTAAACAAAACAGTGGTAAACTGGATACGCATCAGCTATCGACGCGACATCTTCCTGAATGATCGTAAACAAAAAGTAGTTTCTGACGGAATTAGCTCTGATGTAATAATAGTGACATCAGGTGTTTCACAAGGAAGAGTAATCGGCCCTCTTTTGTACATTTTATACATTAATGACCCCAGCTCCCGAATTAGCAAAAAACTACGTTTCAAAAAAGGCTATTCGGGCTTCCAATCTGGCAGAATGAAGGGAGTTGAATCTTTTTTGAATATATTCGCCGGGAAAGCATCGAATTTTATTTCAAAAACGTTTATTTGCTGACGGAGCTGTCTTCTATCGCAAAATTAGTGATTTAGCAAAAGATTTAGATATCGCAAATTACTCTATGAAATTCTATCATCGGATTTAAACAGCGTTCATTTATGGAGCCAAGAGAGGGGACTCGAACTTAATCTGAGCAAATGCATGTCGGTGCATTTTTTGCAGAGTTCATCCAACTATAACCATGCTTATGCTGTGAATGGTATTAACAAAAAGGCAACAGAGGAAGTGAAGTACCTGGGAGTTACGATAACCTCGAACCTTACATGGGGAACACATATAAAGAATATTTGCGGCATAGCCCCGAAGAAATTAGTATTCGTCCAGCGTATTGTGTAAATATTTACGGATGAGAAAGTAAAAGAGAGGTGATATTTCGCGCTCGTCCGACCGCACCTTGAATATACAGCGAGCATATGGGATCAGCTACAGAAAGACAATACGCGAACTGAATAAAATTCAAAGGAAGGCTGCGCGTTTCGTCAAAAACTGCTACGGGCGTACAGACAGCGTTACCTAGATGTTAAGCGAATTAGGGTTGAAGCCGCTGGTGACTCGGAGGCTGCGCGCTATGCTTAGATTGCTTGAACAATTCAGAATGGATATCTTTAAGAGCAACACGGAGAACATAATATTAGAGCCCCACTATATTTCCAGGTCCGACAAAAGCGATAAATTGGGAGAGATATTTTACCGAACAGAAGGATATGAGAATTCGTTTTTCCCCCAAACCATAAAGAACTTTAATAAATGATAGTCGTAATTTCGTTAGAGCATTTCGTTTTTATGCGCAAATGGCTGGTGCCCTAAACTCCTGCCACACGCCTTTTAGACGGCTTGCGTGGTAGTATGTAGATGTAGACTTAGAAATAGATGTCTTAATCTTAATATAAGTTAAAAACCATCTATCTGCGACATTTGGTTGCGGATATCTAGTGAATTGCTTGATTCTGATTCCCTTAATCTTATTTCCGCCTTTGTCCAAGACAATTTTTCACTAATTATAAAAATCCCTGGTGCATCCCCAAAGCATCGCCCATAACTCCCTTAACCAATTTCTTTTCTTCCCTCTCCTTTGACAATGAATATATATTTGAGAGAGCTACGCTGCCGAGCACCAGTACATAATATACTATTATACTGTATAATATGTACTATGAAGTCCAGCTCTTGCATAAATTTCTTCAAAATGATTTATTAATAATGGAATTAACAATAAATGGTGTCGTTGATAGTATTTAATTGAAGATTTTGGCCATATTACCGAGGTCTGAAGCAATCAATAAATTCATCCACTAGTATTTTAAAAGTCTTCTGTATGTGTTTGCAATGGAGAGAGTACAAAGCAAGAAAGATGAGAATGTTAAAATATTATCCAAAATGCATTCATGAGTTTACGTTGAAAATTTTCTTCAAGAAGGCGTGGTGGGTATTCCTTAATCATCATGAAAAGTCGAACTCCGAGATTTAGTATCCGAGATACGTTATAAGATTCGGGAAAATTAAATAAAGAAATGTGATTGGGAATGGAACCAAACACATTAAATTGATATCGAATGTCTACATAAAGGCTTAAATACAAATTCAGCTAAGAACCATCTCCCTGACCGGAATGTCCAAAATGCATATGAAAAACTTCCTGCAGAAAAAGCTAGCAATGGTCAGGATAGAGACAAAAACGTTAGATATCGTATCGGTACAAGTTTACACACCAACTTCAGTCAGTGAAAATGAAGTGGTAGAAGACGTAAGCGGGAAAATCAAGCAGTTTTGAACGTAATAAAATCTTATTGTTTCATGGATTTGGAATTGTGGAAGAATGTTAGATTAACGGGAAATTACGGATCAATAAAACGAAATTAATGACGATAAATGCTCCTAGAATTCTGAACAGAACACAAGTAAGTGGTTGCCTACCCACTGTTTAAGAATCGCATGCAAAAAATATATTCTTCGAAAATACGTAAGCAATATTTAGTTCAGAAATAATATTTCATGCATTGCGCACTTTTGCGAAGCATAAGTTCAAAAATTAGAAGGTCTACAAAAGCTGACGTAGCGCAGAAGTCGACCGTGAACATAATGGAATGAGGATGAAAATCCATCTAATTTTATGATAAAAACAAAAGGGAGAAAAAAATCGAGGCTCAGAGGGAAAGAAATGTAGTCGAGAAAATTAATGGTTCTCAGATGAAGACTTGGACTTCAAGGGAGACGGAAGATAACTCAGGAGTGTGAAAACGGAAGGGCAAAAGTACTACTCCAGGAGAATAATGAACGAGAATTGTCGAAAACCGAGGAAAGGTACATAAACATGGATGAAGAACCATTGCGATGAAAATGAAAATATCCTCTTCCACGGAAAAGTGGGAGCTGCCTACAGAATTCTGAGGAACCATTTCAAAGTAAAATGCAAGTTTGTAAGTGGCACGAAATAATGTGTGCTGATTGTAATGGAAGACCGAACTTTGAGATGGAAAGAATACCTGGAAGAGTGATACAAAGGAAGAGAAATAATGATCGAAGAGGAATGCGATACAGAAAAGAATGAAATGAGAGCTAGCATCTTATGATAGGAATTTGAAACTGTAATGTCAGACCTGAGAAAGAATAATGCTTCATAAATGGACGATATGTCTACAGAGCTAATTGAAAATCCAAAAAAATTAGACTTTAAACAAGCTCTATAAACCATATGCAAAATATATACATCAGGGGATATACAAAGTGACATCAGGGAGAACATCATTATTCCTCTTCCGAAAAACAAGGGAGTAGAGTAGTGTGAGGATCAAAGTAATGAAATATTCGTTAAAGATATCGAAGAGAATCATTTACAGGAGAATAGAACGAAGACCAGAATAATTCCTGGAAGTGGACCAAGTCAAATTCAGAAATTATAAGGTCCCAGGAAAGGGTAGCGAGTCGGTACCCGAAACGTCGGCGCTCTTAAATAATCTAACCCGCGCGCAATCCCGAGAAGATTTTTCTATAAAATCAATGTTGTTAACTAGACTGAAAATAAACAAAAGAATTAAAAGAACAGACCAAAGTTCATGGCATTTGTCAGCTTGGAGAGGCCTTTTGACTGCGTGAATTTGAATTTAATTGTCATAGTTCTCAATGTAATGTTTTTTTTCGTACAATGATCGAAGAATTCCCCACAGTCTATTTAAAAGCCGTGATGAAATGTGAACCAAACCGTGCAGAACATAAATATCGAAAGGAACGGGACAATTTGTGAACCTTTTCTCGAAATATTTCATGTGAAATCGAGAAAACAGTCAAATAAATCACAGAGAGGGCTACAGAAGACGACATCCGTGACGAGAGAATTAGCATGAATTAACGATTTGCTGGCGAAAAACGACACATAGAAGAGAAGAACCTCATAAATATGAAAAGGGTAATACGCAGCCGAACATCCACGAAAAAATCTCAAATGTTAGCATCAAAAGAGAGGAGACTCGGAAAAATGTTTAACCAAAAAAAACAAAAGCTTTAAGATGAGAAAGAATTTCACTACCCAGGAAATCAGAGAAAGCAGGGAAGGACGAAGACAAACAAGAAACAGTCAGTACAGTAACTTAAGGAAAGGAGGTATTCCGCGCAAAAAATAATCTACGCACAGTTTAGAATGCAAGCTTAATCAAGGAAATACGTTTTCACATGCTACGTATGGAGTACGTTTCTTAATGAGAGTTAAGCATGGACAACGAAAGCGGCAGAAAAGTCATGAGTCAAAGGATTCGTATAGTGGTGTTGACGAAAACTAATGAAAATAAATAGGTTCTCTTCAATAAGTCATAAATAAGGGGTAATAAGAGTAGAAGTAAAAAGAAGTTCAAAAACCATTAGAAGAAGGCGGAGCAACTTTAATTTGCCACATCTCAAGAATGATGGACCGATGAAAATAATCGAAAATTTACTGTAGTCTTATTAACTCCGTTATTTTTACTCTTAAAGTTAAAGTAAATTATAATTTCATTTTATAAAAATGCTACACAGTTTATAGCGTTCTTCAAAGACATTTAATAAATATCAATATTCAGATATTCCGTGTATGAACAGTCAATTTTTGGGTAAGATTGAGTTCTTCGTGAAATCCCTAAGGTGAAGAAAGCGGAAAAAACTCTCACGCTTTGTAATAATGAAAAATGAAAACATCAGATTCAATAATCTGCGATAAAGGTTTACGAAGATTTTTTAAAATCGTAGGATCCTCCAATGGAAGATCATTAAGCAATGTGTAGCTCACCATATTGCTTCCAAGGCCATCGCATACCACAGGCAACAGGCACACAGCAAGAAATATTTATTGTTATCATGCCAAGATGGCCATTACCTCATTTGCCCTCAATCAAATATTGCTTCATAGAATGAACGAATTGTTTTTTCACTCCGTGTGGAATTTATCAGTTTTAAGTTTTGAGAAAGATAATATAAATTTAGAGCCATTTATTTCTTTATAGCATTTCCCCCCCTCGACCCTTGATAATCAAACCATAGGTTACGCGAAGGGCGTGAAGTAGCGAACGAATAAGGCTATTCGATTATTGAACGGGAGGACATTATTTATCATTAGCAATAAAATTCCATCCATTTTTTAACGCCCCGTTTAAATAAACTTTGAGAATATACCTTGAGAACTTTTGAAAATGCCAAAAAACATCACTATTCAGTATTCGATTTAAAGGGAGAGATGCACTGAGGGATGATAAAAAATTATATTCTGAGGTCAAAAAAGTATAGCGTTAGCTAATTAAATCGTTCAATTTAAGAGGGCTCGCATTAAATATCAGTTTAAGTATTGAGACTAGGCAGAAATTGCTTAAACTTTTTGAATGTAGTGCGCCGACACATGAATGTGAGATATGAACACTAAGGAAGAAGGTGACCAAACTTGAGAAAAGCTGACATGAGGTTAGGAGGAGGAGTATAAGAACTATGCGGACACAATTCTAATAGGGTAGTTTCCTTCATCAAAGAAAACGATAGGCATTGATTGCGATTCGTTACCCACCATTAGTGTATTCATAACACACAAATTATTTGGTTTTTGAAACACCGGTTTAGACGAATGGCAAGGGTCAAATTTTATCCTCATTTGAAAAAGGCCAGATTGGCGCCCATGCGATTCCTCTCCGTGTGACGTCACAGGGACCTAGTTTCTACACGAGTAGATAGGAGTTATACATCGTCTGAGGTTACCAATGCAAGCATGAGGCACAGAGCTCAGGGAAACATGTCTTAATAATCACCTATTAAAACTGGCTAAGGTCGGAAAGTTTTCTTCGCTTGATAAGGTATTAATAAACCTTTTTTAAGCCATGCGCTACCAGACAGGAAGGTACTCAGCTATCCGCTAGCATCCTGCGTCCTATCAGCGCTCAGAGCCTCGATCAAGGTCACTTCACAAGGAGAGAGGGGGAACCAGAAATGCGTCGCACGGACTTTCCTACTTACGCGTCGCGTTTTTGCGCGCTTGAAATTTTTCACTTTTCATTTAATCGCGAAAAATAGATGTTGTCATTTAAAAATCTAAAAGCGCGAAATACTTACTCCAGGAGTAATAATCTTTCGATTTAGGCAATAAAAAAATAATAGGAAACCACCCTATTGGGCACGCACCCAATGAAGTCCATCCAGAAAAAGAACAAATGGTAAAAAGAAGGAAAATAAGAAACTTGAGATCATCGGACAGTTACCCAAGCAACACAACTTCAAACGGAATCTCATAAAAGGAAATATTCTTTAGAAAATAAAGAAAGGACGACCGAGACCTTGATGCATTCAAGTTTTGGCGTTGGAAATGGGATGCAACTACAACAACGACATGTAAAGGATGGCCGAAGATAGAGATTGTTGAAGTCATCACCGCAGAAGTGAGGGCAACTTTTAAAAAAGGAAGGAACTTAAGAAAAAATGTATTCGGAACAGTCAAAGATTTGCGAAAGACTAAAATTAATTTCAACTACTCTAATGATAAACGCCTCCCATCCGCAAAATTCAGCAAGCAGAGTTCAGGAGTAAGCAAATATGTTACAATTATTCGATCGTATTTTCAACCGTATGTTTCATAAAATTTTGTTTTCTTGTTTTATTGCGGAGTCAAATACTCCAATGGAAATGTGCGACTGAAAAATATCCACATAAACAACGTTGGAAAACAATAAAAGGACTGTGATAGGTGTCCCTAAGAGTAAAAAAACAGCAGGATAGGTTATTCAAGCGTTACACGGGAGTATCTATAGCGAGGAATTCGTAATTGCACAGAATCCTTAACTGGCTTTATAACTAAATGCGTTTGGAAGAAGTGAACGATTAAGTTGGGAGCCTTTGCTAAACGCTTTACCAAATTTAGATACCAGCGCAAGAATTCATCAAAAACTGCTGCCGTTGCAAAGAAAAGAGAGTGCATTGAAGGCGAATAGATTTTCAGAAAATTTCTATGGTAGAAGATTATTTTATCTAGTTAAAATACTATCGAATAACAGCAGGAAAATCGATAGAAAATAATAATGAGACGTAAACGTGTAAATATTACATGAGAACCAATCTAGTGCCCCAAAAAAATGACAGCTGCGAAATGAATCAGGTCAACTATACACCAAGTGTCAATGTAATAAGAAGATAAATTGTCAAGTGTATTCAGAAGACGCTAATATTCATATCGAAGTGCAGGTAATATTTTAGATACCTCTGATTCTAAGAGGTCTAATTATAGGTTTAGCCAAACAGGTAAACTATGAATGGGATCATAAATACAAGAATCCGTCAACTTATGTCGAGAAAAGCTTAAAAAAAACTCGAACCCAAAAATCACCTCGTATCTTATCTGGTATTTGAAAGTTTTTAAGAAATCACGGAGGAAGAAGCCAAACAAAAATGAAATTGTTTGTAATTGCGCTTAAGTATATCACACCCGTCATAAAAAAACTCCTATTTCTAGTAAACAATGAAGATTAGCATACCAATGGCAACGTTTTGGCATATAACATAATACAATGTTGAAAGAAGAAAATTGCTTACCTTTCATTCCTCACGATGTGGAAGGATTCCAAGAAATATCACTTGTAAAATAGCACACCATTACTTTCACACGGCTCGATTTTCTGAAAATAATAAGAAAAAAGACATATATTAACAAAGCGCTGTTATCATGCACGAATCGGGAGTAGAAAATGAATAAAATCTGAATATATTGTACTATTGCAGCAAAATCAGGCTACCAAGGCGACGGAAAATTTTCAACGAGAAATTAAATTAGCGAGAAATGATAGTAAATCCACTTACTTATTCAATCGTCTTTACTTATTGATTGCTCAGGCCATGTAAGTCGACGGACAAGGAGAGAAAATAAAAGACGAGAACTGAAAGTTCTTGGTTGTATTCGTAGGAAACTCCCGAATAATTGAGATAAATTTAAGGAATGACAACCACTAGGCGAGTACACTAAAGAGAGGCGTCTATTCCAACTCAGAACACGAAATATTAAGAACTCAGTCCCGTAGGCTCCGCATAATACTACGTGACTGATAACATCAATGCAAGGCAGTCTGCTGTCAAATAGGACAGTCCTACACAACTCAATGACCTCTTGATGACAAGCCACCGGTATATCTTCCAAAATTTTCTTGCGGCGATTAGGTGAAAACTCGATCACAATAGTTTTTAGCCAACGATGGGAGACAAATCATAACATTTTGAGTGTTCTCAAGTCCTTAAGAAATCAACCAAGTAGCACACACGAATGACCTTGGGTAAAGCACTTCGTCAACGATCCAAAAAAACAAAAATCAGGTAAAATTAATCAGAGTCCACCGAAGTGACAACCCAGATAACACAAAACATGTAATACACCTGTAATACAGCTGTATTACATGCATTATACATGGTGTATAGCAGATGTATACATCTGTAATACAGCTGTATTACACGTGTAAAAGTAGCTCAAAAGTCCTGCCATACAGCTGTAATACACATGTATTACAGCTGTATTTTTCTGGAAAATACAGCTGTAATACTCGTGTATTACAGCTGTATATGTACATGTACAGCAAATATACATGTGTATTACAGCTGTATATGTACATGTACAGCAAATATACATGTGTATTACAGCTGTATATGTACATATACACGTGTATTACAGCTGTACATGTACATATACACATGTATGTAGCTGTATATCCTATGTATGGATACATCTAAATTATGTTTCTTGCTCAATAGTATTCATTAGCTGACCTCATTATCTTAAACATGCTGATTCCTCTAATATTAGCTGCTCTGGGAATTAATAGAAGAATTTTCTCTGACATAAATGCAATCAATGGAAAAATTACTTATCTGCCTAAACCTTACTTATGCTCTGTATTTCTAATTTCACTTGATCACACATCATCTTACCATAGCTACTCTAAGCAGCAGCTGCACTAGTTCAAATGCAGAGGCCCTTCATCTTCCTTGAGAAAACGTGATGGCCCTCATAACCTGAAGATCGAACATCATTGACAATATAATATGAACAGACAGAAACAATACATTTTACAGAGTAGTAAAAAAGGAGGACCATATAGGATACCAGAGAGGAATAAAATGGATTGGACAAACCCTGAGTGCATGAAGAGCAAGATTGAAGGGAAAATGGAACAGTTCTCGATGGAAAACATTTTATGAAGTTCACGGATAAAAGAAAGGGAAGTACGTAGGATGTGTTATCAAGCAGTGAGGACTAGCACAGGGAAGAGTGGAGGTTAGGACAATGAAGTAGTCAATCCTAGCAATTCCTGACCAATGACAAAGTGAATGTCATGCTGGGAATCCTGAATTCCATGAGAAAGGAATGCATCCAATAACCATTTGTAATGCAAATTAAGAATATAGTGAAGACAAAAAATTCCTTCATTTAAAAATTATCATTTAATGCACAATATGTACATCATTAAATATAACAGGAACTATACAAATTCTTTCATATAAAATTATCATTTAATGTAAAATGTATACATTATTAAATATTTATCACACAAATCACACATCACACAAATTGTGCATATTCTGTCATTCAAAAATTTTCAATTAATTTAAAGTTCATTATATACTGAAGTAGGTATATCATAAGAGCCTTGGCTTCCGGGCATTCCTCCGCATTGAGTTGTCCATAGGTGTCGACAGTTTCTCCAGCCATCCTACTGGCAGCTTCGGGTCAGAAGTAGTGATGCATAAAATTGGGAATCTGTATGAACAGCAGCAACAACATGCAAGTGATCATGCAAATCAAATTTATTAATGTATACCAATGGTAAACATAACTAATCACTAGAATATAGGATCAGTGCAAAATGAAATGGCAGAAATTCCCCCTAAAAGGAAGGATAAACACCAAATGGATTTAGGAGTACAATATCCAAGGTTTATCACAACATGTCGCTAAGAAATGCCTTAACACTAGAATGCCGAAGGGTGTCATTTTGACACCCTACGCGTAAATTTTTTACGGAGCTGGCCCTTAGAGAGTGTTGTAGAAAAAAATCTTTCGTGGCTTTTATTCATTTTTAGATCTTAACAAAACGACAGTAAAAGGGATACCCCCCCTAATTTTTTTCGTCTCAAAAATTCAAATTTACCTTGAATGCCGGAGGGTGTCATTTTGACACCCAGTATATTATATCATTTCTTTCTTTGGTTTAGGTGTCTCGTGGGATGTGGCTTGATAATTATTTGTCAAATTAGTATAGTGTAGTACATTATCTTCATGTGTAGTACCTTTATGTATAGTATAGTATATTTTAGTATAGTATATTACCTTCATGAATGTTTGTTTTACATAATTTCAATGAGCATCGGCTGTACGTATACTACTTTTTTCAAAAGTTTAGCAGCTCGTTAGGTAAGTATATTCCGCTGCCTTTTGCAAATGATTCGCCTTGAAACCAGCTAATTTTTTTTACCGAGGTGACACTTATATGCCCTGAAACATTGCAGTAAAGTGACGCGGCGACAATGCAGTTAGCTGCTGCCGAGCCTGTGTTCGGCTGCCTGGCTCGCGCGCGTGTTTGGCAGACTGGGTCGCTATGGTCGCGACCTGCTGCTTGACTTGCCTCGGCAGTTCTGTCTTGATAATGGCACTGCATAGACGTGTTACGATGGAGCAATGTATTGAAATACTGAACGATATTTCTGGAGACGTGTCGGAGAAGGCGTCTGATGCAGATGTTGAGTCGGACAACGATTGGGTTGCGCAGGAGGTGCAATTTAGATCATCCAAAAATGATGAAAATAGTGAGCACGGTCAGTTTCAGTGTTTTGTATATTTCAGTTTAGTAATTTAATCACAAAAGATACACATATTTATTTTACAATACGCATATACACATAATTGAGATACTGGATCTGCACTGGTTATCGGGCAGAAAAGAAATTGTGCGTGGTCGTGACATGGTGTGCCGACGTGTAACGCTAGGTAGACGCTGGGTAGACTTCAAGGCGACGTCAACTCCTTGTTCAAGATCGTAAGAAGGAGATGGCCATGCTGAGGAATCATAACCTGGGCCAAACATAACCATTGACGAACAGCTGTTTCCAAGCAAAGCTAGATGTCCATTCAAGCAATTCATGGCACCAAATCCTGATAAGTATGGGCATAAATACTGGTTTGCAGTATATAAAGACAGTATGTATTTGGTAAACTGATTCCATTAAATTCCAGATTGACCAGAGGCGTCAAGGACGGCTCTCGTCAAGGTGGCGATCGCGTTTCAGATCATGTTGTAATGAAACGTATGCAACCCTACATGAGCAAGGGCAGGAATGTAACCACTATCATTTGTTTCGCATCACTTTTGCTAGCTCTACTCGAAACAAAAGGGTTCTTGCCTTTCAGGAACCGTAAATAAGGGAAGAATGGAAATACCTGGTGAAATAAAAGCTTCTCGGGAAGAGTTGTATTCAAATAAATTGAACAAAAATGGTGAATCTCGACTTACTGTTCATAAGGGCAAACAGAAAAAAATGTGTTCTTGTTCTATGATCTCTTCGCCCTCATATTGAAATTAGTAACAACTCTAACAAATCGCCCGAAACAGTAAGGTATTGTAATGAGATAAACTTTGAAGTAAATATTATTGATCATATGGGGCGGAAATACTAGGCATAGGCGCCGACTCCATGGGGCTTAAGGGGGCCCGAGCCCCCTCAAAAATCCGTAATGGGTGTGAGGAAAAAATGTGTCAGGCTTGTCGATTTTATACGGAGTGTCCAGATATCGAGAGATTCGAGTGATCAGGGTTCTAATGTTGATCATATGACTCTCCTAAAATGCTTAAAAAACTTAAAACTCACTACTTAGAAAATTTCCCGGGGCATGGTCCCCGGTTTGGGCCCCCCCAATATTTTTTGTAAGTCGGCGTCCTTGATACTAGGTCAGAACTAGAATCAGGTGATTGCCTGTTTTTTTCTTTCCAGAATACTTTTGACTTGGTGACTATATATTCCTGAATACTATATATAAGGAAATAACTTCACAAAAGATGTCCCGAATTATTTTTACAAAATTTATCGGAATAGCTTGCTTTCCGTTACATTGAGTCAACGAATATCTTGCAACTAAATCCAGAACTGACAAGGGATTGTTAAGTATAGATAAAATGCAACGAAAACAGAACTGTTGATTTTTGTAAGCTCAGTGAAAAGTCAGTAAACCTACGGCCAAAACAGACCAAAAGTGCCAGAATGTAGAGAATCTACTATTTTGATGAAGCTTTTCGTAAGTCTGTATGAAAAAGCATTTGATTTCTTTTTGGGTTCATACGAGGTTTTTGCATATTATTTTTAAAAATGTCGTAGTTTTGTGACCGCAATGGTTTTATTTTAATTTTCGTCTTTTGAAGCACACTTCTACAGTCTGTGACGAAAAATTAATGAAAAAAGTTAACAATAATAATAAGAAGAAAAACAATGTCTTATTCATTTTATTCTATCTATTCATTCCTGTCATATTCATTTTATTTTTTTATGCACATAAAATTTAACCAATTGCAGTGAAATAAAAAAGTATTCAATGATTATATATAGGTATTATTACAACCTTCATGCGTCCTCCGACGTTTCAGCGCAATCTTTTCGATGGATGCCGCATTCCAGGAGGGTATTTTTTTGTAAATTTTTTTCTTCAGTGATACTCTATTAAAACATTAAGTTTTTTAATGTTAGGGCAAAAAATCAGTATTAAACAAAAGTTGACACTATTTACTCCAAAATAAAACTAATCTGCAATGTAAAATGCATATTAAAGCATGGGTGTCAAAATGACACCCTCCCGGCATTCTAGTGTTAAGAAGTTTTAATTGCACATGAAATCTCCAAAATATCATTAAAACCATAATACTTTCACACAACAACACATCAGGTCTTGAATAAGTTATATCTAACCATTAACAATAAGCTTCCACTCTTCACAATCACTATTTACATGGCATTTATAAAAGCACACTTAAACACATAGGCTTAGTAAAAGGAAATCTATAAGTAAAACAATAAGTCCTAGAAAAATGTATATGAATAATATACACTGACAATAACGTTTTGAAATTGAAATTATGTACGAAGAAATAATGAAAAACTCCTAGTTTTCCAAAGCCATATTTTTTCAATGATTCTAAATTTTTAGGCATGAATGGCACCGTCCTCTTTGATAATCACTGAAACCATTAAAAAAAAAACCTAATTAATTGTAAATTTTCAAATCTTACAATTTGCTACTAAGCTCGAATACGTACCACAAGTAATTATTCGGCCAAAGATGTTGAAATTTCAAGTACACAGGAGCAGACAACAGCATCAGCCCTGGGCCACGACAAAATTTCGGTGTTGATGTATTTTTTCGTTTTAACCAGCCGAAGGAATGTAATCCTATTATTACAAAACTGGAATTAAAAAATTCGAAATGAATCAAGGAAAAGATTCGTCGCAAAAGCGACTCGTCGAGATTTTAATTGCATCTTAAAATTTAGCATTCATACTACGAAATATCACAGTCAATCTTCTCATGAACAACACACAAATAAAGCAATGAAAAGCGAAGTTTCATCCATTATTATGTATCGGAATATGCAGATTCTAGTCAAAAAACGTAATTGTCTTTATTTGTTGTAAACGACCGTAAGATTACTTCATACCGGCATTGACACAAACAAATATTTTTATTGAATACAAAAGTAGCATCATTAAAAAGTTATTGTTACACTTTCTGGTACTTAGTAAACACTACGACAATCATCTCAGTAACCCAGATTAAATATTGTATTTTAATCACAAAATTTCACACATTCCATTGATGAATAGAAAACAAAGAAGCATTAAAACACTCGTCACGAACCTCGCCGGATTATCTGAACCGGAATAAATTTTTAAAAATTACTACTTGTGCACAGTTCAAACCAAATGATTGAAATACGTGGATCAACACTATTAAAAATTTAAGGTAATTGTATTCCAGGAACCATTATGTGTAGAAAAACTTACCTCACGCAAGCGGGAAGACGTTGTCGGGTGCCACTTGTCCCTTCGGCATATTTGAAGCCATTTCGCTCTTCTCTCAGTATTTTGAGGGAAACTAAAATTTTTAAACACGTCCTTGGTGCTAATGGAGCAATTAGGAGCCGAGCTACAACATATTGTGCCGTATTTCTTCTACAATTAACGGAAAATCTTGCCGAGCAACAGCTGGCCACATTAACTTTCACAACATAAACAACGAGTGCGGAGAAAAAAAAGAGGACTGTCTAATAATATGGCGATTGAGCGCAGGAGGCCATGGCGCAGCGTAGTACGTTAAGCATATTAATTAACAACAAAACATTACCATCAGCGTTCATATTTAAATATGGGTTCCAAAAAGGGTACCGGCATTATAAATACAATTATAGATCGAAAATAAATCCTATTATGAAATGATTACTACCTGAATATTTGTTCAAGAATATTAGAGGCGATGATGCCTTCATACTCGTGTATTTCAGCTGTATTTGTACATATGTAAAAATACACATGTAATACCACTGTAATACAGCTGTATAAATACATATGTATAATTGGTGTATACGTACAGCTGTATTACATACGCTTATTATTTCCACATGTAGAAATACACGAAAAATACAGGTGTAATACAGCTGTATAGATACATATGTATAACTGGTGTATTCTTACAGCTGTATTACATGTGCATCATTTCCACATGTAAAAATACGCGAGTAATACATGTGTAATACAGCTGTATAGATACATATGTATAACTGGTGTATTCTTACAGCTGTATTACAGAAGTGTGTGTTATCTGGGAAGATGTACACGATAGCATCAATGGAAAATCTACCGCCATCTGAAACGTGTGACACGAAATTGACATTTCCGAACCTACATTACGAGGCATCGCACTTAATGATGAACAATCCAGACGAATCGCGTCTCACCCGTGAAAAAGAACAAGCGGCAATAACAATGGACGGATTGGAAAAATATTCTCGCTGTTCTCGTATTGGCAGGAACGATGCAAGAATACAAATCACCTACTGAAACAACGATGAAAATTATATCACCTACCAAGTATTATAGCACACTCCCTTCAAGCCTTGTCGTACTTTGCAAACGGTAAAATATTATCGTAGGCGAAATAAAGCAGTGTAATCGAAAATAATTATCGGCATTAATCGCACCAAATATAATGATATCATAAACTCTAACACGAAACAGTAATGGCACACATATAAAAAGGAACCGATAACTTTAAGATGGCTTGCTTACTTACCTCTTCACTCCAAGCCGGCTAACATCAAACTGATGAATCGAAGCGCTTCAGAATGAATAGCGCCAGAGGATAGTTACCTGATTGGACAACGAATGTGACGTCACGAGAAAGTCAGATATATTTTCGCAAAAAAAAATATAAAATGGATTGTTATAATATATTAATGAATAGGATTTATTTGAATTAAATATTAAAATGTAATACTTCATATCAATTCGTGTAAAATAGTTAATTTTTCCGAAATCTAGTTTTTACGGAGAGTAAATATTGGTACGTCACATGCTGTTCGCCTTTGGCGAAAATTGATTGTCTTTTGTTTTCTTGTGACGTCTTTCCCAATAATTTCGCTAGTCTCGGTGCCCGGCCGCTTTTGACTCTCCGACGGTCTCAATGCCCTATTCATTCATGTCCCACTATATTCCATTGTTGACCTCCACACCCACTAACTTTCGCGGTATATCTCCTCCCCCACCCTATATTAACGATCTTATTTTACCTTCGACAGACTATGACTCATTCTCACGTGCCATTCAAACTACTTCCGCACTCTCAGCGCAACAGTGTCCACTCCGACATACCACCGTCAGTTACACCATTTACATCGATGTGACGCCCAACGGATTCACGGATGCAGCGACGTGACTGTTTATTGCACACATACCACGCTGGAGAAATTAAAAAGGAGTGAAAATTGTGTGCAAGTGAAGCTTCAGTTAGAAGATAACCTGGCGCAAACAGCGGCTTATTTGGACGAAATTCACGTTATCGATCGTGATTAAGCGAGTGAGTACAAAATTGTTGTGTAGTTTTATTGCCATTATAATTTTCATTCCATCACTTAGTGCGCGGCTTCTCGACAAATTACCATCAAAATTCAAAGATAATGTCGATTTTTTTAATTAAATGATACTATACCAATATATAGCAAACTCTAAATAGCTCCTTAAGAGCTGATAAAAGGTAAGAACTGATATTACTTCGAACTTTGGTATTCTCCGATAATCTCTCGGGAATGCAATGAAAACTTCTTAGTGTCTGTCTTTTACGTGCGTTTTTCAGCATCCTTCTTCATCGCCGTGTGTTTTGACAACGATCCTATGGTCTAGCATTGTATCTGCTTCTCTGTTTACGGGGAATGTGATTTACTGATTGTTACGGAGTGAAAGGAGAAGGTTTGGTACGGAGGTGCTCACGGAGTCAAAATCCAATTGAGTGATCGTGATTATTACGTGAGTGTTGAAGTCCTATCTATTAAGTGCCGTCATCTTAGATCGGAAATTCGGAAAACCGTTTCACGCAGCACTCAATACTATTCTCCTTTCAGCTATCACTTCCATGTTTGCGTGCATACAAACCAACACTTAGTTTGAGGAAATGAGTGAGCGATGAAATTGGTTAGATTTTTATGATCCCACTCAATTAAACTTCTACGCCCCAACCCAAATTTTCAGTCGTGCACTTAGTACCGTCACTTCAATTGGCACCCATGATTAATATTCCCGAAACTTATCGCGTGGATTTTAATGTATTATCGGCATTGTTTCTCAATTTTCATTCCCATAAAAGTTAAATGTTTCAATTCCTCAAGTTACATTCCTGTTTCTTAGCAAGATTTAATTAGCATACAAATCTGTGGTTAATCATTTACATTTTCTGGTGCCATTGGTTCATTTAATCATTTTATCTATACATTCCCAAGAAGTACTGCAGATGAAGATAATACTTAGCATTTATTCAAAGCATTCATTTATGATGATTATCAACTGTCCCGACTTCCAGTTATATTTCTAGCGTGTGCAATTTTGCAGTTGCTGAACTACGAGTCGTCCTGCCAAATGATCCCGGTGTTCGTCGGGACAGTTGTCACGCCTATGAAGTGAGAAGAAAATCTGGTGGGGGACACCGTTACGTGCATGTTTGCGGAACGGAAACACACCGGAATAATCGTAAGTGAAAAAGTTAATTTTCATGTACATGCAAGTGATATTGCAATCTATACAGGGGTACCAACTCCCTCCACGGCTCACCATCACAAACCTGAAGATTAAATATTGCAAAATAGATGACTCACCTCCTACTCCCATAACCATTAATTTGTATATTCCAATAAGCCTACTTTTTCTCACAATCGCCCCTCATCCCCATCCTAAGTGATATTCACATTTTTTGGTGATGACCCTTAAATTGGTCTGGACCGCTGGATAGCTCAGTGAATGTTAGGACGGGGTAAAAGAGTAATTTTATACGAACATGCATTTAGAGAGTTCCCTCTTGGGGAGGGAATTTATCTTCGAAAAAATTCCACTTGTGACGACGAGTATTTTCCTTGCTATTGCGCGTCTCCAGTGTATAATGGAAGAAAAAGATCGAAATTTAAATTAAATTCATTTCGAAATATACCCTCCGCTAATGCAATCCATGGAATTAACAAGCGACTATTGGACCGATTTGCTACCTCCCACGACCTTCAGATTTTCGCACATTTTTGAGGAACCGTTTGAGCCCCCACCTCCAAACTCCTTCCTCACACTTACCCTACCCACTTCGAATAGTACCTAATTTATTATTTCTTGGAGTGTGGGTCTGACTTAGGTTACTATAAGGGTGTTTACGGATATCAGCTACTCCATACACGAAATGTCCTTGGCGCGCGAACACAATAGGCATCAATTTCCAAAAATTTATCACGAAGTGTTTCCAACAGACATAACATTATGTTGATGTAAGTAAATTATATTCACCTCGACTTGTTTTGCGCTAAATATGAATCCGAATTTTCGACGCCCGTAACTGTACAGCTATGCCAAAGCCTTGTTCACAAATAAATTCATCACTTGATTAATGGTGGATCAGAACAATAAACCACTTAATCTTTCAATCACAGAACAAATCGCGAATCAATCCTGAAATGAATATCAGAAGTTTAATTTCATTACGATTGTTTTCCTTGGTAGATACAACTATCTGACTTGATACCGGATAATATCAATAGAAATTTTAGCCAGCATCAGCTGATGATCATCCTTAGCAGAGTTATAGAATTTTTGAGTGGTGTGATCCAACACAAAACCCTCTTGCAGAATTTCATTCCATGGCTTGTTCAATTTGGGAAGGGGAATACGCAAAATACACAAAACGCCGGGATGGTGCACAAAATATTCCATGTGAACCAATTTTAGCCGGTAGAGTAGCTCTACCTATAATACATCTGGGAAAAGTGTTTTTTTAACTTCCGGACGTCTTATGAACACTTTGTATGCGTGGATGTCGTAGTGATGACTGCTTATTCCATGTATTAATAAAAAATTTCCGGTACATACCAATAGAGCTCATAGTAATAATTGTTAATGGACGGGTGACGTCACTACTTTGGTCCCAACATGCCTCAGAGCGTCAATGGTAATGTGGTATTGCATCACGTGACATATGTACGCACGATTAACAAATTGATGCGCATTTGAGTGACAAGAGAAATCATTCGAGGGAAGCCTAGTGGCCTTATATTGGTTATTAAGTTTTAAAGTATTTTATTTTAAAGTATTTAAGTTTTAATATATTGTATTTCATTTTGATATGCACCTAATTTTCCTCCATCCCCGGGTTCATTAATGTCTGAATTTCCCACGTCACGTGATACATATGATGGACATACGTGTTTACCGAATAGGATGTTAGGCAGTTTATTTAAATCGGCATTTCACCAATCACAAAACTCCAGAATTGTAGGATCTATGAAACAGACTGGAGTTAGTAATTGAAAAACTCTTTCCTCACACTTGCCCTACCCACTTCGAGTAGTACCTAATTTATTATTACTTGGAGGCATTGGAATTGGGGCATGGATCAACTTCAAGAAGGTACGTCAGTAGATTTTACATTAATTGTGTATATATTTGTCGCTATAAATTTGAAAAATGTTATTATATGTTCATTATAATGCGATTTAATTTATAAAATCAGCCTTCATAAGTGCAAACTTATATTACTCAGATACCAACGTGTTAATAAGAACGATATTAAGGAATATTTTCCCAAAGGAAAATATTAAATTTCTACTTTAAACGTTGAAAATTCTGAGCTGAATCTTTAACACGCATGTATGACCTCAATATAAGTCATTGCCAAGGGGGGGGGGGTCGCTTTTGCCAAAATTTAATGTTGTGAAAGGCGTCACGTAGCAGTCAGACATCCCACATAACCACGATCACGATGGCATTTCCATTTATCAAATGCGACATATTCTATGGATGCGACATTTTGCATTTTCAATTGTATTCTCACACATCCTTCCCAGCAAAGCGCACTATAATTATTGAAATTATAGCCGCGGAGGAAATGAGAACTTTAGTCTACTTCGTAAGTCAACGCGGCGAGGAATTCGCGCTAGGTGGGAGACCATAAGATGAACCACGCCTCCTCGTGGGAGCACAACAAACCTACAAGCGCTGCAATGGGAGAGACTTTTCTTAGGTGGGGTCCAAATGGAGTGATTAGTTATTGAGGAAGGGAATTTGAGTAGCAGAGTGATTTTTGTGATTGGGTGCGCTCGAGTCCGAACAATTGACCCTCCCTTCAAACTCACGAGGGTTTTTTTGTTCTGCGAAGTCGAAAGGTTGGTTTAGCGTCGTCGCCAATTCGACGTTTATTCTCGAGAAAAATTTCGGCTCCTGGGTGGTAAGGTTTTTGTCTCCGAGACTATACTAATGCTGCGCCTTTAAGGCAAAGAATTCTAACTAAACTAAGAGTAAGTAATTATTACAAATTTCACAATTATAAATTTTCCGACATAATAATTTTCTCACATGCGTGGAATTGAATTTACGTGGAAATAATACGTGTCATTGGAAAATTTGGAATAATTACTTCACAAGGCGGAACAGGCACACCACAGAGAAATAAAATCAACACCCGTCAAACGGTTATCCAACAATTGAACTATATTCTGAGTGCCAATTTCAAATGAAAGAGGCTATAATATTATCAAATATAGGATTCTCCATTCAGCTGCCACTCGCTATGCATTTTAACTGGTTTACAAACGAGGGTGATCCGAACTTCATGGGGATATTATTAGATAAAGTTAATAATTAGTTTTAAAATGTTACAATCATTCTTACTTGCTTGTTTCCTTGGATTTGTAGCCCCGACTCTTTCAACAGGAATGAAGTTTAATCCTAAGGTCCGAGTATCGTTTGATGTCTTATTCCTCTTCTGTAACTCTCATTGTATCACAAAATGCTAAACACAATGTAATAAAATCACCACATGTGCTTACACACACACACACCATCGAACACAATTATCATTATGCCATGGACTGACTCAGTGATTTCCAAATTCCGATTTTATCCCACTTCTTATAGACCAATGCACTTGTTCACAATGCGCAACGAACAGTAAACGTTTTAAGATGCATAAATCACTTCCTTAAATTTATTGAAAAATGGAACAATTACTTCACAAGACGGAAAAGGCACGCCTTTCGGAAAAACTCGACATTCTCATCACACGGCCATCCAGAAACTGGACTATGGTCTGAGTGGCTTCGCACCGATCGGAAATTTTCTCCACCCTCAAATCAATATTGAGTCATGCCGAAGGCCTAAAGCCACGATCAACTCAACCAGTCAGTACATGACCCCACAAATTGTTAGTCCCTAAAAAATTGCATAGGTACGTCCGGTTAAACGGCAGTGATGCGCCTTGTCTACCGCACGCGCAAATTTTAGTTATTACTCACTTCGGTGGATTCGAATGGGCATTCTTAGCTCCGAGTGCATTGCCTGATTCATTATGAAGCGAGGGATAAAAGACCAACTCTCACCGCGGTATACAATAGATTCGACAGTAAAGTAAAAGCGTAAGGTGAGGTGGGGAATCATAAATCCATAAGTATAATATTATAACGATCGTCATATTTCTCCATCGGCTCATTTCAGCATAGATGTCCCCCACGAGACGTACCACGGGGACTGTGCACTACACTTGGGCAGGACCTCGGCACATTTATTTTGAACAGGAAAGATTCGGCAAACGCTAATTCAAGAGACACCAATGTTACAAAATAAAGAATTTTATAAGCAGCGAATTTTTCTCACCGCGAATTTAAACGGCTTTGCAAAAGAGACAAAGCGATCAGAATAGGGTGGTTTCCTATTATTTTTTATTGCCTAAATCGAAAGATTATTACTCCTGGAGTACGTATTTCACACTTTTAGATTTTTAAATGACGATTTCTATTTTTCGCGATTGAATGAAAAGTGAAAATTTTCGAGCGCCCGAAAACGCGACGGC
This sequence comes from Ischnura elegans, assembly GCF_921293095.1. Classification (NCBI taxonomy): domain Eukaryota; kingdom Metazoa; phylum Arthropoda; class Insecta; order Odonata; family Coenagrionidae; genus Ischnura; species Ischnura elegans. Next base: position 117,305,967 of record NC_060253.1, read on the forward strand.
TAAGTTTGAATGCTGGGTAAACTCCGTGTGACGTCGTTCTGGTTCCCGCTGCCGCAAGTAAGGTGACCTTAGGGGCGAGGCTTTGAGCGCTGATACGACGCAGAATGCTAGCAGGTACCAGAGTACCCTGCTAGCTGGTGGCGCTTGGCTTAAATAAGGATTGTTGATACTTAAAAAACTTAACTGTGGAACTTAAAAATCTTTACTTAAAAAATCTTCAGCTCCACAGCATTTCCCTTACTTAATTTTTTTCAAAAAAAAGTACCCGTTTTTGCGTTTATTTCGCCGTAATTTTCGTTCCAGTAGTTAGCAATTTTGACGTAAGAAACACAAAACTTGTATTAACAGTTTGCAAAAACATATTGTCTATACAATTAAAATTGATGGATTTGTTGCAATCAACGTAAATCTCTGCTAACTTCGAAACCAATGGGTCAATTGATTGCTATTGAACCTCGTGTGCTCCTTCCAAAATTCCGTGGTCCTTTATTATGCCTCCCTATCGGTTTCGGTGAATAAGAATAATCAATATATGGTATTTTCCTTCATCAAAGAAAACGAAAGGCATTGATTGCGATTCGTTACCCACCATTAGTGTATTCGTAATATACAAATTATTTGGTTTTAGAAATATTGGTTTAGACGAATGGCAATGGTCAATTTTATCCTCATTTGAAAAAGGCCAGATTGGCGCCCATGCTATGCCACTCCACGTGACGTCACAGGGACCTAGTTTCTATAGGAGTAGATGAGTTGCCGGAGGGTACCGTTTACCGAGGCAGACACGATATAATTTATCGATGAATATCAAAGGCATGAATGCCTTTGGAACATTCAAGCACCGGAGTATCGGAGGCTTGGCTTGAAAAATCGAGCATATTTGAACCTGGCCGAGACTTTTAACTTGTCGGTGGAAGCGGTCAAAAAAAATAAATAATATACGGTCCACGTATCTGCAGGAGAAGAAGAAAGTGAAGGCAAGCGGTAGGACTGGGTCAGCGCCCGAAGATATCTATGTGCCATCGTTGGTGTGGTACCACCAATGCGCGTTTTTGGATGACGTGGTGGTACCAAGGAAGACGACGTCCAGCTTGAAGGTAGGTTTTTCTGCTTGTGAATGCATAGTGAATAATTGGGAATAAAAATATTGATATCAAATAAATTTCTTTAAAATAATTAATTAGCTTCGTTTCAAGTTAGCATTCTACGGAATCGGCGAATTTCATAAATCCACAGTATCACTGTAAGTTATCAATTGATGCTTCCTATCAAGCACAAGTTGCCTAAATTTTGAGCTAATCTTGGATTTTGCTAGCTTCAATTGATATGACGTTATTTTACCAATTTTAAAACCTAAGTTAATTAAATTCTAAATAATATCTTTCATTGTCTCTTTCAATAACATTCATTTTTGTTATGGAGAGTTTTCATCGAAATTTGACCAGAAGCCACAAGGCCGTTAATTGGACAATAGTTTAGTAATGAAGTTGTTCTTAATGGCGTTAGCTGTCAAGGAGCTGTCTGGAATTTAGTATTTGAATAGTACATGTGCACTGAGGTTTCCATGTACATTAATTGCTCCGTCAGCTGCACTCCTAGGCACAGCGATGTTGTATTTCCTAAGCAGTTGTTATACATTGATTGGGCTATCGTATTTCCCCAGCATTTATTTGCGCTGTGAGTTAACTGGAGGTGTTACTGTACTTTTCAGCATCAATCAGTTTCAATAGGTCTATTTTTAAATTTCTCATACCATCCCCCACCTGAGGCCATTACATATTCTCCTTGCTTTCAATTCGCTTTCCTCCATCTTACAATAATGTCTGTAGTAGGTTTATGGTCCTCAACATTCATGTACATTTATACCGTTCACGCCGCCTTCACATTTTCTGCCTTGGTTCTCAAAGTCATTCTGTGTGCAGTGTACATGATAAATTGAATAGGTCTCTGGACAAAATTTTAATATCCCTTCAAATACTAACTAAAAATCGTAAAATATAGTAAAATTGTCATATAGGCCACTTTAATGCACTCATTTCACATATTTTCTTAAGAACTTTGAAAAGAAATGACCGAAACAGCTCCAAAAACACACCCACTTCAAAACGCAATTCCATTGGCCAGCCGGAAAGTGACGTCAGCTCATGCAATCGTGTGGGAAATCCAGTGGCGTTGCGCATTGTCACCAAATTTCTCGGTTTAATTAACGACTTTGACGTGAGATTTTATTTCTTATACATCTTGCGGAGGTTTTATCGTAAAAAACAAACGCCACGGAACCTGGTTTCACCAAGGCTGACACCGGAAACTTGCCGAAAATTACAACGGCAGCAATGTTTACTTACGTAAGCAACAGAAATTGCTACATGCAGGTTGAAAGCCGGGGAGTGAAGATGCATAGCCATGGAAATATAATATCACCGGCTCTTGTAAAATAAATATTAAATGTGTTTATGAAATTTAACAATGAAATTCCATTCATTAGGGTCGGACGGGAAGATTACGCTGACGACGCCATTGGCACAATCTAAACATATGTTCAGATTGCCATTGGTTGCGTGCAAATTATGCACAATGAAAACGAATGTATAGTTCGAGCTCGTGTGTGCCCCGAGCACAACCTATTATGTGGAGGCACGAGTTTTTGAGGAGGACGGTGAGGTGGAAGTTAACAGCCTTTCTTGCAATGATTGCATAGCTAGTTCTGAGAGCAGTTCAAGTATTGTGTAAGTAGGGCTGGGCAAAATTGAAATGCGCAAAACCTGTGACTTGGGAGTTTGAAATCTAAAACAGTATTTGAAATACTTTTTGAAATAAAAAAAATAACATTTGTAAGCCGGCTGGTCGACGGCCGACAGACGGCTTCGGTAATATTTTTACAACACCTTCCATAGGTATTTCGCTGGAATCCTCATTCCATGGACAGGTGAGACTTATTTCAGTTCCAAAAAAGTCCTCAAAAATCAAACCACGGCATCACCTTATTCATTAATCTCCAGAATATTCCCTGCAGAGTGAGCATCTGACTTTTTGCTGCTGAACCTAGCCAGAATCCAATCCCCACTTTGAATGTTAGTCACCGAATTTGTTAAGCTTTTTCGGCTCATGCTATCTTGTTTCAGGCATTAATGCCATGTCGTCTACATCCTCCTCGTCAGAAGACATGATATCCAATGCCCTATCATAATCAATCAACAAACTGAAGTAAGCTATCTTTATCAGATAAACCTTCGAAATAAGAGTTAATGAGAGGACTCTAATTAAAAGACATAGTTTTATAAACTTCGGTGTTTTGCAACATTTATTTAAGAAATTTTAACGCAAGAACTGCCAGACAGAAACTAAAAGTTTAACGCAAACACTGTTACACAGAAGCTAAAAATTCAATCCATACCTACTTCAACCTCGTATCCTGGGGTAAGTGCGGCAGGGGGTCGCATTAACCCCGGGCAACGGGGTCGCACTTACCCCAGGCAACGGGGTCGCACTTGCCCCGGAAGGTAGGAATGAATGGTTACGACGGGGAAAGTGCGACCCCCCATCTAAACTAAATATAATGACCCGAGTTCCTAAATTTAAAGTAAAGCAAGGAAAACCAATCCATGAAGAAGAGAAAACAAGATATAGTTCTTACCTAACACCTCCGATGCGTTGATTCAGAGGGAACTGCGGTGTAGCCTCTCCTCACAACCAACTAAGTCTACGAGATGAACGGACGGGTATATTTCCTAAGCATGGGGAACGAGAAATTAAGGGATAAGTATTACAAAGTCGTTCGCTCTGGTTTCATAACAATGTGTGGAATATGTTGCACGACCGCCACCTGCTTCGAGAACGGAAATACGATTTACCTGAAGGGGGGTCGCACTTACCCCGCAGTCGCACTTACCCCACCTCACCTTATGGAAGCTAAGAGATCTTAAAAAATATTTAACCTGTTTTTGCTCGTAAGGATAGTTACAAATAGTACACGAGAAAGGTATGTTTTAAAAATATATATTTTATTTTTTAAAGTAAAACTTCTCAAATGTTGCTCTATATGGTTGCATTAGTCTCCCTGAGGAATATAAATTTTTAAAAAAGTGTCGGACAGAGATCCCCTCGAAATGGATAAAGCCAGCAAGTGAAAAAACTTTCCACTGGTGAAGATGAGTAGGTATAGGATTGTGTCAAATCTGATAAACAATGCGTTAATATTAGAATTAAATTTTTTCATTCATTCACATTCGTCGGCACTTTCTCATCTGAACCAATCTTCATTCTACGTCTTTGGTGACCGTATGAAAATATTTATTTGGAGCATTTCTAGCCGTATTTCTGCACTTAGGCACAATGCAGTACTTGAAGCTATACGCTGCGACATATCGAGGAATAACTACGACACGAAAAATACGGCGTAATAACCACAATATCTCCACTGTAAACTTCAATAATGCACACGGTCAAGGTGGTTAAGAACAACACTATTGCATGAGCTGACGTCATTGAAGATGGCGGCGGTGCGACTTACGTTTTTCCTTGATGGCTTGTAAGACGTATTTTAAATGCTCATAATAAAAAAATAGATGACTTTACAGCCATATTGTTATAACTTTGAGCTTAATAATTACACCTACTTTTCAGAAACGTCTTTATCTACATAGGTGTTCAGAGACCTATTGGCGGCAACCTATCCCATAATAATAAACTTGTCCAGGGGCACGACCAATAGGTTAGTTTCCTTCGTCTAAGAAAACGTAATGCATTGATTGCGATTTGTTACCCACCATTGGTGTATTCATAATATACTAATTATTCGGTTTTAATAATCCCAGTTAGTCCCAAGACGAATGGCAATGGTCATTTTTTATCCTCATTTGAAAAAGGCCAGATTGGCGCCCATACGATGCCACTCCACGTGACGTCACAGGGACCTAGTTTCTATACGAGTTCTACATTGTCTAAGACTACTAATGCATGCATGAGGCACAGAGCTCAGGGAAACATCTCTTGATAATCACCCATTAAAATTGCCTATGGTTAAAAAGTTTCCTTCGTTTGATAGGGTAATAATTATCCTTATTTAAGCCAAGCACTACCTGCTAGCATGGTACTCTGCCACCTGCTAGCATCCTGCGTCGTATCAGCGCTCAAAGTCTCTTCCCAAGGTCACCTCACAACAATATCGCGGTTCTTCGGCGTGGCGCCGGGTTTCCTCTCCTCTGTCTCTCTTCTGGTCTGGAGACGTGGCAAAGTGGTGTAACGCATGGTTGAGGCAAGCCATTGGAAGTCAATTCCCATATCTATGCGTTCTGCTGAAAATATCTCCTAATTCATAAAAAGGGTGGTTTCCTATTATTTTTTATTGCCTAAATCAAAAGATAATTACTCCTGGAGTACGTATTTCACGCTTTTATATTTTTAAATGACGATATCTATTTTTTGCGATTAAATGAAAAGTGAAAATTTTCAAGCGCGCGAAAACGCGACGCCTAAGTATGTATGCTGGGTAAAGCCCGTGCGACGTCATTCTGGTTCCCGCTGTCGCGGTGTGAGCTGTTCTTGGGGCAAGGCTCTGGGCGCTGATACGACGCAGGATGCTAGCAGGTAGCCGAGTACCCTGCTAGCTAATAGCGCTTGGCTTACATAAGGATTATTAATACCTTATCAAACGAAGAAAACTTTCCGACCTTAGCCAGTTTTAATAAGTGATTATTAAGACATGTTTCCCTTAGCTCTGTGCCTCATGCATGCATTGGTAATCTCAGACAATGTATAACTCCTATCTACTCGTATAGAAACTAGGTCCCTGTGACGTCACGAGGAGTGGCATCGCATGGGCGCCAATCTGGCCTTTTTCAAATGAGGATAAAATTGACCGTTGCCATTCGTCTCAACTCGGATTTCTAAAACCGCACATATTGGTGAAGAAAGTAAATAATAATACGTCACTTTAATGATTTTTTTTCTCAATTCTGATTCATATTTTTCTTTTATGAAAAATTCAATAATCAAGACACGCCAGTGCTATAAATGACTCCGCGCACCATAAAATTAGCCGTTTTGTCAACTTCGTGAACTTCGCAACTCAACCTAGGTATAACAAATACGTCTACAACATTCGTCTTCCACAATAAGTTGCAAACATTAATACAGATTGATAAAATGGCTATTGCGTATTTTTAGAACGCATACTTTGTTGTAAAATTATTTTTTCATTGGCATATATGCTATATTTGAGCAATTTTTTTCTTAATTTCTTGTGTGGAAAAGGTCATGAAACTTTTCACATGAATTTGTTTAGTTACATTTCACACATTGAATTGCTTTTAAAGTTTCAACACTTGATAGTGATTTTTTCTGATGCACACACTTCATTGGTTGATTGGTTATGGTGCGTTCTTGGCATTACTATTTATTAATGGTTATTATCGAAATACAATGTACACTCACGTTCTTTAGACGCAGAAGGATCGCTCAACATGTTCCCCCACGGAACCCCAGAATCCATTTTCCGAAGAAGTCTGTTAATTTTTAATTCTAAAATTGTGTTTAAAAACTGCTTACGCACAGAAAAAGCCGAAGAATTCATTTCAAAGAAGAAAAAATAGTACTATTCATCGAAATTTATCATTGAAAAAAACTATCGACTATTTAACCACATAGCAACGGATTCCTGCAGTGAAGATGATCATAAATGAGTTGAAGGGTTGGGTTTAACTGTCGAAGAATGGCCCTAAAGGACTCGCTAAGCTGAGTGTCTCAGGCTGGGCCTGAATGCATCCGACATTGCTACCACGATCTTAGAAAAAGAGATTTTTCTACCTCAGCGGTCGCTTCCCTTCCCTCTCGACAGCAAGACACAACCTCCGATCGTTTACATCTAAAACATCCGCGACAACTATACCCAACGTCATTGGTCTTCCGCGTATGAAAACGTCCGTCGGCTTAACCCGAAGTTCGGTGCGAAAATGCTACGACCTAAGCCTTCGACGCCTGGAACAGAAGATGCATAGAAGACGCTAGAATAAACAGTCACACACACTAAAGTATTTTCTTTTTAAATCTCACAAACACAAAGGTCTTATAGGGAGCTCGTTCATTGGAATCGGGCAAAATACATAGCAAGAATAGCATCGCCACAAATCACGGCTGACTTTTAAAAGTGATTCTCCTATCGGTGATCGCAATCACAGGTAAGAATCGAAGTTACCATGGGCGCAGCTAGCAATTAAGGCTGGGGGGGGAAAGAGGTTTGCGTGCAACTAATACCGCGGGGTGTGTGGGGGTATGGAATACCCTCCAGGATACGGGGTAGGTGCGAGATTAATAAATTGCGGAATTTTAAAGATAAATAAACGATTTCAGTTTTTCCTGGTGAATACTTCTGACAAATATTTATCGGGTTTGCATCCAGGTTAAAGCTTTTATGCAAGCCGACGTTTCGGAGGATGGAAGACAAGTCGTCTTCCAAAACGTCAGGCTTGCATTAAAGCTTTAACCTGGATGCAAACCCAAGAAATATTTGTTAAAGATAAATGGTTCAAAATGGTGAGTTTTATGGCTTTCTGAGGGAAACTTTATTAATCCTTACACTATTCTATATTATTAGTAATATCGATCTAATTAAGTGAGATGGATTAAACTTTAAAAAATTTATGAGCTCTGGGGGGGGGGGGAGGGGTTTATCCCCCTAAATCCCCCTGTGCGCTGTGCCACTAAAAAACACAACGGTCTGATAGGGGAGGGTCGTAAAGGGGTTGAATTATTCGCAGCTGGGCGGATCTTGGCCAAAAAGCGTGAACGCAAGGTAATATAAGTCCAGAGGCCTTTATTTATTTCTTTGTGAAACTCTTCTCTGCTTCTTATACTAAAACCAAACACGCACAATAGGTTCTGCAAGTATAATTGTAACAGCCAGCGGTGGATGCAGAATAAGGGCCAAAGCAGGGGGTATCTATTACCTCTCTGCATTAGTGGGTGTTCGAACAAAATCACCACTCTATCTAGTGTGTATACACACATTGGACACCCAAGGGGAGGGCTGTGGCCCTTTAAAGAACTTATACCACTCAATTGCAACATAATAAAAGAGCACGTAAAATAGGGCATATGTTTAGAGCTAGTTTGTATATCAATTCGTTAGAGTAGGTATATATATGTAACGGAAAGTATATCTATAAATACTAGTATACAAGGGGGCAAACCCTTAACCAAAGCATTCATGAACGGGAAAGAGTTTCTGAGAGGATCATCACATGAGAGTTTCAACCTTTCCGTGACTGTGCTGTGTGAATAACTTAGTCACCCCAAATTACGTTAATCTTGTTCACTTTTTAATTATTTTGTCCCTTTGACAATTTTTGTATTTGAGCTCTACCACTTGGTCATTATTTAGGTGATGGATGATTTTTTAAACATTAAATTGTTTTTGAAAACTTCAATTTTTATTTCGAAAACTTTGAATTTTACCCCACAGCTGTTGGTGGGAAGAAAAAAACTTGTTTATTCATATGAGTGCAGGAATAAAAGTTGAATTCAATAAATTTTATTAACTTTCAACTTCAACAATGTCTACATTCTACATGATGGCACCTTTAGTAGTTGTTTTTCCATTCCATGATAGTCAATGCACAGTTACATGCAATAGCAATTAATATGAAATATTCGACTGCCATTTCGGAGAAAAGAAATGTAAAAACCTAAATGTAGCCTCCTATGTATTTATGAATTATGCATAACAAGATATTATATAATTAAAAAAGAAAGACATGGTGTTGAATTACAGGAAATACTAAAACAGTGCATATAATTTATGAATTGTAAATGGGGTACCCTCGAGATACCCAACAATGTCCTTCACAAAAGTTTTCTACGCACAGTACAGGAGGGCAAAAGAAAAGGTTGGAGAAAGGTTTATTTACTGGTGTGTAGAGTATTACGGTGCAATTATATTTGCTATTTACTAAGAGGACAATTTCCAACACAATGGGGAGTGATTTTTGAAGAGTAAGGATAGGAACGTAGAATTCCAGAGAACAATATAGAGTCAGAAATCAATGTTACCGTATTTGCATGAATCTAAGACGAACACGATTCTAAGACAACCCCCCCTTTTTTGGAACTCCACTATGGGGAAAAAATTTTTCTAAGGGAAAACGTTCAATGTGGGGATGTTTGGCTAGGTTGTCTATGTCCCAGGAAACGAGGGATTTTTGGTGCGTAATGACAGGAATAGTAGTACTTTATTGAGACACTTAGGTCTTATTATTGATTCGACTAATAATTTCTTTGGAGGGGCCATGGTCCGAAGACCAATAAAATTAAACTAGTGAAAATGAAACCTGACTTTATTAAACCCACACGGAAAACACTCGGTGGTATGAAGGCAAGACACCCTGGAAAGTAGGGAACCAATCGTACGAGCTATGCTATCGCGTTCGGCGTACGCAGAGTATACTGCTGAGGGTGAAGCATGGCCATTTGACTGCGCCATGAAATTTTTTGTCCCAAAGATACCCATTCTTTTCTAATTAGCGTAGCGCCAGATGGGCGGATGAATTCGGATTACTAGTAGGGAGGAACAAAATATCCTGAGAAGATATCCCTTCGTCAGTAACTCTGACAAGTGAGTCTTATGGTATAACTCGTAAATTGACAACTGATAATAACCTGATATCCTGTTTTCAGAAAAAAATGCGGCATTAACTGCCGAGAAGCTCAGCTACGAGGATATAGAGTTTCCCCAAAAATCATTATCGTATTTTTCCAATTATTTCCTTGCAAATACTTAAATAACGTTAGAAATACGTCATGCTTGGTCTCATTCTTTTTTGAATTACGAGCACATTGCAAATATTCCAGCCTAATAAAAGTATAATAAAAATTGCCGAAATTCATTGTTAGACACCTTTTGAGCTAATAGGTGATTCATGCAGCGGTTGACCTCCAGAAACTGGGAACTTTGAAGCAAGTAGGCTGAAAAAGGTTAGCGGGTGAGAAAATGGGGGGTGTGAAACGCATTTCTATTGTTCTCGTGTAACATGATATTTATTTATTTCGTCTCATTTTCGTCAAAAGATGGATGCAGGAAAAATTATACATCGGGACCACGATCTTCAAACAATCAATGCGGGGAAAGCGATACTTCGGAGATGCAGGAAAAAATTACATTGTCTATATGGAACTTTATTTGGGACCAGAAACGGCTAACGATGAATGCAGGAAAATGTTCAATACAGGTATGATAGATCGGGGTTCCACTGAATAACTTTTCTTTTGAAAGCGGCAGTGGCAGCGGCAACTTAATAACTTCTTTTCTCTGCCATCGTAATACTCTGAAAGGCACGGAATTACAACTGAATCGATCTCTCTAATCAGAGGCAAATCATGTTGCCTTCTTACCGTTGCTCTGAGAAAAATGCAACGACTTTGTAGCAGTTTATTCCGCGACGGCATTGAGGCTTTAACATTACAATTTAGGTAAATTGTAACCAATCACACGAACATTTTGTGAGTTGATCGAGCTTTAACTTGAATGGAGCCAAACCCAGGGTAAAGCAGGCAATCTCGCAGACACGGCAAAAGTGCACCCGGCGGCTGATCGGCACGCGCCGAATTTTTGCCTGCTGCCCAAAAATGGAAAATGTTTTTTTTTCTACTTGAACACAAAATTAAATATGCTAAATTACTGTTAAGATATTCTTGACGTTGATTTTTCGTTGAATAGTTATCAGGTGGCAAACTCAGGTGTCCATAATTTTTCTGACGTAAATTATGCAACCCGATTGACGTCGAGAATTTTGCATCCGATTGTAAGACGAACTCTCTTTTCTGCAGGAGTTAGGAGGAAAAAAAACCTCGTCTTAGATTCGTGCAAATACGGTATATGGAGAGAAATGATTCAGATTTAATCTGGTGGAACTCTAACATATTGTAACTTATAACTTATTAATAAAATCAACCCAAATTATTTATTAAGTTGATTCAATTCCATGATGTCACGCCTGAGACAAGTAATTATGGTAAAAATAATCATCCATTTCAGATAGATTCTAAATAAAAAATTGAATACATATATCCTCTGTTGAAAGGGAAGTAGTAAGCATATGTAATCTTTTTCCCTGATTATTAGCAGTCAAAATAACTTGCAATATAGCAGATGACCATATACATATATATGCCCACCTAACATACTGTGTTTACATTGCTCATGTGTACATACATACATGGAATGACGTGCTGAAAAAACACACTATTTGTTTAATTTTTTGGCTTGAAAAAAGCAAATATTGTTAAAAATACTAGCATGCCACCCTCGCATTGATAGGGAAGGAGAGGACCCATACAAGTGGGAAACTTGGAATTTATGGTAAAATATCGAGAACAAGAACGACAGTCCCACCCCGATCGTATTCCCCATGTCACTGCCACCCAACGCAGACCAAAGGCCGACCTGAGAGACCATTGTATGTGTCCTGGAATCCTGGGTAATGTTTCTCTGAACATACTGATGATTCTTGTAATACCAAATCAATAAAAAATAACACTTACTTATTCCACGCCGTCATGAAAGCAGGTTCAGGAAAAACCAGGGCTTATATTTTTGAAGTAGGCAACTGAAATCTGATTACATACATTTACAGGGATAAGTTAATGTAAATTGTTTCATTGCAGGTAAGTGAAGGTGTTGCATTACTTGAGAATTGCTAACCTTAATTATAGCAGGAGCTAAGTGAAAGCGTGGTTAATTGAGTGATTGTGATCTCCATTTAAACCTGACTGAGTATTCTCCTATTAAAAATTACTCTGGTTAAGGAACCATCTTGTACCTGGCAAGACATTTTTTAATGAATACCTAAAAATTTGTTTTTCCACAGAATTTTTTATTAAATCACCACCATGATGATGTTGTCGGGACACAAGTCACTCTCGGCTGAATCGCCGCCTGATGTAGGGCAGCCTAAAGATAAACTGATATGAGGGACGTAAACTGTTGCATCGGAGACAGATCTCTCTTGGGGGATAACTGGCATCAACAATAAGGGAATATAAACGCCGCAAATCCTCCAGTAAAGCCCCACTCTTGAAAAAAAATATATAAAAGAAAATCTTATAAAAAGAATTCTATAAAAAACCAGAAATGAGGCAAAACGATGTATATGAATTGACTGTATAGAAACTTCCAGAACAGTAATTATTCACTTTATTAACTAAAAAATCCTGTACCAGAGCCCAGATGGCTAATGGCACCTTCTCTCCGCCTAATATGTATTAGGACATTTTCTCATCTTCTTTGGCATCAGTTGGACTAAACACTCAACTGCAATTCACCTGGAATGAAAAGAAAATTTTGATCATCTAACAGTCCAAGAAGATTATCATGAGTGCGTGAAATATATTTGGGAAAAAAATTGTAATCAGTAACTAGAACCCATTATTATTTTATAAATTAATTGGTTACCATTACAAGTATATTGAAAATAACTATCCTGAGCATTTTAAAAATTTAACAATAGGTTTGTGGACCATAGTGAGTTTAGTTCATTTTAACCACAATTTAAGACTATTTACTATGTATCCGCAAAATGCATAATGCTTATAATTTAGAGTATTCAAACAAGAGTAGAAGAAAATATCAGATATCTGACATTCAACTTAAATGATTTTGATCAGCTAATAGTTCATGAATATCATCAGCCATGCGTAAAGTATTTAGATATACAGTGGAACTTGTTTAGTACGTTTCTGAAGGGACCACAAAAAATGAACGTACTAACCAGGAAAACGTGCTAACGAGGAAAGTAAAAAATAGCAGTCGGGGTAATTGCAATCTGTGGAAAAGTCGTCATAATTACAATTACTATCGGTAGTTCTCGTAGGATCGCCTTCCTGAACTCTTTTCACCTTTAAAATAAAGAAAATGGGCGCTACATTGAAAACTGATAAGCACCATCGAAGATACCGTTAGTAAGTACATGAATTTGAATTTTAGTTATGTTCAATTGTATTTGACAAAATATATTTTTCACTAATGATGTTTCATTGAGTTTTTTTATGTACTTTCATTCGTGTGGTTTCATGCAATATTTTTTGCACAATTCAGCATAATGAAATTTCTGTTTAACAAACCTATAAGAAAATTCACCACAAAATTCAGCTTCCAAAAAGGCAAAATGTAGTCATACCACACACAGCCATATATTTTAAACGGCATACACTAAATTTGTTATTCATTCTCACCCATTGTTAAACCATAGAACTCTTTTGGTAAACTTAAAACTTTGTTAAAATAATCGTGAAAATTATATACATCATTATTTACACTGTTCAACATAGATTATGTCCTAGAGACATAGTTGGTCGATCTTAGATATATTTTTCATTCTTATTCCAAATCTGTGCTTATATTCTTTTTATGACGTCTATTTCCTTAGGACAGCTTAATGAATATTTTTCCATTTACAGAGGTAGTCATTTAATTCATTCATATCTCGTTATAGCATCATTGGCATAGCCAGGGGGGTGTCCAGGGGATCCGGACCCCCCCCCCCCCAGAATATAAAAACAAAATTATTTTCCTTCATAAAAGAAAATGAAACATTGAAAAATCATGAATTTAAAAATTATTTCTTTAATAAATAAAGTTTTGTCGATTATTAAAATTAGTTGAAAAACCATTACTTTTTATCCTGTTTTTCAAACATTTTCCCCCATGGCTTCGGACCTCCCCCCCGAACGAAATTCCTCGCTACACCACTGGATAGCAAGTGAGCAAGTGAAAATGAAACTTTCCTGCCTGCACATGAACATATTTCATAACCACAGCCCATCTCACACGGTGCAAGAACGGCCGCATTGAGGTACGTTACACTCCCAATTACATATATCCTAGTGGGCTGAGATGACAGGGAGAAGAGACGGCACGAACAATCGGAATACACGGATAAACCAAACTTCGACTTTTAATTTTTTTTTAATATTTGTAAGGGTGTCTCGATTGCCGTCTCGTGCCACCTCGGTTTCGCTCTCAGGGTAACGGAAGAATCGCAGAGTCGCGTTCGAGTGATGGGTCCAGTATCTGAAACTCATAACACGTTGCAACCTCTTGCGTGGGATCCATCCTCGTGCATGACTCTGACACCCTACTCCAATTAACAACTTGCAACATGCTCTCGCGTGGGAATTGGTCTCCGCGTATTCCTCCAACACTTTATGCCGTAACACGTTGCAGTATCTTGGCGTGGGAAGGCGTATGATGTGCATAATCATGCGACCTCTTCCGGCCAATAGGAAGATGCCGAGAGGGTCACGAGACGGACGCGACACGGGAGGAAGCCTCTTGGAGGGAATAGTCTTACGCTGTATCTCGGAGGGGGAATTTGTACCTGCGCTCTGACAATTAAACGTGTGGAACCAGACTTGTCATCGCATTCTGCCTTCTACGAACCTGGCCCTTCCTGTAAGCTTAGTGCTTACATATTTATAATGAAGGTAAAGCAAACACTTTATTTTTATTTACGTACATTTTCTCTTATTTAAGATTGCTTTCTGGGTTCACTAAGAGCTTTCTTCACCCAATCTTTTTAGAGATGATAGCACGAGTGTACTTGTATCCCTACTGGTCCATATAAGACCTGGAAATATGAGACGCTTGGAAAAAGGAACACGGAGCTCCCATGAATGCAGCTAACACACGATCGCATCCATTTTACGATTGGAATAATAAGCCCTGTGTTTTCTAACATTAAAATGCAGTCATTCTGGTGATTTTGCATACAATTTTATTTATAATGAAGATTGCGGAAAACATCAAATGAGAGTTAAAATCATGCATTGATAATCTGCGACACTGATATGCCACAGCTGGATAATTTGGAGTATTTGAAAAGGGATTATACGCAAAAAAGTAGAAAATTCACCACAAAATTCAGCTTCCAAAAAGGCAAAATGTAAAGTCATACCACACTCAGCCAAACATTTTAAACAGCATGTGGGAGGCATATGACCAATATTTGTTACTAGTTCTCACCAATTTTTAAACCATAAAACTCTTTTGATGAACTTTAAACTGTCAAAATAACCTTTAACGCTTTATATATATTGATCATTTATAATTAATGCCGCAGCTGGATAATTTGGAGTATTTGAAAAGGGATTACAGTAAACTCTTGATTTTACGAAGTTTTCAATTATACGAAGTGATATTGTGGTCCTGGCGAAAAGCCTATGCTAAATACATGGCACTATTGGATTATACAAAGTTTCGATTATATGAAATGATTTGAATTTACGAACCTCGGCTTGGTCCCTAGGAGCAAATGGCATTCGTTTATACGAACTACGGCGAAAAATTTGTCAACCAAACTAGTTACGCCGGCATAAAAAGCTAAAAAATCAGCGCTTCCAACTGTGGTCCATCAAAAGTGCGAAATCGTAAATGATAATGCCATAATAACTTTGGAGAGAAATGGATCGCCAAAAACCTCACTGTGGGAATTTAGGGGAAGTAGGAGTTCAGTAAAAATATCGCGGCTGACATTATGCCCCTATTTACGTGCCTGTTCGTAAACATATCATCGACAATAATTCGTAGTTTAACATGTCAGGAAGGTCACTCAGGGTATTTCTTACACTCCTACTTAAACCCTGCGTAATTGAATCATACCACGAAAATGTCACAAGTCCATAAAAATACTCAAATTTCAACATTCTTGCAGGTTAATAATCTATAATAATAACCTCGTGACAACACTTTTCTCATTAACAGTTGGAAATATGAGGAAGGAAGAGAATTAATGCACTCGGTGATAGAGGAAATATATTTCATTTTAGACGCTAACGTTATATTTTGAAGGGGGGGAAGGTCGGGGAAAATACTGCGGTTGCCAGCGACAAGAGATGGGGAGAAGTAGTAAGGATATCACTGATGATATCATATTTTATACACGAGCCTATATTGAGGGAGAAATGGCTCCTCTATTGCTAATTCGAATGGGGATTTGATGATTCTGTGCATTAAGTTTTCGCCCAAGCACATTGGTATCTATCCACAAGGCTGTCTGGCTGTCTTTCGTCCTGAAAGCGCTGAATCGTACCGGATGGGCTTGTGCTTAATTCACGAGGGTGCGAAGGGCTTCAGTCTGTGCCTTGCGAGTGCGTAAGCAACAACCAGTGCTTCTCTGGATCTACAATAGTAACATTTTCTTAGCGAGTGTGTTTGAAATTTGGGAATATGGAGCCTTCACAGCTAAAACAAAAAAGAAGAGTATAACCTTTAGAAATAAAAATGAAAATTATTGAAGAGGAGAAGGCAAAGAGATTAACTAAAAGTGAGATAGCGGAAAAGTTTGGAATCCCACTGTCGACTTTGCCGACAATTCTAGCAAACAGCGGCAAACTACAAGAAAAAGTGGGGTCGGGTGTTTCGCTGAAAAGGAAATATCTGAGCTGCGCCAAGTTCGCGGAGGTTGAAGAGGAGCTATACACTTTCTTTTGTAAGTGCCGTGAGCAAAATCTTCCAATTAGTGGACCAATATTACAAGAAAAGGCCGAATACATAGCCTTGCAACAGAAAAATTGACGATTTTAAATGTTCTGGTGGGTGGTTGACTAATTTTAAATCAAGATTCAACATTGTATCTCTGAAGATAAGTGGGGAAGAAGGCTCTGTTAGTACTGAAATTATTGATAAATGGCACATCGATAACGATGATATACTTCAAGAATATAGTCCCAGAGATCGCTACAATTTTGATGAAACTGGGCTATTTTCTAATACATTACCTGACGCAACCCTGGGTTTCAAAGGGCAGGGGTGCCATGAGGGGAAAAAGAGTAAAGTGCATGTTACTGTGGGGCTGTGCGTCAACCAAACAGGCACGGACAAAATCAAGCCCGTTGTCATTGGGAAATTTGAAAAGCCACGGTGCTTAAAACATGTAAAATTGGAAGCCATCCCAGTTTTTTACCATGCAAATAAAAACAGCTGGATGACCCGAGAAATTTTCCAGCAAACAGTTATACTACAGAGAAAAATTGCTGGAGAGAACCGCAAAACTTTTTTAATAATGGATAATGCCACCGTTCATAAATACGTGGAAGATCTAAAATTGGCTAATGTTCGAGTCCTCTTTTTACCCCCGAACTCGACTAGCAAGTCCCAGCCCTTGGACCAAGGCATTATCCAGGATTTTTAAGTCCTATACCAGAAGGAGCTTGAGCGGTATTACTTGCGATGGATCGGTATGTATACATTCATCTATTTTGCTCATGTGCGTTTGGATATCGATTTAGATATTTTTATTCATGATTATCATTCTTTCAAATCTATTTGCTACTTTTAGAAATGGGAACAGAAATGAATAACATCCCGAAATGGACGTTGATACATGCAATCCACGCCATAGCCGAGTCCTGGAGAGAGATTTCCTCCACTACCATCGCAAATTGCTGGAAATCGGCCGGATTCCCTCCGATAGCGCATCATGAGGATGTTCTCGAGGTTAGTAATTGATACAACTAACCTAATAGTAATTTTACTGCTTTAATATCACGGCTCTGGTTGAATCGTTATGTTGTACCTTCAGGAAGCCGCGGCAGATGAAATCGCGGAGGAGATTAGTGGCTTAAAAGAAGATTTTAAAAAATATTTGGAAAAAGCAGGAGCACAGCGCGCAACAGCTAGTGATTATATTGTGCTAGATGATGATCTCCAGGCTTGCGATGATTCGACGCCGGTGCCTGTGTCCGAAGAAGCAGCGGCCGGGACTAGTCAGAATAGCAGTGACGACGATGATGAAAGTGAGGAAGTAATTCCACCTAATAAAAAAGAAGTATACGCTGCCTTCCAAACATTCAAGACATTTTGATCTGGCTAACGATTTGGACCCCCAATTTAATTACCACATATGCAAGTTAGAAACCATGGTGGAAGCGGCAATGGAGAAGGGAAAAAGCAAAAAAATAACAGATTTTTTTGGGTAATATCTTTTCGTGTATATATCTAGGCCTTTGTGAATAAACAACTTAAATATCTCAAGTAACAGGCTCTATTTACCGCCAATTTATTTTTCAGGCTTCTTGTAATGAAGACGCACTTCCAAGTCTAACCATCAACTTTCTTCTCATGCGCTTCCCCATTTTCCCATGCTGAGAATTCTTTCTTTCCCAATTCTTTGTTTACTCCCTCCTGCCGCCTTTGGCTGATCTTGCTGACACCCACCTTACGCATCCCAAACCCCTCCTTCCCCAGCATATCCCATTCACTCCCTTCCTAAGGTCACGGAGCTTGCTTGCGTCGCAACAAAATACGGCCCCCAAACGTAGTCTGAGGCAGAGCTGAAGGACCTTTCCCCACCCTTCTTTCTCCTGCCCCCTTCACCTCTCCTTATGCTGACCACACTTATTTCCTCAGGCAATCCCCATCCCACTCCTATTCACCCCATCCACTGGGAATGTTCTCCGACTGTAGAGAAGGGCATGGTTCATATTTACTGGCAAGGGGGGGTAAGTTTTTAACCGGAGAGAGGCTGGAGAAGTATCTTCCATTGTCAGGGAAATGGTGCCGTGCTTATAAAATTGTCGCTCTTCTTCTCTGCTGACTTAAAAATTGAAATTTAATTATTTTCTTTGCGCTTTCCACTCTATATTTATTTACGATTATGACACGCCTATTTTTTAGTGCTAAAACTAAGAAAATCTTTTCTCTATGTCAATGATCCTTTGCATAACTTTCAATACGGCGGAAAAAGAAACACGAAAACTAAATGAGGTGAAGGTACAGGTTTTTGCGTATCATTTTTGGGAATCCACGCAAGTGAACCAATATTTCACCACGTTGAGAAATGTTAAAACGTCTCTTGTAGGAAAACAATCAATGTGGATAATAACGTTTCTCTCCCTATTTCTCCGAAACTGTAAGATGTTTCTCCTGTCGTTTTTCCGGTTGGAACCTTGCTCCTGTCGGCATAAAAGGAGAAAAACATACTATATGAACAGGTCACCTCACACCCAGTATGAAAAATATGGTCCTGATGAAAAATTAAGTCTTTTATGGCAACGTCTGCAAAGATGATGGAGCACAGTAGTCGGACGGATAACGCAAACAGAATTTACTTCAAATATTCGCCAGAAGATAATCACATCCTACCTTATTTATGATCGTAATTGAATCTCAGTGAAAATAGAGCACATTCTGCTGAAAATACGAAGTAACTCGAAATATTAACTTACGAAGGTTATTTTGGTAACGGGCTAAGGCCCTTGTTTTTCTTTTTTTCTCGTCACTTCGCGATAGAGGGCGACATAAATGGCGGTTAGGCTGGCTGCCGCTATAATTCCGTGGGTGTCAGAAACAAATATCTATACTTAGCATACTTAATAGTTGCTATTCGCTCCTAACCACAAACTTATAACATTAAATTCTCATAATAAACATTGCAATTCATTATTTGATTACGTTTCCTAAACTGGTCAGGAATTTCTTTAGCGATCGTTGATGTTGAAGTATGAACAAGAAATGGGAATTTTATGGTGGTATAATTATTTAACGATTTTTCACATCATAAATCGATAACAAAAAGCCTTTTCTATGAATTATACCGAGAATAACCACCAAAAACATTTAAATAAGGCCAATGAAGACAAAAAATGGCGGAAGAAACAAAAGCGAGCATTTTCTCGTGACTTATGAAAAAGGTTTGAATTTACGAAACTCGATTTTACGAAGTGCCAATTTTCCGGTCCCACTGACTTCGTAAAATCAAGAGTTTACTGTATATGCAAAAAAAAAAGTAGAAAATTCACCACAAAATTCAGCTTCCAAAAAGGCAAAATGTAAAGTCATACCACACTCACAATCAGCCAAACATTTTAAACAGCACGTGAGAGGCACATGATCTAAATTTGTTATTCATTGTCACGAATTGCTAAACCATAAAACTCCTTTGATAAACTTTTAACTTTGTCAAAATAACCTTGAATGCTATATATATTGATCATTAATTACACTGGGAAACAGCCACTTTGCAGTCTTAGATCTGTAACTTTTTTCTGACTAACTTTTGGTCTCTGAAAGATTCTCCTGGTTCATTTTCGGGGTATTACTCTAAAGAATCTCGTAAGACCCTCATTGCAATTCTCTCTCCTGCATGTTCCATTCATCGTGAAATAAAAATGCTGGAAGATGCTCATGTAAAAGTTTTCGGCAAAAGCAAATTTATGAAAATAATATTTGCGAGACAAAAATGAAAATTTGTTCCAGTGCAAACAACTAGGATTAATCGAGGAAATTAATTATGAATTGTTAACATGATCAGGTAGTTTGGGAGAAGATATTTTGTGAGAACAGAAATTTTTAAGTTGTCGTCATCTCCTAGCAAAGGAGACGGAATACATTTTCCGTCTTCCATGAATGATATAACGTAGTATCGCCAGAAATGGTTCATCAATTATATCACCTGTTAAACATTTTCACTATGCAATACATGATCGATTTTAACCCTTTTACTGCAGCAGCCTATTTCAGGTGGGATGTACGAAGACTGCCAAGGCTATTTTCCGGAATTAGCAACATTTCAGGTTTAAAAATTTCTCAGCTACTTAATAATATTTAATACTTCTAGATTTTTTCCCAATTCCTAAGATATATTTATATCTTATAACCATAGATAGATTAAGGGGGTTTACTTAAATTACAGCCGATAAAAAGGCCACAATCACAAAAAAAGTGAAAAAATTTCGCTCAACCAGCAAGGACTGATATATCAGCCCGTTGGCAGTAAAAGGGTTATATCAATTTTTCAAATTGTTTTCTAGGAAATGTTTAAATGTTTGTTCAGAAATACCCCCCCCCCACCACCTTACCATCTTCCCCCTACCCCCCCACCTTATCAAACATCTATTTACGCTAGGTCTTTTTGTATCACCCCTTGCAAAATATGGAATCAATACGGTAGTTACCTTCATCTAAGGAAACGAAAGGCATTGATTGCGATTCCTTACCCACCATTAGTGTATTCATAATATACAAATTATTTGGTTTGAGAAATTCCAGTTTAGACGAATGGCAATGGTCCATTTTAACCTCATTTGAAAAAGGCCAGATTGGTGCCCATACGATTCCACTCCACGTGACGTCACAGGGACCTAGTTTCTATACGAGTAGATAGGAGTTTTACATCGTCCGAGATTACCAATGCATGCATGAGGAACAGAGCTCAGGGAAACGTCTCTCAATAATCACCTATTTAAACTGCCTTTGGTCGGAAAGTTTCCTTCGTTTGATAGGGTATTAATAATACTTATTTCAGCCAAGCGCTACCTGCTAGCAGGGTACTCTGCTACCTGCTAGCAGAGTACCCTGCATCGTATCAGCACACATACCCTTGCCCCAAGGTAACCTCACACGGCAACAGTGGGAACCTGAATGAGGTCACACTGGCTTTTCCTGACATTCATACCTAGCAGTCACATTTTTGCACGCTTGAGAATTTTCACTTTTCATTTAAATTTAGGTATTCCTCATATGGAAACGTAACCACGTCTTATCAGATCCCTCTGAGTACCACGCCGAGAAACTCGAGCCTAAATTCAAAGGTCTGTACTGTGTCATGAGGAAAGTGTCCCCAACAATTTACCGGCTCGAATCTCTACGTGAAAAGAAGGAATGCACCGTGTACATCGAAGACCTCCGACCCGTTTCGCTAAAGTATTGGTTTTTTTCAGAGGGGATGTAACGGGTAAAGTGCGCCTTTCATGGCCCCACTAGATTCGGGGCTGGCGCACAACGCAATGCAAGACCCGGAGGAGGAGTGGGAGCTGGTCAGCGACGTGTAGGCAGTCTGTCACGAGGAGCCGCGGGCAGTGGGTCGTGCTGAGCTGGAGAGCGTGGTCGAGGCCTGGCCGCGTGTGCTTTTGTGATAGAAATTGAAATTGTGATAGTGTACCTTAGGCAATTAAACCTTTTTTTGTTACAAATTCAAAAGGAAATACTATGAAACATTGCTACACATATGACGAACGGTTGTGTGATGCCTTTTCTCATTGGGCTAAACTTCAGGGTGTTTATAATACGTATGTTTACCTTGTAATCTCTAGTTTTTTTTCGGAGTGGAATCCATCATGATTGCATGAATCGTTAGAAATTTACTCTGTAATTAAAGGATCCACATTTGAGATTTTAAGAGTTGTGACTAAAAATCGTGAACATGAAGACGAGAAGCTCGTAGTTTGGTAAGGATGAGCCTGTAAAAGAGAGGCGCTAACTTCTTTACCAGAGCATGTTGTCAGCAGCAATACCGATAGTCCCTCAATCATAATGAAACTTGGGTCAACGGAGATCATCTCGGACAAAGAAGGGGGACGGAACGACACCTCTATGGGTCATTCCATGTCAGTTCACCCAGGCATGGCACCCACCGACTCGGATTTCAATGAAATTTTTGTCACTAGCTGCTATCACCTATTTAATGACTCATGCAAAATATTTCCTCTCTCACTCTCATAGTTTGCAAGATATGAGGAGTCGAAGTTTGAGATGTTTGCTCAGAAGTGGCGCTAGTGGGAGTCAAATTCCAGAGTGCAGGGCACAGGGTAAAAATTCATAACTCAGAAACCACTTAATATGTTTGAATGAAATTTTGACCCCTTGTCTATCCAAGTACATTGCTTCCATAGTAATGTCTTTTATTCCCCTTGCGTTGTTATGTTAGCCAAAATGATGTCAACAGTTGTTAATTAACCGATTTCTTAAGCTCAAAAACATTACTTCATATTTTCAGAATTATCACCAAAAGGCAGAGCAGTTAACTCATCCAATTTTTTTTAATTGAAGGTTAATATGTGCTCCAATAAACTGTGAAATAAAAATGGTGGTGTTTTGACTGCCACCATGAGTATTTCAGGTTTTACTTTTTTTCTGCCCCCGTGAGAGGGATTTGGACACGTACTGTAAGATAATAAGTATAAGTGTATCCATACCTTCATGAGGATATATTTGAAATATTGGTCAGTAAATCTAAGACCAAACATGTAGTCTAGTGAATGTGGCTCTTGTTCATACAATTGTTTTTAATAGCAATACTTGGCTTGTGGCAGATGAGGGGAAAAGAGTCCAAATGGCTCAGAAATGTGAAATGATGCTTTTTTCCTGGAATTTACCCATTTTTCAAGTGTTTAGTTTATGGAAAAATTGGTATCAACATACATTAGACTCTTACTGTGCATTAGAGGATAAATGGAAATACTAATTTAATTAAAATTATTTAAATAATACACTTCAGTGTGTTTAAGGCATCTCCTGAACATCTCTGGAGGCTCTGATGGGCAACTAAACGCTTAACAGTACCACCAATTCCATCACATGGGGATTTTCCATATAGGTGCATAAATTTCACTTTCACATCATTTCTTCCTCGTGTTTAGAAATCACTAATCCAAAAAACCAGTGGTCATCATAAGCAAATGCAATGTACAAGTTTGTTAAGATCTGTGAAAAAGTGATTAAATGAGTCCCGCTGAACTGGAGTAGTACAAAGTTAGCCTCACTTTCACAAAAGAAGTACGGTCTTCCAGACCCTTGGTGATGGAAGAGCTGGCAGAACAAATGGTATTACTTAAAGATATGCAGCAGGTTGTCACCAATATCCAAATTCCTTGATGGCAACTGGAGTATTAAATTTCTATTTCACTGGGAGAGATAATGCTGACATTATGTTCCCTTCTCCCCTGCCTCACATATGATTGTATAACATGACAAACTTGAGAAGGTAATACAATCCCCCCTATTCAGCCTAACTTTCCAGTGTTATTCCATCTCCCCAAGGAATAAGAGAATTAAGTGCAACCTCTACATTAGGAAGAATAAAATGTTTCAATTATCACAGTGAGGGCATGAAAAATCAAAATAGATTCTAGGGTACCACTTTTAGTCTTCTGCCAAGTCTTCTTGTGTGAAGATGCTCCATGGGTGTCCAAGTTTATTCTGTGTGTACGATCAGTGTATATTTACCAGTACATTAATTGTGTGTGCTATGAGTTAGGCAAAGCTGCTCATCGTGAACTTCGACATTCGATGCCGGGAAATATCCGATTCCAAGATGGCGTCCGGTCCGATAAACGTAGAATGTAACGAGTGTAAAAACCATCTAAAAACTAGTGAAAAAGCCCTCCACTGTGAATATTGCAAGAAATTATATTATCATAAGTGTACGGGCTTGAAAGAAATTGCTTTAAGAGCTCTGGAGGAATTTTATGGTTTATTCTGGAAGTGCTTATCATGTCGCGTTAACGAAGGAAACCAACTTCATAAAATGGCGGACGACATCGAACTATTAAAAGAAGAAATTCGCAACATCAAAGATAACGCTAAGCTACATAATGCTGGGAAGGAATCTCGAGTGAAAAATGTGAGTTTTGCAGACACAGCAGCAACAAGGTCTGTTTCTAATAGTGACGCAAATCATGAAATCGAGGCCTCTCGTGACGCTGCCAAGCATCGGGTGAACGACAAAAATGAAGCTGGTTTTGGAGCAACGACTGTTTCCGGCAAAAAAGAAGTGGTAAATAACAAAAAGAAAAAAGCGTTACGTGTAGATCAAACAAACTATGGGGTATTGCGTATTGAGAGTCCAGCATCTGAATCAATCGACGAGTGCAACAACAAAACTGACGAAGGTTACACTCAAGTGATCCATAAACGCAAACGTCGTCCTCCTCCAACTGTGGGTTGTTCTGCCAAAAAAGGTTCTCTGATGGGTATTCCAAAGCGTGTGCACATTCACATTTGGAACCTTCCTTCGAATACAACAGCGGAAGACGTCCGGAAGTACATCGGAGAAGAAAAGCCCGAAATCACCGACGCTTCAATTGAAATTGAACAGTTAAAGGTAAATAGAGGGGAATACGCCTCGTTTCATATTTCTGTAAATGATGAGTGTGTTGGCCGTGACTTATTGTCAGGAGACTTTTGGCCAAAGAACGTTTACTACGGAAATTTTTTCTTGCCGAAATTTCGTCAGAATACTAAATATTTCCCACCAAAAAGGGTTGTTTCAGCTGATGATGCAAATGGTGTGAAACAATCAGCTGTAGGCCAATCCTCTGTTGGTGTCATCAACGAAGATTTTTGTGAACATTCGGTCGATGACTCAGTGAAACGGCAGGCGCTTGGTCAGAACAGTTTGATTAAGGCCAAACCATCGGCAGGGACTTCGTGACTAGATGCAGATGCAAATGTAATTAAGTTCCTTTACCTTAACATTAGATCGTTAAGGAACAAGATTGTTGATCTGGAAGTCATAGTGCAAGACACAAAATGTGATATTCTTCTTTTGACTGAACACTGGTTATTACCAAATGAAATCGAGTGCTATGTCATTAGTGATATGTATCTTGCTGCATCATTTTGTCGAAAGGATACAATTGGCGGCGGTGTTGCAATTTATTGTAATCGCTCCATGAAATGCTCGAAAATCAAGCTAAGCAATAACATCGAAAAAGTGAATGAGTGCGCCGCAGTGATATGCAAATCCAACAAATCCCGTTTCGGGATTATTGTTGTTTACAGGTCTCCCACCTCCTGTTTTCATTCCTTTTTAAAGGAATTCAGTGACACGATACAATCTGTGTTTAGTGCTAATGTTGACAACCTAATCATCTTTGGTGATCTTAATACTGATATATTATCTAACTCGACTCAGTACTTAGAACTGGATTGTCTTTTCCATTCATTTGGGTTAGCTGTAATGAACAATAATCCCACCAGAGTAACCTCACACTCTTCTACTCTGATTGACCTAGTAGTTTCTAACTTTCCAGAGCAATCTTTTTCCTGTGATACTACATCTTGCTATCTTTCGGATCACTGTATGCTAGGGGTTGTGTTGAAGATTACTGATGCTATACTCATTGATCCTATGTATGTAACTAAACGATTTTACCACAGGGAAAGCTGTGAGGAATTTATTTATAATGTGGCTAATACAACATGGAGTGAACAAGGCCATGGCAATCCACTCGATGTTGATGCTAGGTTTAACTCCTTCCTGAATGATTTTCTGTTGCTTTTTAATCATTCATTTCCTTTAAGAACCAGGAAGTTTAACTATAAAAGCAAAAATATTAAATTCCCTCCTGAGCTCCTAAATATGAATGCCAGGGTTAAAGAACTGCATAGACTGTCAAAGTTTTCTGATCCATCCCTCCTCAATCAATACAAAGCTCTTCTACATAAATACAAATGCAGTATTAGGGAATTTAAGAAAAATCGTCATAGCCATGTCATTGCTTCTTCAAATAACCCCTCCAAAGCTGCATGGAGGGTTATTAACCAACAAACTAAAAATAACTTTGAACAGAGACCAACTTTTATCAAATTTAATGACCTACCTGTTTTGAACCCTATTGCAATTGCAAATTGTTTTAATAGCCAATTCTGTCAAACCGCTAATAACACAGATCTACCTTCTCTTAGTTGGGATAAAACACCCTCGTCAATTTTTCTCTCCCCAACTACCCCTAATGAGGTTGCCAACATCATCCACTCTCTTTCTAATTCCTGGTCAGTAGGATATGATGGAGTCCCTATACCTATCATTAAATTAGTTGCTAGGATTATTTCTGCTCCCCTGTCCGACATTTTTAATTTGTCTATCTGCAATGGTCATTTTCCTACCTACCTGAAAACTGCTGTCATCATTCCAATCCATAAAAAGGGATCCACCACTGAAGCCAATAACTATCGACCTATTGCACTACTCTCAGCTTTCTCAAAAATTTTTGAGAAACTCTTCTACAATCGCATAATGAATTATTTATCCCATTTTAACTTGCTGAATTCTTCCCAACATGGCTTCATCAAGGGAAGATCTACAATATCTGCAGCTTTCCAACTCATTAATGATATCACTTGGGGTCTTTCCAATCAGAAAGAAATACTTGGGATTTTCTTCGACCTATCGAAAGCTTTTGATACCCTAAATCATAATATCCTGTTCTCTAAACTCAATCACATTGGAATAAATGGCAATGCTCTAGCCTGGATACAATCTTACTTATCCAATAGAATGCAAATGGTTCAATTAAATACAACTTTTGCTGCTGGTGCTAACACACTTCGATCCAACCCTCTCAAATCGAACTGTGGGGTCCCTCAAGGATCAATCCTGGGCCCTCTTTTATTTGTCATCTTCATCAATGATCTCAAATATCACCTACCTATGTGTAAGGTGACCCTATATGCTGATGACACTTCTACACTGAACCTGAGCGATACGCTGTTAGGAGTAACGAATGCTGCTCAAATTACTGTTTCAACTATAGGTCAATGGTGCCATAATAACAGCTTACAATTAAATGACCTCAAAACATCTTTTCTCCACTTCCATAACAAAATTTCTCCCCCGACTTCAAGCCCTTTACTCCGAACTATCAGTAATAATTCAATCAAGCAATCTAACTGTACTAAATTCTTGGGTTTAACTCTAAATGAAAATCTTGACTGGCAATTCCACGTTGATAATCTGAACAAAAAAATTTCATCTGGTATCTTCATGATTCGTAAACTTGCCCCCACCACCTCTGTGGAGATCTTAAAGCTAGTTTACTTTGCTAAAATCCACTCCTACCTGTCTTATGGTGTGATATTTTGGGGCAACACCAGTGCTGCCACAAGGGCCTTCTCCATGCAAAAGAGATCTTTGAAGGCAATTGCTGCTGTTTCCATCAGATCTCCAGGAAAGCCACTGTTTCTTAAATTCAAGATAATGACACTACCATGTCTGTTTATTTTTTATTGTGCACTATTTGTCAAAATGTATCCTGATTTGTTCTGTCCGAGCTCTACCATTCATGATTATTTCACTCGGCGCAGAAATGATGTTCACCTGAGAAGGCAACCCTGTGCCTTATCTAGAAAGGGAACTCATCACTCAGCTTCCCTTATTTTTAATAAATTACCACCGCATGTAAAAACTCAGTCCAACATTGCAACCTTCAAGCGCGAATTGAGAAGGCTGCTTTTATCCAAAGCCTATTACAATCTAGACGAATATATGTGTGATAATGTATAATTGATCTGTGTCGTTTTTTGTGTGTTTGGTATCTCTTTGTATCTGTAATATTCTCTTGACCATGTTCTATGTTCTATTCCTTGGACCAACAGAACAATAAAAATTATTATTATTATTATTATTATTAAAAAAGGTTAGTGTCTCCACTATGCTTCAAAATGAGCAAATTGTTGAACTGTGCAGCATTGGAAAAGTAACTGCATCTGATTGCAACACCAGTGGTGCAACTGAACAAAATTGAGATCATGAGTATACTTCAAAAACAGCTGTTACCTCTCAGAAGTGGTGTACCTGGGGAAGTCCTATCCAATGTCTGCAAACATCACAGAATATACTATTTGAAAAAGTATTAAACCTACCAAATATATTGTCTTGATCCTTTTAAGAGCCACAAGAAGAAAATATCAAAATCACAGAGAAATGCAAGTCTTGAATTTGCAGGAAAGGCCTGTAAAATCCCAACTCTTCGGAAATTAGTGCCAGGAATGAAAATATGCCAGCCATGTAGGGAGGAGGTAAAGAAACACTCCAGGTTTGGAAATGAGCTTTCTGATGTTGAAGCAGTAGATAAAGACAGCAATGATAGTATTTTGAATTTTCAAACAACAGTATCCCAAGAAAAATCAACTGAGCTACTTAACAGAACGCTGCAAGATATAGAGGAGTCACCTTTAAAATTTCATGGCATATCATCTCACAGAAGGTCAACCTACGCTAAAAGGAAAGTAGAGTCAGCATGCAGTAATTTTAAAAGGAAAGTTAAAAGAGTTCTTGATAAAGAATTATCTCCAGAAAAGGATGACCCAAAACTCCCAAAAGGACTACTTCAGAAAGTTCATGATATGGATGTGCTCATAGACTTAATCAAACAAAAAGTTCACACATCAAGCACTCATCAAGGAAAGGTACATCTGTTATCATTGGTACCAACTTCATGGAGCAGGAAGAAAGTAATGGAAGAGTTTCATGTGAGTGAGTACACTGCCTGCCAAGCAAGAGAACTTTTCAGAGAAAATTTTGTTGAATTCCCTCTCTCCAAAATACAATGCACGGAGCGTTCCGAAGAAAAACTCTGTTGAGGGCACACAGAAATGCTTGGTCTGCGAAAGGACGTGATTTCCAGTGGCCCGAGTCTTGAAATTTTCGTTACTCACCGAACACAAATCGACTTTTTCGTTATCATCGGTAACTTCGTTAGCCTCATAGCGAATTTCGGCATCAACGAATCGCGGAGCAAGTCCTTAATTTTTTCGTTAACAATACAGCGAGTAATCTTCGTTTCGTTATTCCCGCTGGTGCTGCAGCGATGTCTGTGGCTTTGTACCAAACTAACACAAATGACTGCTCTAACGCAATCGTACCCCAACCCACCGTTACTGATGGTTACTATGGATTCTTACAGTGTTTATTTTTCCTTTGGAGCGACTAGTGCAGCTTAGGAGCAGATTTTTGTAATCATACATAGTAATAAAAATATAATGGAGAGTGTAGGTAAGAAAAGAATGACCAAAGTCTCCGAGAAGCAGCAGGAGCTAATGCTTGAACTTTATACGAGGCATAAAACTATTTTAACCGGAAAGCTTGGCCCTAATGTAACAAGCAAATCTAAACAGAAATGCTGGGAAACTATCGCACAGCAATTAAATGCAGCAGGCCAGGGTCCAGCGAAGGACGTGGAGAAGTGGAAGAAGGTAATGTTTTGCTGATTATGACTGAACTAAATCTTGGAAAATGTAAACATTATTGAAAAACTTCAGTCCAGAGGTAAGTAATGCCGTTGAAGTGAAATAACTTGAACTGTAATCATTTAGATGAAATTAATTGGATGTCTTTGGGAAAAGGTGTTTATTTATTCGGTTCCTCTCTTCGTAATTCATGCTCCTTGTTCTAACGTTCTCATCAAGTCTGTTAACTGCTTTTGAATTCGGAATAGTTTTGCACGTTATAATTCATGTATCAATGGTTAGCTAAAAGTGCTTGCAACATTGATTTTGAGACAGACATGGGCAGACTGGAGAAGCTCAGTTAAAGCAAAAGTGTTGCGTCTCCAGAAATATCATAAAGAGACAGGTGGGGGAGGCATGTCAAAGGAAAATTTAAGCCTATTGGAGGAAAGACTTTTAGAAACTGTTGGAAAAGTTTGTACCTACGGAGATCCAGGTTGTAAGGAATCGCTTGTGGAGGTATTTTTGATAAACTTCAGTGTATTTGAGCAAAGTATGTATGATTATTTTGATTCCTTAGTATTTGTTAACATTACGGAATTTCCATTTTAAAAGGAGGAGATTTCAGTTGATAATGAGGAGGTCCTGTCAGCCATAGGTTTGTAAAAAGCTGTCACCTATTCATAGTTTGTAGCATATTTGGATATAGGGCCTCATTAATATATTTTGTTACTGGTAGGGCAAGTGCTCATGGACTTTGGATGTAGTAGTAGCTTTGAAGATAATACCAATGCAGGTGTGTACTGGAAAATGACAATTTTCCAAACTCAAATACATACAATATGATTCTTGGTTTTCTTATAAACAAGCAGTGAGAAAAGGTGCAATGCACACTTAAGGAATGATAAAAGAGTTTTAAATAAATAACTTGTACTAAGAGATATGCTCTGGTGTGATCAATGCCAATTGATGGAAATTACAATGATTGTATTACACAGTAAGAGAACCCTCCTCACCCTTGGAAGAGATAGTGCCTCCACCCTCTCCATTTTTGTCAAGGCAGATATCTCCTCATTCTTCCCCAATTAATAGGAATTTTGTGAAAGAGAAGAGAAAACTCAAAGGTATAAAACTAAGAGTGTTTCATAGGTATAATTGAAGTACCTGGTGAACCATGGTGAATTGATAACTACCACATTAATGCTTATATTAATTACTTTAATTTCATTTGTTGAATCTTTCCTTCCTGATTAACAGGCAAGAACATTTCTCCTTATGAAAGAACGAAGGAAAGGCTTTCTCAGATAGAGGAAGAGAAATTGAAATTTAAAAAAGAGATTGAAGGAAAAATGTTAAACGTTCTTAATCAAATTTTAAAATCTTTAAATGACCTCCAACAAACTGAAAGTAGAAAAGCAGCTGCAGCTGAGAAGCAAGCTGATGCTTTTGAAAAGATTTCAGAATGCCTACAAAATTATTTAATAAAAAAGTAATTTGAACCTATGTTACATCTATGGCATCAGATTTGTTTGAAATATTTTAAATAATAACAATAAATATCAATATTTAATTGCCAAAGGATCAGAAAGCAATGAGTGCATTGATTCAGATGTATGGTTTTTAGAAAATAGTAAAAGCATCACCAGCAATATCATTATGTTTACGATGGGTAAAAATGGGAATGGTCAATTCTGCCATCAGCATTTTAGTAGAGGTGCTAAAGAAATGCACTACCATTAGTCATTGAAGTCATTGATTTAGATGCATGTAGAGGTAGAAGTACATACATGGTACACTTAGGGGCAATGTTTGGATGAATACAAAAAGACTTAAGAATTTACAAGTTCTCATAGTAATACTATTTTGAGAGGAGAAATACATACCTTCACTTTATCCATGAAAGCCTTATCAGTTGGGAAATCTTTATTTGTAAGGGAATTTTATAGTAAAGTTGCAGCCCCATACGTTGAGGCCCTATAGGTGATTTCCTAGTTCATACAAATGGTTGGTGCAGATCATTTTGTTTTCAGTTGGAGTACTGGTGAACATCTGAGTTGAAGTAATATTCGTTCATGTTGTTTTGTGTAAAGAATGTTTAAATTATGCTCACTCAAGAAAGGGTAAAATTTTTAACTTCTTGAATGGTAATGTCTGCATGGGCTGTTGTTATTGGCATGAGGTATAATTCAAACAACCTTCTTTTGAATACTGAACAATTTCAAGACAGAGGAAGTTCACCAAAAGATTATATGCACTATATGATGCATGGGAGTGGAACAAGCCTTAGTAAATGTTATAGAGAATGTCAGTTGACTCCGTTTAGTGGATGGATCTAATGAGGAAGCAGATGAAGCTAAATTTGTTGACCAAAAACAAATATGGGTATCCCATGAAACATTTGAGTCTATGTGCATCCTTAAATATTTGGCTGAATTATCTTGAGGAATATGCGTGCCATTCATTATTATAATTACACATTGCTGCAGGTAGACTATTGCCTGGTGGCAGCATTAGATGTACATGAATAACAAATGTGTACATCCAAAGTTTCTATCTTTCTAATACAAAGTTTAGAAACAGAATGGACACCCATGATAAAAATAATCCACTAATTCTAATCTCACACTACTAAGAATAACATTGTAACGTTGTGCCAATGAACCTATTTCAAACAATCCATTAAATACATAATTTCTAATATAATAGGTACCACTAAAAAATGAGCATTAACCCAATTTCACACTCTCCCTTTTAAACAACTATGTAATTAGTCAATAAGTGATGACACTTCTTCCTAAAAAATGTATGGGGATAGGGAAATGCCCCTCTTAGGCTTTTGTATATTTCTGAAATACATTGTGTGACTTCACAATGTTCAGTTTAAGGGAGTTCTTAAGCCATCAGCGATTCACTGACAGTTAAACCATCGGTGATGAGAGATTGAAGACTGAAGAAAAAACAATGAATTTAGTGTCATCTGCATGCAGAGTTGGATAAATACCAGCTATTTTAGGGATAGTATGTGGTATTATAATCAGGTAAGTCATTTAAACCTAAAGGTTGATTAAATCATACACTCATTTTTGGTGCCACTTGCTCCGAAGGAGAAATTGTTTATTCACAACTGGATGTTTTACTGCATCAACAGTACAGAATTCATCGATTTTCATACAGGAGATTAATTACAAAATAACAGATGAATTATAAAACGAGTGATGATGTAGATCGGCATGGTTGACTATTTTCTAAGGATAATAAATACCATTCAGTTTATCTAAATTAGGAAAACCGAGCTCTAATAATTTGGCGACGAATTCTTAGGGCTTCATTATGAGCATGATGCTCAATATCTTCCCTTGCATAACCTGCAGCTCTATTTGCTGGAGGAAGCTGTATATTATCATCTTCCAAGTTATACCTCTTGCACATGTTGTGTATAACAACACAAGTGTTAACGATTAATGAAGCTCTCTCAGGGGAATAATGTAGTCCTCTCTCAGATAGCAAGCATCAAAACCTACTCTTGAGGACACCGTTGCATCTTTCAATGCAGTTTCTTGCAGCAGCATGTGCCTCTGTATACCTGTTCTCTGGGGTTCCTGGTATTGCATTTAATACTGGTGTCATCAGCCAAGGCTGAAGAGGGTAACCACTATCCCCTGGGATGAAAACAAAGTATTTCATTTTGGTATTTAGCACTTCTTTATAAAACCGACAGAATGGGTGCTTACTCAATTTGATGATTAATACATTCTTGTCAACTTGAAAAGTAAACTGTAGCATACCTATAAGCCATCCATCTAGGGTTCCTACAGAATGAGCATTTTCCAATGCCCTGTATATGTTTGAGCTCCTCCAAATGAAGGAATCATGTGTTCCCCCAGGGTATCTTGCGTTAACATTTAAAATGTTTAAATCATAGTCACATATCTGATTTTAAAGGGAAACAAGCAAGAAATAGTAGGTTATTATCTACATAGGCTCTTTAACCAATATTCATGCTACATATGTATATTACCAGCTGAACATTTATGGAATGATAACCATGCCTATTAACGTAAAGGTGTTCAGGATATACTTCATCATTTACATGCGGAGCCTTGATCTTCACGTGCGTGCAATCAATTGCACCGAGAATACCGGGGAAATTCTTTTCCTCCAAAAATCTGAAATTTAGACTTAGTTAGATTTAGTTAGGAATATCATCAATAATTATGTCCAACGTTGAATACTCATTCAACCTG
Source organism: Ischnura elegans (assembly GCF_921293095.1). NCBI lineage: Eukaryota > Metazoa > Arthropoda > Insecta > Odonata > Coenagrionidae > Ischnura > Ischnura elegans. The sequence goes on from NC_060253.1 coordinate 117,339,924, forward strand.
GAAGATATCTTAATGAAATAATTTGTTTACCGTGCTTTTATCCTTCTCTGCTTATCAATATTAATTGGGAATGCAACCCATTTGTGAAGTAAATGTTCATTCACCGTATCAGTTATCTCCTTAATTATTCGACTTACAGTCTTTTGGCTTACATTCAAAAATAAATTTAATCCAACTGGCCTTTGATAGCTGCCACAGGCAAAAAAATGCAATGCTGTAACAACCTGCATTCAAGAAAATAGGTTTTTTTTATCGTAGTTTCCATAGTAAGAGAAACGTAGTAATCGTTGACAAGAAAAGGTTAAATATACGGCTAACAATTTTGCAATAATAACAAGTTCACTTTCTTTAGTAGGACTGATTTTACTGATGGTAAGAAAATGAAATTAGTCCATGCCTACAGGTAAATACCTTTATTTCAATAGGAATGCATGATCTTCGTGAAGAATGCATGTAAAGCCTTAGCTCTTCCACTAAACCCTAAGTTGCCTCTTGATTAAGGCGAAATATTTGAACAAAATAATCTTCGGGAAGATCGTATGGATTTTGCCGGTCCCTTAGATATCTATCTTGCCTATACAAACGCCTTTCCTCTTCATAAGCTCCCCTCATCAAAATAACACGTCTCAAGGCCGCCATACTGGTGTAAACAAACAATATGATTTAACTTCGTTAGGCTATGAACGAATGCTCTTCGTTTTTCGTTGCGTAAACGAAGGAATACATTCGATGAAAAACTTTCGTTGGCAACGAAAGTGTTCAAAACTTGCGCGTTTGGGATAACGAACAAATGACAACGAATGAGTTCGTCATAACGACGGATTTTATTCGTTGAGGCGTAACGAAGGATTCAAGACTCAGGCCACAGGTGAGAATGCTGGGCGAACTACTTCAGAATGTGGCGGTGACGGTAAAAAATTTCAATGCCCTACCGCGTATCAGCTAATTAGCTGCCTCCTTCACCTAACACTGCCGCGCATGGATTGATGTTTGTTCAGTATTGCTAGAAATTGACGTCCCGGACTCCCGATGGAATAGCCAGATTTCGCAGCATAAATACGCAGGCAAGACATATGACTGTCGCTAAGCGCAATAAATTTTAAACTACGATCATCACGAAAGCATCGAAAAAAATACCAAGGCGGTAGCAAGAAAGTGCTACACCGGGAAATATGGGAATAAAATAATAGCAAAAATTGTGTATTTGATTTATTTCAAGCCGCGGAAAATTCTTGAAATATTTTAATTTTAGAAGCGGAAGTAGCATGCGGTTGAGTAATTCTGTCTCCATGGATGGGAGTGAAGTTAGTTGAAATATTTCCGTCAGCAAGTGATTATAGGCTGCGCTGGTCGCCTCTTTTATTAACTGAACATAGTGTGTAGGCACTTACAAGAAAATAAAGCCATCAGTAAAAGAAAGCTAGTGCTATCGAGCGATTTTGACCATGATTCAAGAGAAAACGATGTGTTCTGTCTTCATTTACCGTCACTTAATATTATTAGGATAGTTGGATGCCCTAACTAATGGTTAACGTGAACATTATTAAAGGTGTATAAGAAAAAAATAAGCGTGAAACATTTATCGCTGAAAATGTCATTCCATGCAGGTAATCGCGGCTGCATTAATGGTCTCTAGTTGTCTCGGTACGATTCGTGGAGGTAGTTAGGCCGTCTCGGGGCTGTCTTGTTGGTACGATATATGGAGGTTTTACGAGATAAAGAGGTTCACTATATAGAGGTTTGCCTATAAATTTACATGTAAATCTGACGGGACCAGAGGATTGGTACGAAGTATGGAGGTTTACGATGTAAAGAGGTTCACTACATAGAGGTTTTACTGTATATGAGAGCAGAGGGGTTGGAGAACAAGGTGATGTCTTTGCCAAATTCAACCCAGAAATATGAATGCGAAATATCAAACCAAGTCATCGCACAAATTCAATAAAGCTGAATAGGTTTTGCAGATTGCTACGTGGAACAAAAGCAGACTTTTTTCAGGCGTTTCATCATCAAATTCACAGAGTATTCTGGAAAGACAAAAAGGCCCACATGATTCCACGACATCACAGCTTCACAGGTAAACAGACATCCTCAGCGGAGGGAAAGATCTAAGAAACACTCACGAATTGGACGAGAGAAAATTTAGAATTCCTTCCACCTCCAATTTGAAGTTTTTTTCCACAAGAGGAGAATTTCAGTTCATGACTTTACCTGTGCGGTTTGACGGCACTGTGGCTCTTTGCGTGCTGGGTCAGGTCACTTGCCTTGACGTACCGTCGTCCGCAATTGCCACACGCAAAGGGGAGCTCCCCCGAGTGGTGCGTCCTTGCGTGGCACAACAGCTGATTGCTCTTGCCAAATCCCTTGCCGGAGTGCGAGCACACGCAATGTCTGCCACTATCCCCATCCGCCAAATCCCCGAGCCCTGTTCTCAGAAGACAATGAACGCACATCAAAGAAGAGTGAAGAAACAGGCCAAACTCCAATACAAGCATACCAACATAGTATGTATAAATGTAACATACACTAACTCAAAGTACATCTTTCAAAGTGTACAACCAAATCAGAACATGTACACGCACAAACAAAGCACATGCAAGTCAAAGAAATTTTACAACAATCCCGGTTGATGCCACGTTATTACTACGATGGATTAGAATTTTAACACACCGAAAATTACTCATATACTCTTAAATAATATTATATTTATGTATTTACAAGGACAAGGAAGAGGTTAGCTAGCCCCTTTTCATGCAATTAGCCTTCATGCTCCAATTGATTCCACAGGATGTTCAACCAATCGAAGTAGAAAAATTCATGCATAGTTCCCAGTTTTCCAAGAAAAACTGAAAAAATTCCAGGCTAATCTTACGTTATTACTGTGATGGCTAAGAATGTTAAGACACTCCAAATCATTTCAATACTTCTAAATAATATTATATTTATGTGCATAAAAGGACAAGGATAGATTACTTAGCACACAATGCATTTAAAATTTAAATATATTCAATTCGAGACGCTATTTTGATCTAATAAGCCGATTTTGTTGTCACATGGAATTCTATTCCTTGTGTTTTTGAATGTTACATAAAGTCAAAGGGTGATAGACATTTCGAATCTGTTGCCTTGTCCGTCATACCACATTTCGCTGCGGCAGTAGAAATTATACTTAGATGGTGCACTTAAAATTGAAACAAACATTTTCAGCCAGAAAAATTGAACAGGAAAAATTATATGTGAAATGAATTTGAAAAAAAATTTAATATTCCCGGTTAGAGCAAAAATTCATGAATACCGTATAAGCACGTGTAAGAGGCGCACCTTTTTTCCCCAGCAATTGCAGACGAAAATGGGGGTGCGCCTCTTACACAAACTTTGTATCTTCCCCTCCTCCCTTTCCCCGGTTGCTAGCCAAAGAGGAACTCAGTGGCCTTGGTTTCCAGCGTGAGTCAGTCATCTAAAAACCAAGGTCAAAAACAAGCGGGAGGCAGGGGAGTTTCTTCCTTAGTGACGTATTTTTACAATGCTCCTGTTTGCATTTTTTACTCGAAAGCGTCACATCGGTAGGTACCCCAGATGTGAACATGGAAAAGATCCCGTGGGGTTTTCCGCTCCGGAGGGCGCACTAAATTTACTGCTACGGGTGGGCATACCGCAGCATTTAGGGCCGTATTCTTAGTCGACCCTACAAATCCGTCCCTACATAACAAAAGGCCCCTACATGCGTTTCTCAGTCGACCCTACATAAGTGGTGGGGAGTAATTCTATCGTAAAATTCTCTGAGATGATGTAGATGATGGCGCAGTGGCAATTTTCCATTCTGGTGGCAAAATGGGAACTATCTATGAAACTGAAAAGACGTCTGATAATTTTCGGGCGTATTGTTAGGGCAACGGCTCAAGGTAAATAAACAATCGGTGTCGTGTCGGTACCTTAATTATCGCTACAAATACTCTCATATCGAGCCAAAAGTAGAACCTAATTGTCTTTAAATTACTTCAAAAGTGGTCTACGTACAAGATAGTAATAAGTATGGAGCAAATATGAGCATTGAAGTGGGAACTTACGTTGCATCATCAAGGTTCGTCATTCACTTTCACCTTACGTAGTTAAGTTTATTATGTGTCAAATAATGGCACGAAAATACATTTTCTATGGTTATACGTAAACGAAGTATTAGTTTCCCAAAAGTATACCAAGTGCCGAAAGTGAAAAATATTATATATTCGTAGAAACAAGATGATTTATACCGCTATATTGTTCTTTTTAGTTCAGTCAATTTTATAATTTATTTTACTTGGTGGTTATAAAGTGGTAGTATTATTACATTTCCGCTGTGTTACTGTACATTTTAAAATGGCTTGTGTGAGGTCGTCCCCCTTAATATCCATTACAACGTAGATTCTTTAATCGAAGTGATCAGCAGACGATATTTGGCCGCCACGTTTTCGTAGGGTGTAGGGTTGGTTCGGGTACCCTACATCAAGTAGGGCCATTTAGTTCCAAAAACGGCCATATTTAGGGCTTGATGTGGCGTATGTAGGGCGAGATCGGTTTATGTAGGGGCTGATGACGTATCCAGGGTCGGTTGGCCCTACAGGGTCGACTAAGAATACGGCCCTTATACTGCAAATAGTACTCGCTTGTCAAACGTGGAGAAAAGTGCAGTTTTGAAGGACAATACTTGGACAATAGTCAACATCTGTCTTGCCGAGTAATTACCATTACGCTAGGGGCCTGCTTTCTCAAAAATCATCTTCATACAATATTATAAGGGTTATTGCGATTGAAAATTATATTGGAGTCAAAACCTGCTGTTTAAAAAATTCAAACGAGTGTGTACATTGTTTGACTGAATGGCGGATAGAAGAAATCTGAAATGTTTACAAGTGAAGAGCGTTGAAGGAGAGGTAGAGGGGAAGGAGCTCGCTCCCTCCGTCTTTCCTCCGCAACGAGGCTGAGGGCAAAGGAGAAAGGGAAGAACACGTCCGATCTTGCACGTGACGTCATTGTCTTCAAAGCGAAGGGGCAGCAATGTGATAAATGCAGTTTGAGTTGCCAGAAGTTTCCAGTCCGTCTTGTCTTGTTTGAATGCGCTCATGCTACGCTTGTTCCTTCCGAAATTTAGCTGTTTGGACTATTTTGAATATTAGTAGCCTTGTGGTAACTATAAATCTTTGTGTCAATCAATTAGAGCTTAAAAAACTTAAATTCTGTCAGATATGCGTCGCGTTAGATCTTTCTTTTTTTGAACTTTGTGTGTGCCTTACAATTATTGAAAGCTATTGAGATATCTTCGGGCTCACGAGGTGACTCACCTAGCATTTGGCCTCCAGAAACTGAGAGATCGATGAAGGTCAGTTGGTGAGATGGGGAAGGGTTGAAGCAAGTTTCCATTGTTCCCACGTAACTTGATATTTTCCTTTGAGGCAAGTGATTTATGGTCCATGGGGTCTCGGAAAGGAAAAAAACATGATAGGCAGGGGCTGGTGGAGGGCCAGGGGTATTTTGTTAAATCTATGCCGTGGTTATTTTTTAACGGCGCTGAGATTCCCCCGATTGTTGTCCAATCTCTAGGGAAGATTCACACCATGTGCCTGTCGTGTTTTGATTTACAAATTTCCACGGCTGAAATTCTATTGCAATACTCCTACATGAGCTCTAAAGAAATTGCACCTGAGTAGGACAAATATCGTGGTGCAACGGCGTATATGAAGAGAGGATCGGAACTCTTTCTACTTCCTCTCAAGGGTCGTTGCATTCACGAAAGCAATGATTGAAAATTTAGGATTCAGATTCAATTTCTTTGACGAATTTGGATCCGAAGTACATTAAGGTGAAGGGCATTATTCGTGGATATTTGCATCTGAGTTATCTGATCCGACCATTCCTAGTAAGCATCAGAAGGTTAAGGCTACAAGTGAACACCTACTAATCTCCGAGCGCCATACATACCATGTAAATTTATCTGAAAAACGCCGCGTGTATTATTACTATTGAAAGTGGAAAATTTGATAACTGTCGAAAGTCCAGGCTTAAGTCTGCTACACCGCACGATAGGATAAAAAAAATGCCAAAAAGTTTTTTTTTTCTTTAGCTCCGATGCTCAAAATAGGAGTGCACCTCTTACACACCCTTATACAGTAATTCACGCATAATTCCAGGGACTTATAATTCAAGCATGATTCCTGATTTTCCTGTGGACACCCTGTTATCCCACGTCGTGGTGAAGGATATGCTAAAAATTCATGGACTAATATGGTGATTCTTATATACCACATCATGAGATAATATTTCAGTGTTACCTACTTAAGAATCATTACATCTCTAGGGAATGTTGTAGGATTTGATGGATAATGAAACAAGGCAATAAAGAGCTTCAATTATGGCATAGCACATTATGTTGAACACGTAATTATTGTAGAGAAAAATAAATACCACTAGAGGCTATCATAACTTGAGCTGGTCGTGAACATACATGCATGAAATTTGACCATAACATCAAATAAGTTTCCCATTTGCTACATTTAATCATGATTGTAACATGTTTAAATACCATTTCTAATCTAGGAGTGTAGCTTACATTGATAGAATAGAATTTTAAGAACAAATTCTATTCTATCAATCTGTGTGATTTTTATGGACTTCCGGATCTAAAAGAGCTTCCTACTGATTCAAGTATTGAGCTTTTCAATTTTATTTAGTCTATTTACTCAGAAGCAAAACAACAACAATGAACATGTTATTTAAAGGAACAGTTGAAGCAATTTCATCTCCAAAGTGTACAACCAAATCAGAGCATAACTACACACACAACCAAAGCGCCTGTAAGTCGAAGAAATTTCACAACATTATCAGTTCTGATTGCGGCTAGTAAACGCTGGCCCACTCTCAAAATCACTGGCCCCTGATCCTGGATCTGACTAGGCTACTCGCTGGCAATATCAAAATTGCATCGTCTAGTTAGAAGCAGCTGCCGAACAGTGATTTCGTCTAATAGTGCACTTGGTTGTGCCTCCAAAGTGGACTGGAGCTCGTCTTCACCCACAGGTGACAAAAGCGACGAATTAGTGTGTGTGGTGTGTTTATCCTTTGATTATATGTCACGCAAAACATACGGGAGAATACTCAGCCTACACTGCAGGATGTGTGCGATATTTAACACTCATTAAAATCGAAGCGCAGAGACATTGTTTTTTTTGTTATTTTTGTGAAAGCAGGACTTTCACGCTTTGAAGAATAATACAGTGAAACCTCTTTACATCGTAATGGAGGGGACCAAAATTTGGGCAATTTGATGAATGGAGGTTATCTATAGAGAAATTTTAGTGATAGGCACAATTTTTTCATATTCTTTGGAAATGAAAGGCATTACTATCTTTTAAACCATTACATTTATGTGTTTAAATAAACATGCACGCATTAGTGAACATGCACTTATTATTTCATAATTACAGAAAGCGAGCGCTATCGCATGATTTGTACCATGACCAGAGAGAAAATGATGTGATCCCTTTAATTCAACAGTCACTTAAAATGATTTGGATCGTTGGATACCTTTTTTATTATTTGCTGTCATGTATGCTCTCATATTGAACAAATTGGCCATAACTAATGGTTAATGTGAAAATTACAACATATTAAGGGTGTACGTATAAAAAAAGGTGAAACATTTATTGCTGAAAATTTCATTCCATACACGTAATCACGGCTGCATTAATGGTCTCTAGTTTTCTCGGTACGATTTGCGGAGGTAGTTAGGCCATCTCGGGGGTGTCTCCTTGGTATGAGAAGTGGAGGTGTTATGAGAAAAAGAGTTTCACTACAAAGAGGTTTGCCTATAATTTACATGTAAATCAGACGGGACTGTGGGGGTGGTATGAAGTATGGAGGTTTATGATGGAAAGAGGTTCACTACATAGAGGTTTTACTGTATTAATATTAAGTTAATTACATGGGCATAAACCATAAATCAAAATAATTACAACATCAGAATATGGTGATAATGAAAACAAATGATTCATTTTCCATTGTTGTACATATAGTGCCATAGTATATTCACACATTTACTACAAACTAATGTGGTATCTGATAAAATTAAAATAGTATATTTTTAACGTGAATAGATAATCAAGTTAAAGTTATTAACGTACGCAAAATCTGACTTCATAATTCTCAATATTCTTGTTGCTACAGGGCTTCAAAGTTCGCCAAAATTACTTAATTCTTTAGCGCTATAAGAATACTCTGTGACTTTAATTTTAAGATTTCTTGGTGCGGAGTTGAGAATCCAAAAAATTGAAATGGAACATAAATTAAATCAAGGTTCTCGTTTGCTAGTAATCTAGAGCTTGGATAATAAATTGTACTGAGAAAAAGATACTAAGTGATACATAGGTTTTTCTAAAACTGGGACGAATAGTCTACAGGCACCACGTAAACGTTTTGTTTATTGGACTCTGACGTCACGCTTATTAGTTCCAACAACGCTTAGGCAACCCAACATATTCACAATCTCCAGTCTGACATTAAAACGGCAATATTTTCACCAAATTTGCATTTAAGACCCAGCATAGACCAATTTTCTATCCACTTCCTCAGTGTGTCATCAGTGGATACCGTGCCGTGACGTCATGCACAAGCACTCATGATGAAATTGTGTTTTCAGGCAGCTGATGAAGAGTTATTTCGAAAGACTCTTACCTCAGTTAAAAAACGTCATTCATCCACAAAATTTCCATTGAATACATAGAGTTATTTCTCTAGTACTTTAACAAAATCATGCATGTTCCCGATTGCAAGATTCTACCGGTCATTGGACCCCCTGTTCCCTGACAAATGCACTCACCGCTAACTCCTACGCTCCCGTCGTCTGCAAGACCACACTCCACTGAGAGGTAACCTGCAGGGGCATCGCCAAGGAACTCCCGTCTTCACTCCACTGCCGCTGTTTGGTTGAAGCAACGACTTCTCAACCTGCAGCCATGACAACCTAGAAAACAATGAGGAAATTCTTATTTTAGAGAAACTAGGCCAAAAACATCGCCACCAGCCAAAAATGCTTATTTTCTGATTGTATGTCTTTAAGAGATATCGTAAATATAGTACAGTGAGTCCTCGTTTAACGCCATCCAGTTTAACGTTGTCCAAAAATTGAAACCCTTCATCATTTAACGACGTTGTTGCTTCGCGATAACGTTGTTCAAATTATGCACGGGGAAAAAAAATTGAATGGCAAATAGGACAAAAGCGCATCTGATGCATAGTAAATATTACTATATTAATGAAATTGATAATTTTCGTTTGACAGAAAAGGTTGGCGTGGGTAGCACATGTTGAATATGCATCTGGGCGAATAATTTTTGCCTCATTTACCCATTATCCGAACATTTTTCTGATTCCAATCGAAAAAAATGTCCACGAAGATGAGTGGCTATCCTGGAGGTTCTTCAGACGTGAAGAAAAAACGGTGACATTAGAACAAAAACTTGATATTATTAAAAGAATTGAAGAATTTAGCCTGAGGGAGGTTTATGTGAAACTAATACCGGGGGGGTTATAGAATTCCCACCAGGATAAGCGGTAGGTGCGATATTAATAAATTGCGGATTTATGTTCATTTTGTGGTGCTCAGGGGGGGGTCAGGAAGGCTGCCAATTTATATAATTTATTTGGACGGCATCTACATCCAAAACTAGTGAAAAGGCCTGGTTACACGGTACATTAGAATGTACAAGAAAATGTGAGAATGTCTGCATCCCAGGATGAACGCGAAAATGCACCGTGTAACCACTCAAAATGTAAGATGTATGAATTTCTGAATGCCTGTTCTAATTTCGTTCAGACAATCGTACAATTTGGACTCATAACAGAGTCACCTGCAGCTCGATTCTGTAAATGTCATACGGCCGTCACAAGCGGATTTCGTCAATGTATTCACGGCTTTGACGCTGGAGTGATTCTGAAACTTTTTAGTGACATCACTCTCACAGCCGCGTCCGTGAAAGTATTCACGCCCAAGAGGGCCCGTGGTAGCTTCGTCGCGGCAATACACTCTAATTTTTCATTATGAATTTACGCTGTGATTGATAATTAATAGCACATTATTCATTAATTACGATGGTGGCTATTTCATATTGTCACTTGCCATAAGTAATATGTGTTGAAAACAAATAAAAGAAATGCGTAAAGTTAAATTTACATTCGCGTCCTATTTAAATTGATTGGCCTTCATTGCGATTGAAGTTGGTGGGAAGTTAAACCTTGCGCTGAGGGTTTGACAATTATCTTATATTTGTGCATCTTCTAGAATGTACAAGTAAAATACTCACAACTTAATGTTCATAATAATTTGGAGTAGAACCAACGGTAAAAGTATTGTGCAGTATTGAATGTTAACAGATTTAATTAATATTTGTTTCGTAAGTTCAAGCCTTCAATTTGTTTTTATTAGTGAGAATGGAGGCTCTTTACATACCTCCGCTACTGTTGCATGAGCACCAATGTCGACAGAGGCAATAGATGCATATACTTCGGTGGCATATACGCGATATCAATCCCTTCAAGACGCAAGATTGGCGATGGATCACTGAGTTCACACCACGATTAGTTCGTAGACGTTTAGATGGCTTGCCGGGGCATACTTTAGTACGTTAAGATAAACATTGATCATCTATTCCATCTCTTGCATGCATTATTGCTGCTGTTCAGTAACACGACCAACATGATTCGTTTTTCTGTTGACATAATAGGAATACTAAAACATGTAAACATCTCGCCCTCTAGCAGAAACTGTTAATAATCTACTCGTATTCACGCCGGAAAAATTTTCATCAGCATAAATCGTGAATAGTGGCATGTGCTTGCACAATCAGACACATATGTATACGCACCACAGCGCATTTAAAATTATGTACTGAAATGATGAGAACAGCTCAAACGCATACGAGAATGAACCATTATTAAATAATAAAATAACACTTGCTCTCATTCCGCGTAAGCATTAGCTCCATATTATGAGGAAATTAGAGCTAATTGTGCAATTACGAGCCCGCTACGTGATAACTGACTTTGATATGCAGCACTTGACAACATATAAAAGAGGTAATATACAGTTAATAGCTATAAACTAATTAAGCAACCGTAACTTATCATTAATAGGTACTTTTAAAAGAAAAGACCTCACTCAAAATTGAGTAAAGAAGTATTATTTACTTTGGGAGTGAATATTCCACGGCATTGTATATGTTTCTCTATGGTTATTGAAGTTGCAGTTGGCCGCCGAATTAACTTTGTGTCGGAGATTCTGATTCGTTCCTCGCATCCGCACAGCTACCAACATAAGAAACTAAAGTGATAGTTTGCAATTCGTCAAACTTCTCACGACACAGGCTTGCAGGATCGCTTGAACGTCTTTCACGGAGAGAGGCGTGAGAACTCCAATGTGGTTCGAAGCACGCGAAGCACAGGTATCACATTTATAGAATCGAGCTGCTGGTGGCAGACTACAAAAATGACACATTCAGTTCATCTGGCTTGTATGGGCACTTCTTTGTTTATGTATGGCTCCGATAGTTATTTTGATTTTGACGTCTTGATTGTTTAGGATTTATCACTCTTTGGTTGCGAAAAGGTGGAACAAAAGAAAAGGGATGGGTAAAAGGAATGATCAGATGGAAAGGCGCTGAATGTTTGAACCGCGAGAATTGTCCAAGATTGAGATCCAAATGATCGTTAAAAGGTCATAAATAAGCATTTGATAGACAAGGAAATAAGTTTCAAGTACTATTTACGCTGTATTTACTCAAGTTCCTGTTTTTGAATCGAGACCGACTGCAAAACGAGTCGAACTTTTAGGTGTTGCGTAGACATGCAGCAAACGTTATGGGCAACGCAGTAATAAGTACTGAATTTACCTTGCCAAAAGTCTTACATTTCTCGTATATTCCTGTAGCATGCACCGATTCACAGGAGAAGGATGGAGAGAAATCATGACACACTCGCTTTCAAGTCTAAAATTCAACTGCCTTTATTATGTCCTGTTTATTATATCACAAGGCTTAAAGGCAAGAGAAAATTTTAAAATGTGCCTTTATTATGGAACACTACTATCCAACAAAATTTGAACGATATCAGCGAAAGACACTTCCAGGGTTCCCACTCTACCTGAATAATGAAATTCACGGCTTTTTCCAGGTTTTAACAGTTATTTTTCAGGTTTTCACGGTTTTTTTCAGGTTTTCACCATCACAATTTCGCTAAATTCACGGTCCGTTAATAAGCCAACAATAAGAAAATCACTGGCCGTATATCAACAGAAAATTAAAGTACGTGGCAAACGCTGTGAATGTTAACGCCGCAATGAAAAGTGATATCTGTTATGACGTGATCTATCGTTTGCAAAATTCAGGGCCGACTAAAGGACCAGCCCAACCGCGCTCTTGCCTCGACGCCGAATACCCTTCGGACCTTCTTCTGTCCGGACACCCGAGGTCCTTTTTAATTCCTCGCCGAGAGATTGTTTTTTACACACAGTATAACTGCACAGTAACCAAATTTCCCCCACCCCAATCATTCTTATTTAACGGAAAATATTTTATTTAAATTGTTTATAGAATATAATAAATTGATTCTTTCTTATTTAAAGAAAAATATTTTATGAAAATTGTTTATAGAACATAATAAATCGAAAAACAATTTCATACACCGTATTAGCTCAAATCTAAGACTACCCTCCTTTTTTGGAACTCCACTAGGGGAAAAAATTTTTTTCCTAATAACGTTACGATTATAAAATGAATGCGGAAAAAAGATCAATGCTTTATTTTTTGCTAGGTTGCCTATGTCCCAGGAAACGCAAGATTTTGGCGAGTAATTAAAGGTTTCAAAAAATATTTAAGATAATAACAGGAATAGTAGTACTTTATCAAGAAACCTACGTCATATTGTTGATTCGACCCATATCTCTTTCAAAATTCTGAAGGAAAACGCCAACTCACTAAAAAAATGTTTGCTCTCCACTCGGAATTTACACTGCTATCATGGATTTCAGTCTGATGTAAAAATTCTTATCCATCAAACACCATTTCCAGTACACGTATTCACGAGAGCAATGTGCATGTTGTGCCTAAAACAACCGCATTCGCCGGCACAGTGACTGGTTGTGAGATGGATGACGAAGGCCAAAAATAGTCTATTACTTGAATTGCTCCTGTCTAATGAATGTATTTTAAATATAATTGAGGTAGTGTGTAAAGCGTGAACTATGTTGCGTTAATCGTCAGGGGCACGCTCATCTGGATCTTCGCCTTCATATCTTTACTTGTTTTCTCCGGGTAGCTCACTCTACCCCCACCCCTACCGTCATGTGCTAGCGGACAACCCAAGGCGCTCTGCAATATTCACACGCATCTAGCCCGGATTCTTTTCTTCGTGTTCAATTATTTTCAGTCCATCTCTTAAAGTTCTCAATAGTTTCTTCGGAGTGGCCAAGGTCCGAAGACGAATAAAATTAAACTAGTGAAAATGAAACCTGACTTTATTAAACCCACATGGAAAACACTCGGTGGTTCGAAGTCCAGCCACCCTGGAAAGTAGGGAACCACTCGTACGAGGTTAAGTTCGGAACTGATGCTATCGCGTAGGGGGGTACGCAGAGCATACTGCAGAGGGAGAAGCGTGACCATATGACTGCGCCATCAAATTTTTTACCCTAAAGATACCCATTCTTTTCTAACTATCGTAGCGCCAGATGAGCAGATGAATTCGGATTGTTAGTAGGGAGAAACAAAAATCCTAAGAAGATATCCCTTCGTCAGTAGCTCTGACAAGTGAGACTTATAGTAAAGCTCGTATATTGATAACTGATAACAACCTGATATCATGTTTCCGGGACAAAATGCCGAATTAACTGCCGAGAAGCTAAGCTACGACGATATCACGTCTCGCCAAAAATCACCTTCGTATTTTTTCATCTATTTCCTTGCTTAAAATACATCGCGTTTGGTCTCGTTTTTCTTTTAATTACGTGCAAATGGCTAACATTTCAATCTAATAAAAGCATAATAGCAATTGCTGAATATCATTGTTAGATACCTTTTTGGCTAATAGGGGACTCATGCAGCAGTTGACCTCCAGGAACTGGAAACTTTGAAGGAATTAGGCTGAAAAAGGTCAGTGGGTGAGAAGAGGGTGGAGCGCGAAACACGTTTCTATTGTTCTCGCGTACCTCGATATTTTTTCGAAGCTAAGGTCTTCGTAATACAATCCCTGCGCGAGCTGGGGCCTTTTTTTATTTTGAAGAAGAGGAAAACATCAGAAGGGGGGAGGCGAATGCTGAATGGAGGAGGATAACGGATCTTGGGAAATGCGCTAATGTTACTTTCCCACGGCACTAAGCTTCTCCCAATGGTAGTTCCATCTCTTGGGGAAGATTCCAACTATGTGCTTTTCGTTTTTAGCCAAAAATTACACATTGTATTTATTTCGTCTCATTTACGTCTAACGATGGATGCGGGAAAATTATGCGTCGGAACCACGATCTTCAAACGATCAATGCGAGAAACAATACTTCGGGGAACGATGGATGCGGGAAAATATTACATTGCCTATAAGGAGCTTTATTTTGGATCAGAAACGGCGAACGATCAATGCTGAAACGATAGATCGAGGTTCCACCGTATAACTTTTCTTTTGAAAGCGGCAGTGTAATGACATCTTTTCTCTGCTATCGTAATACTCAGAAACCAAAACTGAATCGATCTCTCTAATCAGAGGCAAATCATGTTCCCTTCATACTGTTGTTCTCGGAAAAATGGAACGACTTTGTAGCAGTTTATATCGCGACGGCATGGAGGCTTTAACGTTACGATCCTAGGCGGATCTAGGGAGGGTAACGGGTGCACATACCCCCCCAGACACTTAAAAAATATGCAAGATTTTGAATACGGTCACATTATCATTGCGCTCGTTTTGTATCATGAGTTATCCTTGTGCCCCCCCAGAACAAAATCCTGGATACGGCTTTGGTTGTGCTCCCCACTCCCCAGAAAGAAATCCTGGATCCGCCCCTGGTTAAAATTTAGGTAAATTGTAATCAATCACACAAAAATTTTGTAAGTTGATCAAGCTCTAACTTCAACGGAGCCGAACCCAGGGGGAAAGCAGGCGATCTCGCGGACACGGCAGAAGTGCACCCGGCAATTGATTGGTACGCACGCTTCACCTGCTGCCTAAAATGGCAATAGTTTTTCACTTAAACACAAAATTAAATAAGCTAAATTACTATTCAGGTATTTTTGACGTTGTTTTTTCGTTGCATAGCTATAAATATTAGGTTGCAACCTCAGGTATCCATAATTTTTTCCGACGAAAATTATGCAACCCGATTGACGTCGAGAATTTTGCATTCGACTGTAAGACTGTTTTCTTCAGGAGTTAGGGAAAAAAAACCTTATCTTAGATAGGTGCAAATGGGTAAATTATAATTCACTCTCTATCGTAACAGGCTCAACTTTGTGGAGGTTCATTCTAATAAATAAAAGCGAACAAACTATGTATAAATCCACCAATTTATTTTTGTGGTACTACTAGTTTCGACGCAGCGGCGTCATCATCAGGTACAAAGGCTATAAAGAAACAAACATCCTTATATATCATGTGGTATCGGGAGGAAGAAGGTAGGTGGAAGGGGTGGCTGGGAAATCTGAGGTGTGTGATTGGGCGTTGTGGAAATGACGTTGCAATAATTTATTAAGCTACTAGGACGTAATTATAAAATGAAACACTTCAGAGTCATATAAAACAAGTCTAACTATTAGTTTTTCAGATGATGATTCCGATTGCACGTTGGCTCTGGCAGCAAAAGAGAGGACTCACAATCAGCACAGTGAGGCAAAGGCCATTGCGTTAAGTAGTTTGGCCGAGAGCATGAAAGAGACAATTGCATCCATTAAGATGGCCTGCCAAGCAATAAAGGGTGCTCGCGATGAGTACGGGGATTTAATTCAATATTGAATGTAATGTATCCAATTTTATGAAAAATTAAATTAAATCCCTCCTGCACATTTTGTTCCCAAAAATCACTTCTTTCAAGGTAAAACATTGTGCTGGTAACAGGGTTGAATGCAGTATATCTGGGGTGTAAAAATATCATCATGGGAGAGGTTGAGGGGGCAGTGAAACAATTAACTGAGGCCTTGGTGTGGGAGGTTGAACATGAAATCTATAGGCCACCATGTTTCCAGTCCTAGTGGGAAGGTGGAAAGGGACCATCTTTCTTCACTTGTGCAGGGACAGATACTTCTCTATAAACAAATAAAGTGAAGCCCATATTAAGCCGGTAAGTAATATCGAAGTACGCATCATTCATTATAAATTGCTCCTAGCTTCGGCCTCTAAAGAAGTGCACTGCTCCTCTAAGGGGCCCTCAACCTTAATTGATGAGGATAACTGAGTCAGCAGTAAAGAATCTACCCACAAATAAGTTAAATTAATATAGAAAATTGTTCAAAGTGTACCATAGCATTGAAATTTATATTCAACTTTTAATCATGCAAGACTAAATTACTGATTTTTTTCAGAACTCTGGCTCAACCCTAAATTGCTGTCACTACCAGCTGATTTTCGATAGCAGCCTTGGCCAAAAAAAAGGAGCGCAGAGTACCTTCCTCATTAAAGAAAATTGATTTGAGTAAATTAATAAACATAATTGCATCAGAAATTTAAAAAAATTTCAGTCAATTTTGGCAACCATACTACCTTTGATTCAGGGGACACAGATGATCCCCTGGTGGCAACAGGTAGATAAGGTCGCAACTCGTTTATTAAATTCATAGTTAATTCCTCAGATATCCTGTATAGCCCCATAAAGGTTTCATTTGGCATTTTGAAAGGTACTGATGTGGACCTCAAATTTTTTAATCGTCTTCTATTCCTCATTATTTCTCCTCTTCTCATTAAATTTCTTCTCCTCCTTAACCAAATCAAGGCGATATCATCATCCATAATTAGCTCCAGAGGATAATGAAGGATGGTACAAAGATTTTAATTAGCTTTGAATGTATCATTCATTACTTTCAGCCTTATCATAAGTTTACAATGAACAGTTGTCTAAGAAAATTATCAATATGCTTGTCATGTTAGAATACCATGTATTATAATTCCTAATTGAGTATCAATTTGTTAGCTAAGCATAAAAAATACTTTCAATAAAATCATCAACTATATTAAATTATGTCACCCAAGCAATATTCTTAATTTCCCACTCACAATTAGTGCTACAACACCTTTGTTTTTTCCTTGTGCTAATTCTAAGGTCATCTACTATTCAAGACAAAGCTCAGAATTATGTGTTATATGAACCTAGTGCATTGATTTCACTTTTAACAAATAAAGTATCCAATAAAAACCTGTGATAACAATCATACTGAGAAATGCTTTCTTTTTCATTATTTAAAAGTGTGGTACCTACTTAACACTTTCGCTGCGGCGGACGCACTGGTGCGTCCTACGCAAACTGTTGTGCTGAGCGGAGGACGCACCCGTGCGTCCTGCTCCGACCCGTTTTCAAATGGCCATAGAATCAGCCGAGAACGTCTTGGCTGCTCCAAATTACCTCTCGCTGCTCTACTACATTCCGTACTATTCAGTGTTGGCCGTCGTTTCTAGGAATTACCTCTCATTTTTCAGCTAACTACTTTTTCATTTTTTCCATTTTTTCGTAATTTTTATGATATTTTACTTTTTTCTGAACTTAATCGTCTCGGAAGCGGAGATAAATTGGTATCATATGCATTCAAAACTCTTCTAAATATTATTTATGTCATATAAAGTGTTATATTTAGTTTATTCAAATATGTGGAAATGTGTAGATATATCTGAAGATAGCAAAAATATGTGAGCACATTGGTTTCGACAATTGTCATGGTTGCTGCATTTGAACATAATAGATACTACGTTTAGCGACGATAAATCCCTTGAAAAAATAATACGCGTAGTTGACCCAGGTTCGAAGCCAGAATTTTCCATAATAATAAAGTATGTACCTTTATCGTGCATAACGCGGAAAAAGTTAGCTCTAAGAAGTTATTACCATAAGGCATATCGAGGGGCATTAGGTAATCCCCCTCAATAATAATGAATTATAATCCATTGCACTCTTCTTTTATTCTTCCATATGGCCTATTGATTATATAAACATGCCGTAATGTTGCCGAATTTTGTTTAAATATAATGTTGCTGAACATTCAATCACTTGTTCCACAAAACCCAGAGTCAAAATATGCTAGACAAGTGTCTCGTTATATTATGGTTCAATTGCAAAGGGTTATATACTTTGTTAAACTGACTGATAGGAATATATTTACCTCTCTGCGTATACATTACACACGGAACTGAAATAGACCTCCATTTCAAGATAAAATATTTGACACAGGATCCATTAGTATTGACCTTGAGAATGAAATTCAATGCCGATGTGACGGAAATTTAATACCGGGAATTCCAAGACGATCACAATAATGTGTGAAATAAAAGGGTAATATTTCGTCTCATTTCATGCGGATATCATTTCGTATGGCCTATAAAAACAGTGTCGTCGAGGCATTCCTTTCACTCTCATCACTCCACGCCCTCTGGCTACAATATCATTGCTAGTATGACGCTGCCACAAGAAGGTACTAGGTGCTCGGAGCCTTCGGAATAGATTGATATGCTCGATTTTCGGAGATATCTATCCTCTGAAGCATCATCGGAGGTGTCACCTGTTACCTGACCACTCTGTGACCTGACTATCTTGATTTTTTCCCATCACATTAGGTAGCTAAGGAGTCAGTGGCATCAACATCTGGTTCAGCGGGAACATGATGAAAAAAAGAGATGAATAACCTAAGAGAAATTTGAAGAAAAAGACTAATTTAGAGTTGATGGATATCCTTATGCAGTTTGATGAGGAGATGGATAGCAAGGAAGATAATGCATTCCAGAAAGGAATTCCAAAGGAGTCTTCCGAAGAGAGTCAGGAAGAAAACGCCCATGAACCTTCATCAAAACTTTTCTGAAAGCACTCAAATAACTTCGATTTATGGTACTAAGCTGAACTCCAAGTAACAGATATCCCTTTTTCTGGCACCTCAGGACTAAAATAAAATGTTCCCAGCGAGAATCCTTACGACTATTTAGTACTCATTGCTAGGGACATGCAAAAGGTGGGGTTATTTTATAGCCAAAAGTAGTGTTATTTTTCTACAAAAGCGATGTTATTTTGCCCTGAAATCGGTGTTATTTTAACGGCAAAATAATTTATGCTGATTGAGAGCCATCCTTCCTGTGGCCCACACATTGCCCTAAATTTAGGATATTATTGACCGGGAATAATTTAAGCAATAATATAAATGGAGCATTGACTGAATTCACCTATTTTACATATTTATCCTTCGCGTATACATGTATCTAGCTTATATAGAGAGAAGTTACTTTTAAATGCTTGTAATTTCAAATGAAATATTGCTATTGTGATCAAGTTCTCATCTTTTACATTTGTTCTCTTATCTGTTAACACAGTGCTATAGCAGGAAAGAAATCTTTCTCAGTCCATGTTTGCCGAAGGGATCCAAATTGCTTAAAGGCACTTAGATGCGAACGATGTCTCAGACATTTGAGCTCCTGGATTGCTTTAATTACATCCACTGAACCCCGGGAATTTTGCTTTTGTAGTAATTTCTGTAATTCTCCCAACCCCAGCATCAACTTCTCTGTCTCCATTGATTCAAGGCCATGAATTTTTTGTTTTTAAGGTAGGGTTCATGTCTGTAGACGGAACTTCTTGGGGATCAAAAACTAGATCTTTTCAAATACCTGTTTTTTTGCTTAGGTCTTCTACCATAAGAGAACTAAGTTTGGTTGATGCCTATTTAGCCATCTGCATAGGTATTGACTTTACAGCAGCTGCGTTAGAGGTTTTCATGTTTCGCAGATGTAATAAGTGGTTTTATCTAAAAAAAAAAGTACTCTTATGAATATTCTCGAGGCTCATTTTTAACTTTTAACTCTTTCAAAATGGTGGAGTTCTCTCCTTAGCATGAATGCAGGACTGCGCTCCATGAGACTCTTCAGTCCCCTCTGTATGGAGCATTTATGCTGGACATCTGTTAAGAAAGGTCTTGCAGATAATAAAACACTCTCAACACCAACCTTTTCTGATCCTTCCTAGTGGGCATTTTGCATTATCTTGGACTCTGAGGGTAGTTGGTCTCTCTCCTTTCGTGGTTTATAACCCTACCAGTGGCATTGGTTCACTGTCAACTCATGCTTTGTTTATGTGAATTTATATCTAAATCTATATAGATGATTGTTGATTGCACGTAAATTGCAGTCTTCCAATTGAATTCCTTGATTTATTCTGAGAATATTAAAATTTTGAATGAAGCTCTACTGTCAGCATTAATGAATTTACTGCAGTAACAATTTCCATGTTGATTTTATACTGAAAGCGAGATATAAGTTAACATTTATGGTAGAATTTCGTTTAAAAATTGTAAACGCTGCCAAAAGACAAAGAATTCAGTTCTTAGTTTATATTTTTTGAGAAAGAACCATATATTTATTTCGCAATCTAACTGAATGAACAATTGCATGACTGCGGTCCCTTGCAACAAAGAGGGGTAATAAGAGACAAGGGTCTAGGTAAATGCTTGCGGATTTCGGCAGTTTTTGCACAGATTTTGCCAGTCCATGGTGTTGGCCTGTGTTGGGTCCCGAAACTTAGACTTTGCGAACCCACGAATGTCATAAAAGGAGGAGACCAAGGAAACGTATTTTCGGCATTAGGCCTGCGTAGGAAAATCTCAGACGAAGATTTTCGTCTCCCGGGTCAAGAAACATCCTGCCGTACATTTCCGTCATTAGCAGCAAAAGGGTTAACTCTTTATAGAATATGAGCATTTGGATAGTTTGAATCCTCCAGTAATTTTATTAAGTCAACCATCAGATTCCCATGGCATTTTGGCTACTTTGTAGACATCGTGAATACGGTTTAGACATCCTCTGGACAAACAAGTCGCCTTATTTCCTCGAGTGTGTTTCTTTGTGGAAATCATGAATTTTCTCCAATTCATGGGCGATTTTCACCAACTCAGACGCGATTTTCATTTTTTTTCCTTCTGCTCTGCATGAAATTGTTTTTCGAGGCGTATATTTAAGCCGTAATTTTTTCACGGCATTGGCCGCTCACCGACGCGACTAATTTCCGCGGGCCGCCGTTCCCTCTACAGTGCCGTGAAATCCAGAGATTCGTCTTGTCAGAAAGTGGCCTGAATTTTACGGCGCTGAGCCGGGAACGGCAGCTGGCGATAAGTCGTTTCGGCTGAAAGCTGCCACAATGTAGCTCCGTGTGTATTTCACGGAATAGAAAGCGCACAGCCATATTTTGCCGCTTTCAGACTTTTGCTTTGCTCCGGCCGTCGTCAACGGCACGGCACTGTGCTTTCAAATAACCATTGATCTCAATGCATGTCTTCAAGCGAGTAGAATCGCGCAGTTGACGCATGGCGTTGTTGACAGTCAGCAAGGCAAGGTTCAATCCGGCCCGGCAGTGCGCCGTTTATGGCGTGAAATACACTCAGTGCTACCTTAAGACAACTTCCAAATGCGAGGACTTTTCGCTGGCCGCTGTTCACGGCACAGTTCCGTGAAATTCAGGCCATTTTCGAACAAGACATCTCTCTCACTTTCAAACGAGACATCTCACGGCACTGTGCCGTGAACGGCGGCCTATGGAAATTCGTCGCGTCAGAAAGCGGCCAATGCAGTGAAAAAATTACGGCTTAAATGTACGCCTCGAAAAACAATTTCGTGGGAGAAGCATGAGCAGAAGAAAAATATGGTGAAAATCGCGTCTGAGTTAGTGAAAATCGCCCATGAATTGGAGAAAATCGCAATTACCACGAAATTCGCGTATTCGCGGGAAAACCGCGGAAATCGCATTTTTCGCGGGAAAACCCCGGAATTTGCGTTAAAATTCGCGTTATCGCATTTGCGACTTTTGCATGTCCCTACTCATTGCCAATGACGTTTTTTTGAGTTGTAACAGAAACGAAAATGAATGCTGAAAATGTAGTTCGAAATAATACTTCTCCAAATGTTAGAATAGCGTCATGGAATAAGTCTTGAGTCCAAGATAATTGGAAATTTTTTGGACTTCAATTTCCGAAATGGGAAATATTTCTCTTAGTAGATTATAATATAATTGGAAAAAATCTGAAATATATAATCTCCCTGTTTTTTCCAAATGCATATATCGAGATAGCTTCTGCACATATTGCGCACTATGCACTTTGAAATGTGGTTGAAGGCGAACACTTACCCAGTTATCCATTTTACAAAATACGACCCTTGCATGATACATTCTATGCAAGTATGAGTGAAGTGTGCTACGCGGAAAGGGCTGTGAGTCTAGACGAATCCGTGGTTCTATGTAGTTGACGTTATCCACGGTTACTATTAAAACAATTCATTCCTAACAAACATCACAAATACAAAATAAAATTATACGTGATCACTAATCAATGCGGTTTGGTTTTGGATTGCTTGATACATTTTGGCACCGAGAGTAAAGAAGTGGAGGGAGCAGGGAACGCTGAGAAAGTGACTCACAAATTCTTGGCAAATTTTAAAAATAAGGGGTACACTGTGTACATGGATAACTTTTACGACAGCGTGAACCTTTCCCAATGTCTGCAAAAACATACTGTACAGATAGAGCATACTGTAGAGTCATTCTGCTAATGAAGAAATAAATAACCCTGATATTTTATTGAAAAATTAGAGAAGGGTGAATGTGTGGCTCGCTACAATATAATGGGAGGGGTGCGTTTTGAAATGGAGGGATAAAAGAGATGTGAAGATGATTTCGTCCGAGTATGGACACGATTTTGCGAGCAGGCAGGGAAGGGTTTCAACTAAGCCCAGTATGGTGGACGCCTACAATAAACATATTGGAGGCAAAGACAAGACCGATCAGTTGTTGTCATATTGTCTTTGCATAACAAAAAACTCTCCATTGGTACCTTAAGTTGAGAATATACTTTATTCAGATAATAATTATTCATTCTTTCATTCTATACCAAAGATTTAGTGGGAAACGTAAAAAATTGTTAGAATACCGTGATGAACTAATAAAATCATTGCCAAATGTCTATCCTGAGGCAATGCCTTCAATGAGTTCCCCTGAACATATTCACTCGCCACATAATTTGGAAATGAAAAGAAAGGGAAGAAAAAAGTGCAGTGAAAAATGTGCCAAAAATAGAGTGAGTGTATAGAGTGAGATCCTGATTGCCCGTAAAAAAAACGACTTTATGCTTTGGGATATTTTCGTAAGTCTAAAATATATCACTGACTTGGTGATGGTTTTCCGGATTTACACCGCGTTACACAGGGTTTACACCCCGGAAAACCATCACCAATCAAGTAACCACGAAAGCCTCCGTAATAATATCACTGACTTAAATAGCACTCTTCATTCTAGTGTTTTTTTCAGTTTGATTCTTGAAAGTTATCCCAAAACATTGAGTAAATTATGAGTTTGTAATTATTTTACGAGAAAAATATTATTTCATTAAAAATAAAAAAATATATCAT
Organism: Ischnura elegans; assembly: GCF_921293095.1. Lineage (NCBI taxonomy): Eukaryota > Metazoa > Arthropoda > Insecta > Odonata > Coenagrionidae > Ischnura > Ischnura elegans. Next base: position 117,363,561 of record NC_060253.1, read on the forward strand.
TAAAAATAAAATTTTATCATTTTCGAATGCTCCAAATTTTTAAATATATCTATTTGTTTGCAAAATAAGTCGAAATACATGAACGTTAGAAAAGAATTAAGGGAGATAAAATTTTGTCGTGGAGCGGGTTGCATAACTCATGTGACACGGGTTGCATAGCTTTGCCAATGCTGTGAGCGGAGGACACACCCGTGCGTCCTTCATATTATTTGTTTAAAACAATCATAGGATCATTATTATCATTTTTTACCGTATCCATAGAGACATATCTACTTAGTTATGCACAAAAACCACTGCCGCTCACGGTGATATTTTTCATCAAAATGGCCAGCAGTGAAAGTGTTAAGCAACTTGATCTTTAATTAATACCTCTTAATTTCTAATTTAAAAAAAGATCTTTAATTAAGTGCGGGATAGGTACTCTCATTCATAGCACTCCACCGGAGTTCATATAAAGCCTTTACAATTCCTACGAGAGACGTTAATTTATCTCACAACTACGTCCCTTTATAGTTCTATTAACACGTTCAACGCTGACTGACGACGATCGTCGTCCGCCGGGTGCTATCCAGTGATGCCGGACGACGATCGTCGTCCAAGTCCGCTCTCCCTTTCCAAGGCCATATACGAGAGACGCCGACCCATAGCGCTTCCATTTCGCTTGTCAGTCGTTCATTAGCCCTCAGAGCGAGTGCATCGCCAGTAGCCGGAGCGACTCATCTCCAGGAAGGTTCCTACAGCTGTTTCTTTTCGGTGGTAAGTTACACTTTTTTTTTGTTAATTATCACTCTCTTTTTGTGGTTTTAATGTTTACCGACCCCTTTTTAACGTAAAACAACTTTCGTATGTGGTAAAAATCATTAGTTGAAAGTTTTGCATTGTTTTATTTGAGATTTCCTCCCCCCCCCCCTTTCACCTCTGCATTCTCCTCGTACCCATATTACGATTTCATCGGTGTTTTTTTATTTTTTTTATAATTTTTTTTTTTGGAGATATATCGCTTGTGATAAAATTTTGAAATTGCCTTTACAAAATAACTTCGTGAATTTAAAGTTGTTTTCTTTAATTGTATTTTAAAGCAGAGAAGTAAAGTCGTTCAGTAAAATTGTTACATTATGTGAAAAAAAATTCCGTTTTGGACAGATACTCATTATTCTAGTTTAGATTGAGGCTAAGCATTACAATGCATTCCGGACCATGTGATTACATTGCTGCATTTAATTTTACCAGGAATATGCTATTAGCAAATATTTTACGTTTTTTTACTAGTTTGTCTTCAATAGGTGATAATTTGCAGTATTTTACTCCAGTCACTTGTAACTTGAATATTTCCTTTATGACATTCGATAAATATTTATCATCATTTGCGCTTGTTGTTATTGTAATTTTAATAAAAGTACTATTATTGATTTGCTTCAATTTTGCCTGCTGATATTGTTTCTTTTTCTCCTGTATATAGCAAACAAGTGGAAGCGAAATTTTACAAAAATTTCCTGATAACTTCCGATCCAAGTTCTTAGGCAGTAAGGTACGTGATATCATAAACATTACTCAATTATTTCATTGCTATGCGATGTTTTTTCTTGTTATACATTTATATAAACATGTACTTGTAAACATTCTTGTTTTCAGAAAGGAAACGCGGAGGTAACAAGGGGGAATGGACCGCAAAGGGAAGGGACTACTGGGGAAAGGGGTCCCGAAGAAAGGGAAGCGGGGTGTCAAAAGCCAGTCTATTGAGAAAACCACCCAACTCCCCTCATAACCTCCCCTTCCAACCTCCAGCAGTACCCCAGCCCTTCGAGTTCTGGTGAAAGCCACCAGCCCCCTGACACCCCTTCTCGTCCCCCAAGTCCGCAGCCATCGGCCTCGCGGTCATTTCCACCCCCTAAAAGGAAGAGGAGGGAGGAAGAAAGAAGATTCGGGAGGGTGCTTTCTGCAGAGGAGATGGCGGAACTTCTTTCTATGGACGAAGAAAGCGAAGATTCCTCCTTCGGGGAAACGCAGTGGGGATCCTCGGAGGATGAAGAAGAAGGCAGAGTGGGTGATCCCTCAAGATATGCTTCTCCTTCCCCTCCTGGCCCTCTATGCTCTCAGTCCTCTCCCCTTATGACGAGAACTGCGACAAAGACTTACACTTGGACGGAAAAAAGACCAACCCACCCACAATTCCCCTTCACTGACACCCCTGGCCTCAAGACGCAAGACTCAGGAGACGATCCCCGTAAATATTTTGACCTCCTCATGACAGATGACATGGTGGACTTGATAGTGACGGAGACAAATAGACAAGCAGACGTTTTAATTTCTGCTAATGTATTTCCCCGAGCAAGAATAACGAAGTGGAAGCCGCTCACATCGGTGGAATTTTTAACGTTTTTGGGGTTCTCTACCACATGAGCACATGCCCATTGAGTAGAATATCCGACTATTGGAGTGTAGACCCCCTTTTCAATTATCCTTGCTTTAGGAAATGCATTGGTAGGGACAGGTTCACCGCGATCATGCAAGCTCTGCATTTTGCTAGTAATCCTGGTCGTGATGAGCCGCAACCGTCTGATCGACTCTACAAAATCAGTCCGTCATATTCCGAACCTATTCCTCGTTCCTCTCCCAGCCTAACCTCCAGGGTCCTTGGATTGTCTAAGCACTTTCCGGAGACACATGACATCGACCAAAAACGAAAACGTGTCCCTCAACGACGCTGCACGTTCTATTAGTCTAGAGGGTTCAGGAAGGAGACGGCATATTTTTGCCCCGCCTGTGAGGGATGCCCACCCCTGTGCTTGAAGCCATGCTTTGAAGCATTTCATAGAAATGTTCAATGTTAGTCCTCTCCATGATTTAATGTATTAAATATTATGTATTCCATTATTAAATGTTATGTAAAATTTAAGTATTAAATGATAATAATTTCAAAATATTTTTTATTTTTCCTGGTTTTCGGTCCCCCCACCATGTACCTGGTGAAAACCGTTGTTTCCTTTCGGGAGTGCAGAGGAAGAGCGAAAGATGTAAAATTCTATTGTTTCCTAACTTTGGTATTCCCTCCTGGAACGGGTAAGAAGCATTAGCGCAAGTTCCTAGAAGATAGGGATCAGCACCCGGGTCGGGTTCGGGTGATTAGCACTTCGGAAGTTGTCGTCTAAACCCAATTTTTGTATCCACTTGGAATGTCGTCTCCTTCTCTGTATTATTCCTCCTTTGTTTGTTTCAACGCAAAAATATATTTACCGGAAATTGCGCCGAAAAAATAAAAACGAGTCTGAAAAATTATGCTTCGAAATATTTTATACATTTTAGTTTCAATGAATGAAAAATCATTTTTTATATATAGATAAATGGTTAGAGCAGGTCCTTTTTTTCATTTAAAACAATATAATTTTGAAATTTGAGAGAATTTACTTTGAGACTCATGACAACTGAACATAATATAACTCATTATTTTCAGAAATAATAATTACGTATAGTTTTCAACAGAAATACCATTGTTAATGCTAAGATAAGTTTTTAAAGAATGGATTTGAACAATATTACAATAACACCGTCAATGGGTAGAAAAACGGCATTGAATTCGATAAAAGGAATTTGTGATCAAATGAACACTAGCCGTCCTTATAGGTGGGGCGAAACTCTCGTCCTCTTAGTGTTAATTTAAATATATGAAATTTACATCTTTATTTGTTTTAAATTCCCACCTCGTCTTTGATTTGAAAGATATATTCCTCGTCGGATCCTTCAAATAGAAATTCAAAAAGTTGAAATAGAAAAGGTCATGCCACATAATTCTCTATCAACGACTAAGAAATTCAAATATTACACAGCCATCAACGTTCTTGCTAATTAATATTTACGGCACGGATCAATTTATATTCAATTGACATGTCAGATTAGAGACAGAACATGGCATACGGTAAAAAGAAAAAGTCATCGGAAAAATGGGCTCGGTTATGCAACCACGCATTACACGACTGCAGTGCTATCCGGTGACGTCGGACGACGATCGTCGTCAAATTTGAAATTGCGATTTTTCATAAAAAAAATTTTTTTTCGTAACTTCCAATGAACAATCTATTCAAAATGAGACCAAAACCATCTAAAACCAAAGAATTAAAATTCAGTCACCGGCAAAACTTAAAAAAATTACCGCCGCGTTGAAAGTGTTAAGGAATGATAACTTACCATGCTCATGGGAAAGAATCAGTAGCACTAAAACAGTAGTACTTATGATATGGCAACGGTCATGAAGAAGCATAAAAATCAGGAAATTGCTACACGATGAAAACCATAATTCATATTCAACACGTTATAACAAGAAAGTACCAATGATGCATGTGATGTTTGGCTCCAAAATATTATGAATCAATGCACAATATGTAAACGTATTTATCTCATGCTATCCACACATAAGTACAATGCATTTAGAGAACTAGGTATTCCATAAATTATCAAGTTCAAAGAGAACCACCACCTACTACAGTTCAAAACAAGCACACTCATTTATCTCTACAGCTGTAAGTTGTTTCCATGCTGGCGAGCTATAGTCTAGGTATAAAAAACAACCCTCAATAAAGTTACCATTTTCTCGATATTACTACAGAGATTTTCCTCCTTTCCAACATTGCTACATCAATCACCTACAGCAGAAAACACAGCCATATAACATGCATCGGATAGATGAACACAACCCATGATAATCACGAAATCAACACGAACCTTGACACAACCCTAAATCAGTCAGTGGGAGTTCATGAGTTTTGCCCAACTCCACAAATTTAGGGGCAGTAAAATCCGCTACATAAATATTGTTCTAATGTGACTGAGATTCGTGTTGGCGAATATTTAATAACGATTCTTCACAGAAAATAACACAGGTGATAGCTTATGAAACAACCTCATGAAACTTCGGTTTTTGGAATTATGATATTATTAAATTATACAACCATACATGTATCATTATACCTATTTTGCCTTCTTAAATATATGAAATAAGACCGTGATCACCATCATACGTACGTCAGCTACTGAACTGTAAGGTTCTAAATACGTCAGCTGCTATCCTTGTAAATAGAGTATAAACAAGACTCGAAATAATTGTCGAGGCCTACGTCGCCTCGATATTTATTCTGCCTAGGGTGGCCTCAAAACAGCGACAATAAGCTTTGTGGAATTGCAACTTACGGAAACGTAGAGGCTTGAACGTCGCCCCCTCGACATTGTTGAGGATACGACAAAATCGAGGCCTTCATGAATAAGGCTCGGGGCAGGGATTATAGATTTAGTAACAACTTAAATTTCTTAATGACGTTTCTTTAACTATAGATTGGATTGGCTCCTACACTGGGACAAACGATTTGCTTCGTAAAAGCCAGACCTTTGTGATAAGGCTGTTAGCGAGAGTGCTGAATATTCACTTACCTCCCCTCTCCTCCCCACCCCGAGTTGGGCGTGATTGTCACCTCACAGCAAGCGTCCTCCTGAGTATTGTACACGTACAGCTTCAACGCACGCCCCTCGTGGGCCTCAATCAGCGAGAACAAGTCCTCTGCAACAAAGACAAACACATGTAACACAATCAGCAACAGACGCAACCACTTTCCTAAGTATCTTGAGAAATAAGGCCATTTTATGATATTTATACTGAGTCAATCTGTTACAACACATGTTTAATCCAGTGATTTATTCCAATTCTAAAGGCCGTTTTACAAGGAGCACGTAATTGTGCAATCTTACGTACACACCGAGGCATAATCAATATTTCGTCGTGTATAGAGGAGTATTGCTAGAATAAATGTGAGGATGCGTGGATGCGAGACGGCAAAATAACCTCTGTTCTAATCCCGAGCATGCATTCTTGCAATTTCAACAAACATTTTCAGTGCTAACCTGCAAAAATGAAGTGCCCCATGTGATATGACCTTTAAGAGAAAATGCCATCTCTTAACTTGAATATCTCACTTTCAGAAAGCTTTTTGAACAGGCATCTACGATTTTTGTGCTCAGAGAGGTCAAAATAAGGGCTGTTGACTGATTGCAAAACAAAATACCTCTCGACATAAAACAGAGGGGCTTGAGCGACCAGCCCAAACCGCCCCTGGTGATAATCACCACGTCAGCCGATATGCAACGAACAAATGCTGACTAGGTCAGCTGATCAGCAATCGCCTTGGGCCCAGAGCTTAGGGGCCCCCACAATGCGCTTGTCTATCGTGAAGCCTATGTGAAAGATGTAGTAAAAAATACAGTAAAACCTCACATTAACGAACTCCCGCTGAACGAAGAACTCCGTTCAACGAACAAATGCTATTGGTCCGGCCAATTGTCTATGTAAACACGGTACACCCATGTCTCGTATAGCGCAAGGGATGCGTTCCTTGGGATCTTTGCGCTATACGAATTTGCGTTATATGAGAGCGTTTTAACACTGGGAAGATAGGGATGCATTCCTGGTAGCATAGGTCTTGGGCATTGAATTTCCTCTAAAACATCTATATTCCCATAAAAAGCCTTAGAAAACATTATTTATATAAATGTTTATAGTTTAAACACCTTTAAAGATAGTATGCTTGCATTCAAAGACTTTTATTCACGTTAAAAAAAAATTCTTACGTGCTTTCGAAATTCCCTCCTGTCGTGTGGGTGGGCCAACATCTGCTATCTCAGGGGATCATAATGCGTTGCCGACAGTTGACGATATTTCAAACCAGTGTAAAAACAACTATCGTGTCACCCAGGCCCTTTTGTTGCTCATTGAAATGACAGGAAAATGCTTCTTTGAATGCCATTTCATAGCCAGCAGAGTTAATGAATGATAAATCATTTTAATTTGAAGTCCTCCAAGTCATTAGCAGCTACGTGAAACAGTCTTTAAATGCCTCGAAACCTGACCCAGGTTTTCATTCCCTGAAAATGAATGAACGAGAATGCATTCTTTTCCAAAAGAATATCGTCTCATCAACACTAAAAACTAGTCGAGGGGAAAGGAGCCACTTTCAATCACAGCTTGGAGCTCATCAGAAAATGTTGTGGTGACTGCGCTATCAACACTTGCAGATTCACCTGATATCGCCGCACTGAAAATACCTGCTTGCCGTTTAAATTCTGGAACCAACCGGAGCTTTCACTGAATGTCTCGGAGCGATTACCACCCTCGTCTTTTTGTACTGATTCACTATGAACTTTCTGTATGTGTAGACCGCTTGGTTGAAGCTGGTGCGGCAGAGGTCACTGATGTTTTAACTTCGTCTTTATTAAGAATAAGGCATCGTGCGTTTAAACTTCCAAGCAATATCGCTTTGACGCTCTCCATTTTCAAAGCAATTGACTTCTTCTAGGTTTAAGGTGTTTCTTGATAAATTCTTGATTTTTCTACACGCATTCCTATTTTTTGCCATATTCTTTTGGTTTTTACTCTGTATGGCTCCATCTAAATCACCTTCTACCTTTGAACTGTATTCCTGAGACGCAGAAGGCCTACGACTGCGGGGAGGGAGCGAAGCCATTGTGTTTGAGGCTCTATAGCGGACCCTTTTATGTGTTGATGCTATTGATTCATATGCAACTCGGCCACCGCTCCATTTCTCCCCCGTGAATACCGATGACCTTGAAGGCTATAGCGTAGACCCTCTACCTGGAAGTCAATCGCCCGATATCCTATGACGGCAAAAATACATCTCAAACTGTATTGCTTAAAAAGAAACTCATTTCCACCAGCCTCACGCTTGATTAATGATCTAAATTATTTATTACCATTCTGTTAAGGAGACGAGATAAATTACTTCGGTAGGCCGGCTATCTGGACCCAATGACGAGTAATACTTTTGGCCATTGCACAGCAATGGATTTCGATTAATATATAAACAAAAAAGAAGATTTGAGGCGAGCAATAATGTTAATATGCGTAAAAGATTGCAATTTTGTGTGCACTTAGCGCAAGTTCACATTTTATCATGAGAGCGTTTAAGATTTTGATTAGGCTACACTGCATTGCAATGTTTCCCTGAAGAACGAATTTGCGCTATATCAAAATTGCGCTATACGAGACATGGGTGTAGTGAAAAACCCCATTGAATGAACTCCTCTTCTACGAAACCAATTTTTGAAAACCGATTAACCCGGCGGTAGTCGCGCCCATTTTCCGAACATAAATGGTCGCGTGGGGTGTCTTTGACACCCCAAAAGATTTTCTTCAATTTCTGTCGAACAGTATATATTATTTAAAAATTTCACATCGCTACGCATCCTTTGTTTATTTAGAAATGGATACACTATATATTTCAAACCATAAATTCAACTTTTATTTTTTTAAGAAAATGTTTTTGAATACCCAATTTTCCAGTAGGCAGTCCCAGTTCCTCCGGAAAAAAATTGCCATTTTTTTGTTTCAGCCAAAGAGCACAGTTGAAATATTGAGTTATAAATACGTGGCATATACTTTTATAAATATCTATCACTGTATCTCATCATATTTTCAGCTTTGACCTCTATTTGCCTTACGTAAATACTAATAAATGTACTAAATTAATCTACTTATCGATATTGCATCGATTTCCCAAAATGTATTCTTGAGGAAAAATTTACGATGATATTACGGTCACTTATAACTATTGAAATGCTCCTTTTACAAATTATATACAGCATTGGAAAGGTAAACTAACAAATATGTAGTCCTCAACAGAAGTTCACTTTCATGCTATTGAAAAGTTTTATTGAATCTAAAGAATATAGAAAATAAATCATGTAAACTATTTATTTGCTTCTAATCACTTTTCAAAATTTTCAGGAAATGTGTACCACGCATTAGTTTCTAACAAAGTTCACAGTATATTTTTGTTTGTATATCAGTTGGAAAAAAAAACACATCTTCCAACTTTTTTCTTTATTTCTCCTCATCCTTTTCTCAGGCTCATTTTACGCATACTTCCCTATTTTTTCGAGTCTCTAGAGATCGTGTTCAATATCGATCTAATTTTACTGTATGGAAAAGTTAACGATCGAGCTATCTCACGAAGAAAACTTTTTTGCAATTCCTTTTATGAATTGGAATACCTAGGTATAACAAATGCACTGATATCAGCAGTGTTTGGCAAATGAAAGAAAATGGCCATGGACCCTCTCCCGATGTTCTTGTTCGTATGATAGGTGCTGCCTATTTTGTCTAATGTGGCTAGACCTCCTTCAGTGCAGTTATAAAAGGTCAATATTTCCGGTATTCTTTTACTATCTGTTCGTCTTGGATTCATTGATAGAAATAGCTGAGAATTGTTGGCGAAAGAATTACATTCTTTGACCATTTTACGACGCAGGAAACTAGTGCTTTTTTCTTCCTAAACCTAAATAAGCTACTATTTTCATCTTTCTCTTACATATACGACATTCAGTGTGTCATTCCATGTCAGTTCATCCAGGCATGACACCCACCGACTCGGATTTTGATGAAACTTGCCAATTTTCATCCTTCCATGCTGGAATGAAACAGTGTAAAATATTTCTTGGCTATCTCTAATAGTTTTTTTTTCACGACCATTTGAAGTTTGGGTGAAACTGCAGTTTTTCAATGAATGTGGTCTCCAGAGGCACTTGTACCTCCAGAGGGAAATAATTTGTCTCAGCCATAGTTTTCATCCGATTCTTATGAAAATTTGCAGGTTTACTATAGAAGTCATGAGGATTCCAAAAACTAATTGAAAAATATCCTAAGGAATATTGGAAATTCTCTAAACTCGTATGTTTCATAAGATTTTAGAAAATTTTGCGTCAAACACATGGTTCTATAAAACATCAAATTTTTACCTGAGGCAATATCTGAATCAAGCTAAATTATTTTTTCTAATATTCTTTAAGGTATGACCCACCACCTGTAAAAATAAAATTCATGGCTTTTTGCTTGCTTTGTTATTAAAAAAAATGTTATGCAAAAAAAATCCCTTTTCACGACTCTGGTCGTCAGTGCTGGGTCCTCCTTCAAGTGTGATGAAATGCTTGTGTTAACTGTTTTCTATATCTAAGAAAATATTTACAACATATATCTAGTGCAAAATACATTCAAAAATTAAAACATTTTTTTATGTGCAGGTTGTTTTTCTCCCAATAAGAAAAATATATTTTTGAAATAGAATATTTTAAGGAATTCATAGCACTTACCCATCATTGCTGGGGAAAACTTGATTGTTGCTATATAAAACACATCAAATACAGGATGCATGTTAATACAAGTTAACTTTCTCCATTTTGTATTGACAAAAACCTCACGAATGTGTTTTACTTCATTAATGTTGCACAACTTATAAATGAACTATCACAATATATAGTCACTTTTGTCTGTGCATCAGTTTGTAGTTAAATAGGGTAGTATTAAAGGTCTTCAATGGGGCCTATCTCTGAGAAAGCTAATATTTCAGTTACACTAGAGTTTCATTTCTTTCCCAGTAGTGGTAATTCCAAGTTTTCCTTTTAAATCCAACAGCCGTCGGTTCACACGTTCAATGTCATTCTCCGATAAGTAATGCATTCGTCCTGAGCCTCTTGTGGTAGGAGTTTCCACATAACAAATAACATTATTTACAGGAACATTGCAAATATCTTCTTTCTCTTTTGGCCAGTAAAATGATAAAGAATTTCACTTTTATATCACCTGCATCAACATCCTTTGACATAAGTAGCCCAAAAAACCAGTGATTGTCATACAAGCAGGCCACAAAAGAATTACCGTATAGGCGTGTGTAAGAGGCGCACCTTTTTTCCCAGAAATTACAGCCGAAAATGAGGGTGCGCCTCTTACACAAACTTATAAGTGAAGAGTGCGGAAGGAGAGGTCGAGGGGAAGGAGCGCGATCCCTCCATCTTCGAAGCAACGAGGCTACGAGCGAAGGAGCAAGGGACGAACACGTTCGATCTAGCATGTGACGTCGTTGCCTTCAAAGCGAAGGGGCGAAGGCGCAGCAATGTGATATATGCAGTTTGCATAGCCTAAAGTTTCCAGTCCGTCTCGTCTTGTTTGAATGCGCTTATGCTACGCTTGTTTCTTCCGAAATTGTCCTATTTGGACTATTTTGAATATTAGTAGCCTTGTTGTAACTATAAACCTTTGTGTCAAACAATTAGAGCTTAAAAAACTTAAATTCTGTCAGGTATGCGTCGCGTTAGATCTCTTTCTTTTTTTTGAACCTCGTGCTTGTCATACAATTACTGAAGGCTATCGAGATATCTTCGGGCTCAGTAGATGACTCGCCAAGCATTTGGCCTCCAGAAACTGGGAGATCGATCAAGGTCAGTTGGTGAGACGGGGTAGGGGTGAAACACGTTTCCATTGTTCCCCTGTAACTCGATATTATCCTGTGGGGTCTCGGAAAGGAAAAAAAAATGGCCGAGGCATTGGCTGATGGAGGGCCGAGTGTGACTCCATTAAATCTACGAAGTGGTTATTATCCTACGGCGCTGAGATTGCCCCTATTGTTGTCCAAGCTCTTGGGAAGGTTCATGCTATGTGCCTGTCGTGTTTTGCCTTAAAATTTTACAGGGCTGCAATTCTATTGCAATACTCCTGCGAGAGCATTTAGACAAAATTGTTCGTGAATAGGACAAGCATCGTAGAGCAACGGTGTATGCGAAGAGAGGATCGGAACTCTTTGTACTCCCTCTTATGCCGCTATTACCGCCGCAGTTATCAAAATTTCCTATTTCAATTAGTATTAAAAGAGGGAATTTCGATAACTTTTGAAATTCCAGTCATACATCTGCAACACCGCGCCATAGTATAAAAAAATGCCGCAAATTTTTTTCTTCATAGCTTCGATGCTCAAAATAAGGGTGCACCTCTAACACGTGTGCGCCTCTTACACACGCTTATACGGTAGTACAAGTTTTTGTCAAAATTTCTTCCCAACTTGGCTTTATCAAGAAATTGTGGACAGAACTGTATGTGGTATCAAACCTAATTTTTTTTGTCGCAATAATGTATAGAAGAATGGTAGCTACGAGTACCTGGGATTGTTTTTACAAGGTACCAGTGAGTTTCTAATTGTTGCCGAATCATTGATCATTGTTCTTTTTTTAAAACGTAAAATGAAATTTTATCCACTTTGTACTTGCAGAACTCACACACCTTTTCAATGGAAGTCATTGTATTACCCAGATCCCGCTGAAGGCTTTCTCTTGTAAGAATGCACTTAACTGTTCCACCTATCCCGTCACATGGAGATATCCCATGACTAGTTGAAAAAAAAGACCAAGAAGCATGCAAGTCAAAGTCCAGGTGATGATGGCACAGGTTTATAAAGTTTTTACAGTTCTTATATTGGCCAGCTCAACCATTACTGAAATATTGCACTTTCTTTACTTCAAGGAACTTTTCCTTTAAAAACTGAGTGACTATTTTTTGCATTTCAAATACGAAAGCTACATCATGTTCTAGATGGTCACAAAATGCACACAAACTTGACACACAGAGATCTTTCTTCAGCTGCCCACGAGTATAAATTACCGCTGGATGTAGGGAACAACCATCCTCATTCCAGTGATGACCCTGAACCTCATCTTGTATTACATAATGGTAGTTTTCACTGAAATCCAGCAAAACAATGGCTTCATCTGGCTGTAGGTTATTTTTTAGTTCTTTTAGGTATCTCGTCTGGGATTTGTTTATGAAGGAATGTGGGAGAAGTTTTCCCAGATTGTTCACCAGACTATTGATGTATTCATCCAGAGTCACTGTTAACCTAATTTATTGGGTCCGATCTGTTGTCACCCATTGTATGTCACTTCATCTTCAGGGTCCCATTCCTCAAATTTACTTTTCAGATGCTCCTTCAGTTTGTCAGACATACATTCTGAACAGTGCCGTAACATGCAATCCCTGTTATCTTTGGAACTTACCAAGTAGTCAAATAGGTTGTTGTAGGTCTCCGCTATAGAGCATCCGTGGAGAAGAAGCGATGCATTCTGATGGATAGCACAGACACACACAGAATGGGTTGCAGAGGAGCCTGCCAACACGCACCATTTAGGCCACGACCGACAGAATTTTGAAAATGCTATTTTTACATGTGGGAATTCAAATTAAAAAGCTGCACACAGCTCATTTAGGTTACTTTAGAAGTAACCTCTTTTGCTTGTGGACATTTTTGGACACACTCACCTTATCTTTCATTCCTGGCATAAGGCGTGAATACTCGTAATTTTGGTAGAATGTCGGAATTAAGTCCCCTGCAGTTTGTTCTATGTTTTTGCCCCTCCTTGGATCTGGTATGGCTATGATGCCTTTCATTCCTAGAATTCCCTAGCATGCCGAATTGTATATTCACTAGCATTAATTTCGGTGGCTACTTTTTTCAAATCCACGAAGTCGGAGCTGGTGTTAGTAGCTGAATTATCTCTTGCTGACTGCCTGCTGTCACCAGTTTTTCTTTTAGTAACCCAACTAGCATATCCATATCACTCGCTTAATCAAGAACTTCTGAATCATACTCTGGAAGGAAATCTTTATCCAGTACTTTGAAAACCTTTTTGTTCAAAGTAGAACAACATTCATGAGGTAAAAAACATTCGTGAAGTTTTTTGTCAATACAAAATGGAGAAAGTTAACTTGTATTGACGTGCATCCTGTATTTTGATGTGCTTTATATAGCAACAATCAAGTTTTCCCCAGCAATGATGGGTAAGTGCTATGAATTCCTTAAAATATTCTATTTCAAAAATATATTTTTCTTATTGGGAGAAAAACAACCTGCACATAAAAAAATGTTTTAATTTTTGAATGTATTTTGCACTAGATATATGTTGTAAATATTTTCTTAGATATAGAAAACAGTTAACACAAGCATTTCATCACACTTGAAGGAGGACCCAACACTGACGACCAGAGTCGTGAAAAGGGATTTTTTTTGCATAACATTTTTTTTAATAACAAAGCAAGCAAAAAGCCATGAATTTTATTTTTACAGGTGGTGGGTCATACCTTAAAGAATATTAGAAAAAATAATTTAGCTTGATTCAGATATTGCCTCAGGTAAAAATTTGATGTTTTATAGAACCATGTGTTTGACGCAAAATTTTCTAAAATCTTATGAAACATACGAGTTTAGAGAATTTCCAATATTCCTTAGGATATTTTTCAATTAGTTTTTGGAATCCTCATGACTTCTATAGTAAACCTGCAAATTTTCATAAGAATCGGATGAAAACTATGGCTGAGACAAATTATTTCCCTCTGGAGGTACAAGTGCCTCTGGAGACCACATTCATTGAAAAACTGCAGTTTCACCCAAACTTCAAATGGTCGTGAAAAAAAAACTATTAGAGATAGCCAAGAAATATTTTACACTGTTTCATTCCAGCATGGAAGGATGAAAATTGGCAAGTTTCATCAAAATCCGAGTCGGTGGGTGTCATGCCTGGATGAACTGACATGGAATTACCCAGTGCTAAATCTCTTTTATTTTTTGCGCACTGTTCACGCAACCATCAAATTATTGCTTGGAATTTCATCTGCTTGCGGAATATTATTGAACCAGTAGTTCAAATTATATTCCTCCCGTTTCTGTTTACAAAAGAAAACATTCGCTTTAACTCCTCTTTTGGACTGTTATCTACAAAAACTGGACACTCTGGTTGCCATCCTGAGTGGGTACATCTTCAAATACAATCAAATTTGCCAATGCAAAAATTTTGATGCTACTTTTTGCGGAGTTGGAAGGTAAATATTGCCTATATGAACATCTTCTTTGAGAAGGAATCAATTGCTCATGAGTTTTTTCTCATGGCCCATTTCTAAAATGTTGCCGTGATTTGCGAGCAAATATCTCAAATACATCTCCACTTGGTGCTAATTTACCGCTTTTCATTTCTCTACTCTAGCAGTCACGTTTCCGAAACGAAAAGATAAAGGGGAAAAGAGAAATATGTTATGGCTCATGGAGGAATAACATATTTCCACTCCTAATCCATCGTGGTTCCAAAACAATAAATCATTCAGTTACTCAGCTTTATTTACCCTGATTAGCAGTAAAATTCTATTCAGGAATTTTTAGTTTTTCCTGTCTGTTTCACTGTCTCTTTTACGAGAATAATTTTCAGTGACTTTCTCTACCTGAATATTAGTGCAATTTACAATTTTCTCTGCCATTCTATCAATGAACATCATACGAAAACAAACCATTCGTGTTTTGAATCAAAATTTTTTTTGCTAACATGTCCACACCTCTCAGTAACACTGCTACAATTTTATGTTCTTACGCTTGGTCTTGATCCCTGCGTATTGCACGTTGCAACTCCATACTTTACAACGTACATAAGCTCCCTTCCCTTTTACAAAAGTTCATCATCTCTGCACTGTTGTTCAGTGTAAGTGTCATGCGCAGCTATACGACACCCATCTTATTTTTCATCAGAATCAATCTTCTTCCCTCAAAGATTCATTCAAAAGACAAAGACTCTTTCTTTTACTCTAGAGGTAGCTGACATGTAGTATGAATTGAAAACGATGAATGTAAGTGTTATAGGGCCAACCTTCAATGGTAAATTCACAGAGACATGTAAATAATGATTTTTTTGAATAACTACAGCACTAACGTAATTGAACGAAGTCTTAAAAAAATCACTTCTAAAAAATCGCATTTTCTACAACAGTTGACGTCAGAAACAAATAATTCCTCCTCCTAATTTTCAATCAAAAGTCAAAATATATTAGCTTTTTCCTTTTTTCAGAAAGACTGCATGAATCCATAGTGTACTGAATGAACGTGCTGTAAGTATCACATGATCGATTTTTCGTGGCTCACTTCGAGAAAAATCACTGTAACATTATTAGAAATTACTTTCTATTTCTTTACATAAATTGAGGCAATAAATATACCAATACATAAATATTTATTTATGTAAACATAAAAAGACAACATTCATGGCCAGTTTCAGAAAAAGTAGCTATAATATCTGATGAGAATGGATGAAAAACATTCAAGGCGACTATAAATACTAAGCGGTAAACCGTAGCGAGAACGGTCGCGTGGGGTGTCTGGCGCACCCCACTCTGCAGAGCTTTGACAAAAGTAACTTTTCTTAAAAACTTGCATTGATTTTATAATAATCTTTTACATTTATCCTCAAAAAGCTTAAAAAATCAGCTAGACGAGGTTACAGATCATTGCAGTCACAATTGCAAGAAAAAATGGCGCTTATATAAGGCTGGGGTGTCCGGGACACCCCACGCGACCACTGCCGGGTTAAAAAGCACGCAAAGTGATTGAATAATACGCACTTAGGCTTCCTAATTGTGGTCTCTGGCCCGCAATTTGCATTGCAGCTGAAGAAATCAGCACTGTTTCGAAGTGTGCGAAGGTAGAATGAAGATAACTCAAGCAGACTTGCTTCAATTTCCATGCCCCCAGGATGATGCAACGTGCGTATCATACCAGGGGAACAAACTCCCGATCAACGAAATGGCAAAATTTCGGTCCCTTGACTTTCGTTAAAGAGAGGTTTCACTGTACTCAGATTACTAGAACCAAATTTATTTTGCAATCATAACATTCTACGCACTCATTTCTTGTTTTATTTATAACATACTCAGGGTATCAATATCATATAAAAATAAATTAAATAAAGTGTTAAGAAGATAGAAGAGACCCTGATGCTTTTCTGAAATGACTACTCACAACGGTTACGTATTTTTAGCGATGAGTCGGTTCCGCTACATGGCTCTCGGTACTGCCCCTTCTTGGTTCAAATTTCTACCGCATCAAATACAGTAAAACTTTGATTTTACGCAGTTGGAGGGACTGAAATATGGGCACTGTGTAAAATCAAAGTGTGTAAAATCAAGAGTTGGTATTGAGTTGGAGTATAGTTTCCAGGATAACACTTGCTCATTATTTTTAGAACGCTTAGTAATACACTTTAGTACAGTTCTGATTTAGGCCAGAAACAGAACCAGAAAGTCTCACACGTGAGGTTTCATAGTAAAGGAGCATGAAATCCTTTTCAATCGCGTCACATGTTTCCCCGATTCAATTACTCATTTGGAGGCAAGAAAATGAAGCCTAATAATCTTATTTACTCACAAGCAACACCACAGATGACATGTTACCTTAAGAGAAACAATGTTGCATTCCTGAACAATGTTTCCCATTGTTGAATTGCTAACATTTCTGGCACTAAGATTACTTCTGTTACCCAGGAGAAATTTTGGAATGGTGATACTAGATGCTCGCAGAGAAGCTAATTTTCGAAAATAATCTCACTAAAAGCAGTTTTCAGGAAATCCATTTAACCACATCCGGTGTTTAGATCACTTTTTTTTAAAAAGTGATCTAAACACCGGAAAAAAAGCATTTTCCCATGAAATTTTAGCACCAGTAGATAGGATCTACCGGGTATAGCTTCTCTGTCGGCATTCTTCCGCAGATTCAGCGCCGGGACCTTCGACTCACAAGCTGTGTGACTCATCTTCACGTAATATTTTGCTTCCCCATATCTGAAAACAACACCGGACTCTTTTTGTAATTCGATTTAATGGTGCTAAGCCATTCCTGAGTTAAAGGGACTGCCTTAACACTCACGTCTTGAGTTTGACTTCTCTGGGTTACTTCAATGATTACATGACGATTGACGACGCGAGTTATTCTCCGAGGGATTAACTCCCGTTCCGTTAAAAATAAACGCTTGCCACCTGGCGGGGTGTAAGTTTCAACCATCTTTCATTTAAACCCACTGACAATGCGATACAAGTTGAGTCAGCTCTGATAAGCGCGCCGCGCAATTAACTTTCCCTCACCTCCATTCTCTAAGACTCGTCCCCGCAGATGTGGGGTTAGCCCGCGGAATGAGGGAACGCATGCTGCTTTTATCATCGTTTTGAATCACCATCGACTTACGTCCATACCAGAAGTACGACTTTTTTTTGGATCACCTTGGAAGCCAAAATTTTGGCACGGGAGGATTTTTAATGGATCATCTCGCCATTATATTTCGCCGGGGCGACGGAAAACATAGCATTGGCAAAATTCTAGAAAACCTTCCGTTAGGGCTAGATATTCCGTAGTTCATAATTCTGGATAAACGATCATCTACTGTAATTACAATCAATTGGTTATAAACAGCTCCGATCAATAAGTCGAATAATAAACGAAAGGTGATAATGTTAATATCTCCGGCGATCATCTGCCTTAATTAAAAGTAGTTACGCATACACGGCGATTGCCGTATGTTTTAGGTTTCGATATCCTTCAACGGCAAATTTGAACTAAGAGCGATATTTGCGTTCGTAAAGGAGACTGAAATATTACTGAGAAGACGCAGGAAGAAACAATAATTAGATTCGCGATGTTTTTAGTTTCTCGTTCAACAGCGCAACGTCATTTCAACCGTTCCTGTATTCATTTTTGCTACTCATTGAGACGAATGAATAACCTAACTTCATATTGCTCCAATCGGGATTTTCAAAAAAAGTCGAAAGAAAGCTGCGTGAAATCAAGAAAAGATGTAAAATCGAAGTTTCACCATTGCAATTCCCTATACTTTCCGGCCGGACTTGAGTGTCGCTGCGTAAAAACGAGACTTGATGTAAAATCAAAGTGCGTAAAATCGAAGTTTAACTGTACAGACAATGCTACATTGAGGCCGCTTTCAGACGAAACGACTTCTTGCCAGCTGCCGTTCACGTGATATTCAGGCGGTGCTCAGAAAATACGACTCTCAGCAACGCAGTGTGGACTGTAATATACGGCGACCAGCGGAAAATCGTTTCAAGTGAAAGTGGTGTTACGATTGAATCACGTACACATACAGTAAATCTTCGACATACAAGCAAGATATGTTCCCAGAAATTGTTCGAAAGTTGATAAACCTATGCAAGGCAAAGAAAAGTGTTGTTATCCTGCAGAATGCAACACTGCATTGCAATTATGCTTTAATTCACGTCTGCTCAGTTTATCCATGGTGTCGCTGTAGCGGCGTATCGGGCAGTTTATTGTTGAGGTTGTAGGAACTGTGACAGTGAAGCATGCAAGTGAGTTGTCAATTAAAGTAACAATTTAAGCTACATCGCAGAATACAGAACATATTTTGAACTGACTCACTAGTTACAACAAATTAACGGATGATGTCATCAGATGTTGGGGGAGTTTCACTATAGATCCTGATGCTATGAAGTGTGTAAACTGTGCTCTGAGCATATTTCGCGTGGCCAATCAAATTCAACCACTACTTTTCGTATGAAGATTTTCACAGATTCTTTCATCAATGTTGGTGGTGGTTTTCGGGAATTGCTGCGTACGTAACATTTTCACACTCAACGTTTCACTCCTCCCACTGGGAATGTTATCAATGGGAGGGAAACCGTTCTCGTCCTGAGCTTATACATGTTTCGTTACCCATCGTTGACCCTATTTTGAATTTTAGGCGATAGCCGTCGGTCATTAGATTGGGCCAGGAACCCTCTCCCTGTGTGGCTGAGGTTATATATCCATCCTCCCTATTGAAGTTGTTGGGCCTTTTCGCTATCTCGATGGATTCACGCATAAGACGCTGATGATATTCTACCGTCTTCGCCAATACCCATGTAACGTTAAACATTATTCTATGCCCAGGGCTGGAGGCCTAATGTTCAGCGACAGCTGATGCGTCCCACTGATGTAATTTTAACGCTCTTTCGTGCTCTTTAAGCCTTTGGGTGATTGAACGCTGGCTCTGTCCCATGTAGCTTCTGGCGCAGCAGCAGGGAACCTCATACACTCCCATGGATTGAAGGGGAGGATGGCTATCCTTCGGTGAAGGTAGGATATTTTGAATTTTCTTCACCGTGCGGAAGTGAGTCTTCATGTAGCCTTTTTGAAGGATCCTAGCAATTCTATCAGTGACCCCGGAGATGTATGGAAGTTTATCATATGTTAATTCTTCCCCTTGTGGTCGTCATCTTGAGGCGGGTGTCTTTCTTTCATCGCTCTTTTTATGAATGAGACACTGTAACCATTACCTTTCAGTGCCCACATAAGGTGTAGCATTTCACCACTGATATGCTCCGCATCAAACACGATTTTGGCTCGGCGGGTTAGAGTTTCGAAAAGCCCTGCATCATTAGCATATGGAGAGGGTTCCTGGCCCAATATACAGGCATCCCCCGAGTTATGTAAGAGATGCGTTCCGGCAGACTCTGCGTAAGTCGAAATTTACGTAAGTCGAACCTTTGAGTTAGTGCTTCAGAGATTTCGATCGGCGCGGTGAAATTCTCAGCGAAGAAATGCGCGGTAAATTCTCGGTGAAGTTTCATTCAATTCACTGCGATATTCATGAATTCTACTGCGTATTCTTACGTTATTAGATACAAAATTGATAAACTTTAATATAGTCTGAGAGTTGCATCTCGAGCATTGCCAATCAAAATGCATAATATTATTCCCAGAGTTGACCAATCGCGTGGATTCAGGAAAGTACGTATCTCAACGCTACATTACTAAACTGAATACTTAAATTGATTCATTATGTTATAAGAAATATTCAAAATCTTAGAACAGAAGAGTAAGAATATAGGGCTCAGAATCAATGAGAGAAAAACCAAATACATGAGAATGTCGACCACGGAAGACAGAAGATGGACTCAAAACGTTACATTTGGGCAGTACAACTTTGAAAATGTAAAATATTTCAGCTACCTTGGTACTAATTTAAACTGTAAGAACTCAATGACAGAAGAGATCAACAAGAGGATAATGGCTAGAAATAGGGCTTACTTTGCTAATATTAAGCTCCTGAAGTCAACTCTTCTATCTAAGGAGATGAAATTCAAGATCTATAAGACACTTATCAGACCGGTCGTGACATATGGAGCAGAAACGTGGAGCATCTCCACTGGAAACGAGCAAGCTCTGCGGATATTTGAACGGAAGCTTTTGTGAAAGATATATGGTCCCGTGACAGATGGGGTAACTTGGAGGATAGAACAAACAAGGAAATAGAAAATATTATCCGAGGCGAAGACATAGTGAGGTTTGTGAAGACCCAACGGCTAGCTTGGCTAGGTCATGTAAAAAGAATGAGTGAAGAAAGGGTGCCTAAGAAGATTCTACATGGAAATATGGATGGAAAGAGAAAAAGAGGAAGACCGAGGAAAAGATGGATGCAGGATGTGGAAGATGACATAAAGGCAATGAGGATTGTCAGATGGTGGGAGAAAGTGCAGAACAGGAGAGAATGGACAGGCGTCTTGAGGGAGGCCAAAGCCCATACCGGGCTGTAGTGCCAAGGAAGTAGTAGTATTATGTTATACTGCGATCTAAGGGCCCAAAGAATGCATTGTCTACCTACCTATAATCATTATATCTTCTGCCTTTTATATTGTGACGGAACACTCCCGTGAGCCATGCACCGTCGAACTGAGATTATTATCCGAGTTCCTAATTTTTCGTAGGTTCTGGGGCTCGCGGTCAAGATGGGAACTCGCGGCATTAAACGCAATGGCACAGCAAGGGGATGAATGACCTCGTACACAGCGAATAACTGTCATACAAAAATTTATTCAGAGAAAAATAAACGAACACTTCTGTCCTTAAACGCTAATGAGGGATGGAATAGTGATGCTGAATTGGGCGAAACATCAATGATACACTTGCAAAAATAAAAATGAAGCAAATATGCCATACAAAAAAAAAAAAAAGAAATCTTATATCTAATAAATGAGGGATGAGATGATTATTGGGGTAAATGAACAAAAATGGACAAAAATAACACTGTATACTCTCAAAGATTGCTATGACACGGGCACTCGAAATCTTGCTGCACTTCAAAGGCAATTATGAGTAATGTTCGTCGTTCTACTTTCAAATGTTACATGCTCCACGTTCTGTTCAATCAAAAATGAGTCTGACGTCAACCAGATGGGATGACGCGAACGGGAGAATCGTGATACAATTAAAAATGGTCTTTAGACCGAGAAAGAGAGACGTGAGTTTGTGTCAGAAGCCACATGAGTATTATGATGACACACGTGCACACTGGGGGACGTTCTTCGTACAGGGCGCGTGGGCTGGCTGGAGCGGGGGAGGGATCGGGATTATTTCCCCGTCCCGGGAGAGGGTTTAGAGTACTTAAGTGTCAAAGACGGCGGGTCCGAATCCTGGCCGCCGGGTCACGATGCGTCGATCGCGGGGAACCACCTCCCGCAAATCCTTGGACGATGTCGTGATGTCCTGACGAAAAAGCAAGGACACTTTTCTCGTGTCTCGCTGTACTCCACGCTTCTCTCTCCGCACGCCCTTCCCCTGGTCGCGTTGCCCGACCTCCGAAAATGCCGTAGCCCTCGTCTGCCGCAGCCCCGTCTTGTCGCCCCACCTTGGCACTGTCGCAGCTGACCTCCGTCTTCTCTAGCGGATCAACTGCCGCTTTCTCAGGAATCGACCCCCGATCCCACAATACCGGGCCTTATATACCCATTACAAAACAAAAGACATGCTAAATTCTAGCAGACAACACAGGAAAAAGAAAAGAAGGTCGCTCATCACTCGCTGTTGCCGCGCGCCAATATGAATCGGGGAGAAGAGCTGGACGCAGAATGCGCCGTGACGAGGCTTTTCGTCACAATATATAACGTTGATCGATGAATCTGGTGGTTTCACTGCCACAGTAAATACACGTAGTAGGAGTGTCTAGGATTACGAGCAAATAACACACAAAAAATACCAGTGAATAACTATATTCTTAGATACATTCACACACACATACACTCAATCTTTCACGCACGGAAACATACTTTCACTGTCTCATATCACAATAAAATAACGTGAAAATATCATCATTTCAATATTTACTTCGCTGGAAACATCGAAGAGTATTTCCAAAGCACGAAGCTAATTAAAAGTGAGCTTTTATTCAGCCAACTCCGCCATTAAAGTGCAACAAAGTTAGTGGGGAAAAGCTTTCAATGACGCAATATTCATTTACAGATGCACACAATATGAGAGAACGAGAAAATGCAGCTTAATAAAATCTTCCGCCAGAAACATGTAAACAATTACACAATTAATATCGTGTGTCAACTTTTTCTAAACTTTTTCGTGGCGTTCATTGCCACCACTCAAAATTTCAATGCCGTTACGTGGGTACTAAACAATTCTTTTACACAATAAAGATTTCTGCTTGAACTTCATTTTTTTTTAATGCCACAGATGGAAATGTCCAAACTTAAGGATACAAATTTTAAATAGTAGAAAGTCGGAGTTCGGGTGAGCATCCTGTATAACAAGTTGTATCATACAGGAATGAGCGCAACCACATCCATCGTTAGAACTGCAAATTTTCCCGTTGATTGCTGACTTGGGATTTATAAGCGATTTTTCTGCAGAAATTAATGAAAATTCCTTCGAGGAATGACAAATATGGGTCACTTTGTTATTTTTAGCACGTAAAAAAACTCGATAACCAATCGATATTTTTTCTACCATAGGTTGTACGAGCGAATATCTATTTCTTCGCGCTCGCATTCGAAAATTAACGTAATCATTTGAAATACGGTTATCACTTACATAAGTACGGATTTACGTACGTCAAGACAAACGTAACTCGGGGGATGCCTGTAATGACCAACGGCTATCGCCTAAAATTCAAAATCGGGTGAACAATGAGTAACGAAACATTTATAAGCTCAGGACGACAACGGCTTCCCTCCCATTCTCTTGATAACGCTCCCAGTAGGAGGAGTGAAACGTTGAATGTGAAAATGTTACATACGCAGCAATTCCCGAAAACCACCACCAACATTCAACCCCTACTGTTTTCAGTGAATGCCTGTTTGGTACTGCACGCAATATTTCTACCAGAAAAGAATAAATAGGGTAAAAATGTTGAATTTTTAAAGTCAAGACCTGGAGAAAGAAAGTGTGGCTGCCTGATGTAATGTGACACATTGGTCGATCATGCATTCTTTAACAACGTGTTATTTAAACTTTTTTTTACTAGGAAAATAAAATTATGGAGACAATCTTAAGATTTTTTCTACAGAGCTTTCCTGCTGATTTAATTCTTAAGTGAAATTATTGTCATTGACTTCTTGTTGTTGTTCATCAAAATTTGCCATTAATTCAGATAATAATAGTTTATCCTTGGAGCCGAGTATCGAGAACCAATGGGAGAGAATCGGACCAGTACCGAGAACCAAAAAAATTTAGGAACCGACTCATGTCCTTGATTATTTTAGAGGCTTTTTATATTTCAGTGGAGTTTCAAGGAAAAAATTCAAAAAATGGATACTAGAACCAGGATAAATTAGAAAATTTTACAAGCTATGCATTCTCACAACATTTTTTCTTGAGAAATCACTACTTTTTATTAACTTTTATCTCGACTGGGGCCCCCAATCACCCCACAAAATGTTTACCGCTCTTGTGAAGAACCGAGTCAGCTCCGATAATGTAATCCTCGAAAGCTCGAAGTCCGGCCTCCTCGGCTGGCGACGATGGGTTCACCTCCTGGTGGCAGTCAAAGGAAACACAAACGGTATCATCTAGACTCAACAATTAGAAACAACACTGTATTTTTCATTGTCTTGCAATTTGGAGTAGGCACCCTCCCAGATTGACTTCATCTCATTCGAGTGCAAATGACAATACCTTTTCCAACAAATAACCTATCCTCAAAGGTACTTTTTATTCAAGATCGACCGACTAATACCCTTTTAGACTTG
Organism: Ischnura elegans; assembly: GCF_921293095.1. Lineage (NCBI taxonomy): Eukaryota > Metazoa > Arthropoda > Insecta > Odonata > Coenagrionidae > Ischnura > Ischnura elegans. The sequence continues at coordinate 117,388,225 of NC_060253.1, forward strand.
CGAAGATTTTTAAAGACTTTAAAGTACATTATATTAAAAAATAGTAATAAAAAAGCAAGAAGTATCATTCAACTTTAAATTGAGTCCATAATTTAGTTTAAAGTTGAATAAAGGAATTAGATTTCATATTTCATTCAGGAATGGCAACAGTAAATAATTATAAATGGCTCTCTTAAAGGCTGATAATGTATTTTCAGCACGAACATTCACTGGTAATTAATTCTACTTACAGGAGAATGAGACTTGCAAATTCATAAAGAAGTCTGCTCAGCCAAATCTCATGAATACATGAGAGAGTATTAAAGCGTTCGTGCACTAAATACATCACATACATACTTCAGGATTACGAATTACACCAAGTCTTATTTTCTTATAAAATAATCATTATCGTTTTTAACGTTAGGAGATACAATCGAAGGAAAATACAAAGATAGTGCTAAATTTGAGCAATTGTGATCATAAAAGCTCACTGGTGTACAACTTATGTCTGCTAAGACTTTTAACACTTTGAGTGCTAACCGCTTAATATTATGCGGCGCGAGGTGTTGCAGAATTTGCGGGAGGCGTAATATTACGACGGGCATTTTGTTTACATTGTGGCGGCTCCCGCCTCAAAGTTACGCAGCTGGTATTACTCGGATTCATGCATTTGCTCTTATAGGTGAAGTTAATGCCACAAAGTCATATATTTCGTCATATTTTTTCTCCTTCAAGACAAAATTTGTCTGAAGGTTTGGAAATCCCTACCTCGTTTGTCATTCGTGTGTTCTTTCGCCAGTGATCATGGAGCGAAATCTCGCCGACGAAGACATTGCCAATGCGTTGAATTGTTTCGACAGCGATGATAGTGAAAGTGATTTTGATGACTCAGATTGCGATGATGATTACATGCCCAGCAAAGATAGTTCAAGAGGTAATTTCCATTTCTAGCGTATAGTAACGCAACCCGCGTGACCTTTTTTTGACTTCTTTTATATATCTTTTGCGCAACATTTATTCGTACAATTACTGTTTTTCATTGTTCATAAGATATTTCATATTAGACTCTGAAGGCATGAACGAACCAGAAATGGTGCAACAGCTAAGTAAGCGAGGAGAAGCTCAAAAAACAATGTGCAATCGTAGGGGTGCACCTAGAGGAAGACGGTCAACTAACAGAGGAGCGGGCCCGGGAGATATTTGGAGTGATATTGACGCAGTTCCCAAGGTTTTTATTTAGGATATGGAACTTAGCTACTTTTCGAGCCTCTATTCTAACGATAATCTTTCCATCTTTGAAGTATGTAATCTTCACTGGTGACTATGGTGTGAAATAAAATATGTACTGGGCTAAATAGTTCAAGTGAGATGATGATTTTTTGAACATTTTTCGACATTGATTTGATAAATTGTATCAAGGAACATACGAACTTATATGCAAGGCAAAGAATTGCAAAACTGAGGAGAGGGAACTTACTATCCGCAAAAAGCAGATTGCAATCCTGGAAAACAGTGACTCAAGGTGACGTAAAAAAGTTTCTTGCCGTTATAATGCACATGAGCTTTAGCAAACGTCCTCGTATCCATGATCATTGGAGTACTGATCCCGTCTTGGCGTGTGGCTTCTGTCCTGGTGTTTTTTCTAGAGATAGATTACTTGCAATCTTAGGAAATTTCCATCTTGCGGACAACCAATTATTCATTGAAAAACGCGTAGACCGTCACGACCCCCTATTCAAAGTGCGTCCATTGCTCGAGGATTTTCGAAATAAATTTCAAAAATCCTACCAACCTGCGGAGGATATAACTGTAGATGAAGGAATTTGTCCCTTTCGTGGTAGGTTTTGCTACAAAGTGTACATGCCTCAGAAGCCAAGCAAATATGGCATAAAACTCTACATGCTCCCAGAAGCAAGCAGTGGTTTTGTTTGGAATGTGGATGTGTTTCATGGCCAGGAAAACTCTGGATTGGCTATAGTCAAGAGACTTTTGGCTACGCTTGCTAAAAAGGGTCACACATTATATACAGACCGATTTTACACAAGCCCTGGCCCGTGAATTGGAAAGCCTTCAAACGGGATTAGTAGGTACTATCATGAAAAATAGGGCGGGGATTCCATTGGCAATAAAAAATGCTCGCCTATCACATGGATAGCATGTTTTCGCGCGACATGAAAATATATTAGTCCAGCGTTGGAAAGACAAACGTGATGTGTTTCTGCTCTCCACTCGACATACAAGTGACATGATCACTTTCAAAGATCGCAGAGGAAGGGAGAAAACTAAACCTGCGATAGTAATACACTATAACAAGAAAAAATTTGGTGTAGATCTAATTGATCAACTAATGAGTTACGGTGCCCTGGATCATCGATCAGTGAAGTGGTGGCGTAAGCTGGTATTCCACCTAATAGTTATGGCAGTGACAAATGCCACAATCAGTTAAGCCAAACATCCGTTGCAGTCACCTATTTTACGCAAAAAATTTGTTCGGAGTTAGTTACATTGGAAGACGAATCGCCCCTTGAAAACGCCAGAGCCGAGATAACTAGAATATCTGAAAAGCATTTCACTGAAAAAATTCCCGCACCATCAGGACAAAAGAAGGCTCGAAAGAGGTGTAGGGTGTGCTCCGAGAAAGGGCGAAAAACGACTGGGAAAGCTGCCAGAAAATGTACTATCGTTTTCAAAAGTATGTAGACACCCACGAGTCCCACTTAACTTATGTGGTAGGGTCGATAAAAACTTAGAAGGTTGGCACATAAGTTAGCCTGCATCTCTCACCGGTACGCCAGCAATAGCCAACGAGGACTGACGTGGGGGCGACCGGGCTAGCGAGAAAGGAGTCAAACTACAGGCTGAAATGCCCTAGCGGATAGAATTCGCTGAGGAAACTCACGTCCACGCTCATGTTGGGCCTTCGAAGTGTTTTCTTGCGAGCTCCGTGGCGAGGATTTCCTCTCTTCAGATTCATATTTGGACTCACCGTGAACACGGAATGTTTATGTGATTCCGTAGCTGAGTAGGATTACTTCACGCGCATATGATACACTGAAGTTATCGGGAGGTATTCGAATCCGAACCAAATGATTTTTTTATTTTGTGAAAGGTCGATTAATATCAAATTATTTTTAACAATTATAAAATTCTAAGCTTAGATTATTTTTATCTACAGCATTATTTACAGCTTAATCGGCATGCAATGTTTGTAAAAAAAATAATGAAATAAAGGTTTTAGAAGATAAAAGAGAACCTTATGCTTTTTGAAAGGGTTATTCGAAAGTTATTCTGCAGGATTTTTATATTTCAGTGCGGTTTTTAGGTACAAATATTCTAAATAGATAATAGAACCATCACACCTATCTAAATTTTTAAGCTATGTAATTTTCATTTTTCTTAGTATTTTTATTTACAAAATTGATACTTTTTATTAACTTGAATCTAAATTTTAAGAGCCAGAATAGCGTCAAAATCCATTTGTAGGCGTGCGATTTCCCAAAATCTTCCGGTGGAGGACCCCCTATCATGGGCCCTAGCCGAGGTCACACAATTACCCTTTCGTCCTTTTTTAAGGGTGAAAGATTTCATGTATCAATTTACTTCAACTTAATCCTTGGATATATTTGTATTTCGCACTCCTATTGGAAGAAAAGCATTGTTGCTTTTAATTACATAACTTCCCACACTGGTGAACAAAGATTTTGTCCTGGAGACGTCGCGACGTCTCCAGGACGCGTCGTTGGATGGTCTCAGACGTATTTTTTGGCTGATTTGGAATCTGGGCAGGGATTATTTCCATCACGTCTAGTTTCATTGGGACAGCTGAATGTATGTTTTTTCTTTTACAAAAGTAGTAATTTATTTCATATATATATCATAATAGCATGAACAGGTAAAAATAATAATTTCCTGTCATAACATGTTGCCCTACGAGAGCATGCCTTCCTGTCCCAACAAAATATATAATTAAACTTGCAGTAACCTATCATTTTTTTTGATGCAATGCATAATCAGCTTCCACTCCAAATAAGTATGTGACTGTAGGCGCGTAAAGACGTGTGTTTTTCATCTGCAGACGGTTTTAGAAATTTGTTGCTCGCAGGAAATGTCAGCTTATTACATTGTAATCGTTATGAAGTGTCTTAGCTTTCATCATGGGGTCAGTCCGTTTCAAATCACCGAGGCCATGTTGTTCAGCATTTTTAATTATCCTGAATTTTTTTCATTGGTTCCCTACAAGTAGACAATCACAAAACACCATTTGAAAAAATTTACAAGCCATACTTTTTTGGCAGACATTTTTAAAAGGGGGAATGGGCCTAAACAGTGCGTGAACTACCACGATTACTTTTACTACGTGTGCGGTGAAATTACTTCGAAGGCTAAAAGGAGGAATATTACCTTTTTGAGACAGTGTTTTAGACTTTATTATGACTGTCCGTTGGGTGACCAGGATACAGGATCGGAGTCTTCTGTGATATGTAGCAGGTGTGAAAGACTGGTTGGACTGATGGAAAATGTCATATGAATTTTTCCGTCCTCATGATTCGACGGGAAGCTAAGGATCATATTTCTGAAATCTATTTTTGTGAAACAGAAATTAAAGGAATAACACCGCAGTCAAAACGCACTGTAAAAGATCCAAACAACCTAGAATCAACCCCACACTTGAAAAATTTACCAGTGGTGGAACCACACAAAATGTTGATCTTAGCGAATATTCAGAAAGTATCTGAGAATTATGGATTCGAAAACTCGAAAGACCCAATTTTCGGACCAAACATTTCTGATACACCTCATTTTATGACAAAAGAGTATTTAAGTGATCTATTGCGCAACTTAAATTTGTCTAAAAAGCAGAGAGAAATCTTAAGATCACAATTGATGGGTTGGAATTTGCTGGATCCAAATACAAAAATTTCTATGCATCCACCTCTCAATGACGAATTCAAATAATTTTTTCTCATGATAACAAAATTTAAGTTTTGCAATGATGTTCTCTCTGTTATGGGTACTCTTAGTTTTGAATATAACACAGATGATCATTCAGTTCATTGATTCCTTTAACGTCATTTAAAGGCTGTTTTTTAACATAATGGAATTGAACTTCCCTCCAAAGCATTAGCTCATGGAACCGACATAAAAGAATCTTACTAGAATAGGCAGTAAATTTTTCAGTACCCAAAATTTGTGGAAAATTAGAAGTAGCTGCATTTTACTAGGCATACAGTTTCACTGCACCAAAATATTATTGCTTCTTCCACGATTGGGATAGCAGAGACAGAAAAAATCATTGCTTGAAAAAAGATTGGCTATAACGTAAGCACTCGTCACTGGATTCAAAAATGTCCTTTTCATCTTTTTACGATCCTAAAAACATTATTTTGCTACCTCTAAGTATTAAATTAGGGATTTTTAAAAATTTAGTAAAAGATATGTGTAAAAATGGAGCAGGTTTTACATATTTGAAACAAATGTCCAAAAAATCAGTGAAAAACAGATAATAGAAGGATTTTTTATTGGGCCACAGATTTTTTTTTGAAGAAGTGCTGAAGAATTCGGAATTTTGACAAAAAGAGTTCAACAAAAAAAATTCGTGGAAGTCATTCAAAAATGCATTTGAAGGTTTTCTAGGAAAGAGAATGGCTAAATATCACCACAATGGCTAAACATCCTACATACCTTGGCGCCGTTAGTGCTCAACACGATATGTGTTTCCACCAGAATATTTCACTGATGCACGAACAGCACCATGAAAAGTTCAGAAACATATTATCAGATTAGCGGTGGACACTGAAAAGGGATTCGTCAGAAGCTAAATATGCGAGAAAATTTCGAGTGAGTACCCATTTTTCACATTATTTTATTTATTTACTTAAACTCCTTTGAATCCGATTGCCCTAAAAAAACTCAATGCGATAGAAAACATCGACTGGGCCCAGTTTCGGAATCAGCCCGAAAAATACCAGAGGATTAGCAAAACATATGGCTAGAATAGGAAAAATTATTTTTTGGTTGATCAGTGTTATCGATAGAGTTTCAAACATCATGATCTACGGCTATCATTCTGATTTCACACGAGTGTATCTGGCTATTTATTGAGTATTGTCCACAATATGAGTACAGATTTTTATCAATGGAAATTCGACAGTAGCAAGGACAAATTACAACCTCTGCCACTTCCCCTGCTTATTTCCACTCTTTGAATAAGTTTGTTTAGAAATAAATGTATTAAGGCAGATTGAGTCATTATTTAAAAAAAAATTAGTCGCTTAAAAAATTTTGTGGTAATTTTTTTATTGAGTAAACTATTGTGTTGATGTTATCAATTGACCTTTCACAAAATAAAAAAAATACAATTGGCTCAGGTTCGAATCCCCCCCATAACTTCAGTGCATCAAATTTGCGTGAAGTAATCCTACTCAGCTACGGAGCCACATAAACATTAAGTGTATACGGTGACTCCAAGTGGTGTAAGGAACCATAATGCCGTCGTAGTCTTATCATTAGAGTATTTTTTTAGTATAACAATCGGATAGATGATTAAATACTGCCAAGTTTAACTAGAGATTAAAAAAGTTACCACCAGAGATGAAAAGATGTCTTTCGATTTAAGTACGTACTTACCATGTGCCTAATAAGGGAATTCAGAGGATAGCTGCAATTTCAGCAATATTTTTCTTGGAAAACCACTGATTTAAAAATTGCATCGACACCACGGCTGTATGACAGAAAAAAGAAATGTTTACCATCAAAATTAAACAGACACTACTATATCACATTATTTCAACACCATATTTGAATCATTCGAATATACCCACTGCAATTTAGAACTCATTTAACAGTTATACGATTTAAACCATTGCGAAAAATAAACTGGCATAGTGAAAATAAACCTTACGTGAATATTCAGCATTCCTCTCGTTGACAACAAATGCTTTCACTGCCTTCCCGCCTTCACGGAATAATAATGCGCAGCACTCGATGCTGTTGTTTCTGTGAAGGCGCAATTATCGACGGCTTTTAAACCATAGTATCAATTAAAAATGCCAGTATTACTAATGTTTTTGATCGAAATCCATCAACTCTTCATCACAAATGTGATCAATTAATTGAGGAGTCTTCTCATTTCAACAGGGTAATTAATATTTATTATTTACGCCACATATGATCTTCTGCAATTATTTACGCTTTGTTTTCTTTATGAAATATTATTTTACGTTTTACCAATTGGGTAATGGATCAGGTGAATACAAAAGGATCAAACCTGCGGCTGGTAAGAAGCCATTAAAATCGCAGTTCTAATTCCAAATTATAAATAGCCGTAACACCATACGCTATAGGGTCATTCCATGTCAACTCAACCAATTTTTGGGGGGTCCCACACTCACCATCTCAGATTTTGATAATTTTTCCCCTGTTGTTAGTTTCAACCTTAGTTAAGAAAAATCCAAAATATTAAAGACCCATTGCAAGTATTTTCCAAGATATGAGTGTTTGAAGTCAATGAGGCACACACAAATTCTGCACACCAGTCAAATTATTCAAAACTACCATATTTGTGCACCTGTACAACCTAAACCAAATGAGTGAAGCTAGTAAAAATTTTAGAGGCTATAAAAATGCTGCTATAGTTTTAAAAAATCCTATCACAACGATTTTCACTTGAAAACTTTTTTTCTATAAATGTTCAAAAATTGCACTTTTGACAAATTTCGTCAAAAAAGTGACATTTTCAAATACTTGTAAAAATCACATATACCAAATGAAAGCCATAAAAATCTCTGTAAGCATGGTAAAGACCACCAACTTTAATATAGAGTGAGGTTTTGGGTAATTTTGGATTTATTTGTTAATAAATCTTATGAAAATCATCATTCCGCTAATGTTTTTTGTTGAAAAATGCCACTTTTTCAACTTCTAATAACAAAAAAGGGACACCAATTAGGTGACTGAGTTTTTTAATATAACTTGCACTATACTCCCTCTTTCAGGAAAATTAAACCTGAAGTTGCTCCCATGATGGATAGTGCTTCTATGATTTATTTTAATGATGGTTGTAAAACGGCGGGCTACAGCACTTATGTTTCAGGGCATCCCCCAAAAGAGGAGTTGTATTTGAGTATCAAAGTTCCTGTAAACCCCTACCATTCTTTAAATTTAGCTGGTAATCTATTTTTAATTTCCAAATAGTATAAAATGGAAACATTTTAGCAAATATATGGATTTACTAGATATTTGCAATAGGGTTGTTCAAGCCTATCAGAACGGTCTAAAAAAACGAATGTATATCGCTTCTGATGTAATTTCATTTCGATTGGGATGAATGACAGATGCGTTGAAAAAGTAATGATGGAATTATTAGCAATCAAAATTCGAACAATTTTAAACGCCGCCAAAAACGGTCGGCCATCTTGAAATAGAGGTGATGACGACACAAGCCTGTACGGCTGGCATGTACCCTCGATCGCTCGATGCCAAGCTGAGTACTCTGCATGCCGACAGGACCTTTGCCAAGGTTATTCCTTATTTTGAAATGGCCTATGTTGTGCATGAAGCTTCCGGATGGATCAAGGCGACATGAAATCCATTCTTCAAGTTAGGCAGGCAACGTATGTAGCGTTGACAGGAATTGAAAGTTTTGATGAAAGCTGCATTTGCTAGGAAACTACGTGCAGTGAACTTTCATTGTGCCTCTAGTGCAAGTGAACACAATTTGTGCCCTTAATGTACCCCTAAGTGAATGATTTCATATAGACGATGAAGTAAAGAGTGAAGTGAGTTGTGAATGTAACTGCTTCGACGAAATTATTTATTTCTTCCATGCTAGTTCAATCAACCCTATACATTTCGATCTAAGGTATCTAACTATTGCCAAGGGGATATGTTTCATATTTCAGCTAGTTGTGCTTTAGGGATACATCGAACGCATATTAATTTTCAATCGTTTGTTCGCTTCTAAGTTCCGTTTGATTTTATTACCCATTCATTTTGAGCATTCACGAGTTTTTACATTTCACGAATTTCGTTGCGCTGTTGTTTGTTTTTGTTTTGGTCACATTTTGGTTACGGTAAGAGTACGGGTAAGAGTAATAGTGAAATTCGAGGTTTTTTGATGTTACAATAACCGGTTTAGCAATTTGTTTCAGCCTATTCATTTCATTGTCCTCGAAATGTCAATGTGAAATAACGTAAACTGATTCTAAGTCGTTAGTGATGAGTGAGAAGTGAGGTGTGGAGAATCTTTCGAACTTCAAGGAGTGCAAATTCTTTTAGCGTGTGCAGAGTGATTGGAAAACCGATTATCATGTTTTATTAGTGTTTTATATTTATTGTGAGTCAAGTTTATCATTGAATCAGTTGATTCGGAATATACTGATTATATATGTATCAAAAAGACAACTCGTGAAATGTGTACGTTGTAGTGCTATTTATGATATGATGAGCAATAAATATGTACAAGTAAGGGTAATTTTGCTTATTATTACTCTTATTAAAGGATAAATTTGGATTTTCTTTAAACACTGATCTGGCGGTAGACGCTGGAGATCTTGAAAAAAAGTGGAATAACCCTGCTGAGCCACTTAAACAACACTGCAGTAGGGCATCTACAGGCTTGTGACGTCAAGTAGTAGGGATTTGCCGATCCTGGCGCATGACGTCACAACGTCGCCTCTCTCACTCCCAGTGCATTCCAGACACGTGCCGAGCCCATAGCTTCTCCCACTCGAGTTGGATATGTTCCCATTAGCAGTTACCAAGGTCTTAACACGTGTGGTTGCAACGTGACTCCTCCCACTCCCGCATATAAATGACTCCCGAGTGATTATTACCTCATTCAACGTTAACATGACCTCCAGAACTGTTGCTGAGCTGCGAAGAGATCCCGAAGCCTCCCTGGAGGACACCAATCTCCGGGTGGAGAAGCAGTCAGATCCGGATACTTACATCGTGTACATCCCTCAACGAGGCACAGATTTTGTGCTCTCGGTACTTTTTAACGAAGTTTACTACTGCGTATTCCGACACCAGAGAAAGATATTTGAAGTGATCGGACATAAAGTGACTTTCTCCGGCTTCGAGAATGAGAATGGTGTAGTGGAGAGATTTAACATAACGAACCAGGATGACATCACCGATCCGGAAAAGCGACGCCTCGCGGACAAGCAGCACCCAATCATCTGGTTGGATGTGTACGAGTGCTACCAGCCCCGAGTCTACGCAAAAGGAGGAGGAACGAGGACTCAAAGTGATTGTATTGACGGACCAAAACCTGTTTGTTATACAGACCATAGAAAATCAAAAGTGGATTATGGTACCACAGACGCCATTAAAGGTACCCGTCTGAGAGTGATAAAGTTTATACTCAAAATTGAAGTTGATATGTATATTTATTAACAATAAATATATTAAATACTATACTATGTGTTTTTTATTTCCAAATGAAAGACCAGGGTAAATTTTAACAACAAAAGTTTATTTTCTTCAACCACACACAGATGAGTTTGTTACATTGTTCACCATATACATGGTTTCATAGTTCATTTCCCCACTCATACTTATGTTATAATCCTCTTGAAACAATTGAACAGCACGTCTGAGCGCAGACAGTTCTCTAGCACTCTCGTTTAAATAACCACATTCGATTAAATATCCCCAGATACAATCATATTGTCTCAATTGTATAGCATCGTAAATGATCAAAGTGAACATGATGATGTAAAACAATAAAATGATACATTTGACTAGAAAATCTAACATATTTTATTTCGTATACACCAATCAGCTAGCTTAAAACAATTTTTTCTGGCACATTGTAGATTACCATCCATATGAATTTCAATTAAACAACCCTCATTCGTGGTCAATTTCGTGAATGAAGGACACCCATAAAGTTCCAGATTAGCCACACAAATTCCCTTGGGAAGAAGACTTGTTAAGAAGGCAGCTTTTTGAGCACCCTTTGTGAATAGATATTTAAAATTTTTAGTATAATTGTGAAGTATACTCTCCAGTTCTGAATAATCCACATCTCCAGAGTATTCGCACAAGCCGTGATAGTTGTTTCTCAGCCAAGAAGACTCTTTTGTAAAGAGCAATCTCTGTGGTGATTTAAATAACCACGTATTACAGCATTTATTCTGGACAGCGATAATTGCCAATTCTTTGACAATAAAATGTCCATTGCTACCCGTAAATCCTTGAAATTCGACAATGGCACCCATCGTGATGTATGTCCAACTTACAAGGTTTTTACACCCAATGCCAGGGGTTGAACTTACATCAAGACTCTCTAACTTACGGAACTTTCATTCACGCCAGAGGTTAGAAAGCCTTTCACTCACACAGGCTATTCATCAGCCGAACCATACGCTATGAGTACCATCTCTAATTCAAGTCTTTCAAAATCACAATCTGTGATATTCTTTGCTAATTTTGTGGCGAGAAAATGTCTCACTTTGTCACGACTAGCTGAAAGTCTCTGGAGAAATAAATCAATCAGCTTGAAGAGTTTCACCAATGCAAACCACTCTTCTTGCTTTAAATTAAAGGTCTTTTTAATAACCAAATGAGTCTTCCCAAAGTAATTCGCATAAGCCAAACAGGAAGTTAAAAAATGCTTTTCTCCTTTGTAAAAGAACAAATCCACATCCTTTTCACAGTTCAAGATGTTTGCCCACTCGCTTTGTGAAACAATTACACTTTTTTTTCCAACTTGATTAAATTGCACAACTGATTCAAAGTCTCTACCAGGATCGTAACCAATACACACACTCTTTGTCTTTGTTTTGTTCAAATAATACACAGTTTGAAGAAGTAAATTGTCCGATTGTTCAATAGAAGGAATAAAATTTCCAGCAGGTTTCTTTCTCTTCACCGGAGGAGACTGATGGTCTGCATCCACCGATGACTGCATGACGACTGGCGTATGGTGACGTAACCGTCCTTATTTAGAGGTTGATGTAGGAGGAGGGGTGGGGGAACAGTCATCCGGGCAAGGATCAACTTCGGTTTTGAGACGGTTATACTGGAACCACTGGGCGAGAGAATGTGCATCTCTCAATGCGCAAGTGCTGTTGCGCAATTTGTGACAAGGATTGAGGCAGGAAAAGGCAAGAAAGGAACATTTTTCGGGAGGGGGACAGTTTAACTCTTTTTCGAGAGAGATGAAAGTGCGTCCCGTCAGATCGGTCAGAAACTCACACTCTGCTTCACTGAATGCGTAGAGAGCGGTTGCACCCTCAGTCATAGCTTCCAGGGTAGTTGAAAGTTCGGTGTGTGAAATGAATCCCTCGTTGAAGGATGTCTCATCTCGTTGCAGGGGGTCTGGGAAACGTAGCTTCTTTCCTCCAGCGATGAGCTTCCCATGTTTCTTGAAACTGCCCCAAAATAAACGATTTGAATCCACGTCGACGGCTGCAAGCTCCGTCACCCCGCCTTGGCTATAAGTCACAGATACCAAGATCTGCATTCTGCGGCTGTTTCTTCTCAAATAATCACCTCCTCTTCCTGCTCATCGTATTTATTCGGGAACAGCACCGCTGAGCTCTGGGATGACATTTGGCCCGCCGAACCCGCTTGAAGGTCTGATGAAACAGCTTCAGGGCTCGACAGTCGTTGAGATGAGGGATGGTGTGATGAAAGTGTGCGAGGAATTTGTGTAGTGTTTGACCTAATGATTTACTAGCGGTATAGAGGCAGCAGTATTCACCGCAAATATCCGAACGAAAGCTTTGAATTTGAACGTGATTGCGAGTGACTGAGAATGACTTTAAAAAATTACTTATATTTGAAACAAAAGGAGGTAAGCCGTAGGAATCAAAATACTCTGCATAATTATTATGTAAATAGACTGCAACCCAGTGTGAACCCGGTAATTTAGATGGATCTAAATTTATTATGTAAACTCCATTTCGTGGTGATTTTGGTAACCTATCAGATGCGTAAACTCCGCGAAATATATTGAGTGGTCTTAGTAACCTGTTAATTTCAATTCCATCCATGACTAAAAGTTTGTGATAATGTTTCTGTTTTTATCAATTTCCACTGTTGCATCATACTCTGAGAAAAGTAAACACGTAACCGTTCTCGATAATTCGTTTTCAAATCTCGCCTCTATTCTCACCACACCTCTATCTCCTAAACTTATATAGTCCTCATTACCCGAATCATCGGGTGTTAGATCGAAGACTAGCATAAAATAACCGTGTCCAAACATATCGTAAGTGATTTGATTACCCCGATTGTAATGCTTTATCCCACTTCCTGAGAATATTGTGTCATACGCTCGCGCCCAATACTTTTTACTTGAAAAATTGCATTGTAATCCCTCGGACGGAATTTGCACACCGTTCACAAAGAGTGAAAAATTCTCGAGCGAATAGTGAGAGAGAGCAAATGGATTCTTATTCAAACTTCCCGCATATGCTTCATTATCCACCATTGTAAAAATAATTACATTAGGTATTCGACCCACGATCGCATTGTCAAGGCTTAAAGTTCGTCCACCAGAAGGAACAGTAAAGGTTTTCAACTCGGTACGCTTGTAGTGATATTTGGCATTGTTGTTTTCCAGGATTTTATTATGTGCAACTAAAATGGATGGGTTAATATCGAAATGTTGAACGTATAAAGTTGCGTCTAAAATTTTCAATAGTCCATCATCATTCCCTCCCATAAGATGGAAAGCATGATTAGAGAGCAATAGTCTTATACCGATGTCTACTCGATCCATCATTAATTGTATCTGATTAAAAACATCTACGTGCAGTTTACCATACAACTCAACCTCTGCACTGTTCTTAAACCAACCCTTACGCCTTGTATAACCAGAATTTGAAGTATCTGTCAAGTTAATATCGTCTCCCGTGTCCAACTCCCACCCCACATTTCGTAAATGTGTTTTGCTCGCATCTGTTCCATAATTTAACACATTTTCCAGGTAGCTTCTGTAATGGTAATTATCCTCTGATGGTGTGACCAACGTCCCATTGAAATAAACGTTACACTGCTCGAACAGAGAGTGCAGAATATTGTTCACTACTCCCGGTTGATTGGTAGCGGATTCATTGTAATCAGTCCCGTCTTTTTTGCAAAGTTTCACTTTAAGTCTAAGATATATACTATTCAAATCCTTATACGCATCCCCAGAGTCTTTGATCAGGAATTCTATAACCGATCGATTATCTAGCGAAGATATGGGTTTGTAGGACACGAGTCTTTTTGCCAAGATGTTAGTTTGCACCGGCGGATTGGGCTGAAATAAATCCAACGAAGTCAGCATATGCTCTGCCATTATCGCGAAAAAATATCTCCTCCAACAACCTTCTTTCCTCTTCGACTTCTCATCGACTGTCGCTTTTTTCTTACGCAGCTATGTTTTATTTTATTTAACCTTGGACGTTTCGCGATCCTCAACCCACCCCCAGACATGCCTTTTATCTTTTCCTCGGCCTTGCGTTTCAAGTTCTGACCTGCCTCGTTTATTCTACTGCGCAGTATCTCCTTAACCGGTTTTGTTCCAAGGTCTCCAAGAGCTGCTGCCCCAGCGCTCGCGGCCTCCTTACCAACAGTCTTAAGCCCGCTAAATAGCAAAGGTTTTGCAAATCGCCACAATCCCGCGAGGAAACTCCCGATACCTCGTCCCTTTTGCACCCTATAAGAAGCTCTATACAAGGATCCAATCTCTCCTCCCACCTGTTTTGAATAATAACTATAATATCGATCCATCACCGGCGCCATCTCGTCGTAAAATGATGTACTAACGTGAATCAATTCTTTTTTATAAAGTGTAGCACAACTATCGAGCTTTGCTCCCCACTATGAAAAGAAATTGCTTCACCGAGTTTATCAGCAAAAAGAATTTCAACACTCTCGATATTGTTTTTCTCGACGGGGTAGTAATAAATCGGATTGAAAGTTTGATATTCACCAATTTTGACATTTATGATGCGGATGCATCGACTCAAAGTGTCACCCACCAACTGCGGTTTTATTATATCTGTGTAAACGTAAACATTTTTTGAGGAGGTTGCAATGCTTCTTTTTCCTCTTTTTCCTTTGTCTTCTTTAGTGTTAATCTCTACCCTGGCATCATCGATGATTTCAGCTAACTCATCATCTGTCAACGTTGAATCTTTAAATGATAATCTAATAAGAACAGCCGATAATAATGATAGGTCATTTTTTATCTTTTCCTTGCCTTTTCCACTAAAGCCTGACAAAGTTCTATTGAATAAGTTAGCAAACGAATCATACGTTCCCGGAGACAACGAGTATTTTACTCCGCTCGCAAAAATTTGCGCAGACCGTGGTAATGTGCGTTCATCAACTCCAACCTGGTTAATCCTTACACTCAGTTTATCAATATAACGCATTACTTCATTTGAAATGTACGTTTGTTTTTGTGTACTGGAGGTAATATATGGTTTTGCAAATGCCGCCGCAATACTGTCATAAGTACCAATGGGAATTGTAAAGTATGAATCATCTAAAAGTTTCACGTTTATAACTTCTTTATCCCCTCGAACTAATCCCTCTTCAGTCCGGGTCCTATTATCCTTAGGAGGCAATTCGTCTGCTACGCGAGGCGCTGGAGTAAAGTTTTCGATAACAGCTGGTGTGTCTTCGGAAACTTTTTTTACCTCAATAGAAGGAATCGAAATCTCAGCTAGACCGACATACCACTCGTTATTTTCTAAATCGATGCGATGACTCAACTTTGTACGATAATGAGCGATTGTATTTCTTGGGAAAAAATCCCTCGAGCTATCGCTGGGTAGTGTAAGATAAAATTCGTTCATATTTTACGCACGGAAGAAGCTGAAATCCACGAGTTAAAAGACGGTGGGTATCCGTCCCACTTGATAAAATACTCCAAATTAGGACCACTCCCCCGACGTCTCAATATTTTCTCGATCCTGTACTCCGTGTCAGGAGACACGTTAACTTTGACTAATTCTTCCGCATAGAAACTACCCTTTATATCCTCCCCGTTCAAATCATTCAATTTATAGGTTGGTATTAGTTTCATTCGATCAATGTTTGTAACTTGAAATATTTCCTTCGTATAATTTGGTGTGTATCCTTTGGTGAATGGAAACCTCTCTTTACTAATCCTCACATAATCACCTTTATTAAATTTTGCATCCGTCTTCTTTAAGCTTTTTCTCCGACTAGCAATGATAAATGCATTTTTAGCATTCACTTGAGAGGGAGCGATCCTAATGCTAGAGTGCGTACTATAGTTATAAGAACTAATGAGTTTTGGAAGCACATCGATATATTTGTAAGTTGCGTATTTTGTAAAATATTTATACATTTTTGTCTTGAGAGTTCGATTAAAGCGTTCCACGAGGCTAGCCTTAATTTCTGGATTATTTGTAGTGTAAAACTTTACACCTTGATTCGAGAGAAAACTTTTAAACTTGCTATTAACAAATTCCCCTCCCTTATCGCTCTGAATTTTCAATGGTTTGCGCTCGCGAAATATGACCTTAAATGCTTCTATAATTTCCTCTGGTCTTTTTGACTTGAGAGGACTAGCCCACGCATAACGGGAAAATATGTCTATTACGGTTAAAATGTAACAGAACCCATTGTTGTATTTTTTCAAACTTCTCAAATCATTTAAATCACATTGCCAACACTCATCTATATAGTTTACTTCGTAACGGTTTCTAACAAACTTTTTTCTCGCCGGCTTGTGACGCGTGTACGCTTCTTGAGATTCCAACCACTCGCGAATTGTTTTTATAGGGATTCCAGTCGCTTTATTTAATTTTTTATCTGTGGAAAAACCAGCAGGATGTGCGGGATTGTTGTACACGCTAGCTATTACGTCGTGTCCCACTCTGCCCCGAACATTTTTGGTACCCTTTTTCGCTTGCTTCGCCTTGGAATTGGTCTCGGAGATGTCCATCGCTCCTTTGGAGATGTTCTTTGCTCCCTTGGAGGTGTGCTTGGCTCTCTTGGAGTTGCTATTATCCGCTTCATTTTTCTCGGTGGAGAATCGCTTTCGATTTGTTCCTTTATTCGTGCCCATGTCGAATCCAACTCTGAATTTGTCCTCCTAATTTCGTCTAACCGCCTTCTCATTGCATCGCTACCCTCATATAGCCGTGTTGGTGGTGAGTGTTTCACTATCGGAACGTGTACGGGAGATTTAAAGTCTGACACTGAGTCGAGATATTTATCGAGTATTCTTTTATACAAATGCCACTTGTCAATATCCTTGAGCCCTTTACTCGCTAACACAAGTTTCATTTCCTTATCCAATTTACTCAACCTAGCCTTTGCATGACTTCGATCAAAGACTTCGGGACTCACTACGAGCATTTTCTGCAAACTCATTTTCCCAGCAGGCTACCGATCACACCGCTTAAAATCGAACCCAGTAGTAATGGCAAAAAGCCACCTTTTTGTACGAGAAGCGCTCGTTTTCTTTTTACACTCGTCCTCCGTTCAGCCAACTTTCTCAGTGTGTTACGATGCTTGGATAATTTTCGTTTCAATCGCTCATCGATCTTATGATTTCCGTTTAGAGTATTGAGGCAACAATCGCAAATTGTTTTAATCAACTCCTCGTCCGAGCTATTCAGTATAGCAGTACGTAATTTAGGCTTTGCAGATTTTAGGACGTGGAGCAAGTGTTTATTGTTCTTCAACCTTTTCATCGCGTTGGGGCATGTAAATGACAGTGGCCCCGTCTTGGGGAAAAATTTTGGTTCTAAAGCGGAATCTCTCGTCCGTGTCCTGACCAAGATCAAGAACCAAATAACCGAATGGTTCTTGCGTAACCTGTTTATATACCCTCTCCAATTCCCCCGATTTTTCCGGATAGACCTGCCTAGCTAAATGACCAAATTGTAACTTATCTCTGGGATTTTTGAACGCTACAATATACTTTGAATTCAATGATATGTTTCTCGATTGCTGGCTTTGATAGAAAATATTCTGCGTGATCAAAAACACCGAAATGTTAAAATGATGGCTACCTCTGGTGAATAATCTACACACATCTTTGCTGTAGGCTCCCTCACTCATTAAATCATCTATAACGTACAAAGTAGGAACACCACCAAATTCTTCGAAAGGAGGTATTTCGGAGTAAAATTCAACTGGTATTCGTATGTTAGGCTCACTTCCTGGGGCACAGCACCAAACCACTTGCTCTATTGGACTATCTGTCATACAATCCAACTTTTCCAAAAACTGCGTGACAAATGTGGTTTTTCCACAACCTGACGGACCCGCGCAGATGCATGTAAAAGGATGTTTCCAGGCTAACGTCATGATTAACACTGAAATTATGATAACTAGGAAACTAGTTTTTATCAATATCAATCGTTACCAAATGCCTGATCATGTGTACGCTTTCGCGGAATTCTGTAATGACCCCAAGCAAGCGTATTCATTCCATCCTCGCAAATATATCGTTTATCATCGGATGCATTTAGTGTCACCTTATTTATTTTAACAGTGTATAACTCGTGCATTTTGCTACGGATTACGTTCATCTTTCGAAATTGCGTCGAGTTCTCTCTTAAACAATTAATATAATCACCAAATTTTAGGCATTTTTCCTTCACAGATTTCGTTATCCCCTTTGCCTTCTTTTTTTCTTTACCCGATTCCATCTGGAATGAGTACAATTTGCTTCTTAATCCAACGAAAGCCGTCATAATGAGACCATCGCATTCGTCTTTGAACTTTCCAATGACCTTCTTGTTTTTTTCAGAATAACACGGATGTTCTTTTGGATAATTCGAGGTGTCGAATGCATCTAGGTATTCTAGCATATCTCTGTATACATCATCCGTTCTAATCTCATAAATGAAGCTGTCAGTGTCTGTGTAGGCGAGTGACAATTTATTTTGGTACTTGGGCAGCATGGTACGGTAATGAAAGTCGTACATTAGAGTTTTGCTGAGATCGAGAACGCAGAAACCAATATATATTGGCTTAACCATTTTGATGGTGGCTTTCCGCATGTGAACGGCTACTAAAGACTCGTTGAAAATTGTCCTATCCAAAAATGTCGATTTATTGATTAATTTTTGAAGTTTTTTTTCGCTTGTCACTAATTGCATATTCATCCGTTTCCTTACATTCTCCATTGTCTTGCCAAATACGGCGTTATTCATGAGCTTGTAAAAGTCCTTCTCAAACTCATTTTTAGCAACTTTTCGACGATCTGTATTTAGGTCTATATAGGTCTTTAACCACGAAGACTGTTTGAACTCGATAACTCTGTGCACTTTTTTGAGTATGATGCCTAATTCTAATGCCTGTTTCAGGTTCATGTAATGAATTACATATTTACTTTTATTTTCGAGGGTGGTCAAAAGTTTTTCATGTTTACCGTTAGGTGGTGTCTTGTTTTCCGGGCAAAGAGGGAAATCTGAATGCGTATCGTGCAGCCGATGTGGGTACTCAAGATCCACTTCGAGAATGTATCCATTTTCACTGTCATCGGGAACATTTTCCACGCCTAAACCGTCAATTTCCTCCTGAGTTAACCACCGAAATTCACCGTAAGGAAGGGGTCTGGAGAGTGCCCATCCGTAGAGATTATTCGCGTCAAGATAGGTTAAAAATATCGAATCTTTACCTGGGTCATAACCTGACATGTACTTATTGTTCGATTCACAGTATCTTTTACAACACTGTGAAATTCCTCCGCGAATTCCGTTTTCGATCATGAGTATCATATCGTAATCAGTCAAAAGCTCTAGCTCTATTTCGGTATATTTTAGCATTGCATCAAATGTTAAACCTGGTGCAGTGTAATACCACGCCGGATCTAACTTGTAGGCTCCGTAGCACACGTCGCGAAAGTTCTCAAAAACATCGGCGAGAAGAGTGACGTCACTTTTCAAATAAACATCACTGTAATCACCGAGTGTTTCACATCCAAACGAAGACCATATGTTCAAAGCGTGACCATAATCTTCATCTGACACATGCTCGTCGTTCAACCTGTTGTAAAATTTATCCTTGTCCGGGAGCAAGGTTTCATCAAGCTTATTCAACGAATCAGTGTAATCATAGGGATAAACCCCCTTTCGTGTAACTAGTCGCGTCTTGTCACCAAAAATTTCTGAGGTATTTTTAAATTCAGTCAGGTTCGAGACTAGAGAAGCAAGAGAAGCGGGCATAAATCGAAAGGTATCGACAAAACGAATTTTGAAATTATCCTCTATAGACTTGGAAAAAGTGATATATTTTTCTTCAGAATTTGGAATAATGAATATTTCCCTCTCATCATAGTCTAGCTCTCGTACAATGAAATGACCATCATACGCGGACAGGTTATGAATAAAAATTGGAAGAAATTGAGGCATCTTATACTGAACATTGCAAAACGAATGAGCTGGACCTCGATACTGTCCCGTCAGGTGATCGTGATCCCTAACCCTATCCTCGTTCAACTCATTCCCACAAATGTGGCACGTCGATGCGTTTTGGAAAGCGCTCTCTTTTTCCTCTGTGAGTGGTGTTATAGGAATAGTATTTTTGTACAACTTGAAAACCTTCTGGGCTTCATCTTTTATACTTTCAATAAAAACACGTGCTGCATTAGGCCCTCGATACAATACTGGCTCCTCGCATCCGTTTGGAGTCATCATGATATAACAAAAGCTGAATGGCTCATGCTTCTGTATGATGTTAGTGAACGAAGTATTAGAACACGGTTCGCATGTGTTTACATTTTTCAGTAGACATTCAAAATCGGCATATATCACGTAAGGTACACGGAAAGTGCGATTAATGTTGGTAAATTTCAATAATTTATTGTTCTCGTCTGGTAGCACTATTTTACTTGGTGTCCCCGTTCCTCTACATAATTCTTTGTGAGCCTGCAATTTTTGTTCGTCATGATAAAGAGTAAGGCAACGTTTGCAAATAAATATTTTGTGTTGATGTTTTGTTATTTGGGAGCCTACGAGTTTTTCAAAATTCTTTATCCAGCAGTAGTGAGCAGTTGTTTCATTGGTTATGTAGAGGAGGTCGCGATGATCCTCGAGCTCACAATCTACAATTTTCAAAGGATATACATTGTTTTTATCATCTAGTCCAAACACATTAATTGAAATGTTATTGGTGCGCTCGAATTTGGGGATATCCTTCAGATCGACTGGGTAATCGAGACATTCCCAATGGTAACTTTCATGAAATATATTAGTATTATATTTTGAAACTCTCTGGGGGTCTTTAGCGATATTTTTTGCCCATATCGCATACTTGAAACAAAACTGGTCTTCATTTTCCACGTTTATAACTGCTTTGGTATTTTTTATCTTTCGTGGCAAATCTATATACGTTGAACCTCGAAGGGGGTTGTACTTGTTAATACGGAGCTCTAAACCTACAACTTCACCCAAAGTCCATCCTGACCCTTTTGCTTGAAACTCGGACTTTTCTTTTAAAAGTTTAGAAAATTTCTCGTCCACAATCTCGTTTAACTGATCAACAAGTAGGACTCGTTGATTACTAGTCTTAAATGAGGTATCTAGCTCCTCGTGTTCTCCTTTTCGAAATTTGCAAATCAATACAAGGTTGAACTTTATACTTCTGTTCGTCCTTATTTGCTCTATAATTTTCTCAATCAATAGATTTTTTATTCCATCTAGAAAAGTTACAACGTCCTGAGCATCCCCCTCGGGAGTTATCCAAAAGGTTTTTATCCTGGATCTAATTGCCGATTCGATTTCATTGAACCCTCTCCCTATTTGCTCGTTAATTTTCATCCGGTGTGCGTTAGTATTCTCATGAGGCATAGCCTCATCAAGGCTATAGAAGATTTCGCAGTAAGAGCAAAATTTTCTACCATTTGCTTTATCTAATGCATCTTTCATTTCATGATATGTTTCCATGTCATCAATGCTTTCGTTTTCAAAAGCTACTTTTCTGTAAATGCACGCTAAAGCCTGTTCAAGTTCTTCTTTAGTTCTATATGTATTGTTTTTAAAGTTTAAAATGATGTCTGTAATGGATGTCATGATTAATGTGAGAAATCTGAAAAAATAGATAAAAGTTTATCTCATTCTTCGTCTTGGATCAATTGTAGGATCATAAAAACGTTCGATTCTAACCTCGTAACGCGTACCATCTACTTAAAATCTCAATTTAAATAAAATGTTAGTTTATTCTGCGATGATAACTTCCTCAAGGTAGTATTTTAAGGTGGGAACTTGGAATGTCTAAAAAGTTAGACTTACCAAGATCTAGATGGCGATGATGTTGTCTTCGTTGAGAGCAGATGACGTTGTCTTTGAGGAGTAGTCACCAAGAGGAAGTTCTCGGATCAAATGACGAGATTGCAATGAATGCTTCCGTCTTCGATTGGTATTTATAAAAGGAAATCTTCTCCTCCTACTCTTCAGCGGATGGCTGCCAAGTGGGTTGAGAAGACTGTGAATGATGTCAGCTGCAGAGGTATTCCCACTAAGTAGAAAAAAAACCGAGGTCAATCCTCACGGATAGATGACAAAGTTATGCATTTCCTTACACCCAAATAAGGTAAGGAATGCGCAAAGCTGCTACTGAATGACGCCAGTAGTGTGGAAAATACCTAGCTCAATTCTCCCCAGGTGGATTGCGAAGTCATTCCCTATTTCCTTTCACCCCAAATAAGGTAAAAAATCCACAAATAAGGGAGTTATAGACCATCGCACGAATTATCTCCAGAGTAAAGGGGTCACATCCTTGGAGTGAGGTGATTTCTTTTGCATACAAAAGATGAGTGGACACTTACTCATCAACATTCAAATTTAAACTATGGTCTTATTTGTTCAAATAAGGGAGTTATATACGGTCGTAGGAATTATCTCCAGAGTATAGGGGTCACATCCTTGGAGTGAGGTGATTTCTTTTGCATACAAAAGATGAGTGGACACTTACTCATCAACATTCAAATTTAAACTATGGTCTTATTTGTTCAAATAAGGGAGTTATAGACCATCGCAGGAATTATCTCCAGAGTATAGGGGTCACATCCTTGGAGTGAGATGATTTCTTTTGCATACAAAAGATGAGTGGACACTTACTCATCAACATTCAAATTTAAACTATGGTCCTATTTGTCTAAATAAGGGAGTTATAGACGGTCGTAGGAATTATCTCCAGAGTATAGGGACCACGCCCTTGGAGTGAGATGATTTCTTTTACACACAAAAGATGAGTTGTCACTTACTCATCAACATTTAAATTTAAACTATGGTCCTATTTGTTCAATTAAGGGAGTTATAGACGGTCGTAGGAGTTATCTCCCGAGTAAAGGGGCCACGCCCTTGGAGTGAGATGATTTCTTTTACACACAAAAGATGTGTGGTCACTTACTCATCCACATTCAAATTTAAACTATGCTTCTGTTTGTTCAAATAAGGGAGTTATAGACGGTCGTAGGAATTATCTCCCGAGTATAGGGGCCACGCCCTTGGAGTGAGGTGATTTCTTTTGCACACAAAAGATGAGTTGTCACTTACTCATCCACATTCAAATTTAAACTATGGTCCTATTTGTTCAAATAAGGGAGTTATAGACCATCGCAGGAATTATCTCAGGAGTGTAGGGGCCACGCCCTTGGAGTGAGATGATTTCTTTTACATACAAAAGATGAGTTGTCACTTACTCATCAACATTCAAATTTAAACTATGGTCCTATTTGTTCAAATAAGGGAGTTATAGACCATCGCAGGAATTATCTCCAGAGTATAGGGGCCACGCCCTTGGAGTGAGATGATTTCTTTTACATACAAAAGATGAGTTGTCACTTACTCATCAACATTCAAATTTAAACTATGGTCCTATTTGTTCAAATAAGGGAGTTATTAATGATTTTCTTACAAAGATACCTGCTACTAACCTATATTCTCCTAATACCATCATTCATATATTGGCCCACCGAATCTAAACTATTTGCTCTATCAAAATTTTTTAAACGGGGTTGTTCCTTTACTAATCTCCCCGAATTTTAGAGGAGAAAACGAGAGTACTAGGTCCAGGATTTCTACCTTACCCTTAGTATCCTAGGATACCTAAAAAATTTCATACTGTTTTTTGACCGGGAGTCGAAGGGGGGTATTGAGCATAACATGCTCATGAATTTTCTCGGTTCCAAAAGCAATAGAAAAAATAGGAAAAAATCCGAAAAACTCAGTTTTACGGATCATATTTACCTTAAAGCGGCAAACTCCTTCGGCGTCCGGGTCTCTGATGATTCTTCCGGAATTCAATCAGAATTCATAAAGAATTCCTACAGAATTCACTTCTTGAAGACCTACTCGATGATTCAGTTGGACCGATGGAATCAGACTAGTTCTGAGACCGCTGGTGATTTTCTCAGTGGCTGCACGGCCTTATATACTGCTTAGAAGGTACCGTGGAAGGGGCAAATCTAGGCGTAACCTACCCATCCCACTTGGATCGCTTGGAAACGACTTTCACTTATAGCCTTGCCTCCTAGGCGTAACCTACCCATCCCACTTAGATCGCTTGGAAACGCCTTTCACTTATAGTCTTGCCTCATACCATAGACAATATGTGCAGTTTTTGAGGAGGGTTCTGAAAATGAGTATTTATCGCTGTGGTGACGAATTTTTGGAAATGCTAAAGTATTCTAGATTGAATTTGATGATGATAGGAATTTGAATGGTGATCATAGCATAAATATTAACAAAGTTATTGCGATTTTTAATAATCAACAATTGTTTATAAGACAAGATACTATATATCTTCATAAGTATGACTTATATCGAAAAAGTGTAAGAGTCCTTTTTTACTGATAATTATTTGCTCTTTCACTTAAAAGCATTTATTTTCAAAAATGTTCAATAACAAAGAAGTTAGAGGTGTAATTTCGGTTATTTCCGATGCCGAGACTGGGAAATACGATTTACGTTGCAACTGCACGTGTTTAGACCTTGGTAACTGCCAATGGGAACATATCCAACTCGAGTGGGAGAAGCTATGGGCTCGGCACGTGTCTGGAATGCACTGGGAGTGAGAGAGGCGACGTTGTGACGTCATGCGCCAGGATCGGCAAATCCCTACTACTACGTCACACATCAATTCAAGATGGAAGTAGGGCTTTTAGGCGTAACGTAAAATTTGTCACTGTTTAAAGCCTTCTCTAAACATGTACAATGAAGAAAATAGCATAATATTATTGTCATTGCTCCTTCTGAAGCACGATCTTTCGATTTCTTAAATAAAAAAAATATGGTGAACAACCCTATTAGGCAAAAACTGGTTGAATATGTACCTATTTGAAGGATAAGTACATAGGATAAGTATGTTTAGACTGTGTACATACCTCTAACCTCTTAAGCCTGATGGTAAGCATCCTCAACTGTTTGAATTACACAGCCAATGTACCATCTGCTTTTATATACCGTGGTGACATAAGTTCCACGGTTTTTAATAATGTTCTTGGCACATGCTTTTATTTATCTTTTTATTAAATCAACTTTTCTTGGCACTCTGATCTTGGGCAGAGAACGTCCACTGAATTGTTACTCATTTTCACTGATTGAAATGTTTTAGTGAGGAGGTCTTGTCCCTTAATTGTTTTAGAGTTTTAAAACTGCATGTTCAATTTTTGTTTCCAAATCTCTACATCATCACTGGAAACATATGATGTTTTTATGCCTTCAACATTTTTATCAACTCACTCAAGTCACACACTGATAAAATGTTTCGTCCACTGGGTTGTTGTAAACAGGCTCTTGTAGGTAAACATTTTACCGTTCCCCCGATTCATCACATACACTTTTTTTATGACTTGTGGCAAAAAATGCCGTTCTGCTGACAAATGAAAGCCTGATTAATGCAAGCATATATTTTTTATATTTTTGAATTTTTATGCTGGCTTGCAGTTCTGTCACTAAAATATTTGCATTTTGCAATGCCAAAAAATATCTCCTTAATAAACTTAATTACTTATCTGATAAAGGCATCTCCTATGAAAAAAATTTGTAAAACTGTTTCAAAATTTTATACATTCTTATACATTGGCATGGCTCATTCATAGGGGATATACTGCTACTGCATCGTGATCCAAGCAGTCACTGATGATGCACAAGGTCATGTAGGACACATTTTCATCAACTTTATGATAGATAACAAGTGGATGATCTGTTGCCTATCGGTTGTCCCAGAAAAATCCCTGAACGGCATCTTGCACAATGAAAGAGAAATTCTCACCAAAGTCAAGTAAAATTATGACCTTATCAATATTCAATTCTTCTAAAAAATTTGGCCTGAAATACAGCAGTAAAATGATTAATTTTAACATCTTTCACCATAAAGGCAAGCCGGTCTATAAAATCATTTACATTTACTTGTACATTCTCAGTTATTGTATGATCTGTATGTGTCCTCTGAAAATCAGTAAAGCCGATGTCCCACGGTCAAATTTGCGTCAAAATATTTTGATCAAAATTTTTGTCCAAAAATTTTGATGCAAAAATTTTGATACAACTGGACTGGGGGTGTCCCACGATGCATCTCATTTTGATCAAAAACAAACGAAAGACGATATTTATGTAAACAACTAGGAAACTTGTGGAGGTGGAGGATTCTTTCTTTTTAAGCAGGCGAAATTGTTTGAAAAGGCCTCTTGAACATTAAAGATGCGAAAAAAAGAAAACAGAAGGAATGCTGAACTTGGCCTTGGCTGGAAAAGGGGTATGAAAGCGTTGGAATAAGCATGCTAAACATGTTGGAGAAGGAGATGGTCGCCGATGTTCCCGTTTATTATCGATAATAATTGACGACAAGTCAGGATATTTTCATGTCCCTTATCAGCAAGGTTGAGGGCAGAATAAAACGCCAGGATACAAACGTGAGGCAGTTTATTCCCGCGAGGAAAATTTTATTAATAAATGATGGACATTGTGGTTGAGGAGATGTTATGAATAGTGCTGTAAGCGTGCATTTAAATCACATTTTTCTCTCCTAATCTAGCAGTTTCTAAAATAAGGTCCTTATCCTATAATCATAGTAATAGAAACGGGTAGCTGTAGTGTTTCACAGGTACAATCGTCAGTTCATACTAGTCATTTCTCCAGCTGCTCGCTCGCATTGTATGCCTTCCATAAAGCGTAAAATTCGGCCTCGATACCTTAAGTAAATCTTTTATTATTTCCAAAACATCCCTCCTGGTATTGCGATTCTAAAGATCGCTTTCTTTCTATTTAAGATCAACTGATTATTACGGATTTCCTATTTGAGAGCTTCCATCGCCTATCACTAAGACAAATTTTTGCTCATATTTACCTTTAGGGCCACACCAGGCGATGAAATAGACGATCACGAACGTATATATATATTTGAAATAATGTTTTGTGAATTCACTTCGTGGTATGGTGATATTATAAATTTAAAACTAAACCTTTTAGTATTCCATACAATACTAATGAAAAAACTCAACCGGTTTCGATCTTTTCAGGTCCTTATCTAGAGGTTTACGATTAAGATAACGACCTGAAAAGGTGGAAACCGGTTGGGTTTTTAATGCATACTGTGTGGAATACAACAAAGTTTATTTTTGTGTCCATAAATATACATAATTATTAATTAAAATACTCATGCAGACGATAAATAAGTTTAACGTATTTGGCCTGTGTGTCAGCGCTTGGCGATGCTTTTTTGTCAAAGGCCCTATGATTGGTTGGTTTCATCCAATTGGATGAAAATTTAGAACCTGTCCTATCCATTTGTACAAATCGGTGATTTGTACAAACGATAGGACCAAAAGCCAGTTGGACAAAATTTTGACCGTGGGACAGGGTGCGCGTCAGTTGCATCAAATTTTGATCAAAATATTTTGACGCAAATTTGACCGTGGGACATCGGCTTAAGAGTTAAATCATCTGATAACTACTTAGCTAAATGGTTGCATAGCAATTCACGCAGCTGCTTTTTACCTGCCCTGTAAACACAAATAGCTGCAGCAGCGCTGCACAGGGGTTTCACAGCTGCAAGTTCGTTTCCGTTTCAATGAAGCGCGGTAACAGCGCTTGTGCAGCGCTCTTTCGCAGCACGCTGGCGAAACATGCAATTGCAGCGCATCAGCAGCGCATGCGCAAAGCATGCCTGCAGCACGCTGCTGGAACGCTGCAAATGCGAGTTTGTGCAACAATCCTCCGCTACGCGATACGCGATTGTTTACCAGGGTGCTTGGGAAGATTGCTGAGGCGGCCAACGTTGTGAAACTGTTGATCGTCCTTGGGGATTCTTATTAGGTAAGAATTTATCATCTTCTTTTAAAATGTATAATTTTAGTTACTTTAAATTCAATTCTCCTCGAAATTAGGTAGAATTGGCATTCTTTCATGGTGAATATAAACACATTTTTAGAGTGAGTGTTTTTGTTTACATACGTGGTCGTAGTTATGTTTGGAACCATTGGAAATAAGCTTTAAAATAATGATCATATAGGTTTCCATTAACAGTGAAATAGGAAATTTGTAACGCATGTCACAGGAAAAGTTCACAGCTCAAAAGTTTTTAGTTAGCCAACCTTTTTAGTAAAATACTAAAAAGATTGTCTAACGAGACGGGCTGACGCGGGAGTGAAAAAATCATTAAAGCGACAGAGAGAATGCCCTGCTGAAATGGAAGATGTCAATACTGATTTATCCAGTAATTATCTCGTGTTACTAATTAAAAAATATAAGTTGTTTAAAGCTTAAGTAGGTACGCCTTCAGGAATGCATTGATGAATTTTAAAATGAAAACACTGGTAGAGGAGTAACGGGATAACTCAAAAGCATTTTGGTCTGGTGTTAGGGAAGCACGAGCAATGTAAAATATCTTCCGTTTGATCGCTAAAATACGATGATGGATAAGTATTAGCAAACAGTTTCGTGAAAGCCAATATATTGAATTCCTACTTCAAGAGTGTGTTCACTGAACCTTCTGGGAACAAATTAGAAAATATTGACAATGTTTTTGCAAGTTCTAGCTTCAGGGTAGATTGCCTTCATGAGTGTTTGGCAAGTTTAGCCTTTATATAAATGAGAGAGTGTAATTTTCTGGCGTATGTAACATTGTTGTGACCGTGTGGTGTGCATGTGGGAATCCTCTTGCGTGCTTATGATTCATCATGATAAATATTATAATTATTACAAAGCTATTCTTGGCATAGTTTTTAATGATTCATCATTATAAATATTATAATTATTACAAAGCTATTCTTGGTATAGTTTTTACTCTTGTCAGTTATTCCTTCCCTCCATTTACAATTGGTCTCCCATTGATTGCGTCTTTTGTATCAGTAGATGCTTTATGTGTGTTCTTTGGTATTTCCTCAGATGCTGATAAGAAGCCTACGCTGGTTCATGTTGGTTTTGGTAAAATAAATAAAAAGATAGGAGAGTGGTACCAGCAATTGCACCAGGATAAGGAGATCCGTTTTTGACAGCGATTGTGTATACTATTGCATTATTATGAATATATGATTTTATTTTTCATTGAATTACTCTTGCTTCATCTGATGTGTCTAGCATAATTACTTTAAACGACCACTGTTTATTCTCTAATTTTCAGTTTTGTATTTCGAAGAAAGAGCATAAAAACTTCCACTGCTATTATATGCCATGCAATTCTGCCCTTGGGTACTGTCATTTTGTTCTGTAACTAGGAATTGTGGTGCATTCTCATTCTATATTGAGTACTATGTTTGTTGCCTTTGCTTTTGATGATTTTTCGTTGCATTGCTTCTGCTGATATATCATGCATTAATTACTTAACATGAATTTTGTTTATTCTCTAATTTTCAAATTTATATTCTGAGGAGAGGGCAGAGAAACTTCCTCTGCCATTAATTGCTATTTAAATCGGGCCTTGCATACTGTCTCTTTGTTCTGTAACTTTTTGGGATGCAAATTAAAAGATGCATTGAAAATAAATTTTTGAAGCATATTTTGAATTTTTGCGATTTTATTCTTCTACCAAAAACTCATGCTGCTGTAAGGATAATGCTATATAGCGAATGGTGAGTAAGTATCTGTGTTTAAGGTATGCTTAGTTATTCTGAGGATTGTTGTACGCTTTGTATGGAGTGGTTACCAGTTCTTAATTTTGCATTCTTTTTTGATTCGAGATTTGAGAACTAATGCTGTTTTCGCTGAGTGAAGTACTGATGGTAAGCCTAGAGTGAAAGTCTATGGAAATTTTACTTTCTAGGTTATGACCGTCATAGAATTCTACCCTGTGTGCCAAACTTCTTTTCAAGGTAATTTCGTTTTGGATTACTACCCTGTGGCCATAGTTATGCAGGTTATTCCGGACCTTTTCATTGATGATATGCTTTCAGCGTAAATCCCCAAAAGCAATTCCATCATTCATGTGCAGGTCTGAATTATCATCGCTGCTATGCTCGTAGATATGTCTACTTGTCCGGGCACTAGTCAGCCTGGATGGTGAATGAAGAAATAGCTATTGGGCATAAGCTATGGAGTACTGAAATAAATTATTAGGTCTTGATTGAACTGCGTAATTCAATCAAGACCTAATAATTTATTTCAGTACTCTTTCATAGCGTATGCCCA
This sequence comes from Ischnura elegans, assembly GCF_921293095.1. NCBI lineage: Eukaryota > Metazoa > Arthropoda > Insecta > Odonata > Coenagrionidae > Ischnura > Ischnura elegans. The sequence continues at coordinate 117,418,764 of NC_060253.1, forward strand.
ATGGCTAATTCTTCATTCACCATCCAGGCTGACTAGTGCCCGGACAAGTAGACATATCTACGAACATAGCAGCGATGATAATTCAGACCTGCACATGAATGATGGAATTGCTTTTGGGGATAGGCCACCGGGTAGTAATTGGCAAGGATAAGAATTAAAGCGAAATTCGGGTGCCGCAGCATCACAAGACGGTTGTTGCAGCGCTGCCGCAGCAACTGAACGGCGCTGCTGCAGCTGTTCAGCAGCGCTCGTGATGCTCCTCCGTTACGCTGCCGCAGCTGTTCTGCAGCGCTACAGTGGCGCTCTAGCAGCGCGTGTGGCATTCAAAAAACGGAAATTTGAAGGTTGCTGTCGCGCGTCAGCAGCGCGTGGGCACCGTCTGCAGCGCTACGGTGTAGCGCTGCTGCAGCGCTTCAGCAGCTATTTGTGTTTACAGGGTATGCCCTGGTACATCAAAGCATGTGCTCACTCTTTCTTCCAGGAGTGAATTGACTAATTGACAAGAGTGAATTTTGTTCCTGCTATAACTTCATCTGTTAGTCTGACTCAAATTTGAAATTTTGATTGGTGAACAGCTAAGACTTTCAAAACTTGTATTAACATGCTTCAATGTATCTTCATGCTTGATACAATGAGGTGGGCAGAATGCATCTTCAACCTGAATGTCCTCAAAACTTGAAACCAAAGCTAAACATCAAGGGTATAACTTTTGACCAGGTTTAACAGATTTTCCGCTGTGCATTTCAATTTTTCTTGCTGTCTGCACACTAATTTCCCATAAGCTTTTTCTGAGTGGTCTAGAATGTGCCCCAAATGGAATGCAGCATCATTGTAAGAATGCATATTTTTCCAAATATACACACTTGTGGAGGAGACAAACCTAAAAATCTGGTGAGACCGTTCCTGCAGAGGAGATATGACGAAACCCCCTTCTCCATACTAAGTTACCTTTCAACTCCAATCGAAGATCATTTATGTAGCACAATCCTTGTTCTTGAGTTTAAGTGGTCTAGTGACATTTGTCTTCCAAAAGTTTTCAAGTAAAGCAGATTTCAAAACCCTCCATTACATATCACATGGAAATTCAAACTAAAAAGTTCCACAACCTCCAGGGATGTCCAAATTCATAAAATTAGTAGTTGACACACCAGAACTCTAATCTTCAATTTCAAACACTCATGGTCTAAATGATATCTACTCTGTGTTGAGAGCTAAAGCATAGCAACATGAAACTTGGGATTCCAATGAGAGTAACTAACATATTGAAAGTGCTCAAACTCAAAAGCAGACTTGAACTACAAGTGTCTAAACGTCTCCACTTCCCATATATTTTCATCATGCACCTGGCTATTATGTCGGTGCTGTGTATGAAAACAGATGGTACATTGGCTGTGTTGTTCAAACAGTTGAGGATGGTGAAATTCTTGTGAATTTCATGACACCAGATGGTAAGGCTAGGTCAAACATTTTGCCAAAACATTTGGATTAGTGCTGGATAATGTTGACTGATGTGTTAATGCATCTACCAGAGCGTAAGACCATCACAGGAAGGCAGTGTACCTTGCCAGATTCCACAGTCACTGCAATTGAGAAGGCCTGGGATGCTTACCTTCAGGCTTAAGAGGTCAGAGGTATGTACTTATCCTTCAAATAGGCACATATTCAACCAGTTTTTGCCTAATTGCAAATATCTAGTAAATCCATATATTTGCTAAAATGTTTCCATTTTATACTATTTGGAAATTAAAAATAGATTACCAGCTAAATTTAAAGAATGGTAGGGGTTTACAGGAACTTTGATACTCAAATATACAACTCTCCTTTTGGGGCATGCCCTGAAACATAAGTGCTGTAGCCCGCCGTTTTACAACCATCATTAAAATAAATCATAGAAGCACCATCCATCATGGAAGCAACTTCAGGTTTAATTTTACTGAAAGAGAGAGTATAGTGCAAGTTATATTAAAAAACTCAGTCACCTAATTGGTGTCCCTTTTTTGTTATTAGAAGTTGAAAAAGTGGCATTTTTCAACAAAAAACATTAGCGGAACGATGATTTTCATAAGATTTATTAACAAATAAATCCAAAATTGCCCAAAACCTCACTCTTTATTAAAGTTGGTGGTCTTTACCATGCTTACAGAGATTTTTATGGCTTTCATTTGATATATGTGATTTTTACAAGTATTTGAAAATGTCACTTTTTTGACGAAATTTGTCAAAAGTGCAATTTTTGAACATTTATAGAAAAAAATGTTTTCAAGAGAAAATCGTTTTGATAGGATTTTTGAAAACTATAGCAGCATGTCTATAGCCTCTAAAATTTTTACTAGCTTCACTCATTTTGTTTAGGTTGTACAGGTGCACAAATATGGTAGTTTTGAATAATTTGACTGGTGTGCAGAATTTGTGTGCCTCATTGACTTCAAACACTCATATCTTGGAAAATACTTGCAATGGGTCTTTAATATTTTGGATTTTTCTTAACTAAGGTTGAAACTAACAACAGGGGAAAAATTATCAAAATCTGAGATGGTGGGCGTGGGACCCTGGTTGAGTTGACATGGAATGACCCTATAAGTTATACTACTAATATGGCGGCTGAATAACTTGGCGTTAAAAAGGCACCGATGCGATCGTTGCGACTTTGGAAAGTCTCTCGTCGCCGAAGGACTGACAGAAGACATTCCGAAAATGGTCGAATTTTTCCATACGCACTGCTATTGGGAATGGAACTTTTTACGGGCAACGGAAAGGAGTAGCCATGGGTTCATTTTTATCGCCAATCATTGCAATGCCTACATTATTATGGAAAAACTCGAGGAAAAGGCCCTGCAGACATGTGAAACACCTCCAAAAATGTTCCTGAGTTGGGACGAGAATACCTTTCGTCGTGTGGCCGCACGAAAAGTCCGAACTGACCAATTTCTTACGGCACCTGACCAACCTAGACACCTCCATCAACTTCACCATGCAGATCGTGGAAAACAAACAGTTACCCTTCCGGGATGTACTCTTCTCTAAGAAACAGAACGTAAATCTTGGCCTCTCTGTGTACCGTATGCCAATGATCACAGATCATTACCAGAATGTCATTAACTCCCACCATCACCCACAGCAGTAGATAGCCATCTTAAGCACTCTTTCCCAACGTGCTTTTTCGATTTGCAACGGAGACTCCATTGAGAACAAAAAATGCCACATCATCCACGCCTTCAGGAAAAATGACTTCTATGTCCATACTATTTATGACATTATCAAAATTAGGAAGAGACGATGCACAAACAATTGGCCCCAAAAAAAGAGGACCGTCGGGGAAACGGAGTGGTACATAGAAGAGAAGAATATCTCCAACTATGCCCTAATTCCCTATGTAGCTGGGACATCGGAAAAAACAGCAACAACTCTTGGGAAACATAATGTAGGGTGGCATGTTTCAACCGTGTTATGAAGACATCCATCCCCCAATGCAAGGCCAAGGATCGCATGCCAATGAATATCCAAAGTGGAGCATACAATTAAGTTGAGTGCTCTTGCGGTGACTCATACATATTGACCAAATATCAAGAGCCATATGATATACAGAATGCAAGAGCACACATGGCCGACCAAAAATAGACAATAGGGAAATTGAATACTTTTTAGAAACAGTATGCTGATATACTACAGTAAACACTTAGTACCGCAATATACTTTTTTCGCTTAAAATTCAGTTTATATACTAGAAAATGACTCCCAAAAGTCTCCCGAGTTTCGCGGGCTAAAAAATACCGCCCCCACTAATCTTTGGCTGTGACGTCATAGTTCAGTACGAGTCCAAGATCCAAGCCCAGTAACTGCAGATTTGGAAGAGCCACGTTGCGTTTAAAGGATAACATGGGTGAAATAAGGAAAAATTACAAGTGGTGCATTGTTCCTCTGTGCAATAATACCCCAGAAAAAATTTTCGTCTGCATTCCCACGGAGGAAATTAGAAGAAAAGCCTCGATGCATGCCGTCTGTCGGGATGAGCGATACGGAAAAATAAGAGTATAATAAACTGAATGATAAACCCGTGTGCTATGTGAGCGAAGATAACTTTAACATAAATAATATTTCCATATTTCATCGACTAAATAACTTAAAACTGAGATTTTTCGATAATTCGGCCGCCGCGGCGCGGCGTAGAATAAAAACTCAACTTCTCAACAAAAATCGAGATGGGTGTTTCTCGATGGTTACGATGGACTCAAATTATTTATGGCACTTGTTCAATTTCAGTTACGGAAGGACACTGAAAATTCCATGATGTTTAAAATCAAGGGAGAAAATATGAAAATATAGAGCAACGTTGATCCTCATGCATTCGAGTGCCAGCCAAGAAGACAGCGTTTTCTTCTACTCTCGGCGTCAAAATGATGAGCCGCTGTACTTTAGAAATTTATATTCTGGCTTCACTGCATTCTATAATGATGAACTATACGTCATTTTAAAGGAAATTTTATCCTTAATTCTCATTTATTTTATTACAAAAAAAATCGAAAATGTAGACACGGCCAGTGCAATAAATGACTCCGCGCACCGAAAAATTAGCCGTTTTGTCAACTTCATGAACTTTGCAACTCAACCTAGGGAAAACTACTACTTGTACAGCATTCATCTTCCACATTAATTTACTCTCATCAGTGCGGATTAATAAAATGGCTTTTTTGAATTTTAAAATTTTGAATCATAGCTTCAGTGAATGCAACGCGCAATAAGGGTGGAAAGAGTTCCGATTCTATCTTCGAATGAGCCATCGCAAGCGATTCTTGTCCTACTCATGAACCGTTTTGCTTGAAAGCTCTCGCAGAGGTTACGTAGAAGAAGTTCAGCCGTGGAATGTAAAAATAGCAAAATACGACTGGCACACAGTGTGACTCTTCCCAAGAGATTGAACAATCATCGGGGGAATCTCAGCGACAGGAATTTGAAAATGCATTTGGATCCGAAAATATCCGATTCGAAAGATCCGGCTCCGAAAATCAAGGATCCGATCCGAATCCAGATCCGATAAAAATCCTGGATCCGTCCATCCCTAGTACTTTCATAGGATTTTCTTGTTTATTTAGCATCTGGTAAGTCCCTATTCAGAATCAATAAGTAATCATCTAACGTGTTGCTGAAATTTACTTGGTTCTATTTTTACAAGTGTAAAATATTTCGGCCAAAACGCTCACTGTGTTCATCTCTAGCAGCACTGAGCCGCATCTCATTTTGAGCCGCAGATACCATGCAACCAATTTCGACTTCAACAGTCCTCTTGCAAGATTTACCCGTTGTCCCGGAAATCAAGTTGCGTCCGAATGCGACCTCTTTTTTGACAGCCTCCATAAAATCCGCAGACGGGCCTCCATTCTCCTGGTTCCTTGACATGTCGTTCTCTTGTTCTTGTTTCTCTAGTTAACTTTACTTTGTCTAACCTTCTTCGTTGTCACACTCCCCTCTGATATTTTACAAACTTTATACCACCTTACATTTCATATACCACTGAAAATTATCACTGTAAATTATTACTGTATATTATTCTGTATATTACCACTGTGTATTATTACTGTACATTATTGTAAATAATCGTATTATTTATCGTAAATTATTGTATAAGTATTGTAAATTGGCTGCTGCCGTTGAAAAATAAATAAATAAATCATAACATATCAGCTGAAAATAAATATGACGTCGCCCTGTCTCAAACTTGCGTATATCGGTTCCACGCGCATCACAGTATCCTTCAAAGAAAGAGGCGTTCTCAGGCATTAATCTACGATTACCTCGACGTACCTTCTTAAATGGTGTATTATGGCTTGAGCAACAGCGTGCCCAGGATCGAAAATAGAAGCGGGCAAGCCGAGGTCGTTCAAGTTGTAACACAGTCAAGGTTATGGGAACAACATTTTCATTTTCACCAGGAGTACGTATTTCACGCATTTAGATTTTTAAATGACGATATCTATTTTTCGCAATTAAATGAAAAGTGAAAATTTTCAAGCGCGCGAAAACGCGACGCGTAAGTATGAATGCCGGGAAATCTCTCTGTGAGACTTATTTCTGGTTCCCGCTGCCCCCCTGAGGTGACCTTGAGGCGAGGCTTAGCGCTGATACGACGCAGGCTGCTAGCGGGTAGCTGAGTACCATGCTGGCTGGTAGCGCTTGTCTTAAATAAGGATTATTAATACCTTATCAAATGAAGAAAACTTTCCGACCTTAGCCACTTTTAATAAGTGATTATTAAGACTTGTTACCCTGAGCTCTATGCGTCATGCATGCATTGGTAACCTCAGACGATGTATAACTCCTATCTTCTCGTATAGAAACAAGGTCCCTGTGACGTCACGTGGTTTGGCATCGCATGGGCGCCAATCTGGCCCTTTTCAAATGAGGATAAAAATGGACCATTGCCATTCGTCTAAAACGCTATTTCTAAAACGAAATAATTTGTATATTTTGAATACACTAATGGTGGGTAACGAATCGCAATCAATGCTTTTCGTTTTCTTTGATGAAGGAAACTACCCTTTCCTATATTTTTCATAAAGTGCGTTGCAGGGTTTCTTAGTGTGGACCCAAGCTTCACTTCCATATAGTGAGACGGGTTTTGTATTTCTTTCATACAATCGTATTTTGTAACATGGTGATAGGGCGATAATAACATGTGTGATACTTTCGATGGGCTCCAAAGCCTGCATTGGCATTTTCTAATTTTTTATCTCAAAATTTTCAATATTTAACCTATTTGTTGTTACCCCTAGATACACAGAACTCTCTGCACATTCAATGCAATAGTTTTCAATATCTTCAACACTCCTGTTATTAGCAATTTGTTCAAAGTTAAGTGTTGGGTTTTCCTTCATTTGCCTCTATTCCTACTGCCTTGCATTCTCACAAACTTTTCAGCTAGTGGAGGGTATCCAATTTTACTACTGAAATCACGCTGTCAAATGCTATAAAATATTGAGGTCGGCTGGGTATTTGATGCCTTTTTGGATACTCCTTGCCTTATTCAAGGGTTCTTTCGTTGCAATATTAAAAAGTAAAGGTGAAATCATATCTCCCTTCTCTTACTCAAGTGTTTAAGAGGGAACTTTCCTATGTTTATTCATCCACCCTACCTTTTGCTTTTAAATCGTTAATGTGCACTTGAATCAGGGGCGGCTCCAGCCAGGGGGCGCGCGCCCCCCCCTGGGCGGTGACTGACGGAAATTTTTTGCTGCTTGCAATCTCCTCTTACCTATGCCAGGAAAGGCGAGAATGAAATGATGGCTCGTCACCCATTGTGCTATCAAGTATCAATTTGTGGAGCGAAACGCGTGTGGCCGAAGTCACCCGATTCTACGGTACATAGTACATTCCTACAGCCAGACAGAGTTTTTCTCGAAGTTGAGATGTTCCGAATAATTTGTTTCACTGTCGGCAGGCGAGTTTATTTTCTTTGCAGAGATTTTTTTTACTACTATATATTCCTTGCTTGAGATGAGCTTGCCAGATCTATGATTCGAATTTGAAAGTCTGCAACTCCGACAACAGATTCATCGGTCGTTTCCACTCGTGCGCACGGTCAAGCAGCACAAAGCGCAGGTATCTGTTTTGCTGGCCTGCTGTTTGAAGTTGGAAGTCTGTACAATTACGAGCAAAAATTATTGTTTCCGTTATTTTGTGGGGTATATCTCATTTTTCATGTATCAGTATCTTTCTCCTTCTTTGTTTTAAGATTAAATGATTTGTTGAATCAATGCCTTATTATGCACATTTATAGTTCCATTTTCAAATTATGCATAAATATTACTATTATATGTATTACTGTATTAATTGGTTGTGAAATGTGTTGTGCCGTTTCTTGTGAAATTATCTGTAAAAATACAATTGTACTGTTAAGATTTCATATTCATGAATGATTTAAAACTTTGTCATGTTAACTGTCAATCACTGATACAGCACATTGATGAATTTTGACTCTATTTTACTGAGCATCAATATGATATTATATGTACTTCTGAAACGTGGTTGAACCCCAATATTAACGATACTATGGTAAATCTTGATAAATACCTATTTCTAAGGTGTGATAGGGTAGGAAAAGTTGGTGGAGGTGTAGGTGTTTATGTACGTCATGACATTAAGGCAAGCATTGTGGCCACCTCCCAAGATGGGCGCCTATCTCAAGTATTCTCAACCCGAGTGTATCTTAGTCGAGGTCTCAGGAGAAAATTCCTCAAAAATTTTACTGTGTGTTATATACCGCCCACCAAAATCCAGTCTCTTGTTCAACTTTGAAACAGAGCTTTCCGAATTTAGTACTGCATATAAGAATATTATTATTACGGGGGATCTCAATATTGATTTAACTAGAGAGTCCACTAGCAGTAATTATCTAAAAGGTTTTATTCATAGCAATAACATGTATATGGTTCCTTTTCAACCAACCCACCACACGTTTCATGGTGATACCTGGCTTGATCACTTCATCGTAGATGACGAGGATAAAGTTATCTGCGCATCACAATGTCCTGTTCCATTTCTCTCGTCCCATGACTTAATTCATATCACCTATAAGTTTAAATTCTCTAGAGTTACCCTTTCCCCATTTATTTATCGAGATTTAAAAAATGTTAATCTTGATGATTTTATAAACGACCTAGCTGAAAAAGATTGGTGTACTGTATTCACCTCGAACAATATTGATGAGAAAGTTAAATTATTTAATGAAAATATTCTCAACTGTATATCCAATCACACTACATTACGCACAATCATCCCACGTCGCCATGCTGCTCCATGGTTAACTAAAGAGCTGAAACAGCAAATGAAAGAAAGAGACAGGATTCATCGAGCCTATGTTAGGTCTAGAAACATTGAAGTGTATGCTAGGTATAAAGTTCTTAGAAATGCAGTCAATCATCTTGTAAAGGCCGCAAAGCGCTCTTATTACGCTACAAAACTTGAAGGCCTGCCAAAGCCACATTTAATTTGGCGTGAACTAAGGCACATTGGTCTACTTCGACAAAAAGATAACTCTATTATTCCGAACATCACGTTGAACCAATTTAATGATTACTTGACGCTGCCTCCACCCTCTCATTTAACATTCACTGATAGTCACCAGTCTATTGATCCTTTAGTACCATTTGATGATAGCAATTTTTACTTTCGTCACGTTACTCCAGGAGATATACAAAGGTTCTTGCTCGAATCGAAATCAAAAGCGACTGGAAGTGACAATATTTCGCCATCATACATAAGAATGTCAATGCCAGTAATTCTGCCTGCCCTAACTGAGATTATGAACTTTTCCTTATCAATGGCCATATTCCCGATCGAATGGAAATATAGCTTGGTTCGTCCCATAAAAAAGATCAAAAATCCTTCAGATGTATCCCATTATCGACCTATTTCTATTTTATGCTATCTCTCAAAATGTTTAGAAAAAATAGTTCACAATCAATTAAGTGAACACCTTGAAAATCGGAATCTATTTGACCCTTATCAGTCTGGTTTTCGTAAGTGTTTCAGTACCCAAACTGCACTGCTTAAAGTAACTGATGATATAAGACTAGCAATTGAAAACAAAATGGTCACTATTATTGTTTTGTTTGACTTCAGTAAGGCCTTCGACCGTGTCGATCATACTAAGTTTCTTTTAAAACTTAAGTCACTGAAATTATCTTGTAGCGTGCTGAACTGGTTTCTGTCTTACCTTCATGGTAGGAAACAAGCAGTTAAGGGACATGACGGGAAATTGTCAGAATGGAATTCTGTCACACTTGGAGTTCCCCAGGGTTCGGTACTTGGGCCACTTCTTTTCTCAATTTACATTCTGGATCTGCCTCAGCAACTGAAATATTGTAGATATATGCTTTATGCAGACGACTTACAGATTTACTACCACTGTAAACCCCAAGAAATTGCAGAGGCCGTAAGCAAAGTGAATTCTGACGTACTAAAACTGCATTCTTGGGCTGCATCAAATAATTTCATTTTAAATGGTGCCAAAACTAAAGCCCTAATTATGGGAGGCACACGTATGCTTCAGCGTATTGATTTGGACCAAATACCAAAAATAAAGGTTGATAATCATGAAATTATTTATTCCCAGAACGCTCGTAATCTTGGTGTTACTATTAGTAATAATATTTCCTGGAGAGATAACGTATCCCAAATTTCAAACAGAATAAATTCCACACTATATCAGTTGAAAATATATAAACATTTACTTCCTATGGACACCAGAAAGAAACTTATTTCCACGTTAATATTTCCTCATCTAGAGTATTGCTGCTTAGTTTATTATGACCTTACTGAGGAACTAAACCTTAAGCTCCAACGGCTAATGCATTCATGTGCCAGATTTATTTATGGTAAACGGAAGTTTGAACACATCAGTCCCCACCTTCGGGAACTTGGATGGCTACCAGTTTCTCTTAGGAGAAAATATCTCCTGGGATTGTTCATTTTTAAATTAATACGTAATCATATGCCAGCTTATCTGTATGATATGTTTCCCATAAGACAGACTACTGAATCCTCATTGAAAATTAGACGACAAGTTCATTTTTACTTTCCACCACACAAAAGTTATGTATATGGAAAATCTTTTGTTGTAAGTGCAATAAAATTATGGCATTCTCTGCCAACGAACTTAACCCAAGTGAAATCATTAGAATCTTTTAAATATAAATACTGGAAATATCTTTATAAAACTTTTTCTTTGTAAAAGTCTTTCCCACCTTTGTATATTCTTGAACACTATTAAATAATATCATATGTAATGTAAATGTGCACATCTATAATATTATTATTTGTATTCACTAGTGCAGACTGATATATTATAATGTAAATGTATTGTTTTTATAAGGTGGCTTTGCCACAGAAAATAAATAAATATATTATTATTATTATTATTAAAATTGTCGAAGATTTCTTCTGACGACACATTCTAAAGTTGAAGACTTTCTCTCTGAAACGGTTGGAGTAATTCATCAATCCCACGTGAGCTTGGACAGTTGCCTTCGTTTTGGGGTTGTATTCTTTTTTTATGTTATCAAATTGATTTCTCTTTCTTTGTGTACGTGTAGATGTAAATTGATTTGCATAGATATGCAAAATGGTTAGGTGGCTAACAAGGAAGAAGCCTCGGCTAGAAAATGATTCAAAGGAACGAGACTCGACATCTCTTCCCGCGACTTTTTAAAGCATCAAGTAAACGTAATAAAGCCATTGTTGATATCTTAGTTCATCAAATGACAAGTAACTGTGAGACTAGATGGGTAGAAAGGCATAAAGCTAATCTAACTTTTAGAAACGACTCACATATGATATTGCCAAAGCTCTCGAAAAAGTGTCAAAGTGGGATGATTATAAACGGCAACTAAAGGAAGATGTTTATTGCTATCAATTTGTAATTATGAATTAATTTGAACTGTATATAGTCTAAGTGATGTTTTGAGTGCAATTTATATTTCAAGCAGATATTTGCAAAATGGGACTGTAGATGTTTTTCAAGCTAAAAAAAAGTTGACCTAACTTTTGAAGTACTAAAGTATAAGCGGATGAACTCTTATAAAATTTTCTTAAAACTTATGGAATTTTTGCAAAGGCTAAGAAAATTATGGAGGAAATGGACATTCAAATCCGCATTCCACGTGCAGCCAATCGGCAAAAGATTCGAGCAAATTACCCGGCTACAATGATGAAGACGATATAATCGCGTATTGGGAAAAAATAATCATTATTCCCATCTTAGATTACGTAAATTAGGATATCAAGGACAGATTTGTTGGAGAGTCAGTAGAGTGCTTCAAGTTGAATACACTAATCCCAGCTGTTTTCATGGAAATAAAAAATTCGTTAGAAAGCATGCTTGAAAAAATATGTGATAAATGCACACCGTCATTGAAAAAATAAAAGTACAATGTTAACGGAATCAGATTATAACTTTTTTTTTAAGAAAATTCCGGAATTTAATGACATGAAACCAATGACAACTGCCATAGAACATTGAATGTGCACATGATTGTATTTATAAATACTTGATAATAACCTCTATAGTGACTTCTCAAAAATATTTTCGAAGATATTCAAATGAAATGCGGCAAATGATTTTACTGTCGACTTCAGTTGTATTTTCTCGATCAATCATCCAAAAGTTAAACACTTATGGGTAAAACTGGAATTTTATACATTGAAGAGAAAACTTCATTTCGCCCGATAAACACTTTGCCAAGGGGTATGAAATGCGAACTCGCATCAATTACCGTAGACTACCCTTTATTTATAAATGTTACGCTTATGTCTGCTTTTTCTCTCTCAATTTTTGGTCTACAGGGATGGGGTTTGCTGTATTTGGTGTGGATTCTCTGTTTTCATGATTTGATCATAATTGAAAGTGCATAAATAATACATGAGTCGTAAATTATACTCACAATTTTCCCATAAGATTGCACAGCGTTTTTTTTTTATTTTCTCGCCCTATTTCCCTCAACTCTCCATCGAAAACTACGATTAGAACGTCTATTCAAAGCTTGTGTCTCCCGTTTGGAACGAAAAATTTACAGATCGTTTGAAATTCCACACTAAAATCGGAAATGGCTTTTACAACTTTTTCCAGAAAATAACAGGGGCTTTTGCAAGTTTCTCGGTGTATTCGGTGTAATTCGCTCATTAAAACCATACAATTTGTACCAATTCCTTCATTCTTTCTCAACTATAATGCCGAAACTCTTATCTTATTTTGACGCTTGTATGTCACATCATGAGAGAGAGAGGGAGGGAGAGAGAGGGAGGGAGAGAGAGGGAGGGAGAGAGAGAGGGGGGGAGAAAGGGAGGGAGTGGGGGCAGTGGGGAGGGGTAAGCAGCCCGTCGCGCCCCCCCCTCAAGGAAATCCTGGAGCCGCCCCTGACTTGAATCAAACTTCCTAATCTCACGAGAAATGTTTTTTCCCATTCTCTTAAACAAGCTAATAACAGAATTAGGTTAATGGTGTACAGCTTGCTGAATTTTTCAATCTGAAAACTAATATGGCACGTCAGTGTTAAAGTGACAAAATATACATCGGTGCAGGGACCATGTCTGAGCTTGCAGTACTGAGGTCTGTGTGTAATGGCAGGTGCTGCTCAAGGAAGGGGAGACTGTGTGTCATCATAGTGAAATAATCAATCCCCTCAAGGCGTAAAAGGAAGGCCTTGGTATATTTCTGAAAATCAATAGTCCTGAGATAGGTTTGGTGCAGTTTTTCTATCCCTTTCTTTAATCAGCAGGCCTTTTCACGCTGCTGCATTTCTTCCCTTGCATCCTAAATAGCTTTTCCTTCGTGACTCTTTTGCCGTTCTCTCAATAAATCTGTCCCTCTGAGGTTATCTTCATCAGGCCATCAGTAATATGGCAATCTTATTGGTCTGTTATTTTCCTCAGGGGTTTTAGAAGGCTTCTTCTTTTCTCGCACTCATCCTAGCACTTCCTCATTACTTATTCGGTTGAACCATTTGATCTTGTTTCTTGGAGAGGAGCACATTTTCACCGCTTACACTCTTCCCCCCTCTGTACCTCTTCTCCTGCATACTGCTTTGCTGTAATATCATCTATTCTTACACCCCTATTATTTTGCACATCTCTATTTTCAGAGCCATATTCAGTTGTTTAAACAACTTGCCAACAACATATTTGTAGTATGTTTCCGAACGTTTTGAAACGTATTTGAATGGTATCGGATGACATTTACACTTTCTAAATTGACTTTTGGAGGATAAATTGCCGATCTCATCCATGGCATTTATTCATCCATGCTTGTTTTCCTTATTCTCTTGCGGCAAGCCTTTCCTGGGTTATTCTTCGCATTCTTCTACTTTCTAATGCATTCGATGAAGAACTGAGAAGGTTTTACTATGCATGCAAACGTATCACTTCAATGGTCCTTGGCTTTTTCATAATAAATTTTCTTATGGTCCGGCTGTCACGTTGGGGTCCGGGGTTCGATGCTATGTCACAGCAGTATATTTTGTAGTTTTCATTTTGATCATATGGCGATAAGTTTTTCAACAATGTTAATTGCAGCAAGCAAAGGCAACAGAAATTTTTTAAAAATACATAGATAGAAATTTTTATAAGATATAACGAACGAGATGTACTGACCTGTATTTTTATAGCGTGTACTCCCTTCTGCACGTTCATGCACGAGCTCTTTATATTTAATGAACTTATAAAATATACTTTATAGATTTTTATTTTCAATTTTAATATTTTTAGAACAAAAAGACTTTAAAAGTCTATATATTAACAATATATTAACAACGTTTATTTACTACACCTAGTCAGCCTGCATAGTTGAAATATCCAGTGTAAATTTTTTTAAATTGTTTATGAGATCGAGAAAAATATTCCTCCTCGGCGGGGAATCGAACCCCGGTCTACCGCATGACAGGCGGGGATACCGACCACTACACTACCGAGGATGTGATACTGAGAGACGAATTTTAAGACGGAAATGTACATCTCGCTGTAGCGATCGCGGTGTCGGGTCGGTCACTCTCACGCGAATTCTATACTTTTTCCCCATCCCGCAAAAGTGCTTAACGCCGCTTAAGATGTTTTCACTTCATAAATACGCGCTTTTTGCGCGTAAAATCAATTTGCCCACCTTTGAGCGCTTCGTAGTCTCGAATTTTTCGTTCCAATAACTTTGAATTTTGACGTATGAAAGCCAGATCTATTATTAACAGTTTATAGAAAACAAATTGTTTATACCACAAAAATTGGCAGATTTTTTAAACAACGTAAATCTCTTCTAACTTCGACACCAATGGGTCAATTGAAATTTGAGCTTGAACTAATTTCAAAGGAAAAAAACTAGACTTACGGAAAGTCTACCGTGTCGTAGCCCTACTAGGATTCATTCTTATTTATGTGTGGACTGACTCCGACAGACGGGTTTATGGTGGCATTAGCGAAATTATGTGGGCGGGTGGAAATGTCAAGAATCTACACGTAAGTCCAAAATACAGTGATTTTTACGTGAAAACCTTGCCCTGACCCAACCCAAACCCACCTAGGCATATTCGCATTTCGCGGTGTACGCGAGGAATCGCTGCGCGCGGTGCAGTACCAAAAAGTAGTTCCAGTTTGTAATACGTGTTAATGAGCTTATTTTACATTTAATTTAAAAACTATTTGCATGACTGTATTCGCCATAATATAAAAAAACATTTTGAGTACCCAAATGACCACTTTTCATGGAATTTTTTTCACCCGATTTTTTTCGCATTTTAGGTAATTTGCCGGCTTTTCCGCCACAAAAAATATCATTTTCGTAATCAAGACACTGTTATGAGCAGATCCGACGAATAAAATAGCAAAACGACGCGTGTCCGGAAAGTGCATAATTACCTGTATCCATTCTCAGTTGTTAAAGCGATTTAAGTCTCCAAGTCTCCAGCTGCTCCCAGCCTAATTCGCTTAACATCTGCGTAACGCTGTCTGTACGCCCGTAGCAGTTTTTGACGAAACGCGCAGCCTTCCTTTGTATTTTATTCAATTCGCGGATTAAGTTTTTTTTGCACCGGATCACATTTGATATAACATGGTATTTCCTGGAGTATAGGTCATTTATACAAAAGTAATATAAGTATACACAAATATAGTATAAATAAGTTTAATATTTTTTTATGAGTCAAAATTTTTTGTATATTCCATCTGTTCATATATATATGTTTATATATACATGTTTATTTAAATTATATTTTATTAAAAGAACCCAATTGTTCCTTTTTATGTATAAATATTGTGTTTCGTCTTATTCTCTGTATTTGATATTGTTTCACATTTTTTCTAACATAGCCCTGAAGATGATTTAAGAAAATTAATCGAAACGTTGGCTGCTAACTTTTGTATGAATGACCTATACTCCAAGAAATACCATATTATATATTAAATTACCTTTCCCTTGGGCTACAACCTTGTCGCGGTGGAAAGGCTTGCGCGCTCCTATGACCCCTAGAGCTGCACTGGCGGGATTAATTCTAAATTATTCCCGGTAGGGCCACCCATGCCAGATAGGTCGAAGGGTAGGAGCCAGACGAAAGGTAGTCCACGTGATGGTGTCACGTGAAAAACACTGTTGGAATGGAAGTGGGAAACCCTACCAACTATCTCTTCCCTGAACACATGGAGTACAACCAAATGAGCCTCGGAATCTCATCGCCCGGGACCCGTCCGCAAAGGGCGGGGGTCGGGCACGGAAGCGAGGTCGGCAAGGTCCTCGGGGTCGTCAACATGCGAAATCCTTGCAGAGACTTATCATCATCATCATCGACAGCAGCAATAAAGAAGGAAGAAAAGAAGACCAAGAAGATGGAGAAGAAGAAGTCGGCTTTAAATGTAGGGACGTGGAATGTGAGGACTATGATGAGGGTGGGAAAATTAGAAAATATCAAAAGGGAAATGGATAAAGGGAGGATAGACGTCTTAGGATTATGCGAGGTGAGGTGGAGGGAGGTGGGGGACTATTGGAGTGATGGGTATAGGGTTATATATAGTGGAGGGGAACAAAGCCAGCGAGGTGTAGCTTTAGTATTAAACGGGAAGATGGGTAAGCGTGTGGTAGGTATAGACCAGGTAAGCGATAGGATTCTGGTGGTAGAAATTGAGGCGCGGCCCACCAACCTTGTGGTGGTCCAGGTTTACATGCCCACTAGCAATCATAGGGAGGAAGAAGTAGACGAGGTGTATGAACAGCTCGAGGAAATAATTAGAGACACACCGGGTAAGAAAAATCTGGTAGTGATGGGGGACTGGAACGCCTCAGTCGGGGAAGGGAGGGATGGAAACGAAATAGGAGATTTTGGTCTAGGAATACGGAACGACAGGGGAGAGAAAGCAGCAGAATTTTGTAGGAGAAACAAATTATTCATCACAAACACGTGGTTCAATCATCATAAAGGGCGAAGGTACACGTGGAAAAGTCCAGGGGATGCGGGGAGATATCAGATAGACTACATTATAGTAAGACAGAGGTTTAGGAACAGTGTGAAAAACTCGCGCAGCTTCCCTGCAGCGGATGCGGATTCGGACCACAATCTAGTGCTCATGAAATGCAACGTAAGATTCAAAAGACTTATGAAAGTTAGGAAGGCGAAGAAATGGAACGTAGAAGCCCTGAAGGGGAGTATGAGGAGAGAATATCAGGAGCTAGTGGACATTAGTATACGGGAGATTGAAAGTACCAAGACGGTAGAGGAAAGATGGGATAATATAAAAACGGGAATAGTCAAAGCGGCGGAGAAGTCAATTGGTTACGTTCACAGTAGAAGGATAAAGAAGCCGTGGATAACGGAGGCAATGGTAAATGAAATGGAGGAGAGGAGGAAGTGGAAGAACGTGGACACAGAACAGGGCAAAAGAATGTATAGGGAATTGAATAATCGATTACGACGTGAATGTAAGAGGGCAAGGGAGGAAAAGACTCGCACTGTCTTTTCCGAGGAGGCTTGGTGGAAAAGACAGTGCGAGGAAATGGAAAAATTCCAGAAGGACGGAGAAGTAGGCGCGTTGTACGCCAAAGTTAAGTCGCTATCGGGCGGCAAAAGAGGACAAGCCATGTCTAAAATCAAGGCTAAAGATGGGAGGATGCTAACCCAGCGAGAAGAGGTACAGGGTAGGTGGAAGGAATACGTGGAGGACCTGTATGACGGAACGAACAGACCAGAGAGATTGACTCTAGAGGAGGAAAGTGCAGTGGAGGAGGATAATCTTGGGCCGGAGATATTACCTATTTCATTTTCTGAATTTCATGTCTCATTTTTCTTCAACCAAACTGAAATTGCGTTGATAGCATAAATAGCCATTTCTGGAGTATTTTTCGGAAATTTTCTTACTTCGAACTGAAATCGCGTATATAGCAATAAAAATTCATTTATGGGGTGTCATTTCACAATCTCCTTTTTTTATTCTGAAATCATGCTTGTAGCTATGGAATTCATTTCTGGAGTGATATTTCGTATTTTTCTTATCACGTTCTGAAATCGTGTTTGTAGTAATAAAATTCATATCTTGAGTGTAATTTCGCATTTTACATACTTCGAGGTGAATTCATGGTTTAAGGCAATAATAATCATTTCTGGAGTTCATTTCGCATTTTCTTAACGCGCACTGAATTGTGTTTGGTGCAATAAAATTCATTTCTTCTGTATTATTTCGCATTTTCTTATTTCGAACTTTAATCTTTGTTTATAGCAATAAAATTCATTTCTGTTTTGTCATTTGGCATTTTTCTTATCTCGTACTGAAATCGTGTATCAAGCAATAATATTTTTTTCCTGAGTGCAATTTATGATTAATCTAACATCGATGTGAAACCGTAGTTTATAGGAATAAAATTCATTTATGGAGTGTCATTTCGAATTTTTCTTAACCCGTACTAAAACCCTGTTCATAGCAAAAATATTTATTTCTGTAGTGTAATTTCGCATTTTTCTTAACTCGTTCTGAAATCATGATTATAGCATTAAATTTCATGCCTTGAGTTTTATTTCGCATTATTCTTACTTCGAAGTGAAATCGTGGTTTATTGCAATGATATTAATTTCAGGAGTGTCACTTCGAATTTCCCTTAACTCGTACTGAAATCGTGTTTGTAACAAAAAAAAATCAATTCTTGAGAATCATTTCACGTTTTCGTTACTTCGAACTGAAATCGTGCTGATTGCAATAAAACTCATTTCCTGATTGCCATTTCTCAATTTCTTAAATCAAACTGAAATCTTGTTTGTATTAATAAAATTCATTTCTTGATCATCACTTCGCATTTTTCATACCTTGTGCTGAAATCGTGGTTTATAGCAATAAATTTCATTTCTGGAGTGTCATTTCAAATTTTTTTAAACCCATTTTGATATCGTGTTCATAGCAATTAAATTCATTTTTGGAGTATCATTTCCAGTTTTTCATAACTCGTACTGAAATCAGGTTCCTAGCAATATTATTCATTTCCGGAGTGTCACGTCTCATTTTTCTTACTATGAACTGAAATCGTGGTTTAAACCATTAAAAATCATTTTTTGAGTGTCTCTTTCCATTTTTCTTAACTCATATTGAAATTCTATATTTAGCAGTAGAATTCTTTCTGGAGTATCATTTCGAATTTTTTTTTAAGAATTACCGAAATCCTGTTTATAGAAATAATATAAAACTATTGAGTATCATTTCGAAAATTTCTTACTTCAAAGTGAAATCGTGGTTTTTAGCAATAAAATTCATTTCTTGCATATCATTTTGAATCTTTCTTAACACGTTCCAAAATCGTGTTTATGGGAATAAAATTCATATCTTCAGTGTCACTTCTCATTTTCCTTAACTCGTACTGAACTTGTGTTCATGGCAATGAAATTCATTTCATGAGTATTATTTCCCATTTTCCTTAACTCGTACTGAAATCGTGATTATAGCAATAAAATTCATTTCTTGAGTATCATTTCGTATTTTCCTTACTTAGAATGGAAATCGTGGTCAAACTTTAAAATTTATTTTCGAGTGTCTTTTCTCATTTTTCTTACATCGGACTGAAATCGTGTTTGTAGTAATAAAATTCATATCTTGAGTGTAATTTCGCATTTTACATACTTCGAGGTGAATTCATGGTTTATAGCAATAATAATCATTTCTGGAATGTAATTTCGCATTTTTCTTAACACGTTCTTAAATCATGTTTATAGAAATAAAATTTATTTCTGTAGTGTTATTTACCATTTTTCTAACATCGAAGTGAAATGGTGTAAATAGCAATAAAATTCATTCATTGAATATCTTTTGGCAATTTTTTTTACTTCCAACTGAAATCGTGTTTATAGCAATAAAATTCATTTATAGAGTATGATTTTACATATTTCTTAATTTGAACTGAAATCGTGTTTGAAGCAGCAAAATTTAATTCTTGAGTATCATTTCGCATTTTTCTTACTTCGAAATGAAATCGTGGTTTTTAGCAATAAACTTTTTTACTGGAGTGTTATTTCACATTTTTCATAACTCATACTGAAATCAGGTTTGTAGCAATAAAATTCAATTCTTGAGTATCATTTAGAATTTTTTTTACTTCGAAGTGAAACCGTGGCAGTAAAATTCATTTTTGGGTGCCATTTCGTAATTCTCATAAATCGTATTTTAATCGTGTTTATAGCAATAAAATTCATTCCTTGAGTATCATTTCGCATTTTCCTTACTTCGAACTGGAATTTTGTTTGTAACAATAAAATTCATTAAATTCATTCATTCGCATTTTTCCTAATTCGAACCGAAATATTGTTTGTAACAATAAAATTTCTTTTCTCCAGCATCATTTCACATTTTTCTTACTTTGAACTGAAATCGTGGTTGATAGCAACAAAATTCATTTCTTGAGTATCATTTCACATTTTCCTTACTTCGAACTGGAATCTTGTTTGTAGCAGTAAAATTAATTTCTTGAGTATCATTTCTCATTCTTCTTAATTCGAACCGAAATATTGTTTGTAGCAATAAAATTTCTTTTTTCTAGCACCATGTCGCATTTTTCTTACTTTCAATTGAAATCGTGGTTGATAGCAATAGAATTCATTTCTGGATTGTTATTTCGAATTTTTCTTAACAGGTACTGAAATCGTGTTCATGGCAATAAAATTCAATTCTTGAGTATTATTTCCCATTTTTCCTAACTCGTACTGAATTCGTGTTTATAGCAATAAAATTCATTCCTTGAGTATCTTTTTTTACTTTGAACTGAAAGCGTGTTTATAGCAATAAAATTCAATTTTTGAGTGTTATTTCGCATTTTTCCTAACTCGTACTGAAATCGTGTTTATAGCAATAAAATTCATTCCTTGTGTATCATTTCGTTTTTTTTACTTTGAACTGGAAGCGTGTTTATGCCAATAAAATTCATTAATGGAGTATAAATTCGCATTTTTCTTAATTTGAACTGGAATATTGTTTATAGATTTAACACTTTCCTCCCGGTAGCTACAGTAGAAACATATATTCGTTCTACGAGTAATATTAGAATATTTTAAACCTATCTGTACGGAGGTCTTTTTTGGGGGCGAGTTACCTTGGTATTTTTGTCCTTTGGGGCCCAGCCTAATGGGGCACCCGTCCCTTACCCCGAACACTGGACTTCACCCTCTAAGCCTATCATAGCTCGAATTCACGGTCAACTTATTGCGTGTCCAGTGTTTTTTTTTTAACCACACATTGTAGTTGATTTTTATTTATTATTTTTCTATAAGAATTTCCAACCTTTTTTAATCGTTTAGTAATTTTAAATGGGTTTCCATCGTTAATAACAACAAATTTTTAAATATAATGTAATAAGACTATAAGTCCGCAAATGAGTTATTTTTTTCTCCAAAACTCCGTTTAAAAAATTGCTTGGGCACAAAACAAAACGAAGAATTCATTAAAAGTGTAAAAAGATAGTAGTATGCAAAAAAACATATCTCTGAAAAAATTGTTGAAAACGTAACTACTATGCAACGGTTTCCTGCGATGAGGACGGTCATAAATGCGTAGGTGCTTTATTGTTTGGGATTGGCCCTAAGGACTCGCTAAGCTGGGTTTCAGTCACCGGGCCTCAATCCATCGGAAAATTGGTACCTCTGCGGTCACTTCACTTTCCTCGCGTCGGCCAGAGCCGACGTCCGGTTGTCTGCGTTGGGAAATCCGCGACAGCTGTACCCGACGTCAGGTTATCTTTGTATGTAAATGCCCGTCGACTCCACCCGACGTCCGTCGCGAAAGGTTTAACCAGTTGCAACACCAAACCATTTTCTCAGACTGATTCGAATCCCGACTAACAGTAAGTCAAACATTTTTTCATAGCGAACTTCATCCGTTGGTGTAATTAACCTTGCACCCGTGCGCGTGACTGCGTACAAAGACACTTGTTCCTGCAGTACTTTATAGTCCTCAAATTGATATTGACCGTCTTATTTTGCTATAAGATGTTTAATAATAGTATAATATGCAGCCTAATTGATATTTTCACGCATTAAACTTCACTCTTTTAAATCACTCTGAAAAACCTTCTGTTTCAGCATTGCAAAAATATTTTTTCCATGTTTTTGTCGAATTTACAAACATTTGCCACATGACAAAGTCTCCGTATTTATTATTGTTGAGGTGTTGTTCAACGTTTTATTCGAATTAATTTTCACACATTTAAAACCACCATTCAAAAAAAGGTTTTTAAAATGTTTTTATGGTATTTTCATCGAAAATCCCTTGTTTCATCGTCTTAAATTCTTAACAAATAGAAAAAATTACCAATTTTTACATTATTAATGCTGGATATAAACTGTTCTTCCATCTCGTTTGATTTCGATTTTTATTCTACCAATATCCCATACTTTCAAATCCTTTTACCTTATCTGTTTTTTATTTCCGCGATGTACTTTGCATTCAAATTTATCTTCTCAAATTTGAAACCAGTATTCAAAGAGAAAAAGACCCCTGTTTTTGTTTTTTTTTTCGAAAGGTTATTTCGATATTTTTCAGTTATTCCCTCTTCTTGCATTGTTAAACACCTTTTAAATCTTCCTTCAATGTAACTTTCGAGGTGTAATATTGCAATATTGCGAGGTGTAATTTTTCAAATGAACCGCTTTTCTCACAGTGAAAAACCTTCATTTTTCGTTTACATTAAGGGATTACTTCATTTCTTTCAATCCAAATTTCTCTTCGTTCCGAGACAATTAACCTTCTGGTTGTGCAATTTTCATATGTGCTTTCATTATTTTGATCCAAATAGAGATTCTCACACAATTTAACAATCTTCAAACAAAAGAACCTTAAATTTTAATGCTTGTAATGATTGTTCATTTCTTTGAAAACTCATTTGAAGAGAACGAAAATATATTTAGACGAATAACATTTCAATGCAATACTCAAATGAAAATTCAGAAGAACTGTAAGTAATGAGGTTCACATTAAAGGTGGGAGAAGATAAAAATAATCACATCGAAAATGAAAAAAATATCAAAATACTTTTCTCCTTTAAATGTGACGGAGAGTAAAAAAAATCAATATAATGATGAGCAATTCTTGGAAATTGCGCGAAATCAGAAGTTGAAATTTAAAATATCGCTAAAAACACAGTAACACAGTTCAATTCGGTGAAAAATAACGATAGAACACCTCGAAAATGAGAAAAATAATCCTTAAGATTTGGTCATTTTTCCTGTTTTATGATTATTTTTCACCGTAACTGATTTTCTCTCACTCTAAACTACTTTTCAATTAAATATACACCTTGCATTATTTATCCGAATAACTTTTTTAGGGTCTAAACCACTTTTATATAACCACTTTAGGCTTATATAAAAGCATTAACCTGGCTGAGAACCCGAGAAAGTTTTGTCAGATGTATTCACCAGGAAAAATTTAAATCGCTTATCACTTTTAAAGTAATTATTACCTTCAGTTTTGCTATTGCAGAGTTTAGTATTTATTTTGCTATTACAGAATTACTATATTTTTTAAATATTTTTTACACTTTCTTTGAAAAGTGATAAACCTGTCTTTTATTCTCCGTTTTTTCATTATATTCCATTTTATTTGCATTGACTTTCGTCCAAATTAAATTTTATCACACTTTGAGCGATATTTAAAAGTAATAAAACATTTGAGGTCAATTATTTATATTTTTCATTTATATTTATATTCTGATAGTCTAAACTACTTTTAAAGTAGTAATCCCTATGCTTTCTAAATTAATTGTAATGTGCTTTTCATTATGTTTCATCCGCTATGTTTTCACTCCAAAAATTACTAGTGATAACTCTTCCGATTCAACTCAATTGAATACGAAAAATAATGAAACAAAGCCTCGAAATTGAAAACAGGATGGTAAATTGCCATGGAAAGTGGTTTCTAATGCATGGAAATCAATTCGGGCGAATAAAAATAAGGCATAAATGAATATGAATAATCAGAAGAATTAAATTTTTTTATTGGTTTTATGGTCAGGGAAAATCATTCAGCGCCAAAAAGAATGAGCACACGCCTCAAAAATTTGCAAAGATTTTGCAAACATTTTGCAAGGATTATAACTTAGACACGTGGTTCGAAGCGTAGGAAAGTAATGAATAGTTATAGCGAATTGGACAAAACCAGGAGTGAAATACATGAAAAATTAGGATAAATTATCTCGAAATTGACGTTAGTAGGATTATCGCTCCGAATTGCAGCTAAAAGGGTAAATACTTCAATTCCTGATAGTAATGAAACAACACCTCAAAAATAAGAAATCGTAAGGTGATGGAATATTGCTTCAAGTGTGAAAAATTCTATTCTGACAAATCAGCATGAAAAAAACACTTTTAAAATAAGGATATTGGAGGTTTATCACCTAAAAAAAGATGGTATAGCCTTTAAAACAACAAGTTAGGTCGAAAAAATCTAATAAAACCTTGAAAATAGCATAAACTGATGGTTTACCATTAAAATGTATTATATTGGAAAAAAGGCTGAATATCAGCTAAAGAATACTTGCACTCAGCAATGAAATTTTTCAACGATATAAATCGTTAAGATATTTTATTGATGCGAATTATTACTCTAAGTGTAAATTTTGAGAGCATCCTCAGAAAATAAAAATGTAATGTGGAATGTCTAATGAGTGAGATTTTGAAATCCATAAATTTCCAAAGGAAGAAAGTGCCCATAACTTCGTAGACATTGTATGCTCATCGATATAATACTAAGTAAAATTAAATCTGAGATCTAACTTTGGTGAAATTTTATGATGTACCGTATTTGCACGAATCTAAGACGAGGTTTTTTTCCTTCGCAACTCCTGCGGAAAAGAGGGTTCGTCTTAGAATCGGATGCAAAATTTTTGCCGTCAAGCGGGTTGCATAATTTACGTCGAAACAATTATGGACACCTGAGGTTGCCACCGGATAGCAATACAACGAAAAATCAACGCCAAAAATAGCTTAACAGTAATTTAGCATATTTAATTTTGCGTTCAAGTAAAAAAAATTCCATTTTTGGGCAGCAGGCAAAGATTCGGCGCGTGCCGATCAGTCGCCGGGTGCACTTCTGCCGAGTCCGCGAGATTGCCGGCTTTACCCTGGGTTCAGCTCCATTCAAGTTAAAGCTCGATCAACTCACAAAATGTTCGTGTGATTGGTTACAATTTTCCTAAATTGTAACGTTAAAGCCTCAATGCCGTAGTGGGATAAACTGCTACAAAGTCTCAGAGCAACGGTAAGATGGCAACATGATTTGCCTGTGATTGGAGAAATCGATTTAGTTGTGATTCCGTGCCTTTCAGAGTATTACGATGGCAGAGAAAAGAAATTATTACACTGCCGCTTTCAAAAGAAAAGTTATTCAGTGGAACTCCGATCTATCGTACCCGTATTGATCATTTTCCCGCATTCATCGTTCGCCGTTTCTGGTCACAAATAAGGTTCCATATAGACAATGTAATTTTTTCCCGCATCTCAAAAGAGTCGTTTTTCCGCATTGATTGTTTGAAGATCGTGGTCCCGACGTATAATTTTCTCACATCAATCTTTTGACGAAAATGAGACGAAATAAATACAATGTGTCATTTATAGCTAATAACTACAGGCACATAGATTAAATATTCCCCACGAAATGAAATTACCATTGGGAGAAGCCAAAAGCCTTGAGGTAGTAGCATAAGCGCATTTCCCAAGATCCGCTATCCACCTCCATACATCTCTCGCCTCCCCCCTCTGACGCTTTCCTCTTCTCCAAAATCAAACAAAAGGTCCCAGCTAGCGCAGGGATCGTATTACGAAGACCTTAGCTTCGAAAAAAATATCAAGTTACAGGAGAACAATAAAAACGCGTTTCACGCCCCCCTTTTCTCACCCACTGACCTTTTTCAGCCTACTTGCTTCAAAGTTCCCGGTTTCTGGAGGTCAACCGCTGCATCCAATCACCTATTAGCTCAAAAGGTGTCTAGCAATGAATTTCGGCAATTGGTATTATACTTTTATTAGGCTGGAGTATTTGCAATGTACTCGTTATTCAAAAAAGAACGAGACCAAACACGACGTATTTTTAACGTTATTTAAGCATTTTTAAGGAAGGAACTAGTTGGAAAAATACGATGGTAATTTTTGGCGAAACTCGATATCCTCGTTGCTGAGCTTCTCGGCAGTTAATGCGGCATTTTTTCTGAAAACAGGATATCAGGTTATTATCAGTTATCAATTTACGAGTTATACCATAAGTCTCACTTGTCAGAGTTACTGAGGAAGGGATATCTTCTCAGGATATTTTGTTCCTCCCTACTGGCAATCCGAATTCATCCGCCCATTTGACGCTACGCTAATTAGAGAAGAATGGGTAAGGTGCCCTATCTTTGGGACAAAAAATTTCATGGCGCAGTCATATGGTCATGCTTCACCCCCTGCAGTATGCTCTGTGTACGCCGAACGCGATAGCATAGCTCGTACGAGTGGTTACCTACTTTCCAGGGTGGCTTGCCTTCATACCACGGAGTGTTTTCCGTGTGGGTTTAATAAAGTCAGATTTCATTTTCACTAGTTTAATTTTATTCGTCTTCGGACCATGGCCCCTCCGAAGAAACAATTAGTCGAATCAACAATAAGACCTAAGTGTCTCGATTAGGTAAGTACCAATATTCCTGTCATTACGAGCCAAAAATCCTGCGTTTCCTGGGACATAGGCAACATAGCCAAACATTCGCGCATTGATTGTTTTCCCCTAGAAAATTTTTTTTCCCATACTGGAGTTCCAAAAAAGGGGGGGTCGTTTAGAATCGTGTTCGTCTTAGATTCGTGCAAATACGGTAGATTCAGAAATAGAGAGAGCACTCCGTGATATGAAGGCTAGGAAAGCAGTAGGCGTGGACAACATCCCGTGTGAGCTTCTGAAGAATCTAGGGAAGGAAGGTAAGAAAAGGTTTTTCGAACTAGTGCGCAAGATCTATGAGGAGGGATGTTGGCCGGAGGATTTCGTGAAGGCGGTTTTAATTCCGCTTCCGAAAAAGAAGAAAGCTGTGGATTGCGGAGATTATAGGACTATCAGCCTAATATCCCATGCGGCTAAAGTAGTGCTGAGGATATTGAACAGACGAATGGAGGCGAGGGCAAACGAGTATTTGGGCGAAGATCAGTTTGGTTTCAGAAAAGGGAAGTCAACTCGTGATGCAATAGCAATAATGAGGGCCCTCGTGGAGAGGAACCTAGAATATGAGCAGGACGTATATGTGTGTTTCGTGGATTTTGAAAAAGCGTTTGATAGGGTGAACTGGGTGAAGTTAATGGATATTCTCAAGAGAATAGGTGTAGACTGGAGGGATAGACGACTGATTTGTAATCTGTATATGGCCCAGACTGCGCAAGTGAGGACAGCGGACGGAGAATCTGGGTGGGCAAGCATTGGCCGAGGTGTGAGGCAAGGCTGTCCTCTATCGCCACTGCTCTTTAACGTGTATGCTGAAGAGATGGTAAGGAAGCGTGGGATGAGTTAGAAGCTGGGATAAAAGTGGGAGGAATGATGTTCAAATCAGTGAGATTCGCGGATGACCAGGCGTTGATCAGCCAGTCAGCAAGGGGGCTTCAGGCCCTAGTGGATGCGTTATACGAACGTTGCGAGGAGTTTGGGATGAGGATTAATCACAAGAAAACCAAGGTAATGCGGTTTTGTAAAGCATCACGAGCGAGGAAAATGAGACTCAAGATAAAGGTGGGTGTTGAAAAACTTGAGCAGGTTAAGCAATTCAACTATTTAGGCAGTACGTTAGAGGAAAACGGATACAGTAGTAAGGACATCAGGAAGAGAATAGCATTAGCGAAGGAGGCGTTCATGAGCAGGAAGGAGCTTCTGAGAGGATCGTTGTGTAAGAGTTTAAAGAAAAGGTTAGTGAAGAGTTTGGTTTGGAGTGTAGCTCTCTACGGTGCGGAAACGTGGACTCTGAGGAAAGAAGACGAGAGAAGATTGGAGGCGTTCGAGATGTGGGTATGGAGAAGAATGGAGAGGGTGAAATGGACGGAGAGGAAAAGGAACGACGAAGTACTGGATATGGTTGGCGAGGAGAGGCAGCTTTTAGATGAGATACGCAGGAGACAGAAGGTTTGGATGGAGTTAGTGCTCAGCGGTGAGGGGATGTTGAAAATGGTGTTGGAGGGTAGAATGTTGGGGAAACGAGGGAGGGGAAGGAAAAGAATAGGATTTTTAGATAGATTGAAAGAGAGTAGGCCTTACAGTGAATTAAAGAAGGCAGTGCTGGAAGGAAAGGGAGGCTCCCAGCTCACTTCTTGAATACTCCATGGAAACCTACCTTAATCGATAGAATACTATAATAATAATAATAATATTAAATAAGGTCAAGAGAAGGAAAAAAATAATAATTTGATATAACTTCATATTCTAGGTTTAGCTGGACGAGTGGGAAATACCTCCTTTCTTATTATTATTATTATTGGAATTATAGTGCGGCTCTAATATTATGTTCTCCGTGTCGCTCTTAAAGATGTCCATTCTCAATTGTTAAAATAATCTAAGCCTAGCGCGCAGCCTCCGAGTCTCCAGCGGCTCCCAGCCTAATTCGCTCAACTTAATCTTGGTAACGCTGTCTGTACGCCCGTAGCAGTTTTTGACGAAACGGACAGCCTTCCTTTGTATTTTATTCAGTTTTCGGATTAAGTCTTTCGGCACTGGATCCTACATGATATCGTTGCATATTCAAGGTGCGGTCATTGAAACCATAGCTACCACACAAAGTCTTTCGGCCAAACAGAATGCACGTCCGCTAACAGCGGTCGTAACGTCACGGTTTGCTTTCATTGAATCGCGGTTGTATCTACGGTAAGTGACTGATTACGAGATGGTAAAAGGGACGGTGGGAATGACACTGATTCGGAAAATCATGGGTCGAGTAATAACTATTTCAGTTGCTTAGAATCTACCGCCGGAGTTATTACCCTGAGATGCGGAAAATGTGATCAAGTAATTTAGGATAAAAAACTATGACACTTATGCCGCAGTATCGTAGCCAGGGGGAGGTCGGGACCCCTCCTCCTCGAAATCAGGGGTGCAGACTTAGAAAAAATATTTGGGGGGGGCCAAACCAGGGATTATGCCCTGGGAAATTTTATAAGTATTGAGTTTTAAGTTTTTTAATCATTTTAGGAGAGTCATATGATCCACATTAGCACCCTGATGACTTTAATCTCGATATCTGTACACTCCGGGGAAAATCGACAAGCCTGACACATTTTTTCCTCACACCCATAACGAATTTAAGAGGGGGCTCGGGCCCCCTCACACCCCATGGCCACTGCTCGAAATGTAATACAACGAAATAATACTTTGCATCAAACAAAAAAATTATTGATCGTGAATTTACAAAAAAATTCTTTAACTGAAGTATTTTGAAAATAAAAAGTGTTAAGAGTAGTTTATATCTCTCTACTGAATACCCCATTTTTCAAAAATTGCCCCCATCTAATTTTAGGACCCCCCCTTCCTCCCGAACAAAATTTCTGGCTACCCCACTGCTTTGCCGATTACGTTATGAAAGCGCATCCTTAAAAAATTGGGGGAAAAACTCACCGAAATCTTTATTTTCGAAGTTGTGCAGAGACTTCTTTTTATCGCAATAGGCAATTTCGCAGCTACGATGAATGCCTCGGCCAAACTCTGGTTCAGTCAAATCTCGCGGTAACCGCTATCAGCCACTTGAAATCGTGGAGTAGCTACGATGTCAGCGGAATACTCTTTCCAGGAACTTCTCCCGGCCAACGGAAAGGTCCCACGTGATAATTCACGCAATCAAGCTGCTCCCAGTAATCTCATCGCGGTGATAATATAATTGTTACGTCAATTGGGGTCTGAAAATGTAAAAAAAAGATAACGTTAGCACAGAAAATGAAAAATAGAAGAAATAATTGCCAAAGTACCTATTTAAAAAATTACTACGAATCTAGAAAATTAAATTAAAAAATGGCATGCAACTCATTAATCATCAACATAATTTTGAAATACTTACCCTACTACGACACCTTTTGGGCCACACCGTAACGAAGGCACGTCTCGTGAAAAAGCGAAAGATTAAGAGTGCTTAAATCCGGAATTCAAATTAGATTACTCTTCATTAACAGCGTTAAATGAACTATGCAAGTCAGCTACACGAACGCTGCGGCATCCTCAATGTACTTCGACTGAATATAGTTTCTATAAATGAGAGAAATCACGTCTGAGAAAGAAAGCGAACAAAAGTCGGCCAGTGCACGGCAGTTAGTAGGAGCTCCCGACTGAAGACCTATATTGTCAGTGGGACTCGCATTGAAGAACGCCGGGCAAAAGGACGTGGGCCACGGGAAGCAGCTCAATTTACTCTGAGGTTCAGTGGCGATAGGGGAGGGTTGGGAGGGGAACGGGGAGTGGCCACCACCCCTACCCCGCCTCCTCCCCCTTCCCTGATTCGCAGTGCAGTAAGCGACAGGAACAGTCCCTCACGGGCGACGTCATGCCACCTTCCGCCGTCAGATTGCGCCCCCACGCGGGAGATTACAACGACCGACTCGCGCGTAAAATAGGAGATATTGCTCTACGGAGCGGAGAGTGGATACAGGAATTTGTTCTTGGGGGGATTTGGGGCACAAGGATACCTCGTAATACAAAACGATCCCAATGATAATGGGACCGTATTAAAAATCCCGCATATTTATAAAGGGTCCGGGGATCCACCTATGTACCTACGTATACATAATACCCTGAAAGCCGCCAAAAGGCTTGTGGCAGGGGGTGTTAGGACACCAGCCGTTTACAGCTTAAAAAAATGAAGTGCTCTAACGAAGTTGGGACTAGCGTTGATCAAAGTCCTTTATGGTTCGGGGGAAAAACAAATTCCCATATCTATCCATTCGGCAAAACATCTCTCTTAATTTATCGCTTCTATCGGACCTGGAAATATTGTGTGGCTCTAATATTATGTTCTCTGTGTCGCTCTTCAAGATATCCATTCTCAATGTTCAAGCAATCTAAGCCTAGCGCGCAGCCTCCGCGTTTCCAGCGGCTCCAAGCCTAATTCGCTTAACATATGGGTAAAACTGTCTGTACGTCCGTAGCAGTTTTTGACGAAACGCGCAGCCTTCCTTTGTATTTTATTCAGTTCGCGGATTAAGTCTTTCTGCACCGGATCTCATACGCTCGCTGCATATTCAAGGTGCGGTCGGATGAGAGCAAAATAACACCTTTCTTTTACTTTCTCATCCGAAAATCTTCCCACAATACGCTTGACGAGTCCTAATTTCTTCAGGGCTATACCGAAAATATTCTTTATATGTGTTCCCCACGTGAGGTTCTAGGTCATCGTAAATCCCAGGTACTTCACTTCGTCTGTTGCCTTTATGTTAATACCATCCATTGCATAAACATGGTTAGAGTTGAACGAATTCCGCAAGAAATGTACAGATCCTTGGTCAAACCAATTTTAACGCAGACTCCGCTCTCATTCATGGCCCTGATGAGAGTTTCATATAAACTGAAACGTTAGCTACAACTTTTTTGCATCAATACATTTGACCTATACTCCAAGAATTATTTTACCACTAATTATTCGAGGTCAAGAAAAGAAGAAAAAAATTAAGTGTCCAGGATTTTTTTCTGGGGGGGGGGGGGGGGCACAAGGATAATAAACGAACGCAATGATAATGGGACCGTATTGAAAATCTCGCATATTCTTAAAAGGTCCGGGGGAGGAGGCACGTGCCCCCGTGCCCCCCTTTGGATCCGCCTATGTACAGAACCATGGTCAAACCAATATCAACGTAGGCTCCACCCGTAAATCACACTAGTAGAAAAGAGAATCTAATGTAAAGTCCCTCATTGGAAAGCTGATGGTTGCAACGCCATGGTTAATATGAAATAAAGATGTACGTAAACAGTTGTGAGGGGGGAGGTCCAAGGGGTCCGGACCCTCCCGAAATAAAAAAAACCTATTCCGTTCCTTAATAAAAGGAAACAAAATATTGAAAAATCATGAAGCGACAAAATATTTCTTCGAAAAATTAAGTTTCATCGTTTATGAAAGTGTTACAATTAGTCTACAGTTAGTACCATGTTTTTCAAAGAATGTCCACTCTGGTTTTGGACTCCCTCCAAACCAAATTCCTGGCTACCCTACCATTCGTAAAGAACTCCAAAACATTCCAATACTTAAGGAAATGAAAGAAAATTTCCTCGTCTTCAAAAAAATCTTTAAGATCAAGAACCGTCAGAAATTGCCACCCACCGAACCTCACAATCCGACTTACTATCAACTTTATCCCCTCCCTTTAACTATCCAGAGGCGTTACCCTTCCTTCATTGCGATCGACTAAACTGAAACGACCCTTATCGATATTAACCGCAGACGGCCTTTGCCCTCGACTGGTTAAAAGGATAAACATGAGTGATATTCCGGCATGGAATGGCTGGACACGCTATATATATATATATTCGATAAATACGGGAAAGACGCTCCGAGCATTCTTTCGACAATTATCTTCGAATTCAAACCATTTCTTTCGGGTGAAAATTTCAGAATTATAGACCATTACTACTGTCTGTAAAAAAGACAACATACCCGAGTCTGAGGAGCTTTAGCCTCTAAACAAAGCAATCAATTTAAATGCAAAAAATAACATTCGAAAGAGAATTTATTTCTTCGTTGTATCATTTACTTTAAAAAACTTTGGCTCAATAGAGTTTCCCGTACTTAATTTTTCGTGAAAAAAGTACCCGATTGTTGCGCGTAAAATCCAGTCGTCCAAATTTAAGCGCTTGGCATTCCCGTAGTTTTTGAATCAATGACTTGCAATTTTATTATAAAGAAGCCATATCTATTGTTAGCAGTTCGCCGAAGACAAATTGTTTATACCACTAAAATTAAAGGAATTGTCGTAAACAACGCAAACCTCTGCTAACTTTAAAAACCAGTGGGTCAACTGAAAATTGATTGGTCCTGCTGTCTTCCGTGGAATGTTAGTAATGCAAGTACATATAGAATGTATATAAAATATCAGTAATTACGTCAATATCACTTATTATTTATCTAGATGTTTCTATGCGCGCACCGGCAGCTCCGTCGTGGGAGGGGGAGGCGAAAAGAGTTTGAAAAAAATTAGACATGATTAATTGTTCTATAAATCAAGCTCAAATATAATGGATTCGCCTCAGAAATTTTTCATACTACTCATCGGAGCCAGTTTTCTCCCATCCGGTCGGGAGAAACAGTTCTCTCTACCGAGTTACAGACTTGGGCCGGGAGACAATTTTGGGCGAGAACTCTTTCTCCCAAACGAGGCGCCCAAAGTTACAGACTTGCCCTCCTGGTTCCCGCTGCCGCAAGTGAGGAGACCTTGGGGCGAGACTCTGAACGCTGATACGACGCAGGATGCTAGCAGCTAGCAGAGTGCCATGCTAACTGGTAGCGCTTGGCTTAAATAAGGATTATTAATGCCTTATCAGCGAAGAAAATTTTCCGACTTTAGCCAGTTTTAATAGGTGATTATTAAGACACGCTTCCCTGAAGTCTGTGCCTCATGCATGCATTGGTTATCTCAGACGATGTAAAAAACCTATCTAGTGGGATTTAAACTTGGAATTCTAAAAGCAAATTATTGGTATATTATGAACACACTAATGGTGGGTAACGAATCGCAATCAATGCCTTTCGTTTTCTTTGATGAAGGAAACTACCCCATTGTGGGTAAGCCCAGGACAGGAGCCCATCGAATTCAGGGCAACTCAAGTTGAATGGATTTATGACGGCAGTGGAAGATTTGAAGCGGAAGAATCGTGAGGTGGATAGGTGATACCGGCGTGATGCATGGCTGCTCTCCTTATCGTACCGTTATTCAGGAAATGCTGAGAACTCTGAAGGCGAATGTCCAAGAACCGAAGAAGGAATCAAAGTCAGGTAGAATAATCGAAGCAATCAAAATACATGATGGTCTTTTGACCAATTTTGAATTATAAACCTTCTCCAACGAAGAGGTTGAACTTTCGCGAACTGAATTCAAAATTAAAGGACGGTATCGGAAGGGACGATCCCAAAATATCATAATAACATTGGCATTTTTGTGCAAACTTTGATGTGGAAATTCTGATCTAAGATACTAATCGATTGAAACGAAAAAAAATGCCTCGTAATATCAATGCGAGTTGAAACCATTAGCAAGGTACTTCCATTAGCTTCGAGGAAAAAAATGTGACACTAAGAGAGTACGCCTAACTAGCATCATGGCTGGTTTCACGTTTTTTTAAATATATACCGGCGAATTAATTCCGCCAAATAAGATTGTGGATTCAGTTACAAGAAAACCAAGAAAACAAACAAGAGCATTGACAAACATATAAGACCCTGGTCTTAATATTGCATTAGGACACTTGCTTATTCTAAGTGAAAATTTGGGGGGTCGGTGAATGGGGGCCTCGGCTGGGGTTCATGCGGGGGCACCCTGAGATAAAAATTTTGGAAATTGCATCCCACGAAATGGATTTTGACGCTTTTTTTGCTCTATTAAGCAGTGGCGGCTTGCCTATATAAGGACTCTCGGACGCCGACCCTCCCAAAGATTCGAAAAAGGAACAAAAATTAAATACCCATTCAATTACAATTATACATCTAATTAACCAAAGGGTTTTTCTTCAATCGCATGAATCGTAAATGTAGGAAAAACACTAAAAAATTGAGCGAGAAGTTTTAATTTGTAGCCGTGGGGCGCTGGCCAGAACGTCCCAATCCATATTAACATGAAGTTATATGGAGAGTGGTAGTGGTGGCGGCTGCTGGTGCAATGACGCGTCTAAGCTTGTGCCTTGTGGAAGTCTTGGGACGCCGTCCGAGCATGCGCAGAACGACCATAGACATTTCTCTAGTGGGTTGACATCGCCGCGCCGGCCGTATAATCTTGTTCTACATCTACATCTACATAATACCCCGCAAGCCGCCTAAAAGGCGTATGGCAGGGGGTGTAAGGACACCAGCCGTTTACAGCTAAAAAAAACTTAAGCGCTCAAAGGAAGTTGGGACTACCGTTTATTAAAGTCCTTTATGGTTCGGGGGAAAAACGAATTCGCATATCTATCCGTTCGGCAAAATATCTCTCTTAATTTATCACTTCTATCGGACCTGGAAATATAGTGTGGCTCTAATATTATGTTCTCTGTGTCGTTCTTAAAGATATCCATTCTCAATTGTTCAAATAATCTAAGCCTAGCGCGCAGCTTCCGAGTCTCCAACGGCTCCCAGCCTAATTCGCTTAATATCTGGGTAACACTGTCTGTACGCCCGTAGCAGTTTTTGACGAAACGCGCAGCCTTCCTTTGAATTTTATTCAGTTTGCGGATTAAGTCTTTCTGCACCGGATCCCATATGCTCGCTGCATATTCAAGGTGCGTTCGGACGAGAGCAAAATAGCACCTTTCTTTTACTATCTCATCCGAAAATCTTCCCACAATACTCTTGACGAATCCTAATTTCTTCAGGGCTATGCCGCAAATATTCTTTATATGTGTTCCCCACGTGAGGTTCGAGGTTATCGTAACTCCCAGGTACTTCACTTCGTCTGTTGCCTTTATGTTAATACCATCCATTGCATAAGCATGGTTAGAGCTGGACGAATTCCGCAAGAAATCTACCGCCATGCATTTGCTCAGATTAAGTTGGAGTCCCCACTCTTGGGTCCACAAATGAACGTTGTTTAAGTCAGATGATAAAATTTCATAGTCAGAGTGATCACTAATTTCGCGATAGATGACAGCGTCGTCAGCAAATAAACGTATTTTACTGCTAATGCGGGAGCAGAGATCGTTGCAGATTGTTGCAGACTTTACATTACAGAACAGTTTTTGCAGAATACCTTGTTTTGGTGACCAGTTGACTTATCATATGTAAACTGTTTTATATAATGAGTGATTGGTATGTGAATAGGCCCAGTTTTAGTTGAGTTAATCGAGTTAGTGATTGTTAATGCTATAGTGTTAGTGATTGCTTTGTGTATTAGTGAGTCATAATGGTCTCGTCTCTTTCCAGCGATGTGGGTTTTATTGTTAGTAATGGAATTAAGAAACTGCAATATAGGATTGAGCTCAAGAATTTAGGCCCCCCTACGTCTATACTAAATGAAATTCAACAACAAAAGGCCTCCAAAGCACGAAAGTTTCGTTCGGAAATTTTCAAATAATTTGTACAACTATGTGCTTATTGGTTGTGTGGGTGCATGGTCAATCATTCTTTTTTTCTATCCTTTTTTGTAATAAGAGTTACAGACCCGGCATGGGGGGTTGATGGTGTCTCGGATTTAAAACATTTAAATGATTAAGTCAAAAAACATAAATTGAAAAATATTAATGCTTATTGTTGAGTATGCTGTGTTAGGCAAAGTTGACATTAGTCCAATTAGATAGTGCGTGCGGATAAGAATTCAAAAACTAAATGAAGAAGTGTCTAAAACCCTTTACGTAATAAGTAAATTGATAGCTGCCAATAGTATATTTAAGCCTTAGTGTATCTAATAGAATATATTTTAATCTTCTATATTATTTCTACTGTATAGATTTCTCAAATTATACGCAACCAAACTTGACAAATGAAGTACCAAAATGCACAGAATTAATGAGAAAACATGCGATGGCATATCTTGCTTCCTAAATATTGCTATTGTTTCCTAAAATTGATTTTTAAATAATAAAAAAACCGGTAATTATTCCTGACGTTAAAGGCGCACATACTGATACATTTGTTCATTTGCAACAATATCTCGCATTCCTTAAATAACTTTTATCAAAATGTGGCTGATTCCACATTCAAGTTTCCTGTTGATTCGTATGTATGAGTCATCATGTGTGTCTAACAAAAGATAGTGTAATTACTTCCAATGTTGTGTTTAAAGAGGTCCTCTGACCTCAATTAGTACATGAGAATTCCAATCAAATTTATACATAAGACCCTGTCTTTTTTTCCACATTTTAAAATTAGAAACGCGCCTATCCCACTGTGGACCTGCATTGAAAAGAGCGGGGGAAGCCCGCTGGGAGCGGGCGCATCACGATCGTCAAGTTTTAATTGGATAACTAGGTATTTTTGTTGAAAAAAAACGGAACATATGGCATCACAAATTTAAGACCGAGACTGCCTTAAAAACTAACTAAGATACACAAAATATTCAAAACTTTGGCCCCTCGATGTAGTTTGCCCCACCCCCAAGCATTTGACTCACAAGCCGCCACTTCTTATAAGAGGATAAAAGTTTTTTTGTGATATCAATTTCGTCAGAGACTGTAAAATTGAAACACATATTAAATTGTATTTTTTTTCGTTTTTTATAAAATCTTTGTGGTGAGTCCGGTTTCCATCCTGAGATTCCGGATTTCCCCGGTTTTGCTGTGATGGCGAGCTTTCACGTAACAGAGGTATGGTGGTGGAGATTGCAAAGGTTTT
Source organism: Ischnura elegans (assembly GCF_921293095.1). Lineage (NCBI taxonomy): Eukaryota > Metazoa > Arthropoda > Insecta > Odonata > Coenagrionidae > Ischnura > Ischnura elegans. Next base: position 117,456,232 of record NC_060253.1, read on the forward strand.
CGTTGCGAAGGGAAAGTAAAATTTCATTTAACATTTTAGGATTTCCCGGCGTATAGATTGATGAACAATTTCTCAGGATTCAAAACTTCGAGAGTGTACAGCGCCCCGTGTGAGTGCGGTCACGTTTACATCGGCGAAACTGGCCGCACGATCGAAAAACGTCTAACGGAGCATGAAAGATGCATACGCACATTTTATCCACTAAAGTCGGCGGTAGCGGCACTCACTTTCGCGTGCCAACTCTTGGCAAGCAGTATGCGTGGCGCGGTGCCGACGGTTCCCAACCGGCCGCGCAGAGACCTGCACTCAAGAAGGATGGATGTCTCCTTTCCGCTGCGGCCAACACCCGCTCCGGCACCGCCCGCTGGAACAGCGGAATCAATCAAGATTCCGCTGTCAAAGCGGGAAAAGAAGCAGCGCTTGCAAGCCGCCGCTCCCTCTAAGTCTGCCGGCTTCTTTGTCTTCTCTGTCGATCCACAATTTCATGGAGGCCATAAGTACACTTGCTGCCTATCTCCAGGTAACTCTACAACTCCTGGCGTCCACCGTGGCGCAATTACCTACTATCATTCAGTACATCAACAATGGCCAGTAAATTACAACGAAAGCAACACACAGTCGTCTCGTGGAACGCGGCCGGCGCCGTGGCGCGGAAAACTGCAGAGCTCATCGCATTTTTGGCTCGGCAAAAATGAGATGTGGCCCTCATTCAAGAGACACAGCTGAAGCCGACAAGCCACTGGACTATTCCAAAATTTAAGGAGTTCCGCGATGATCGCAATGCCGGCGCCAACGGCGGCGGAACGGCGATCATCGTCGCGGACCTTATCAATGCACAGAGATTATGTTTAGATACTTTGCCATGATCGATCGAGACCACTGCCATCGCCCTGGAGATGGAAGACGGCCGGCTGCGACTCATCAGCGTTTACTGTCCGCCGCGTAATACCTTGCGCGCGGAGGACATAAATGCATTGTTTACATCAGACGATCCGACGGTCGCAGCGGGCGATTACAACGCCAAACACCCCGCTTGGCACTCCAGGGTCGAGAATCAGAAAGGACACCGCCTTTTGAAGAACATCACGCAGCGAGGGATTACCGTCAGCGGGCCGCGGACGCCGTCTCGTTACAACACGCAAGGGGAAGGCGATGTGCTCCATATCGCATTGTATAATCTCCCGTCGGCGATGTCTGCGAAATTTATACACGCGCTGGACAGCGACCACGTACCGGTTCTATTCCATCTAAACCGGCGCCCAGCCGCGCTGCCTCAACGGATCATCAAAGATTGTCGAAATGCCGATTGGGAGATATATCGTGCCGAGGTGACGACGGGTATCGAGCATCGCCTGCCACTCACCCCTCTCATCACACCGAAGGACATCGACCGGCAAGTGGCTACGCTGACGGAAATCGTCACAGAGGTGATCGAGAAATCGGTGCCGACTCCGATCCGCTCGAAGCTGGAATCATCTCGCTCTTCCTTTCCACATTCGATGCCTTATCGGGACCAAAAACTATCTTCGTCACACATTCCATCGCTCCAGAGGCAACGCAGATAAGGCCCGGATGAACGACGCAAGACATCGTGTGCGCGACGCCATCAAAGACTTCAGGCAATCATCACGGGATTCAAAGATCAGCTCTTATATTGAAAGGCAATTGTGGTTGGCCTCAATGATTTCAACTCTGGAATTTACACGATCACGTTCTGTTTACTACTGAAAATGATCAACGGAAAGGTAATAATTATATTGCTCACCTTTTTTTCCTAATTTTTTTATGTTAATTAATTCGTGTCCATGGGTCAGAGCTGTCGCATGGAAAGACCGATATTGACTCCTGGTCAAATCATCAATGACAGTGCCTCTTCCACTGTCACTTCTGAGTGGACCTTTTCACTCGTCCTCCACTTTGAAAGAACTCTCTTAGCCCGAGTAGGGGTCGTAGTTGTTATTTCTGCAATTAGCTGAGCTGCTGCAGTATCTCCCTTCTCTCCCAAACTCACAGATGCCAGGAGAGCAAGCTCAGCAGTAGTAGTAGTAGTTTTAAAGTTTGAATTTTTCTTCTAAGTGATCTCACGCATAAGGTGCGAAATGTTTTTTTTGGCCGCCAGGGAGTGCCTGGCAAATAAAATATGAATTTTGTAGCATAAATCTGAAGGGGAAATTTTATTTGATCGATCAATTTGAGAGGAATAGATTTTTACAAAAGTACAATACCAACCGGCTGTCGTTGAAGCATCGGCAAAGTGATGCATAGCAAATTCTGGAAATGTTACGGATACAACGATTCAATTTTTTTATCGACACAAAAATCGTTCATTGTTTCGAGAACTATCTGCCCTTTTCTTAAGGTATGGCCATAAGATGAGTATTTTAAGGAAGGAAGTATAGCGAGGAAGTCATTGAGAAATTTCAGAGCATCAGGGTCTTGTCTTAAGTTCAGCCCCCGCGATAAATAATGTAGAATATTTTATTTCTGAGTGAATGATTTTTCCCCAATTTAAATATTATTTCATAGATATCAAGTCGTGTAATAATGTGAGGAGGAATTTTCATATGAACGGCGGAAGGAGCCTAAGTACAATTGAAAAATAAACAATTAATTTGTAGAACACATGGTTCGCCAATGTCCTAATGAGTACACGTGGTAAATGTGTAACAGACACGAGTAATTTATAAGTCAAAGTATAACTGAGGGTATGATACACATTTTAAAAAGCTAGAAGTTCCCGTGGAAATACCCCGTTAAGACGGTCAAACGCTCCGCTCCGCAGTGTCATAAAACGACCGTTTTCGCAGTAGAATCCTGGGGGTCAGGGGTCGGAGAGTAAAGAAGTTATAAGAGTCTCATCTGGGGTCTTTCTGGTACGTTTTTTTGTATGAGTCCCAGGAAAACAACTCACTTTTTCGAGATTTGAACGCTTTTAATAGAAGCATGGTCTTCGATCGTATCCAAAGAAAACGAAATGCATTTCAATGAAACGTGCACTTGCCTCGGCTGAAAAACCTCCAACGTTCACCATAGACCATTTGAGAATCGGTGTCTTGAAGCAAAATATAAAAACGGTGAATTCTGAGCGATAAAACCCATAAAGCTTCAATAACCTTACCGCGTCGCGGCTAATCCAACTCCAGACGCGCGGAAACGAACCCCGCCGCGCCATTGAAAAATCGATGTAATTTCCGGCGACGCAAACTTATTTCAAAGATAACTGCATAAGCACCTCAAGAAATCTTCAAAGAATGCTCTCATATAAGTTACTCCGACTGACTTTGCCAAAAACCCATTTGAAACTCTACCTTAATGTAAAACTTTGTGAAAAAACAGTGTCCGCCATTTTGTAACTGCACGGTAACAATTTATCGATGATATTCTTAAATATTACGGAAAATTAAAGAAAAAACACTATACCAACAGATTATGAGGTTTTTTATTCTGCAAGAACCCACTCATAACTTCACCATCTACTTACTTCGGAAGATTTTCAGAGAAAATTGAAGACGGGCGTTTTTATGGAAATTTGTTCATGTTTGAGCCTCTGTATCTCAGTAACGAGTAGGATCTATGTCAAATGAAGTACATATCCATAAATTTCAATCATTTTTAAGTATAATTGCAGAGTTTCAAGTTTATAACTCAAAAAAAGCCATTTTGTAATTTTGTCCGGCTTTTTCCGATTTCCGCCCACTGTGCGACGGCTCACTTTGGCGCATGGCGAAAGCTTTGCGCGATGCATCGGCGGAATAAGCACCACTTCGAACGGAAATCGGCCCGATCTACTCGCATCAATCAAAGGCGGACGCAATAGCAGAGTAAGTATCCGGAGAGAATCTTCTCCCTCCACCCTTCCAACAAAGGCTGGTATTCTATGCCCACTATAACAACCTGTCTCTTTCCCCACGCATTGCAGCGAGAGGTGGGGGCATTACGGACAACCAGCGGCAGAGGAGGTGGGGGACTCGGGGGGGGGGAACCGGAGCTCCCCGCCCCCACTCAGGCAGCGGCGGAGCCGGTAGCAGAGGAGGAGGGGGGGAGAACACAAGCCACCGAAGCTCCCCCTTCCCTTCCCAGCCGGCTGCGGGCGGCCTGCCGGCCGTTCACCCGCAGCAGACAACAAAAACAACAGCACAACGCCACGTGCGCCCAGGCCTTTGCCTGTACTTGACAGGGTCTCCGATCACCTCCCACAATCCTCCCTCTCCCCCCTCAGCTATGAACCACTCACAACAACGGCCACGCGACCAGTCGCGTCGACTCCATGGGGCCTGAGGGGGCCCGAGCCTCCTCAAAAATTCGTTATGGGTGTGAGAAAAAAATTGTCTCTGGTGCCGATCTCAAGAGTCTTCGAACAGCACTACGCACAGTGGGCGGAAATCGGAAAAAGCCGGACAAAATTACAAAATGGCTTTTTTTGAGTTATAAACTTGAAACTCTGCAATTATACTCAAAAATGGTTGAACTTTATGGATATGTACTTCATTTGACATAGATCCCACCCGTTTCTGAGATACAGAGGCTCAAACGTGAACAAATTTCCATAAAAACGCCCGTCTTCAATTTTCTCTGAAAATCTTCCGAAGTAAGTAGATGGTGAAGTTATGGGTGGGTTCTTGCGGAATAAAAAACCACATAATCTGTTGGCATAGTGTTTTCTCTTTGTGCTACTGTGCTACGCCTAGTTGTCATGACATACAATGACGCCCTTTGGCCTATCTCGAAGTTGCCGCTGCTGGAAGATGTCTTCCAGTCCCGCGCGCAGGATTTCTACGATAAGGCACAACACTCATCCCACGGTGAAATTCGGCATATTGCTGACTTTCACGTGATTCCGTGGGATCGATTTCGACGCCCACGCGCGGGGACTGGAAGAAAAGACCAGACGCCACCGCCGTCGCAGCGGCGGTGACTTCGACTCACGAGAGCACCGCTCAAGCCTGCTCCGCCAATGCGTGCGTGATGGCCCAAAGACGGAGCCCGTGAATGATTTTTCACGAAATTGCTGTTCGAAGACTCAACGACTGTGCGCCGAGCAGCCGAAAAGGATGGCCAAGGTCTGTTCACGTTCGGCAGCATTGCTTGGACCTCGGTCATTGGATGGACTTAAAAAATACCAAGGTTTTGTGCCGCACTAATAACTATTGGGATAGAATTGTAAAGGAGGCATTTGCTATTAGCCTTGAGGAGAAGATCTTAAACAAAGGTAAAAGCTTCCAACTGAGCAGTGCTTGGAATGCCATAATTAATCGGTACATCCGCACACAACAATAACGGTAACCAGGGATATGTATGAATAAATAAGTACCGTAAAAAAGTACTATAAAGAGTAAGCCCCTGAAGATGATGGCAGACTCAGACATTGAAACGTTGGGAGAATTAACCCAATACCACACCCAAATAAATGGGAATGCCGAGAAATTTTTCATAAATTAAAATGCCATTGTTGCTCAAAGTGCAAAACCAATTTAGATGCGAAGACCAGGTGGAGGCGATAAATACACCTCAGAATTTTCACAGCACTAAATTAGTTTCATGAGGCGTCTCCCTATCCGAATGTATACGAGACGATGGTATCAACATTATGGTGTCTGACGAAGTCAAATGTCTGGGAGTCGGGATAAATTTAACCATCTGGTGAGATGAAGCAGCTTTTAATTTCTCGCTACATCCTATCCGAGGCTATGAAGTGCGTCTTAGTAATGTTTATAAACAAATTATGTATTTTCGTTCCACCGAGAGGGATTTTACTGCGTCAAGTTCAGCGGTTACTCGGATGAGCATTTTCTGACTCGTAGTGCCGCTTATTGTGCTATTTACGCGCAAAGGTTGATTCGGGAACGGAAAAATATAAAGTCAGTTATGAACACGTTTCCCATTTGTACCAACTACGTACCTTCCGAGGAGAGGACCTAATTCACAAGTCTCCCAACGTGCACTTGAGAAATTGGCTGCGCATGTAATCCGTCGAAAATGGCTCTCTTTCTTGTGGAAAAAGGTTGGTGAACAGGGTGGTTTCCTATTATTTTTTATTTGCCTAAATCGAAAGATTATTACTCCTGGAGTACGCATTTCACCCTTTTAGATTTTTAAATGACGATATCTATTTTTCGCGATTAAATTAAAAGTGTACATTATCAATTAGAATAATAACATATATTCCTGTTCCCGTACAATTCTCTTGCAACAATCGATTTGAATCATTATTTCGGTTGTTAAAGTCTACTGTAGTTACGCGAGGGTCCTTTGTTCAATAGCTCATAAAGGCATATTTTTTATCTCCACTTTTTTTCAATTTCCTTAGTGAGAACTTACCTTAAACACCAACATTGTGTAAAGATTTTTAATCAGAACAATGTTATTTTGGGTGAAAAATCTTTCATGTTCTTACTTTACGTCGGTTTTATTGCCTATTTCATCTCGGTTTGGTTTTGATCTAACTAGAACGGCCATTTTGATAGTGTTCATCAAACTGCATTCAGGAAACTGATTGTGTAATTGTTGCTAAATTGATGATTCGTTGAATTTCATCTGAAATCTTTTTTTAACTAAACTTTTATTTCAGTGTGGTATGTATTTTGGGTGTTTTTCGGATATACCGAACAATGATGCCACTCTCGGATTTTTCTATCATTCTAATGATTTATTAAAACTAAACGTTATGTATTTTTAGCATATCAACTCAAATGTCTTTCATTTCTCTCAGTTTGGTTCCTCGGATATCCACGCGCCCTCTCGCGCCAAAGCTCGAACTTATTATGTTCGTGCCGCGAGTCGAATTTTGTGTTTTATTTTATTAGTATTTAAGAGCAAGGACAGATGGACCCAACTAATGGAGGGCCATCGCAAAAGCAATCACACTGTGTTCGGGAAAGCGATCAAGACATACCCGCTGGGGCTTCTAATTTCGTTTGTATAATGAAATTTACAGACATTGTTCATTTCTATAGCACGTATGATCACGATAACTATTTGACACCCGAATATTTTCTATTTTCACCCCTACATATACCTATATATAACTTAAAAAAGTAGCTCAATTATTAAAAACCTCTCAAATATATATTTTCTATAATATCCAATTCACCTATTTTATACTGCATTTCAAACCAATTTTTCTAAAATTATACTTATGTATTCTCCGGCAAGGGCGCAGCTAAGAATTAGGGCTAGGGGGGTTTAGGGTGTTTAACTGATACTAAGGGGGTCTGGGAGGTATGGAATGCCCGCTAAGGTAAGCAGGAGGTGTGGGGGGCCCTCCCCCAGAAATTTTCGAAGATAAATGATTCAAAATGGTGAGTTTAATGTCTATCTGCGGGAGAATTTTCATCCTTTCACTATTCTGTAAATAATTACATAGAGTAAGTACTTACTATATAGTAATAATAATCAAATTAAGTCGAATGGATTAAAGTTAAAAGTTTCTGAGAGCTCTGGGGGGGTTTTATCCCCCCCCCACAAAACCCCTCCTCGCTGTTCACCAGTATTTTTAATATTTATTGGCTTTAATTCCATTTCACAAGGTCGCTTTTACGATTTTTAACCAGAGTCATATTTTACCTAAATTTATTTATAAACTAATTTAATAATATTCTTAATTCTAAAAATCTATTACATTTACAACGGCCGCGGTTGCCTGGCGATACTATTACAATAGGGTAGTTTCCTTCATCAAAGAAAACGAAAGGCATTGATTGCGATTCGTTACCCACCATTAGTGTATTCCATCAGTGTATTAGTCCAATCCCTGCTTGAATGTTGTGTGGAGGACACTTCAAGCGCAACACTCCGTCCGTCGGAAGGGACGTCAAGCCGTGGTCCCCTTGGCGCCTTTCACAGTGCGAGGTTCCTCGCTGCGAATGCTCGTTTGCCTCGGACTGTGAGTACCGGGGTGGCTCGCTATGAGGCGTTCGCGTCGCACAATTCGACGCCAGCCGTGGCTTGTCGGTAAAAGAGCAGTGCTGAAAGGTGCCTCGCCCCGTGCAGTGCGTCAAGTGGATGGATACCTTTGCCGTCTGCATCGCACCGTACAAGACACAATTCTGCACTGCAAACTTCCACAACGAAACTGTCATCATGGATAATCATGACTTGATCAGACAGTAGGGTAGTTTCCTTCATCAACGAAAACGAAATGCATTGATTGCGATTCCTTACCCACCATTAGTGTATTCATTCATAATATACAAATTATTTGGTTTTTGAAATACCGGTTTAGACGAATGGCAATGGTCAAATTTTATCCTCATTTGAAAAAGGCCAGATTGGCGCCCATGCGATTCCACTCCGCATGACGTCACAGGGACCTAGTTTCTACACGAGAGGATAGGAGTTATACATCGTCTGAGGTTACCAATGCATGCATGAGGCGCAGAGCTCAGGGAAACATGTCTTAATAATCACCTATTAAAACTGGCTAAGGTCGGAAAGTTTTCTTCGTTTGATAAGGTATTAATAAACCTTTTTTTAAGCCAAGCGCTACCATCCAGCAAGGCACTCAGCTATCCGCTAGCATCCTGCAACGTATCAGCGCTAAGCCTCGCCTCAAAGTCACCTCACCGGGCGGGAGGGGGAACCAGAAATACGACGTAAGGAGATATTTCCCGGCATTCATACTTAAGCGTCGTGTTTTCGCGCGCTTGAAAATTTTCACTTTTCATTTAATCGCGAAAAATAGGTGTTGTCATTTTAAAATCTAAAAGCGTGAAATACGTACTCCAGGAGTAATAATCTTTCGATTAAAGCAACAAAAAAATTATAGGAAACCACGCTATTGTTGGACGGAGAATTGAGTTATTCAATTGGCCGTCCTCATGCCTCGACTATGATATCTACAAAGTGAACTGATATTGAAAACTGCTCGCTAAATACTGAAGCTCATGTGTGCTAATATCTGATTCAAGTGACTTAAACTCTGTAATAGATCCGTTGCACAGGTGAAGAAGGGGCCGGAATTACTCTGGGTCAGGTAAAATAAATCCTAAAGTCATGTCAAGTCCATAAATATTTTGCGACTTTTATGATGGTAGATTAGTTTCAGATCACCTTCACCAAGGTTGTACGAAATAACCTCAGTATTTTTTCGCTTACCTCCAGACTTCTGCCCATTATTATGTGCACTACAGGCCATAGTACTTACATTGAATGATTACAAGGACAACTCCCTCGTTGACGCTGATTTTACATGCAATCATTAACACAAAAATAGTCACTATCTTACGCAAACTCATTCACACTTAATTATAGCGTCTCATTCCTTCTAAACAACACCAATGGTACTAAATTAAATATCCTCATTCATACGTAATTATATATACTATCAGGCACAAAATAAAAACAATTAACTATTTCCAGTTAATTTCCACACACACTCAACCACTCTAAACTACATCCTCACATCACATTAAATTAAGTACACTCATTCAAACTAATAAATATATAAAATATCACTCACCAACTTGCATTCACACTTTAATATAAACTCTCATTCATACTAAACAACAGTCTTAACACTAGAAGGACGGCAGGGGTCATTGGACCCATTGTCAGAATTCAAATTTATTTTTCTCTTATTAAAATATTTTTTTTAATTTTGAAACTTTTTGACTTTGTTCATTTTGGTCTATATTTTGATAAATTAGTGAAAATTCAACAACAATGTTTTGTTTTAAATTTTTATGACGTGTTATACCTAGAAGGACGGCTAGGGGTCATTTGACCCACAACTGGTTTTCGCGCTATTTTCTTGCCTCTGGGAACTTTAGTGCCATGTATATCATATAATCAGCAAGAGGCTAGTGTGGTAGATGATTTGCTTCATTTTGAATCTGGAAGTACCCGGTTCAGTGCCAGTTTTGTCCCAAGGGCTCCTATCTGTATTCGAAAACCTAGGCATAGCGACTTGTTGTGCACAATCTTTCGTTATTTTTTAGGCAGCAAAGGGAAATAAAACCTTTTCAATCCTTGATTTGCGTAAATTCATGTTATTATGATATTTTAATTTTGTTTTATTTATTGTTCAATGATTATTGTATTACCCACACCGGAATATCGTCACGTATCCCAAGAATTGTTTTCCGTCGTCCAAGATTCAGAGCTCTTAGAGACATTATTTTCAATATCGACTCATCAGGTTTACGAATAACTTTCATTTTTCTGGCCTGACGGCACTGTCACTTGACCTAGCCCCTTTGCCGTGTGTTTCCAGCATTAGTGCCGCCTGACCCTGTCGGGGTTTGGGGCGGGTTGACTGCACGCTGCGTCCTGGGGAAAAAATCCTCTCTTTTTGAGAGAGCGGAGGAATTGGGTGGACTGTAAAATTCTACTGTAAATCCTACCCTTGGAATCCGCACGTAGGTTGGAGAAGAAGCATCACTGCAAGTTCCTGGAAGATGCGAATCAGGATACGGTTGGTGGTTGAGTCCCTGCCTTTCGAACGGCAATTAGCGTTACTTCTGAAAATTTTGTCCTTTTGTATGAATTTCTAATGCTCTCCAGCTCTCTATACTTCCAATGCAACTAGAGAAGATTCTACCATTATGCGCTTTTGTTTGAAGATTTTTTTGCATGCATATCAGTAGCGAGTTGAGGAAGAAAGTAAGAAGTCGAGAAATATATCAAGAGAAGAGAATCGTCGCGATTCAAATAGCTGTAGGGAATATTGAAGATCAGTCTGGAAGTGAATCGTAAACATCAGTTCAAGGACATTCTGACCAATCCATTGACATCTGCGTGTGATGGAAGCGACGAAGTCCAAGATAGTGAATCCGATGGCGACTTTGGCGTGATAGCAAATGCCCAGCTCTATCCAACAAAATGCAGCTCTCCTTTTATGAGGTAAATTCCAAATAAACCAGACAAATTTGAAATCAAGTACTGGGTTTTGACAGATGTGAAATGAAAAATGCCTAAATGAATTTCCATATTGTGGCAAATATGATGATTGGCCATCAAATCAAGCGTTGGGGAAATAAATAGTTACTAAAGTGACCGAAACATACAATAATCCAGGAATAAATGTAACTTGTAACAATTATTTTCCATCCATCCAGCTGGCAGGAAGTCATAAAAAAATGGAAAACTTCTCTTGCATGAACGATCTGAAAAAAACAGGTGTGACGCACAAATATCCATGACCCCTATAATAGCCATGTAATCCATTCAACGCGAGTTTTCAAAAATACCTTAGGCCATACTCTTACGTAGAATCAGGCAAACTAGAACAATAATGTACTTTCACTCAACAGCATGATCTCAGACGACACTATTTCCGAAACGAATAAAAGAAAACCAGAGACCATCCTATTTCATAATAATAACAAAGCGGGAGTAGATATGATGGATAGCATTTATCAATTTATTTACACGTCTCCAAATCCAAGAGCCATATCTCCACGGGCACAAAAAAGAAAAAGGTGCCAAATATCATCAAATTGAATCATTGCACCAATTTCTTTTCCAAATTCCTTTTCATGTGCAAATGGCTGGTGTCCTAACACCCCCTGCCACACGCTTTTAAGCGGCTTGCGGGTTAGAGTGTAGATTTAGATGTAGATGAATAAATCGTACAATGAACGCATTCAGCGCAAAAAAATATTTTATGGAAAAAGCGCTGAAAAAAATACTGTCTGTCTGAGATTTACAACAAAGTAATAAGTTTTAAAAATTTTAATGCAAATTTTGTAAACCCAGTACCCCTATTGTTTAAACATGTAACACAACTTTTGTATTGAGTGTATGTATTTTCATTATTTGATTTGCAATCGACCACTACATACGGTTTAATTCGTGATTCTTTAAAATAATTGTTATTAACTTTTGACGATGAAAATAATATTTATTAATGTAAATTAGTGTTTTTAATGTACTGATTCAACAATTAATACGAATAAACTGAATATTGGTTGAAAATTAGGCGTTTTATTCCGAAATATATTTTAGGGGTCAAATGACCCCTAGCCGTCCTTCTAGGTAGCGCGAAACTCCCGTCCTCCTAGTGTTAATAGCACTAAATTACATGCTCAAACTCACACTTAAAATATATACACTCCGATATCAGTAAGAGGCACACACTCATTCACGCTTAATGTAATCTCATTCACACAAATGAATAACACTTCATCGCATACACACTAAAAGTATATAATACCATATCAATTATACTTACATTAAGTGGTTAATAATTAATCACAGGATTCTAATTTATACATAGCAACACTAAACATAAATTATGTGCTTTTATTAGTACTAAAAAATACATAATTTCATCTTCCTAATTTTCATGCATTCATATTCTCACTACATTATTAATATTTATTGCACACCCTTAAGAAAAGCCTTACATTTATTTAGGTTAACGTAGAAAATAAAAAAAATTGGATATTTTATTTCTCACAGAAATGCATATAAAATTAGCTAACATTTAAAAAAAATACAGTGACATATAGAAGGTCTAAACATTAAACAACGAAAAAAGGTTTCCCTACATAATTATAAAATATAATATATATTATAATTCACAACTATTATTTCTCACTCTAGCAAATGAAATAGGCAGGTTTTTAATTTCATGCGCGAATGTTGGCATTTTATTGAAAATAAAATCAACCAAACACAGACAGAAAAATAAAAAAATACGATAATTTCCGCAGAGCAGATATAAAAAAATAGGTAATTTAAAAGTGCTAGTCAGACATGCATTGAAACAAATTTTGAAATTAGCTTTTGGCGCAACGTTAAACTATATTTATAAAAACAAGGAAGGCATAGACACCGAATAATGCCAAGTACAATGGCTTTTGTCGGCGAACATAAGCAGTTAAATTAGGCAATTAAAAATTATTTATTACTGAAATAAACACATAGATTAAGAAGATAATTAACGAAGTAAAATATGGCTGTTTGATTATTTTTTCTCCAATACAATATGATGCAAATAAAAACATAAAGTACATATACACAATGTTTAGACTGTAAAGCTTACATAATATAAATAGGTAGTTTTAATTTTTTCCGCAGAGCGAATGAAGTAAAGAAACATTTGAACTGAAATTGTAATAAATCATGTAATTTTATTGAAAATAAAAAGGTTTTCACTTTCAAAAAAATTGATTGCACATTGAATTGATATACATTAAATTACGGGCTAATTTTACAATGTGAATTCAAAAATATTAATGAAATGTAATACAATGGATATTTAAAAAAAACTGAAACACTTACAACTGAGAGCAATATAAATGAATTCGTACACACTCCGATACATAAGTCACCAACTGCATTAGCCAGCGGAAAGCCATATAGGAAGAATCTAGTTCACCGGTTTTACATTTTGAAACCATCAACGTAGTTTGCAAGAAATCAAAGAATTCGGCAGTTCTGTGAAAGAAAAATTAGCAGGAAAAACTGCCGAGCAAAATTTCGAAAGTTTATTTGAAATCACCATGGCAACGTCGTTGAAACATGGCTGTCCGCTGTTACACCCCCTCTCCACGTTGAGGACGCAGTTGGATTTGAGGGGGACATGCACTACTCTACTATCTACTATCTACGCTACCCAAGTTCTACGATAAAAAAACAAGCACTACTTCAGCCATCACACAAAATGGCTTCATCCAATGAAAACTAGATGGCACTTTCATTCACACCAAATAACATACCCTCCTCATTCACTCCAAATATATTAAACCTCCATTCACACACAACGTAACACCAGGTCATTCGCAATATATACACAACATACCATCATTCACGCATACATCGATAATAAACTCTTCATAATTACAATAAACAATTACTTCTCATTCACACTCAATGACGCACTCTCGCTCAAACTAAAATTACGTACTAATAATCGCACTCATTCACACTAAATGTCATACCACCATTCACACGAATAAAATCCCTCATTCAGACTACATAATATGCCCTTATACACTCGAAAAAACACACCTCATTTACACGAAATACATTCCGTCATTCACACTAAATAGCATACCTAATAAACATCATATAATATCCCACATTCACACGAAATAACATACTCATTCAAACTAAATAATATACCCTCATTCACACGATATAGCATACACCATTCAAATCATATAACATTCCCCATTCTCGCGAAAAACATACCTCATTCACACGAAATAGAATACCATCATTCACACGAATAAAATACCTCATTCAGACTAAATATCACACCACATTCACACGAATAAAATACCTCATTCACACAAAATAGAATACCATCATTCACACGAATAAAATCCCTCATTCAGACTACATAATATGCCCTTATACACTCGAAAAAACACACCTCATTTACACGAAATACATTCCGTCATTCACACTAAATAGCATACCTAATAAACATCATATAATATCCCAAATTCACACGAAATAACATACTCATTCAAACTAAATAATATACCCTCATTCACACGATATAGCATACACCATTCAAATCATATAACATTCCCCATTCTCGCGAAAAACATACCTCATTCACACGAAATAGAATACCATCATTCACACGAATAAAATACCTCATTCAGACTAAATATCACACCACATTCACACGAATAAAATACCTCATTCACACGAATAAAATACCTCATTCACACGAAATAGAATACCATCATTCACACGAATAAAATACCTCATTCAGACTAAATATCACACCACATTCACACGAATAAAATACCTCATTCAGACTACACATTATACCCTTATACACTCGAAAAAACACACCTCATTCACACGTAATAAGATTCGGCATTCACACGAAATAGTATACCTAATACACATAATATAATATTCCACATTTACACGAAATAACATACTCATTTACATCATATAATGTTCCACATTCACGCGAAAAACATACTTATTCAGACTAAATAATATACCCTCATTCACACGATATAGCATACACCATTCACATCATATAACATTCCACATTCACGCGAAAAAATGCCTCATTCACGCGAAATAGTTTGCCTCACTTATACGAAATATAAAATACCTCATTCACACGAAATAGAACATACATCATTCTCACGAAATAATACACTTCACACAAAGTAACAACGTCATTCACAATTAATAACACACACTCATTCACCCTAAAGCACTTTCTCTAACGAACACTGACTCAATTACTCTCATACACATATATATATACTAAATACCATTCTCACATTCACACTTGATCTCATTCTCACAATAAAACTCAATTCCATTCACTAATTAAAACACAAATTAAATCAAATTCATCAAAAAATACAAAAGACACATACAATCGAAATAGACACAAAATACGAAACAAAATATAATTCAGGTCTTCAGACTTCGGATCGCCATTCTTCGTCTCTTGAGTCTTCAAATGGGCCACGTGTTCCAATCGTATCTTCATCTCTTGAATCTTCAGTTCTTCAGTTATCAATCTACACAATTTGTTTCCTTCTTCATAATTGCTGAGTTCCTGAGTCATTTCCATAGGTTAATGCAGAGGTTTTCCACGTTTATTTCATTCCTAAATCTCCTTCTTTAAGGTTCATCATTGCAAGCTGCCTCTCTCTCTCTGTCCCTGTTGATAAAACGAATTATCTTATGTACTCATGCATGAGACAGAAAGGTCACCTTGTACGGCACAAAGGTTATTATTCTTGATATGACCAAGTTGAAAAAAAGAAGAAAGGATTCGATAGAAAATGAAAAAGGATTCGACTCCCTTGAATAAGTTTTATGAATAGGGGAATTAGATATTAAAAAATTTAAAAACTTATTCAGTGTCGTTGCTGAATATCCCTGCCAAAAGCTAATATTATCTAAAAAGATTAATTTATCATCTTTGAAAACACAATTTAAACGAAGACAAGCTTAGAAAAGGATAACGAATATTAATTGAAAATAAACTATAATTTCTATGTGATGGGGCTTACAGGATATGTGTTAAGAAACGTAAAAAATGAATATCTCCAGGAATAAATGAAAATGCATGGTACCATTGGACGGGGAAATTCAGTTATAATATTCATAGATTCGCCAAGCCTTTAGGGTCCATGTAGTGAATTAGCGAATGATATTGACGTATGAAAGGATTAACTGACATTTTTAAAGCTTGAAAAAATAAATAATTTGCACTTGCTCAAGTGCTAAACCACAAAACTCGGGCGTACCGATTTGAAGAATTAATATTCACTGTTACACATCGGAAAATATATAGAAATCAATACATTCTGACGATGAAAGAACAGAAAATTAAAATTAAATGAAAAAACGCGTATAAATAAAAGGAATGTGAGCATACTGCTACTTTTAAGTTTTACCTGTATTCTCGTGAATGGCGTAAGGGCCATTTTATCCTTTTCCCTACCGTACACGTATATATACGTGTGGACGTTTCCTGACCCGGGAGACCACGGGCGTATATGTACGTGTGAGATTTTCCAGGTCAAGAAAACGAAACCCGTATATATCCGTTTTCTAGCTCTCCCCCTTTCAGTACGGTCGTGGGTTTAGGTTGCCTTTGTCTCGGGACCCAACGCTTCGGGGTTTAGGATTAACCCTCCGAATCCGGTAGCAGGTACCCGGACCCTTCGTCTTTTATTACCCCTCTCAGCGGTAAGGGACAGCGGGCATACAAATGTTTGTAGGGTCAATTTTCGAAATAAATATTTGTTCATTTCTCAAGAAATATAAACTAAGAATTGAAGTGTTTGTCTTTTGAGCAGCGTTTACAATTTTTAAACGAAATTCTACGACAAATATTAACTTATATCTCGAGTTATGTATAAACATCAACATGGAAATTGTTGCTACGTTAAATGCTTTGATAATGGCCTTAGAACTTCGCTAAAAATTTGACAATGCTTAGATAAAAATGAGGAATTATATTCAATGTCTGTAATTTACGTGCAAGCAACAATTATCCATTTGCTAAATACATATAAGCAATACATAAGTTGACCGTGAACCAATGCCACAGGTATGGTTGTAAACCCGGAAAGGAGGGAGCACAACTACTCTCGGAGTCCGAGATAATATGGAGTCCCACCGTGGAGGGGTCGAAAAAGGTTCAGCGAGACCCTTCTTAACGAATGCCCTCCAAAAATGCTCCGTACCACGAGAAAGAAGAGTCTCTTGGGGCTCGGTACAGCAGTCAAGCTAAGACGAAAACTCCGCGGTCTCGAAAGGGTTAATGAAATCGGATTTTGTGCACGAAAAATCGTTTCTTCCTTATGACACATGGCGTAAATCATCATCTTGGCTCAAACGGATATGAAAAATATATTTTTCTTGAAAATGATTATTAATTTCTTTGTCCAGCCACAGTGTAATTATTAATATTATTCGTTAAAAATCTCTGGAAATCCGTTATCAATAGAGTGCATAATCATTCAGATTTTTGTCAAAAATTAGATGGAGAGATAGGTATTATAAAATATTTTCCTCTCAAATATTTTATGAAATAATATTAATTTTTTACGTCATTTAGAGTTTCATGGTACATAGTTATGTACCGTTCATGTGATTTTAAAAATTTACAGAGCCATACTAATTTTTTATGCATCAAATTATGTCCATTAAGTGCACTATTAAAGAATTTGACGCCAAATGAAGCTAGAATGAAATTTCTTTTCAACCACAAGAAAAAATCTATTAATGGGAACCTTAAAATGTCGATTCCGAAAATAAATAGACTTTTTGGCTCAGCTCTCCGTGGAAATCAATTCTCCAGATCAAATTTCCATCGCGAATTCATTTTTCGTCATTTTACTTTCGCAAGGGTGGAAATAATACTCTCATGACTGCACAGGAATTGAGAACTCTCTATCGATAAATGAATGGGAAAGGACGGCTACAAACAAACGTGCGACAGTGGTTTTGTGAAAATCATTCTTTTTTATGTCTTAAACATCGAAGGGAAACATTTAAAGGAATCAGAAAAGCATGATGCGAACTTGATGAGCTATTTGCAAAGGATGCCGATCTCATGAACAAAAATATTGAATGACACTGACTGAGAAAAATTGAGCAGTTTGATGAAAATTCGTACTATTCATCGTTCAATGCTCATTTTCAGCAGAAATTGATTCAGCTGACAGGGTAAATACAAAACTTATGTTGGGCTGAATTTCAGATATCCACCCCGGCTGAATGAAAAATACTGATATTAACGGTAACCGTGACGGATACTACCTAAGAGTTGGAGAGATCGGAAGAATGATTTTATATCTTTTTCAATTATTGTAATATTATTAATTAATACTCCTTTCCAACAATCTATGACAACGGAAAAAATTGAGGAAGTTATCAGGTCTCCGAATAAAAAACCCACCATTGCCTGAAGCTATGTACGTGTCGTTACCAAGGCCCAAACAAAGAAGATCAATTTCGATGTACCACGACGAAAAAGTCAAAGAAAAATAATATTACTGAATTTAACGAAAATAAAATTATCCTCTTTCTTTTCTTAGAGTTATTCACATCATACACTTTTAAAATAATTAACGGACACAGAAAAAATGTAATTGAATGATTTTCTTACCTTTTGGCGTGATGTCACTGCATTATCACATTCCGGATTATCTCCATTTTTCCAACAGCGCACTCGCATAATCCTCTGCGATGACTCGTAGCTGAAGAGAGAGAAACGGGAACTGAATTTTCCTCCGTGGACTCACATAAACGCCACATAAATGCAATTATAATGAATGGGACGCGACAATTGACATTCTATTCAGCCATGCGCTAATTGTAATTGCCTATTAAGTGCATGTATTTCCTCTTCACAAACATTTTAAAAAGGCGATTCCTTTCGACAGAGAGGAACGATTACTAAAATCTAATTTTTAAAAGAATATTGAGGTATTTTTTCAGAGTGGTTAACCAAGTTGTAGAATGAATGGTGATTTCTAACCTGAAGATAACTTACATTCATGTTTCAATGCTTTAAAATAAAGTCTGTGCAAAATTAATTTTGAGTTATTTCCATTGATTCGATATTTCAGCAACAGAATAAGTATTATATATGCATAGAGAGGTATTAAAACGTATTTACAAAAAAGGTATATTTCGAAAAATTAAAAATTAAAACTTTTGGAAATGTTTTCGGAAGGATTCGAATTCAATGATATGGAATGGAAAAAATCACCAATATGAATCAATCCTTGGACAGATAAATGCAGTGATTGCGTATGAAAAAAGGCTTAAAAATATTAAAACATAAATCTCATTAGACGTAGTGATCATAACGTTTCCGTGTGCTACGAGGCAAAAAGATCGTTAAACAAAAGGAAAGAATTTATATGTATTATTAAGATCAGAGAATATAAGATGCATTTAACGGACAAAGAAAAGGCAAAAAATGAAGTAGATATTCTAAATGATTTAATGTGCATCAGGAATTTAAAAAAATATAAACTCAATCGGATACAGTAAAAAAATAATAAAAACTAAACAAAACGTGCTGAATAGTAAATTGAAACAGTTATTGGTTGTCGAGAACTCATATCTAGCATAACTGTATAACATTTTGTAATGTAAGCGTCCATTTTAGGGCAAATCATATTTGATTGGTACTCAATTGAGAATTCAGGGAAAATAGTTTTAAATTCATTATCAATTTGAGGTTCTAAACTTATTATGTTCATAGGAGAATTAATACCGTCTACTCCTTCCACAAAACATAACTACATAAACCTAACGATGCGATAAAATATAAAAACCAAAACAGCTTCTAAGACATCAATGGCGAAATATTATTTAAAATTTTATTCTTACCGATTCCCATGTGAAGAATATCTTGGTTGATTTTTCATAAGTTCCTTCTTCAGTTAACTGATGGTCTCAATCATCAGAAGTCTTCATGTCTTCGGCCACTGGAATATCTTCAGCCTAAGGAGAAAGCGGGTTAGTGCATACAAGGAAAATAAATGACCCTTCCCCCGAGGAATCGCATAAGCCCCAATGCAATGCACGGGAATTCACCGTGACGAAAGGAGGAAATTACCACTTTTCCATCCAAGTGACACAGTTTCGTCCCCGTGTAATGCAATGGTTTACAGCGCATGCGAAACCTCGGTTCGACACAAAAAAGAACTAAAATTAACGCAAGCTAAAAATCCTAGCCTTACTCGACGCATTGATTCATAGCCATAATGGCCAAAAAGCTAACCTAGTTTTGAAGCTGGGGTCCTCTTCACGTGAAGTTCTGATGACCTGCAGCCTGCGGAGAGAGGGAGAGAATACATACAAGGAAAATAAATGACCCTTCCCCCGAGGTATCGCATAAGCCCCAATGCAATGCACGGGAAGTCACCGTGACGAAAGGAGGAAATTACCACTTTTCCATCCAAGTGACACAGTTTCATCCCCGTGTAATGCAATGGTTTACAGCGCATGCGAAACCTCGGTTCGACACAAAAAAAGAACTAAAATTAACGCAAGCTAAAAATCCTAGCCTTAATCGACGAATTGATTCATAGCCATAATGGCCCAAATTCTAACCTAGTTTTGAAGCTGGGGTCCTCTTCACGTGAAGTTCTGATGACCTAAAGCCTGCGGAGAGAGGGAGAGAATACATACAAGGAAAATAAATGACCCTTCCCCCGAGGAATCGCATAAGCCCCAATGCAATGCACGGGAATTCACCGTGACGAAAGGAGGAAATTACCACTTTTCCATCCAAGTGACACAGTTTCGTCCCCGTGTAATGCAATGGTTTACAGCGCATGCGAAACCTCGGTTCGACACAAAAAAGAACTAAAATTAACGCAAGCTAAAAATCCTAGCCTTACTCGACGCATTGATTCATAGCCATAATGGCCCAAAAGCTAACCTAGTTTTGAAGCTGGGGTCCTCTTCACGTGAAGTTCTGATGACCTGCAGCCTGCGGAGAGAGGGAGAGAATACATACAAGGAAAATAAATGACCCTTCCCCCGAGGTATCGCATAAGCCCCAATGCAATGCACGGGAAGTCACCGTGACGAAAGGAGGAAATTACCACTTTTCCATCCAAGTGACACAGTTTCATCCCCGTGTAATGCAATGGTTTACAGCGCATGCGAAACCTCGGTTCGACACAAAAAAAGAACTAAAATTAACGCAAGCTAAAAATCCTAGCCTTAATCGACGCATTGATTCATAGCCATAATGGCCCAAAAGCTAACCTAGTTTTGAAGCTGGGGTCCTCTTCACGTGAAGTTCTGATGACCTACAGCCTGCGGAGAGAGGGAGAGAATACATACAAGGAAAATAAATGACCCTTCCCCCCGAGGAATCGCATAAGCCCCAATGCAATGCACAGGAATTCACCGTGACGGAAGGAGGAAATCACCACTTTTCCATCCAAGTGACACAGTTTCGTCCCCGTGTAATGCAATGGTTTACAGCGCATGCGAAACCTCGGTTCGACACAAAAAAGAACTAAAATTAACGCAAGCTAAAAATCCTAGCCTTAATCGACGCATTGATTCATAGCCATAATGGCCCAAAAGCTAACCTAGTTTTGAAGCTGGGGTCCTCTTCACGTGAAGTTCTGATGACCTGCAGCCTGCGGAGAGAGGGAGAGAATACATACAAGGAAAATAAATGACCCTTCCCCCGAGGTATCGCATAAGCCCCAATGCAATGCACGGGAAGTCACCGTGACGAAAGGAGGAAATTACCACTTTTCCATCCAAGTGACAGTTTCGTCCCCGTGTAATGCAATGGTTTACAGCGCATGTGAAACCTCGGTTCGACACAAAAAGAACTAAAATTAACGCAAGCTAAAAATCCTAGCCTTAATCGACGCATTGATTCATAGCCATAATGGCCCAAAAGCTAACCTAGTTTTGAAGCTGGGGTCCTCTTCACGTGAAGTTCTGATGACCTACAGCCTGCGGAGAGAGGGAGAGAATTCATACAAGGAAAATAAATGACCCTTCCCCCGAGGAATCGCATAAGCCCCAATGCAATGCACGGGAAGTCACCGTGACGAAAGGAGGAAATTACCACTTTTCCATCCAAGTGACACAGTTTCATCTCCGTACACTGCAATGGTTTTCAGCGCATGCGAACCCTCGGTTTGACACACAAAAAAACTAAAACTAACGCAAGCTAAAAATCCTAGCCTTATTCGACGCAAAGATCACGGCCCTAAAGGCCCATAAGCTAATCTAATTCACTTGCTTTCTTCTTAATTTGGTCCTCTTCTCTTGTTGTCTTCTTTCTTCTCCTCCTTAATTTGGAGGACACACGAATCGCACTCGTATCTTTTCGCCGTTTATTCGATCAAAACGCAATTATCGCTCAATCGCGCAACGCATCGGATAAAGCGCAACGTTCACACGCATACCGGATCGGTAGTTTTCTTCGAGGTCTCATTGCTGTCTTTTCTCTTCTTCATCATCCTGTAACAGAGCTGATTAGTGAACATGAACATGAAGTACAGGTAATCAAGTCACCCAAAAAATGCATCACGAAACAAAAAAAATCATAATAACCCACTAGAAATTAATAAACAAGGTACCTTTTTGCATGCCAACTTAAACTTTGTATTTTTGGCTTTTTTCCGTCCACACTTTTCTACCTTTTGGTATTTTTGGCGCCTATTGTAAATGTGAATTTTTTCACCATGGTCTTATGAGAATTTTCTGTTCGCGAGAATTCTCATCCTAAAGACTCATTTATTTTATGAGTCCATAACCATATAAAAACGTCATCGGATCCGATTTTACCAATAGATTAATTCAACTCATACCCTATCACACCAGTGCGTCCCACTTATTACAAATATCAAAGAGAGGCCATATTGAAACCTTCATACCTTGATATGCATATCATCATCTAATGGAGCTGGTTAGTGCACATTTATATAAAATACACATTCGATGTCACCCAAAAAATACATTACAAAACATAGAAACCATAATCACTAACAAAAATATGCCTAACCTATATGTACCTTTATGCCTGCCTACTTAGGTTTTGTATTTTAGGCCTATTTTTTGCCAATTTTGATACGTTTTGTATTTATGGCGCCTTTTTAATATTTCACTATTTTCACCATGTGGTTTTGTGAACTTTCCGTCCACGAGAATTCTCATAATAAGACTCATTCAGTATATGGGTCTATAACCATACAATAACCTCATCGGATCCGATTTTTTACCAAGAGCTGAATTCAACTCATACCTCATAATACCAAGTCGTCCCTCTTGAATTACACTTATCAAAGAGAGAGACTTCATTTTACCATCGTACCGCGGTACATATAACAGTGCTAATTAGCTTTTCTTCCGATGAACTCTGTTGGGAAAGACACAGTATATTAACAGCATGAAACAGAAATCACTGAATTGTAATAAAAACCTCAGCTATAGAAGGCCTTCTGCTCATCACTGAAAACCATCCACTTGATAGGAGATCCATCAGCGGCAAACACGCTTTCCGTAGTCATAGAAACGCCTTGTAACTTATTCCTTGTGTCAGTTTCCTTAATACTTAAGATAACCACACGAAATCTTTACTCCTGGTAAACGGCTGTCTTTGTTCACCCTGAAATAAATAAAAATGATATTGTAATTTTGAAGTTTATTTGTAAACTATCCATAAATATCAAAATTAATCAACACATTTAAGTTATATGCCAAATGTTTATCGCCATTTCATGCTAGTTGTTTACTTATCAATTTGTTTTTAATATTTGATATGTGTTCTCGTAATTTTAATCAGGTAAAAAACAGATTGCTGTAATCCATCAAACGATGGAAAAAGTCAGCACCACGCGTTCAAAGTCCCCTTGGATAAATATTTCATCTGTTGGCTGGTTACCATTCAATTTTTAACAAAACTTTTAATGAATTGCGGTAGTAATAGATTAATTGCACAAATTTTAACAATTGTTGTGTAAGGTTTCTTAGGAAATATAGAGGTTAATACTATGATTTGTAAAAAAAGATATTACCGTAAGTATTTGAAGAGGGTTTAAAATTCGGGTTTGCGAGTTGAGACAAGGTTTTACTTTAGATTCACAATGAAGAAGCATCATAGATCGACGTGGTATAAGTGACTTGGCGGAAGTCGGCGGAAGTATCCACTTTTTCTCTACGTTTGCGTAAAAAATTGGCTGAAAAATTGTTCCACCATTTTGTTATAATTCCATGGTTATTGATGAAACAAAATCTTTGCAAACCCTCCAAATGGAAAAGAAGGTAGTTTAAATTAAGATGGTATAAAATTTTTGTCTGTAATAATATTAATGAAACCACTGCATGAGGATAAATTAAGCTCTTTTCAGAAAAAAATCGAGAGCGGTCGTTTCTCGCTAAATTTGTTCAACTTTTGCCTCAATGACATTGTTAAAGTGAAGGAACAAGGAAGAAATAATCTTGAAGACTATGCACAATTTATTGGAGAACATGTATGCGAAGTTTTCACTTCCTAGCTCAAAAAAATCGATTTTGAGGTTTTGGCCAATTTTTTCGATTCTAGCTCACTGCGCGTCTGGACCATTTACATTACACCACGTAGAATACACCCGTATGTCTCTCTTTAATCACCGTGAGCTGAGAGAGCTTCAATAAAGAAATTACAGAAAGCAAATTATAATAGTTGACGTGTGATTCATCTTCCCATTGCAAAAAATTATTAATTCTAATCATCATTCCATTTTCAAAGCGTTGCTGATACGTAATAATAATAAGTATACTACCTTGTATGCTATGTAATAGCAAGGAATACAGCATTTTTTTCACTGCGGTTGTTCAAGATTTCTCAGGGAATATTAAGGCTATACCTATGGTCTATGAAACAATAAAATTACTGTATTTAATTCATCAAATTCCAGAAGGTTTGTTGCAGAAGATGTTTCCGAAGAATTCTATCATTTGTGGAGCCAAGAGTGGGGTCTAAAAACTTAATCTGAGCAAATGCATGTCGATGTATTTTTCACTAAGTTTGTCCAACTTTAACCATGTTTATGGAGTGGATGTTGTGGACAGAAGGGCTACAGTCGAAGGTAAGTCCGTAGGAGTTAAGATAATCTCGATCTTCTCGTAGGGAACGCATAGGAGGAATATTTGCGGCAGAGCCCTGAAGAAATTCAATTCGTCAAGCGTGTTGTGCGGAGATTTTCGGATGAGAAAATAAAATAAAGGTGCTATTTCGCACTCGCCCGACCACACCTAGAATATGCAGCGATATCAAGTGTTATCCGGTGCAGATATACTTAATCCGCGAACTGCATAAACTATAAAGGAAGGCTGCGCGGATCGTCAAAAAAATTGCTACGGGCGTACAGACGGCGTTACTCAGCTGTTAAGCGAATTAGGCTGGGAGCCGCATGAGACTCGGAGGCCGCGCCCTAGGCTTAGATTGCTTGAACAATAGGGTGGTTTCCTATTATTTTTTTATTGCATAAATCGAAAGATTATTACTCCTGGAGTACACATTTCACACTTTTAGATTTTTAAATGACGACTTCTATTTTTCGCGATTAAATGAAAAGTGAAAATTTTCAAGCGCGCGAAAACGCGACGGCTAAGTGTGAATGCTGGCAAAACTCCGTGTGACGTCGTTATGGTTCCCGCTTGCGCAATTGAGGTGACCTTAGGGCGACGGTTTGAGCGCTGATACGACCCAGGATGCTAGTAGGTAGCAGAGTACCCTGCTAGCTGGTAGCGCTTGGCTTAAATAAGGATTATTAATACCTTATCAAACGAAGGAAACTTTCCGACCTTAGCCTGTTTTAATTGGTGATTATTAAGACATGTTTCCCTGAGCTCTGTACCTCATGCATGCATTGGTAATCTCAGATGACGTGAAACTCCTATCCACTCGTATAGAAACTAGGTCCCTGTGCCGCAATTCTGAGGATTTTCCGCATCAATTCATAACTTTTGATGAAATATGGATTTATCACTTCACTTCAAAGACAAAATAACAGGTAAAACAATTGAGTTTTGAAGATGAACGGGCTCCAAAGCAGGCGACGATGCAGAAATGGGCAAGTCAATTCATGGCGACGATATTTTGGAATGTGTGCTGAATTATCTTCATCGATGAATGGGAAGAGGGAAAACCATTAACAGGAAAGTATTATGCATCGTTTTTGGAACGGTTTGTGAGATAAATCAAGAACAGCGCCCTCATTTGAAGCAGAAAAATGTCTTCCTTCAACAAGAATATGCAGAGTTGCACATTTGTTCAGAGTCAATAGCTAAAATTAGAGAATTTAAGTTTTAACTATTACACAATTCACCGTATTCACCAGATCTGACCTCTGGTGACATTAATAATTTTAAAACTTGAAAAAATGACTTTGCTGACAAAAGTTTGCATATAAAGAGGAGATCGTACCTAAAGACCAATTACTATTTTGAAGAGATCTCTAAATTCTTCTTTTTGAACGGCTTAAAATGCCTGGAAAAATGTTTACAAACCTTTTTGTGGGTGAAATTAAGAAGGCTATAGTGAAAAATGAGGCGATATAATTTGTTTTTATACCTTTTTCTAAAGATTTATTGAACGACCATCGTAACTGCCTAGAGAATGCTGACTTTTCGGAGAAAGAGAATGAGTTGTGGTTGTGATATTCCAGGATTCGCAAGAGTGAAAAGAGAAGAAGGGAAGCATCGAAAGAGATAAGGAAAGTGAGAAAGCGACGAAACTGAAGTTGAATAGAACAACAATTTCACAGTCAAAGGATACCACCAACATTCTAGAGACCATAACGAATTCAACGAATAATAGCGGGCGGACATATTCCGTAACAACCTTCGTTCTTGAAGGAAGACCTCATTTGAAATTCCCTCGTCTCTAAGGGCTTGTTTACACGGCACAGCGACCCAAACGAGTTAATGTATAAATGAATGAACGCGAGAATGAACACGAAAATGCATCGTATGTATAACCACACAACTTGTGTGAATGCATTAACGGAAAATAGAGCCTCTTCTGGTTTGGCTTATTCATTCGGGGAAGTTCTTTTTTAATCAGACGAAGTGAAACATATCATTTGTTTACCGCGTTACTTTGATAGATGCGACCACGAGAGGAAAATATAGGAAATTGACTGAAAAACAGAGAGATTTAAAATAGCATTCTATCCTCGTACTATTAATGATAGCAACGGTGTCTCGATCAATAAAGTTAATTCCGTAAATCGGTAGGACGACTCATTTAATGCTTATCCATTTTTATACCCTTGAATGGATATGTTGCGTGAATAAATAGCCGTTGATATGGTTTTCCCTTTGCGTGACTGCGGACTTGCATTTTGTTTTGATGCGTATTATTTTTATGACCGTGTGGTGGGCATGTGGAGATGTCTTGTATGCTGGATATTTGCGATTGGTCCAATAATCAATAACAAAAACTAATTAGGCTTGGATCGCGTGGATATTCCGTCACAACCTTGGTAAACGACAGACGGCTTCTCTTGAATGTCTTCATATCATTCCTCAGAAAGATTTACCGTCAGAAGGGAAATCTTTCGATTTTACCACGGAGCGATGATGGCGGTACGGATTTTGCAGAAATACTTTATTTTCCACAATAGTACACAGCGTATAAGGCCGCCAGGGTAGGTGATAATGAGGAAGTGTTAAGATAAGTTGGAAAAAAGAGAGGTCTTTTAAAAACGTTAAGGAGAAGACGGGATAATGTTATTTGCCACACCATCTACATCTGAATCTACGTACTACCCCGCAAGCCAACTAAAAACGTGTGGCTGGGGGTGTTAGTACACCAGCCATTTGCACATAAAAAGGAAACTTTCTAACGAAAGTACGACTGGCATTTATTAAAGCCCTTTATGGTTCGGAGAAAAACGAATTCGCATATCAATCCTTTCGGCAAAATATCTCTCCTAATTTATCGCTTCTATCGGACCTGGAAATATAGTGTGGCTCTAATAATTATTATGTTCTCCGTGTCGCTCTTAAATATATATCCATTCTCAATAGCTCAAGCAATATAAGGCTAGCGCGCAGCCTCCGAGCCTCCAGCGGCTTCCAGCCTAATTCGATTAAGATCTGGGTAACGTTGCCTGTACGTCCGTATCGGTTTTTGACTAACCGCAAAGCCTCTCTTTGTATTTTATTCAGTTTGCGGATTAAGTCTTTCTGCAATAAATCCCACGTGATATCGATGCATATTCTAGGTGCGGTCGGACGAGTGCGAAATAGCACCTTTCTTTTACTTTCTTCTCCGAAATCTTCCCACAATATGCATGACGATTCCTGATTTCTTCAGAGCTCTGCATATGAATCCTGAGGGATGATGGCCTGATGAAGAGAATCGTCGAAGGACAAGTGGATGGAAAGACATGAAAATGAAGGCCCCGAATAAGTTACTTAAGACAAGTAATTAAGAGAAAGTAAAAGAGAATAAATACGTAAATATGAAGTGAAATACTAGTAAACGCAGTTGAGAATTGAGTCATCCTAATGCTTGCATCCCTAATGATTTTTCACAACAATACTCATTATATAAATGTTCATTGGTTATATTATTATGATGATCACTGAGGCATTGAGAATATTTCTTCATCCTTCCGTATTCTATGAGGGAAAAGTTTAAGAATAAATCAGAAACCACTCTGATAACATCTCGCTTCGGGGACTGTTCTATTTTATATCCAATTCTACGTTCAAATACCTGTCAAAAATCATTTCTCGTTACGACGACGTCTAAATTTTGGGATTCTATCCCTGAGGGCTTAAAACAGAGAGGTTCCAATCATGCTTCCAAATATGAATTATTAATTAATTATAAATTATATTAACACATTGCTCTAATCAAATCAGTGCTACATTAAACTCTACTTAAAAAAACACAGCCTACAGATCTCATGCATGTGGCTAAATTATAATTATTGTCTCTTTTTTATGTCATAATTATTTACTTATCATACTGTTATATCGTCATTACTTCTACGGGCTCTCACGAGAGTTCTTCATTAAAAATAAGATATTTAAATAACAATGCCTACTTTGTTCAATGCGATGTGCACTCTAATGTCGCTAAACCCCTAATGTCTGTTTATTTATATCAAACGTAATATATCGCATATCAACAAAGCAAAAGGACCGATATGATATACTAAAGCCTATAAAGCTACAAAATAACTAAACCAAAACAATTAAAAATGTAATTAGCACGCCAACTTGTGTCTGACTGTTCATGAATGTAACTAATGAGCTTTTTGTTTAGCCTATCATTGTAAATAGAGTTTTGCTTCAAGGGTGAAGGCCGGAGCATAAATAAGATATTCTATTATATGCTCAAAGGGACTCATTGCTATCATCTGTCTAGAGACTGCTTTTCGTCTCCGAAAACTTTCAGAGTCGATAGATCGAAGCAGTGGGTTTGGACTAAGATTGAATTGGCACGAATGAAAAGAGAAAGTGTGAAGCATCGAAAGAGATAGGCAGAGCGAGAAAGATATGAAATGGAAGTCGAATAGAACGCCTATTTTACCAATAAATACATCCACAGCACCTGTATTGCACCGACTATAACACGAAGCAGCATATTCCGTCTCAACCTCTGGTGGCATTGACTGCATTTGAACTTCCTTCATCTCGTTTTAATAGAAAGAAATAGCCTCCGAAGGGAAACCAATTTTCCCACACACCCGTGTTAGCGGTGGAACGAATTTTTGCGGGATACGTTTTTTCGTCAATAGTCCATAGCGTACAAGGCCGTCGCTAAGATCGGAGTATTGCAATCGCTAAGGGAGATGATATTCCAAAGAAGATATAATTTATATCCTCAACTAGAGGATTAACTGGTCTATATTAATGTGACTAATGTATGAAGGAACCCTATTAAAAGGTTCGGCAGTAAAAAAACGAGAAAAATAAAAAGGAAATAGTATGCAAAACAGTAAGACAGTTAACAAACAGCACGTGAAGAGTTGTTTTGGAAGAAAATTGTAGAATATATATTATATTCGTATCAACAATTGGAAATCAATCGCTGTTCTCCACTCTTATCGACTCCATTATATTTACTCGCAAAGATAAGGTAAGTGAATACTCCATTTCATTCAAATACATTTCACAGTATCTGAACGTTGTTCAAAGACGCATTTAATGAATGCCAATTTTTTGAAATTCCGCGCATGAGCCTTAAAAATGTTGGGAAAGATGGAGTACTTCGTAAAATTTCAAAGGTAAAAAAGTGGTCAAAAAAGGGACTTAGTCTCAAACAGTGTGCGTATATAATCAAGTATTCTATTCCTTATATCACCTCCGATTTATAAAGTGAACATAAAACTATTAATTCTTGATTGTCGTCGAAGTTTTCCGATCGTTCGTCATACTGCTGTGAATATTAAACTGTGCATACATCAGTCATATCGTGGTGATAATATATCGTCGTGAACATACTTTCGTACTACTATTGCGACCGGTCAGCTGTCGTTAGATTTCGATTGGCTGCAATCTTATTAATTATATGTAGAAGTGCAGGGTAATGGATATTTCACACTTGTAAAATGTTATTTTCGTCTAGTAAGCTAGTTGCACAGCGGAACCGTGGAGATTGACAATAATTTTTCCTAGGGAAAAGATATTCGAGGCATATTTTCACGAAGCCTTCGCATAGCGATAGAAAAAAGATTTGCTGTGTTCGTTTGCGATAGTTTATTTCAACGTAACAAAGATCATGACCAAATATTACACCAAATAGTTTTAAAAAAAAATGAAGCTATAAATTTACAGGTTTTTGATATTTTTCGGAGTCACGGGCTTTTCCGGAGATCCGGACGATCATCCTATTTTTCATTGAGCGGTCGCTCAACTGTTAACAAATCGTCAGCACCAAGCTAAAGGCTCCCGAGAAGAATCTTGTTGGTAAGTTATGGTTATACTTCTCCCCGAAAGTGAATAAGCAATTCTTATACGTAAAACATATTGCTTGGCGGTCATCATTTTCCTTTCCTAATCCGTGTGGTGCCGAAATTTCCCCTAATATCCAATCAGAAAAATTAGGATGGAATGGCAAGGAATGAGTCCATATTGCAACACAAAAGTGAATGCACTACGCAAAAGTGCTTCGTGTTGCAACACCAATAATCACGTATTTGAAACTAGGCTTCCGTGTGAAAAATGGAAAAAATATCTGACGCTTCCGAATAGGAGAAAAATATTTCCGCGCAGAAAAATAAAACTGTCATCGGAAATCATGGAAATAATGAAGAACTCCAGGCTTTTGTAAAACGAAAGGTGGAAACAAATGATGAAAAAAAATTGCCCCTTCCAAGAATTGAATATACGACCACCGGGCAGGACTCGAATACTGTAAACACGGAGCCACCGCTCTTAGTTGTTGAAATTTCATTGCTAAGGGAATATAATAGACCTTTAAATGCTTAACTGTGTCTTTTGTTTAAACTATTACCCTGAGAGCACACCAAAAATTGTAGACGTATACATTTGGGATATTTCTAGTCTACAGGTAACTTAACCGATGGAAGTTACCAGTAGACCATAAATATACGCGATGTACTACTACCGCAATTGGGATATTTCAAGTCTACTGGTAACTTAACCGATGAAAGGCTGTAGACCAAAAATATACGCGTGATGAAAAGTAAAGAAAACATCAGTTATTTCACATAAATGTCATGTCATGTATATTCATCATGACAGGTAGATTCCATAAAGTTACGCATGAAACGGCTAATGAGGAACTTGCATGGGTCGTAGATTGCTCTAATAACTATTTTGAATAGGTCAAATGGATACATTAGCTCGCAAAAATACCTTCAGTTTCTCCATTCAACATCAAAAGAAATAAAAATATTGCATTTAAAATCGAGAAAAATTTCTCTGAGCCGACCACTGCGCGAAGACACCCGAGCGTTGCCGAGGCCAGGCGTGACGTCATAGGTGCCTAAACAACCGCAGGGAGTTGGAAAATACGCTGAGCGCTTGGTGTAAAATTTGTTTTGAGGGAGTATTTAGCCGCTCATCATCACTTTATTTTGTTCTGTTATTCCTGGGCAAGTTTTCCTATTGCTATTGTGCCTAGATTATTACTTGGGATATTAATAACGCGGCATCGGGATGATGAAGTACAAGCGTTTCACTTCGTGTGTTTTAGTTATCAGAAAAATGGATGATAACGTTGCCACTCGTTCGAATAGTACACCTGAAATTCATCTACGTCTACATAATGCCCCGCAAGCCGCCTATAAGGCGTGTGGCATGGGATGTTAGGACACCAGCCTTTTTTTAGGACACCAAAAATTGATGCCATGACCCTCATGGAATTTGCTAAGACAAATTATTGCTATTCGCGATTCCAGCCAAGGGAGACACCACCTGGCGGAGAACGCTCGAAACAGAGGAACGATGGTCATGACGCGGTAGTGCTATGAGGAATAGTGTAAATGAGATCTTTACACTGTTTTATTGACTAGTTAAGGGGTGATACCTACTTTTTTGTTTCAAAGCAATTATTACCGTTACTTGAGGTTAAATATTATTTAATTCTACGACCCTGTAATAACTGCAGCACAAGTGGAATTGTTTCAAAGCGAGGCGACGGCTGTTGTTCCCGCACGTAGGTAGGAGCAGAAAGCTCTTGCTTAGGACGATTTTAATGGAGATACGTTGGTTTTACATGTTATAGCTATTAATATAGTGTTATTTCAATTGAAAATCGTTCATGTGTCAGGCTACGCAGAAAAAAGAAGAAAAATAGCGTATATCCAACGCATCAAAGTATCCGATATCCGTGATCGCTGTTTTCGAGATTTTCAATATAACATACTAAATACTTACATCGCCATTATTATGAGCGGGATGGTATTTACCCGTGTTAGTCTGATAAATTTGTTTTTTTTTATTCTGTGCGCGATGTGCTATTGAACAATTTACCTAAAGTTGCTGAGTATAGTAACTCAAGATTGACGTTAAGTTTCAATAGCAAGGAGGAAGAACCTACTGTACCATTGAACGAACGATTTTTAACAGCGTCTCACGGTGTAAATTAGTAATATATGCACTATGGTAAACATTATTAGCTTATTTTGATTGATTCCAGGTGTCAATTCGAAGTCATATATAATCTCAGAAGATATTGCTTTCAGACAAGAAATGGACGACTCACCTATTCAAGGCAATGCCAATTGGCTAAACTTAAGTTTCATTTCGACTTTGAAATGTAATAGTGGGCAAAGAAACTTCCCAAATTCATTTCCCCGTAGACAGTTACAATAACTCATTCAACGGATTATTATTTAACTGTGACACCCAATTTAAATTCAAAACCCAGCCAATTTCATGTGATGCTCTGTCGAATAACTATAAACTGGTGTTAATAAGACTGCTATAAGTAATATTGTTTCTACAGAATATTACAAAGATAATATTTCAACTCCTTTCTGAAGTAACCGAACGATTAAACTAATATTATTAAGACAAGTACAACATATCATACTATGACAATTCATGTAAAAATATCAGGTCATTCAGTTTCCTTCTAACCATCAGCGGTTGGATATCCAAAATATGCATTGTTTCTCTGTATGGGGTATGATTAGTATTGAATCCACCATAGTAGTTTAAAGTTTGCTTTGTACCCTTTCAGTTGTAATCATTTACACTTTATAATAAGGATGCTATATAACTCTGCTAAATTCGAGAATAGGGCATACCAGTTCTGAATGCAATACTTTGAGCAAATGAATGTGTTTTTGTTACTCAAAGCAGACGATTTATAAAACCTAACATACATACGAGCCTTTTGCAAATTACCTATTAATTACAACAACTTGTATATTTTCATCTGAGGAATTATTAATAAAATTATTAAATATAGCTAAATTAGTAGTAGTAGACATTATTTATCTGAAACCTTGGTGTTCAGTATGTACATACTTCAACATGGGGATAAAAAATGAAGAACTATCGTCTCCATGATCTTACCAAGAACAGGGAATCAACAGTAAAGATACTTAAGTCGTCCTTAAATTTCTAAATCATACCAAACAATTTCATTTCCCTATGGTAAATCACATCACATAACTATTTAGTTCATTTCTTATCCGGAATATAGGTGAACACAGCAATCCACATCAGTGAAGCAGACGGCTGTGGCACCCAAATACAACACGAAAACTGCCTGAAATGGTTCTATGTATTGAAGCGGCAGATTGTGTATGATATACTATCAAGTTCTTTTGTAGTGTATTCCATAGAAATGGGTAGGAAGTAACGCGACACGAGTCGGACAGATGCAAGTCGAGAATCAACCTGACTCGTAATGATTAGGTACATTATAAACACCTTTAGTTACATCGTCAAGCAGTTTTCTTCAGTTCTAGATCTTCTTACGGACGAAAGAAGCCGAGAAATACACCGTACGAAGGTTTTAAAAGAATATTTCTATCTTATTAGCTCTTGATATCATGCTTTATGTTTTCTCCGTACGCCAAAGCTAGATGATTGTTTTGATTTTACCATCACTCTGGCGGCCATATTGGAAATTGACGTCACTGACAGCAGCGCCGCCATCGGTCATTTGAGTCTCGAATACGTTGGCGGCAAATCGAGTTGTAAAAGAAACTTGTAATACTGGAGGATAACGATCGTAAGCTGTGCTGTTGAATTTGGCAACGCCCGATTAGCGGAGAAGGTAGTCCTATCCGTCCTACGGTACGAATTCACAGCAAAACAGTCTGCACACAATCCACATGTGATATCGCGATCGGTTCCGCTGCCAACAGACACACAAGCTACAACCTATTTCAATAATATAGGTAAATCCATAAACAATATACTAGCATATACCATAAAAATATAGCGGGAAATAGGCAAATACTCTTATCAAAAACTGGATGTCACTGTCACATTCTTATATTCATCACATACAACTTACAATAACAGAACTCGTTATGATGAATACAACTATTTATTCACTGATTCACCCTTAAATTAGCCCACACAAGTGACACAGGTGACATTTCTCACTACTATTCGTTGAAATAATGGAATAACAAACTTCACACACAGTTTTTATTTCAATAGCGTGATCGTGAAATGTCATATCTACGGTGACAACGGAGATTAGCACGCCACTGACAACTTTTACACTACTGTTAGACATTTATCGATAGCGTAATAGCACTTTTTACAATTCAATCACGATGGAACACTGATAACTCTTGGCCGATATTTTTCAACCTTGTCAAACTTTGTGCATTTCAACCACTGGCACTGTGATTATTAGCAGTAGTTTAACGGGAGACGTCACGTTGAAAATAACACTATTTTGGCACAAAAATGTTCCTAGAGATCTCCAATCAGCGAGCAAAAGTTGCATTGACTGGAATTCACCCCATAATACAAGCACAGACAGTCCTAAACGACGAATTCTCCGGTACCTACGAATAAACGGATGAAGTTATTGTATATAAAAGCTAAGCGGACATCAGTAAACATCAAAATCGTTCTAATTGCATACTTAAATGAATGATATACCGTCGATAACATCAACTTACAACTAACGTATCCCCCTTCCAAGGCCGTGGCTCAGACTCCTACAACGATGTTATCTAGGTATTATATAATTTTTGGTTTAACTGCACCAGTTTTATATTTTATGCCCGTACTCAGATATTAATATTATAAATAATGCAAAATATGAGGGCTTCCAAGCCTCTATCGTCGGATATTTATCTTTAAATATAAAATAATCAACACGTCTAACAAACGAAGCTCTCACAACTGCTGGCAACTATTACAAACAATCACAACAATAGCTTCGCGTGATGTTTAGGCACCTTTGACGTCATCGAGGCTTCGTCGGCAGTGGCTTGGGGGGTGAGGTAGTTTTTCCCGCGCTTTAAAATTCGTAATATTTATCATTAAATATCTCGCGAAGGAAAACTCAGATAAACATGCGGTTTTCTTTGTTGAATTCAGAAAATAATTTTCTGTCCGCCTGTGAAATAAAAAAAATTCATGCAAGTTCCCCATTATAAATATATGCGATGTATAATACACGAAAAATTGAAGGCGTACACATTTGGGATATTTCTAGTCTACAGGTAACTTAACCGATGGAAGGCTGTAGACCAAAAATATACGCGATGTACTACTACCGCAATTGGGATATTTCAAGTCTACTGGTAACTTAACCGATGGAAGGCTGTAGACCAAAAATATACGCGATGTACTACTACCGCAATTGGGATATTTCAAGTCTACAGGTAACTTAAATGATGGAAGTTACCTGAAGACCATAAATATACGCGATGTATTCTACCAATGCCTTCTAAGCTAACGAGCCGTATGCTGGAGATGGTAACACAGTTGGTCGTCTGCAGACCACGTTAGTGTATTGTTTTGGTTGTTTATGAGTTGCGAGCAGTTGTGAGAGCTTCGTTTCTGATACGTGTTGGTTATTTCCAGTGTAAAGCAAAATCTCCGACGATAGAGGCTCAGGAGCCCTCATATTTTGTATTATTTACAATATTAATATCTGAGTAAGCGCATTAAATATAAACTGGAACAGTGGTTAAACCAAAAAGTCAGTAGCATCGTCGTAGCTGTCTGACAATGAGCCACAACCGTTGGAGGTGGATACGTTAAATGTAAGTTGATGTTATCGACGGCACCTCATCCATTTATGTAATTAGAACAATTTTGATATTTTCTAATGCCTGCTATGCTTTGACAGCCAATAATTTCATCCATTTCTTCGTTTTGTGCCAAAATAGTGTTATTTTCATCGTGACAACTCTCGTTAATCTACTGCTGGCAATCACTGTGCCAGTGGTTGTAATGCACTATGACAGTTAAGTTTGACAAGGTTGAAAAACATCGGCCAATAGTAGTATTTTCAGATTTCCATCGTGATTGAATTGTAAACAGTGCTATTACGCTATCGATAAATGGACAGTTATGTAAATGTCAGTGGCGTGTTATCCTCCGTTGTTCACCGTGGGTATGACATATCACGATCAAGCTATCAAGATCAAAGCTGTGTGTGAAGTTTATTTTTCTAGTATATCAACGAATAGCAGTGAGAAAAGTCACCTGTGCCACTCGAATGGGCTCATTAAGTCTCCAAATCGGTGAATATATAGTATTTTTCATCATAACGAGCTCTGTGATTGTAAGTTGTACGTGATTAATATAAGTATGGTAGTGACTTCCAGTTTTTGATGATTATATTTGCCTATTTCCCACTATGTTTTTCTGGTGTGTGCTAGTATATCGTTTGTGGATTTACCTATATTATTGAAATACGTTGTTGCTTGTGTGTGTTTGTGTATTGGCAGCGGAACCTATTCGCGATCTCAGAAGTGAATTGTGTGCATACACTTAGCTGTGAATTCGTATTCGTCAAACCAAGGAAATGGTGAAGCTTTGTCACATTATCATGAAATAAAAGTTTCTTTCTACAATAATTGCATGTCTTGTGTTTCTTTAACTGTATATTGCTTTTCATAGATAACTGCCTAAAAGTTATTTTTCATTATTTGAGAAAGTGCTTTTCTTTTGCTCCCTGAATTGGCATTATTGCTTTCCAAACCCCGCTACATACACGGAAAGAACGCAGAGCAACCGATTATTTGTTATTTCATAGGAGTTCAGTGTTTTTGTCTGTAATTAAGGTTCTCCTAAGTATTCGTGATGGATTTTTAGCATTTTCGGAGGGATAGGAATACCTTCTCCGCTAATGCGGCGTTAACAAATTCAACAGCACGGCTCGTAAGCAGTATTAATTAGGCATTGCTTAATGTTTTTGTAAAAAAAATACGCCTGCATTTGGTATAACCGTAGAACAAAATTATCATAAATGGGCGACATTTGCCCCTAATGTAGACCAAATATAGACGTCTACATTTGGTATAACCGCAGACCAAAATTATACCATTATAAGTTACCAGTAGACCAAAAAAGGAAGACATTTGCACCTAATGTAGACCGAATGTAGACCTGATGTAGACCAAATGTAGTCGCCTACATTTGGTATACGGCAAACCATTAGGTTTGCTGTATACCACATATAGACGTCTACATCTGGTTTACATATGGTATTCTGCACACTTTGTGCTCTCAGGGTAATTACATAACCGCATGATGGGGGATGATTCGTGAACAGCTCCCGAAGGACTACAGCACTACAAAGTTTTGTTGAAATCTGAGACCCACTTTTGTGACAATACCCTTGTAATAGGGCCATTTACTTAAATATTGTTTCATAAAATGTATAAACAGTTCTAACCCGATATTAGGAGTTGACCACTTATGCTTCTGTGCCCAAGTCAATAACTAGCGTCAATGACACAAAAACGATGCAACTTATTAAGGGTTGTTACTTTTGGTTTGAGAAAGAAGAAAGTTAGAGCCTTAGACTTGCTAGTTCTTACTCATTTCGACCCTTGATGATTAAAGAATAGGTTTAGCGAAGTAGCGGACGAATAAAGCCCGTGGAATATTTGCTATCATTAGTTGATAAATTCCCTCCGTTCTCCAATACCCCGTTAAAATTAACTCTGAGAATATTCCCATATAAATTTAGTAAATGCAAAAATAATCATTGTGTTCTATTTGCAGAAGACACGCCGCGGCTGAAATGGCTTGATCAATTGAGGATAGGATGTCTTTTAGAAATGTTCGCATTAGAATCCCTCTGTGCTTCCACGTCCAACAGAAATGATAGATATATATTTTTTTAAATCGCGAGATGTGGGTCAATTGTAATGTACAATTGACCCACATCTCGTGATTTAAAAAAAAAAATATATATATATATAAAAAGGGGTCGTGAAGCATAAAGTTTGAAAGAAATGATAGATTAAGAGATAAATTTAGCCGAACGGATAGATGTGGGAATTCGTTTTACCCCGATAACCGTAAAGGACAAATGAAATTAGAAATAAGTAAAAACGCTAAGTAACTCAAGTAAATGGCAAAAAAATCATAGCGTTCCAGTTGTAGTGGCAATACCTAGGCTTAGATTGCTTGAATATTTGAGAACGGATGTCTTTAAGAGTGACACGGAGAACATAATATTAGAGGCACACTATATTTCCAAGTCCGATAGAAGCGATAAATTAGGAGAGATATTTTGCCGAAGAGATGAGTGTGGGAATTCGTTTATCCCCGACAACAATAAATGATAAATAAACAATAAATGCGAGGCGTAATTTCGTCGGAGCGACTCCTTTTTACGTGTAAACTGCTGGCGTCATAACATCCCATGCCACAAACCTAGAGAGGCGGCATGCGGGGTAGAATGTAGATGTAGATATTGCTGCTATCCAAGCGTGGTGAGATGAATGGCAGTTAGAATTA
This sequence comes from Ischnura elegans, assembly GCF_921293095.1. Classification (NCBI taxonomy): domain Eukaryota; kingdom Metazoa; phylum Arthropoda; class Insecta; order Odonata; family Coenagrionidae; genus Ischnura; species Ischnura elegans. The sequence goes on from NC_060253.1 coordinate 117,495,550, forward strand.
AATTTGAAAAAATACGTAGGATTGAATTTCTGGAAAAAGAATAACTCCCCACAACATAACTATATCATTCGGGGTACCCAATTTAAGACAGCTGAATCCGTGAAATATCTAGGAGTTAGATTCAATTATAATCTATCGTGGAATAAACATATTCAGGAAATAACAGGTCAAGCTAATCGTTAACTGGGTTTTGTTATTACAATATTCATCTACATCTACATAATACCCCGCAAGCCGCCTAAAAGGCGTGTGGCAGGGGGTGTTAGGACACCAGCCGTTGACAGCTATTAAAAAAAGGAAGTGCTCTAACGAGGTTGGGACAAGCGTTTATTAAAGTCCTTTATTGTTCGAGGGAAAAACGAATTCCCATATCTATCCGTTCGGCAAAAAATCTCTCTTAATTTATCGCTTCTGTCGGACCTGGAAATATAGTGTGGCACTAAGATTATGTTCTCAGTGTCGCTCTTAAAGATATCCATTCTTAATTGTTCAAGCAATCTAAGCCTAGCGCGCAGCCTCCGAGTCTCCAACGGCTCCCAGCCTAATTCGCTTAACATCTGCGTAACACTGTCTGTACGCCCGTAGCGGTTTTTGACGAAACGCGCAGTCTTCCTTTGTATCTTATACAGTTCTCGGATTAAGTCTTTCTGCACTGGATCCCATACACTCGCTGCATATTCAAGGTACGGTCGGACGAGAGCGAAATAGCACCTTTCTTTTACTTTCTCATCCGAAAATCTTCCCACAATACGCCTGACGAATCCTAATTTCTTCAGGGCTATGCCGAAAATATTCTTTATATGTGTTCCCCACGTGAGGTTCGAGGTTATCGTAACTCCCAGGTACTTCACTTCGTCTGTTGCCTTTATGTTAATGCCATCCACTGCATAAATATTGTTAGTGTTGGACGAATTCCGCAAGAAATGTACCGCCATGCATTTGCTCAGATTAAGTTCGAGTCCCCACTCTTGGCTCCACAAATGAACGTTGTTTAAGTCCGATGAAAGAATTTTATAGTCAGAGTGATCACTAATTTCGCGATAGATGACAGCATCGTCAGCAAATAAACGTATTTTACTGCTAATGCGGGAGCAGAGATCGTTAATGTATATAATGAACAACAGAGGGCCGATTACGTTTCCTTGTGGAACACCTGATGTAAATTTTACAACATCAGAGCTAATTCCGTCAAGAACTACTTTTTGTTTCGAATCTCTGAGAAAGTCGCGTATCCAGTTTACAACTGTTTCGTTTAATCCGCATGACTGTAATTTGTATAAAAGTCAGTGGCGGTTTGCCCATAAGGACTCTCGGACGCCGCCCCTCCCAAATATTTGAAAAAGTAAAAATAATAAAAATCTATTAATTTATAATTATACATCTGATTAATCAAAGTGTTTTTTCAGTCCCATACATCGAAATTGTTGGAAAAACACGAAAAGAAATAGCGCGAGAAGTTCGTATTTGTAGCCGTGGGGCGCTGGCCAGAACGTCCCAATCCATCCCCATGCAGTTATATGGAGAGTGGTAGTGGTGGGGGCCGCTGGTGCTATGACGCGTCTAACGTTGTGTCTTATGGAAGTCTTGGGACGTCGTCCGAAAATGCGCAGAGCGACGTGTGAGTTGACATCGCTGCGCAGGCCGGCGGGCGTATAATCAGGCGTCTACTTGGTGCTGCCACAGAAAAGGGACGTACGGAATCAGAATGATCACTGTACTGGGTGTAGTTATACGATTTTAATTTTTAATTACTGGTAGGTATTGCTACAGAAAATAAATTATCCCATTATGCTTGCGTTTTTTGGTGTTTGAATTCCGGAAGACATAACATCCAACCAGTTAAAGGCCGTATTGATGTAGGAAAACCATTCTCGAGTATTTGCCACAGTTCTATTATGATTACTGATTTCAAGAACCTTGGGGAAACTAATATTATAATGTTTAGGCCTGAACAATGTATTCATATCTTCCCGATGTTTAGAAATGCGGTACCTATTTTTCAGATAAATTTATCAAAAGACCTGCAGTATTAGAAAAAATCAGTTAACATTCCCCACTGATTTATAATTTAAGAAATAGGCGCGTGCGTGATAGGGTGAAGGATTAAACATGATTTATCCCGTAAAACGTGACTTTAAATAGAGTCATTCAATGACTGTCAAGAAGTGCCGCGTACAACGCACCTTTTGTGTGTAGGTTCATCATTTTTCTAGCCGTCCTTGTTTTTTTAGTTCATGTTCACCTAATTCCTCAGCGGCAGAGCGGTAGCTGTCTGACGGAAAATGTCCACTTCGGTCTGATTTAAATGGCTTCGAAGAGTTCATATAGTGCGGAGATCCTTACAACTCCTATCTGTGGCTCAGAGTCGTCGTCTTTTACGATCTAGAATTTATATTCTATTATATCATGGCAATGATTTCGAAGACATGGTTATTCCAAATGCGACCCGTTGGCGTATCGTGTGTTTGCCACATATGAATCTTAGACTCAAGGAGATGGTCCGTGACGTCCTTGTTTGTTTGAATGCCTTTGCTGACCTTAAATTCGTCCGTCAGCTGAATCAGCATTATTGGACCACGACTTCTATCTCCCTTGAGTCGTCCTTATAGTAACGGCAAGACTCTCGGAAGGAACGGAGTGAAAAGAGTTCAGACATCATTTTCGAGGAGTTAACTGTGCGTAATTGCCGATAAAGAAGTTTCTTAGCGCTGTGTGTACATTCAAGAAGACAATTTTGAATTAATCAACAGTGCTCGTTTTTTTTAGGGAAATATAGGGAAAAATTGTCCCAATTCTGTGTCCAGGCACCTTGTTCTTTTTGGTCGTATTTTTCGTCGGCCTATTTTGTGTCGTCCCTTGTTTATTTATAGACTAGTGCCCTTGCCATGCGTTCAATGGGAAAGAAATTGTTGTCCGGCGCTGATTTCAACGAACTTGTAATTGATCACTTTGCTGGACAAAAGGAAAGAAGGATGGACTTCTGCAATATAACTAAAGGCATGTGAGTATTTCAGATTATGTTAAAAATGTGTGAGAAATGTTTAATTATTGATTTTAAATCATACTGTATTCAAGAAACAACGCGAACACCGCCATCAAAGTGTACATCTGCAATAGCAAAACGCGCGCATTCTAGTAGTGTTTTTTGCCTAGTGGAAGTCTGTGACACTCCCCTCCCTCCTCAGGTGTTATAAGTGTCATTGCTACCTAAATCATTGCAAATGTTGTATAGATTTGACAAATAACGCATTATGATTGCAAAGCGAACAACAGAAGTGTATTGCGGGCATATCCGCACGAAGAATGTAGGCGCTAAAACGTATTTTCGTTTGTATTTGCATAATATCGCAGCAAATATATTTTTATTCTTCAAGATCATTGATCAGTATAATCGAGAGTCCGGACTAAGCCGATCCGTATGACCGAGAGTCTTCTGCATTTAGTATTTATTAATCAAGCCTTATTAGGAGAACTAGGTATTTTTGTTGAAAAAAACGGAACATATGGCATCACAAAATTAAATTCCTAGATTGCCGTAAAAACTTAATAAAATACACGAAATATTAAAAAATTATGACCCCCCGGTGGAGTGCGCCCCCCCTAGCATTTGACTCACGAGCCGCCACTGATAAAAGTTTGTAGTGAGGTACAGTGTCGAAAGCTTTCTTAAAATCTAGAAATAGTGCGTCAACTTGTCTTTTCGATTCACTAGATTTTATAACTTCGTGAAGAAAGAGCGCGAGCTGTGTTTCGCAGGATCTATTTTTTCGGAATCCGTGCTGACAGTCATGGAGGAAGTTACGTCTGTCCAAGAAAGTCATGATATTACTAACAACGATATGTTCAAGTATCTTGCCTATAATTGATGTTAGTGAAATTGGACGGTAGTTGCCTGGGTCATTTCTGTTTCCCTTTTTGAAAATGGGTGTAAAGCTTGCAATTTTCCAGTCGGGCGGTAACTTCCCTTCGAATAGTGACTTCTTGAATATGATCTCTAAGTAAGGCGCTATCTGTGGGGCTAACTCTTTGAGGACACGCGCGGGTATTCCCTCCGGACCCGGAGATTTACTATTCTTAATCGATTGTAGTTGTTTAATTATCCCATCACGTTTTATAGATATTTCTTCCATCAAATCCTCAGTATATGGGATGTCTAAATTGAATTGAGTATCGTCAGTAGTGTATACACTTTCGAAGTGGGCATTTAAAGTGTTAGCTTTGTCAATATTTTCGGTGACAAGTTTACCATCTTTATCAAATAACGAATCTACGGTTGAATGTTTTCCCTGAAGCTCTCTCGCGTACGACCAAAAGGATTTCGGATTTTCTTCGAGCAATTCACCAAGTACTTTTTTCTAAAACTTTCGCATTGCAGTTCGCATTGATTTCTTGATTATTGAGCGTTGAGTAGCGTAACTTTCTTTAGCTTCAAGTTCCTTCGATTTATTACGAGCCGTGATGGACTTTCTGTACAAGTTGTGTAGTTTTCTCTGTTTCCTAAGTTCTCTTCTGACATCGTTGTTGTACCAGCGAGGTTCCTTATTATCACAAAAATTAGGAAAGTGCGACGACAAAGTGAGAGACATTAGCTACTTTTCCCTCGTTAGACCCCATATTAAGTACGCTGCCAGTGTTTGGACCCTCATGAAAAAGGCTTAATAACAGAGTCAGAACGCGTGCAAAGAAGAGCTGCCAGGTTTGTGAAAGGTCGTTACGATAGTCTTGTTAGTGTAACCGACCTCTTAGATTAACTCGGATGGGAATCTCTGTCGAACCGTAGATTGAAAAGTAGACTAAACCTATTATGTAAATTTAAGGGCAATGTTTACTCCGATGAAGGTGGCCATATCTTACGGACGCCAACATACTACGGTAGATCAGATCATATAAATAAAATAAGAGTGATAGATTGCAGAACAGACAATACAGAATGTATTTTATTTCACGATCAATAAGAGCTTATAACGGCAGCCATAGAACTCACAAATAGATTGCATGACTTGTAGTGTAGCCTACTAACTTATGTATACTTTAATGTATATTCCTCATTTATATTATTTTTAATAGCGTATGGTCGTACATTTGTTAGTACCTATAGGTGACGTTATTTAGACTGAGTGGTGTGCATATGGGAATCCAATTGCATGCTGCATGCTGGTGATTGATCACCACCTGCCAAACACCCCAGCGGTGGCTCGCAGCGTATTATGTAGATGTGACCTCTAGTATCCGGCTCAGAGAAGGAGGTAAGTCGAATCCTCGAAATACTTAATTATATTTATTTAAGACCGACACTTAAAATGGACACCATGGTAACTACAATCGCTGTGGTACATAGAAAGATAAGTGAAAAGATAATACATATATATAAATACATAAATTAAGTATGTAACGTGTCTGTCTGTGTTGAAAAGGTGAATTTCGTGGTCCCGTGCCTCATATACGAAAGAGTGCGTGTGTAGAGCGGTATAGGAAGTGAAGTCGTGGATTAAGAGTCGAAGTGGTTCCCTCGCATTAAATGAATAAATAAAGCGCTATCCGCCGACGGAATATTATTGTGCGACGATTAGGCTAGTATCCACATTGCGAGGCTAGGCTGTCCCAAAAAAACAGTTTTCTTAAATTTCAAAATCGTCAACCGGATTTCGATGACCCTCGGGCATAGGTACAAGGAGAGGCAAAAAAAAATTGGAAAATTTTTAAATAATTATAGTTAGCGAGAGGCGCCCAAATACCAACACCCTTGATTTGTCTTACGATTTCGCGAAAACTGAGAAAATCATATGACTCACAAGGATAAAAATTTATCGTTTTTTTTACGTATCTTTCACCGTTTAGGCTTTGCGGCCCGCGCAGCCTGCCGCCAAGAGTGGCGCTAAGCGATGCGGCTCGCGCGACGCGGCGCAACAGACGGCTGAGAGACCGTACCCCTCACCCCTGCGGTCGCCCGCCATGTTCACATGCTTCAGTGACTCTCTCCCTCTCCCTAATTCAGATTTTGAACTCGTTTCGTAGACCAAATCATGCCGGCACTTATGGCAATTAATTTTATCTTTATTTTATCTCGCTGCGAATGCGCATTTTCTGCCTCAGGGTGAGGCATACGCTCTTCAGCTAGTTTGTAACCACGAATGCTCACTGCAAGCACGCGAACCACCCACATTCATAGTGAATACAATACGTCTTTGATGTTAAGAAATGTTCTGGTTGCTGCCGCCAAAAGCCTTCTCTCTTTTTTTATCACAATATTCAGGGTGTTTCGAGTCCCACAGTAAATGTATAGTTTCATAACACTTCACTAACAGGGTGGTTTCCAATTATTTTTTTATTGCCTAAATCGAAAGATTATTACCCCTGGAGTACGTATTTCACGCTCTTAGATTTTTATATGACGATAACTATTTTTCGGGATTAAACGAAAAGTCAAAAATTTCAAGGGCGCGAAAATGCAACGGCTAAATAAGAATGGTAGGAAAAGTGAGTGTGAAGTATTTCTGGTTCCAGTTGTCGGTGTGTGAGGTGACCTTGGTACAAAGATATGTGCGCCACTGCAGGCTGCTAGCAGGTAGCGCTTGGCTTAAATAAGGATTATTAATACCTTATCAAGCGAAGGAAACTTTCCGACCTTAGCCAGTTTTAATAGGTGATTATTCAGAAATGTTTCCCTGAGCTTTGTGCCATGTGCATGCATTGGTAATATCAGACGATGTAAAACTCCTATCTAGTCGTATAGCATCTAGGTCCCTGTGACGTCACGTGGAGTGGCATCGCATGGGCGCCAATCTGGCCTTTTTCAAATGCAATTAAGATTGCCCATTAACATTCGTCTAAAATGGGATTTGTAAAACCAAATTATTTGTATATTATGAATGAATACACTAATGGTGGGTAAGGAATCGCAATCAATGCATTTCGTTTTCTTTGATGAAGGAAACTACCCTACTGTCTGATCAAGTCATGATTATCCATGATGACAGTTTCGTTGTGGAAGTTTGCAATGCAGAATTGTGTCTTGTACGGTGCGATGCAGACGGCAAAGGTATCCATCCACTTGACGCACTGCACGGGGCGAGGCACCTTTCAGCACTGCTCTTTTACCGACAAGCCACGGCTGGCGTCGAATTGTGCGACGCGAACGCCTCATAGCGAGCCACCCCGGTACTCACAGTCCGAGGCAAACGAGCATTCGCAGCGAGGAACCTCGCACTGTGAAAGGCGCCAAGGAGACCACGGCTTGACGTCCCTTCCGACGGACGGAGTGTTGCGCTTGAAGTGTCCTCCACACAACATTCAAGCAGGGATTGGACAGTTTCTGAAAATGATCTGCCACCGCCGGGATATGAACCTGAGCTCACGGAGTGGGAAGCCAGCACACACTAGCCACAACACCAACCCGATCCCCTTGCAAAAATAACTAAGCACTAAAGATTTCAATAGTCATGCGACATCCGCCACACTTCACGCGCCTTTATATAGTTAAGTTCTAGGATGGTTTGAAACGAACTAGGCAGAATTTGCTCTGCAGTTATAGTTAATAGCTTAATACATTTGCCAATATATATCTGTATGTATTTCTTTGCATGCTACAACTCATACATGAATCAATTGCTACCCTAACTTTTCTTTTTTCTTCACAAACTAACTAGTATTCCCTGATTTGCTTGTGTTCGTGTCCTTAGCACTATCCTAGTTTCTGGTCTGGGGCCGTATTCTGTATCTCCAAACCGATCGGTGCGGCATCGATTCGTCGGGTGGGACGTCACACCGACTCGTCGTGCGATTCTGTATGCACCCGATCGGTGCGACACCGACGTGAGGACGGGAGATCGTCGGTAGCCGTACCGACACCAAATAGGTGTCGGAAAGGCTACCGACTAGTGGGTTTCATGAATGGTGCGCATTGCACGTTTTATTTTGTTTTCACCTCATCACCGAGTAAATAATGAAGTTTTCCGCAATTTTATCTCTTTCTCCCCCTTCGAATAGGCCACTACAATTACCTGTGTCATCATCTATTGATCACATTGACATAATTATAAGATATTGGTTAATAAACATGAGGTTTGCTAACATATAATGACTTTCTCTCATTTATGTCGTCACTTTCACTCGCTTGGAATAGGATATATTTCACTCTATCATCATTTATTTACTCCCTTGACATATAAAAAATATATATTTGATTAAATATAAGTATTGCCGCAATGTTATCACTTTATCTCACACTGAAAAGGCAACTATTTTTTCCCTCAATCATCATTTGGCGTTTCTCTCGACAAAGAAATAAGATCTTTTTATTTAAATATGAGTTTGCCGCAACGGTATCAGTTTCTTTTATATTTAGTAGACCCCTATACTTCATTTATCGTCAGCCATTGATTCCCTTGCCTCGTGTGGAATTGACACACGCCCTGCCGCTGGCTTTCAAGATACCTCAATGCAGATGTAGATGAATACGCGAGGTCCTGCTAAGTTTTGGCATTAGAAAATAGGGTTGTTTCCTATTATTTTTTATTGCCTAAATCGATAGATTATTACTCCTGGAGTACGCATTTCACGCTTTTAGATTTTTAAATGACGATATCTATTTTTCGCGATTAAATGAAAAGGGAAAATTTTCAAGCGCGCGAAAACGCGACGGCTAAGTGTGAATAGTGGCAAAACTCCGTGTGACGTCGTTCTGATTCCCGCTGCAGCAAGTAAGGTGACCTTGGGGCGAGGCTTTGTGCGCTGATACGACGCAGGGTGCTAGCAGGTGGCAGAGTACCCTGCAAGCTGATAGCGCTTGGCTTAAATAAGGATTATTAATACCCTATCAAACGAAGGAAACTCTCCGACCATAGGCAGTTTAAATAGGTGATTATTGAGAGATGTTTCCCTGAGCTCTGTGCCTCGTGCATGCATTGGTAATCTCAGACGACGTGAAACTCCTATCCACTCGTATAGAAACTAGGTTCCTGTGACGTCACGTGTAAAGGCATCGCATGGGCGCCAATTAGCCATATCTTACGGACGCCAACATACTACGGTGGATCAGATCATGTAAATAAAATAAGAGAGATAGACTGTAGAACAGACAGATTTAGAGTGTCCTTTTTCCACGATCAATAAGACATTATCACGGCAGCGATGGAACTCACAAATAGATTGCATGACTTGTAGTGTAGCCTACTAACTTATGTAGAACTTAATGCATGTTTCATAATTTTAATATTATTTCTAACAGCATATGGTAGTATAATTTGTTAGTATACGTGACACTTTTTGGACCGTGTGGTGTGCATGTTGTAGTCCAATTGCATGCTGCATGCTGGTGATTGCTCACCCACTGCCAAACACCCTAGAGGTGGCTCGCAGAATATTATGTAGATGTAGATTTTTTAGATCACAATTAGAAAAATTGATTTAAAATCAATCACGTATTGCAGAGTCAAAATGTTTAAATTGTGATATAACTGAGGAGACATTTCTGCCAATTCTACGTTATATGGAGGATGAAAAATGTAATCCGTAGATGGAAAATGTGATCCGTCTTCTGCGCTTAGAGATGACGACATTAAAAAAACTCTGTTTAGACAAAATATTCTCTACGAAACTACATGATAAGTTTATAATTCATAATTACCTGGAATTATTCAAGTTGTTTGTTAGAACAAGTTTTCATCTTTGCCACGTAGATATAATTGTTTTAAATTTGCCGTTAACGAAAACTTTTATCTGAGCATCTTCCAGCATTTTTCATTCACGACACATGGAACATGCAGGAGAGAAAATTACGATAAGGGTCATGTGAGTTTCTTTAGAGTAATACCCAGAAAATGAAACAGGAGAATCTTTCAAGCGACGTGAAAAGGTGAGCAGTGGGCCACCCGCGAATCATGCCATGTCCTCCATTTGACCCGCCAAACGTGCGATGAGCATAACTCGGAAAATGTTTGTGGAAGGAGTCGTGTGGGCATGGAGTCCGACCCCATACGACTCCAACACGCACATTTCGCGCTGAGGGAGTCGCGAGCGCCTGGAGTCTGAATTCGCCTTGAACAATATTTAAAATTTAATTTAATTTAATTTAATTCCCATTTATTTCGTATTGCCTAAATCGAAAGATTATTACTCCTCGAGTATGTATCTCACGCGTATAAATATTTTAATTACGATATCTATTTTTCGCGAGTAAATGAAAAGTACACATTTTCAAGCTCGCGAAAACGCGATGGCTAAGTATGAATGCTAGGAAAAGACCGTGTGACGTCATTCTTCTTCCCGCTTCCACCGTGTGAGGCCATCTTGTTGCCAGGCTATGAGCGCCGCTACGATACAGGCTGCTATCGGGTAGCAGAGTACCCTGCTAGCAGGTACCGCTTGGCTTAAATGAGGATAATTAATACCCTATCGAACGAAGGAAACTTTCCCACCGTAGGCAGTTTTAATAGGTGATTATTAAGACATGTTCCCCTGAGCTCTGTGCCTCATGCATGCATTGGTAATCTCAGACGATGAAAAACTCTTATCTACTCTTATAGAAACTAGGTCCCTGTGACGTCACGTGGAGTGGAATCGCATGGGCGCCAATCTGGCCTTTTTCAAATGAGGATAAAATTGACTATTGCCATTCGTCCAAACTGGGATTTATAAAACCAAATAATTTGTATATTATTTATACATAGGAATCTACCCTATTTCAGTGCACATTATGGCCGGATGGAGTCGTTTGTGGAGGGGAGGGAGTCGCGATTCACTGAATAAAGGCCGTATCACACTATCGACTGCGACCGCCAGCCGCGACTGGCCCGTCGACCGATCAGAGCGTGGCAGTCGCAATCAGTCGCAGCCAATCAGAGAGCTCAGTATATTGAATTTGGGAGGGGCGCAAGCGATGTGATTCGTACAATCTTCCATTAAATCCAACATTCTTAGGATACCTTTCATAATAATCAAATATACTCCTTTTTCATTTCAGGAGGGCAGGTAACATCCGTTTTTCCATGACCATTATCAATGGTTGACTGGCAGTCATAATGATGCGCTGAACTTGGTCGCATAATTTTTCATAAAAAAAAACACTGAACAAAACTGTGTGAGTGTTCCCCAAAAAGTAAAGAATGACACTCCCATGACGACGCACTGTTGTCTATAAGATTTACTCTTGCTCATAAATATCTCTTTCATTCTTTTATTGCAAAATATATTTATCTGAACCACAATTCAAGCCAATCCGATTGCTCATCTGAAAAATATAATACAAAGATAACCTTCTCCCATGAAACAATTGCCTATCGTATATTTGCATAAAAATTAAAATTCTCTGTATATAAAATTCTTATTTTCAATTTATAGGATGGGAACAAGTTGCGGTATTCAAAATTTAGGCACCACTTGTATTCCGAATAAACTTATACTTGGGGAGTGACTGCTATTTCACTTGCAAACATTGAAAAATGACTGAAAAAATCCTTCGACGCCGATAATGGTAAACTCGAGCCTGGATGGTAACCGTGACGCAAACGACAATATCAACATTGGTGTACATATTTACGTATTTTTCACACGACGATGAGGAGAAATATAAGTATTGAAGTACGTGCTCTAAACGCTCCGGAAATTTTATTTGCACTCTATCTGTACTGTGTAAGTTTACGACTCAAGACTCTACCTTCCTCGCGCGATGTGTTAGTCGCCGGAAAAATCCTTAATTTCCTCTCCCCTTTCTTCGATGGTGGAATTTTTTGGCTGTGTCTGGGGCCTTCCTACCTCTGAAAGCGTGCTTTGGGCTCTGGGCGAGGGTTAAAGTAGTCAAGTTGCACCATTTGCACGACCCGACCCAATCAAATAGATCCCCAGCGGACAAGGGACGCGTAATCCATACGCTAAGGTCGACTTCGGAGAAAAACGGAGACGGCTGCGCCGGGCATGGGGACTGACTTTTGAAAGTGACTGTACATCGACATCACCTCTATTGCACCGACTATAACACGAATTAATCTTGGAGCGGGCAGCATATTCCGTCTCAACCTCAGGTGGCATTGACTGCATTTGAACTTCCTTCATCTCGTTTTAATAGAAATAAATAGCGTCAGAAAGGGAAACCAATTTTCCTGCAATAGCGATAGCGGTGAAACGAATTTTGTTGAAATAAGTTTTTTCCGCAATAGTCCATAGGATATAAGGCCGTCGCTGAGGTCAAAGTGTAGCTGTCGTTCACGGAGATAACAGTCGAAAGAACGTATAATTTACATCTTCCACTATAGAATTAACAGGTCTTTATTAAGGTGACTGATGCATGAAGGAAGCCGATTTAATTTTCTACAGTAAATAAACGAAAAGAATTTAAGTGAAATAGTATGCAAAACAGTAAGGCAGTAAATAAACGGCGTGTAAAGAGCTGTTTGAGAATAGTATAATAATAAAATTGTATAATATTACGTATATTCGAATAAGCAATTGAAAATCAATTTCATTTCTCCACTGTTATCGACTTGAGTAGCGAATACAGAAGAATTTCAACGAGAGCAAAAGATATCTTGAGCTACCTTTACTGTTAACGTAATGAGCATTAATCAAGGCCCATGAATTTATTTTATTTTAACTGAGTGTACACATATACAAGACGAAGCCATCTTGTGATATAAACTAGTTAAAATTGTGGTTCTGAAATGTTAGGCAATGCGGGCGGCCCCGTAACGGGGGAGTTTGCCCCCCCCCCCTCCCCCGTGCACCCTTGCATATGTAAATCCGCCACTGATGGACTCAATCATATTTACTTGCAAAGATAAGATAAGTGAATAAAAATAGATTTAACAGTATCTCAACGTTGTTCAAAGACGCATTTAATGAATGCCAATTTTTTTAAATTCCTCGCATGAGCCTTTAATAATTTGGGAAAGATTGAGTACTTCGTAAAAATTCAAAGATAAAAAAATGCAAAACTCGCGTTGACGCGTTGTTAAGTCAAAAAATTAAAACATCGGCTTCAATTAATGATTAATGGTTCAAGGTTTTCGGAGGTTTGCTAAAATCATAGTGTGGCATTTTTTAGTGTCCCCCCCCCCCCAAAAATTTCTGGTACCCCCCCCCCAGAAATTCCTCGAACTTCCTCGAACTTCCTCCGAACTTATCCGCAGAACTTCTCCCGCCAAGAACTTTTCGCGCTAAGGTTTTTTCGCGCAAAGGATTTTTTGCGCAAAGGGTCCCTGTAGCAAAGTGCCCTGTCTCGCAAAATCCTGTCTCTGGAAAATCCTGTCTCTGGAAAATCCTGTCTCTGGAAACAGTCTCTGAAACAGCCTCCGAAGCAGCCTCCGAACCAGCCTCCGAACCAGCCTACCTGCAATGCAAGACTTATATAGGACTACTGCGGAGAAATACTTCTCCTTGGCAAGCAAGGGGAAATCGGTGCTAAGGCCTTAGTATTGCACTTGGAGTGAGAAGTTCTACCATTGTCCTATCACAAACTCTCTCTCCCTCCAACACCTCACCCCAGTATCTCCTTCCCCTCCATGTGTTCCAATGAACGATTCCTCTGATGTCTCAACCCAGAAGTTGAGGGGAAAATTCTGGGTGCTGGCTGTTGTCTCAAAACCAGGGAATGGTGTTTTGTGGAGCGGCCGTTTCTGCAGGGGCAGTGACGCATCAGTGGGCGGTTGTTGAATTCGCCTGGCTACCCCTCCACTCCCTGGAAGAAGCCCTCCCCTCAAATGCTGTCTCGCCTTGCATAGGCAAGCTCTCTTCTGGTCGAGACCTGATGGGAGTCACATGTCTTGTGAGCCATGAGATTTTTAGAGCAATTTTCTGCTGGTAATGTTTCCTCTGGGATCATGAATTACTATCATTGTTTTCTGTAATACTTCTGATTTTTGAATACTCTACTTTGAATAGATATCGTACGGTAATAACTCGTAAATTATTTTTGGCTACCTTTTTCTTGTGAGCTGTTTTTCTTGTTTGTGGAGTCTTTTCCCTGATCCAGCATGTGACCGACGGTTGGAGTATTTGCCCTGTCTGGACTTACGTGAAAAATCAACCTGATTTTACGACGTAACGTTTCATTTTGGTAGCAGAGTTGAGGTTCGATTTCCTGTCCTTTCGTCGAGGTCTCCCGAGTGCTGGACAATGGTGACATTTCTCCACTATTTCTCCACTTTTTGCAGTTTCTGGTTGTTTCTCCTCTTAAAAGTGAGTTATTTTATGTTCCATTAAGTGCTTTTTGGTTCGTGTGGGATTACGTGACTAGTGTTGCCGACTTTTCCTCGTGGTCATATGCCATTTGACATTAATGTTCGTAATGCTCGTAATGTTCTTGATAATTTGGATAGCAGCTCGTTATTCTCGCACTATTTTTGGTGATTGGACTCTTCCAGCAGAGATAGATAGTTTTAAATCTCGCTCTTTCTCTCTCTTTTTCTCGTTGTCGTCACTTCACTTCTCAAAATGCCTGGAGGTAATACTGACAACCCGTACGAAAAAACTTATTTAACCACGGGCGAGGATCGTAAGGCCAGGGGTACGGCTAATGTGTCCGTAGGAAGTGAAGTTTCTAATAATGAACGGGAATCTTCTTTAGAAGTGGTTCCACCTCGCCCAACGCACGAGGAAAGTAGTGATGTTCACGTCTCTCACGAAATGTCTGCTTCTCAGACATTGCCAGTTTCTGAAGGGTTAGTGATTGTCAAACAATTACTCAGTGATTTTCCGCCATTTGAAGTGTCAAACAGTGAGAATTGGTTTAATTTCATGTTAAAAGTTAATGAAATCGTTTCTTTGTCCTTGGTTCCTCTGTCAACGTTATTGTACCTTGTAGTATCTAAACTACCTGCCAGCTCTCGTCATTTTTGGTTGTCTATGTTAAACTTGAATCTCGCATGGTCTCAAATCACAGAAAAAGTTTGGGCTAGAATTGTTAGTGACAGAGAGTTTGATCGTTTGATCACTACGAAAGTTAAAAGATTTCAGTTCCCTCGCGAAACGCCCCACGATTTCGTGTGTTCTGTGCGTAATGCCACTCAGGTGCTGGGTTTGCAGTATTCCGAGTCTTCTATTGTGCGACTCATTATTCAAGGGTTAAATCCTTTAACAAAATCTGCAATTATGTTCTCAAATCAGCCTAACACATTTGTAGAATTGGACTCTGTTATCACGCAGGCTTCTAAACATTTAATGGACTGTGCTGAATATTCCAACACTTTCCATCGTATCTCTAGGAATCCGTCTTCTGTTGCCTCTTCCAGTGCGCCTAGGGAAGTTTCTTTTCCTATTAATTGTTCTTACTGTCATAAACCTGGCCACAAAGTGAACGAGTGTCGCAAAAGACGACGATTTACTCAGCCTGCCGTGAGTTTGATGAGCGTCCGTGACAAGTGTTCGACTCGATTGCCAATATTATCTATTAATCTTCATTCTATGCCATGCCAGGCTCTAATTGACACTGGGTGTTCAGTTTCACTGTGTGATGAAGATTTCTTTGCTTCTCTGAAATGTTGCCGGAGAAAAATTATTCGTCAAAGTGTTGACGTCGATTTAATCACGGTGTCGGGGCAGCCTTTTCATATTAATTCCTCTGTCTCACTCAAGGTTCAAATAGGCAAGTTTTCTTGGAACCACGTGTTTTATCTAGCTAAAATCCCATTTCCCGTGTTACTGGGTGTGGATTTCATTTGTAATTCAAAGATGATTATTCGTCCGGCGAACGTCAGTTTTGAAATTGCCCCGAATTCTCTCTTTTCCTTTACGGACAATTGCGAAGCGTTTAAATCGGCGCCAGTTAGTAACTCGTCCGAATCACATGTTCTGTCGTCCACTGAAATCACGTTGTGTGATAAGTTGAAGGGTTTATTGTCAAAGTATCCTGATGTGATTTCTCAAGAATTGGGGGTCACATCTGTTATGACCTACGAAATTGAACTGCTAGATTCTACTCCGATTCGATCCCATCCTTATTCATTGTCACCTCCAAAGGCAAATTTAATGAAGAAGCACATCCAATCTTTACTTGATAAGAAAGTGATTGAGGTTTCCAATTCAAACTGGTGTTCGCCAGCTTTTCTAGTGCCTAAAAAGGATGGATCTGAAAGATTAGTGGTTGATTACCGTAAGTTGAACAAAGTTGTTAAATCGGACGGTTATCCTACACCTTCTGTTGAACATGCATTCCAATATCTTGCTGATGCAAAATA